>NC_141596.1:15733657-16434907 GCF_047967505.1 Dipteris shenzhenensis
GTGAGTGCAAGAGAGCCTCTAGAGCTAGAGCTCCTGCTACCACCACCGATCCACCTCCACCTCTACGTCCCACCTCCACCCCCACCCCCACCCCCATCCCCACCTCCACTGTCCCCCCCTCCACATCCTCATCCGCTCCCCTACCTCCAGCCTCTGCCCTTCCCCTAGCAACCTACATTTTGCCCTCCACCTCTACCTCTTCCCCCTCCACCCTCCCCCCTCCCCGTCCCCGTCCCCCTCCCCCCCTTCCCCTTGCTCCACCCTACCATCTCCCATTGATCCCCTTGCCCCACCTTGCAGCAGCAGTGTTGCTTCACGATGTGACTTACCGAAGTCCACTATCCGTCGTCGTACTAGCAAGATCGTGCAGTCCTTTTTTAGTGATCTCATGCCAGCTTCGCAGTCTGCTCTTCTCACATCCCTGATTGATCACCCTGACTTGGTAGAGTGTAGGAGGCTTGCTGGTCTTGGTGCACGTAGAGATAGGGTTGTATGTGATAAGGTCCTTAGCAGTGTTCGACGTTCCTATGCTTCTATTAAGCATAGGAACTCCAGTGATGCCTTGGTAGCAGGTCGTGCTATTGTGGCTGCCATTAGTAGACCTCATATGATAGGCCATGTGCATATCGCTTCACATCTTCTTCAGATTGCACCGCGCACATTGCGAGCAGGCATGATTAGGAGGTAGAGTCTAGAGGATAGTGAGAATGATGCTCTTTGGGCTTCATGTATTGCTGCAGTGGGAGTCCTGTTCATTATGTAAACTGCTGTAACAACTCCTTCAGCCCAATAATAATCTAGTAGGCCTTTTTCATTTAGCATGGCCCAAGATACCTCTCCAATATGCCTGTTTTTTCTTTCTGCAAGTCCATTTTGCTGTGGGGTATGACTGCATGAATATTGCTGCTTTATGCCATGCTCCTGCAGGAACCTTGCAAACTCATTTGAAAGGTACTCTCCCCCTCCATCTGACCTTAGGAATTTTATTTGAAGGCCTGTTTCTTTCTCAGCCACCATAGCTTTAAGAGCTTTGAAATGCCCAAACACTTCACTTTTCTTTTTCATAAAATACACCCAAACTTTTTTGCTATAGTCATCAATAAAAGTGACAAAGTAATGACAGCCTCCAATAGATGCAGCTTTAGTAGTCCATACATCAAAGTGGATTAATTCCAATGGCTTCTTAGTCTCTTGAACATGCCTACGAAATGGTTTGCTTGCCTGTTTTCCAAATTGACAGGATTCACATACCTTATGCATTTCTCCAACCTTGAATTTAGGAAATCCTCCAACAATATTTTGGGCCTGCATTGATTTAAGTCGCTGTACATTAACATGACCAATGCGTTTATGCCAGATATCAATATCTGCAACTACACCGGTCCCATGTGCAAACATTGCTGCACTCAATTCAGGCACGTCCGCATCCAACGTAAACATCCTACCCTTCTTCTTTCCTTTTGCCATCAAGCGACCGTTATTTTTCATATCCTCAATAAAGCATCCATGAGGATTAAATCTGACCTGCAAGCCCTGCTCAACCATTTGACCAATAGAAACCAGGTTCTTGGTGATATAAGGGATGTGAAATACATAACACACGTATTTCTTTTTCCCATCCTGCATAGACAAATGAATTTTACCAATCTGCACAATAGGATGTGCAGTATCATCACCAGTCTCCACAAATCCTGGTCTTTCCATTTTTCTTGCATCCTGCATCCATTCTGCATGACCTGTCATGTGGTTTGACGCACCTGAGTCAACATACCACACATCATTTCTTTCTTCTGCACTTGTCACAGAATTGGTCATGTGCTGCACCATAAATAGATGCTTATTTTTGTCATCACCCTGTCTACTAGAAGATGAATAATTGCCTTGCTGCAATTTTCCATTCATAATGTCATTCTGCTTTTTGTAGCAGTCTTTAGCCATATGACCCATTTTACCACAGTAGTAGCATTCAACATTGCTGTTTGCATTTTGGCCTCTCTGCCATCCACCACGACCTCTTTGGCTCCCCCTGCCTCTAGAGTTACCACGTCCTCCTCCATAGGACTGGTTTTCTTGAGTTTGCTGCATATTCTGATTTCTACCATGGCCTCCAGATCGGCCTCCTCTACCTCTGCCTCTACCTCTTCCAGCATTTGAGTAGAAGACAGTTTCTTTTGAAGTTCATCCTGAAGGAGATGCACCACCATTTCTCTGCTCTTCAGAAATTAGAAGAGCAAACAACTCCTCAAAATCAAGAAATTTTTCACGGACGGCAATGGATATCCGGAACTGTGCATAATCCTTTCCTAGACCATTGAAGGTCACAGAAACTAGATCATCATCTTCCACTGGCGACCCAATGGAAGCAAGTGCATCTGCAATTTTCTTCACCTTCATGTGGTAGTCATTGATGCTCATATTTTCTCTCTGCACATTGTGCAACTCCTGCTTGAGCTACATTTTCCTGGCTTGTGTATTTGTGCTGTACATTTTTGCCAAAGTATCCTATGCCTCCTTTGGCGTACTTGCATCCTGAATATGCACAATCATAGAATCCGAAATACTGATAGACAGCCAGTACATAAGTTTTCTGGCTCTCTCATGCCATCCTTTAAATGCGTGCATTTCCTATTGATTGGGAACATTAGGAAGAACTGGTTCTTCTTCATTTCCTGTAATGAACTCCCAATAGCCTTTTCCCATAAGGAAATTCGTCATTCTAAACTTCCATGCTTGGAAGTTGTTCTTGTCAAGCTTTTCAGTGACAATCTGTGAAAGAGAATCAGACGCCATTAGAGAACACTGCAAAATATTCTATCACTGCAAAAAACACAACTTCTGCCTCACACGGGCAAATCTGCAAAACTGACGAAAGTGGTATTTGACCACACAGTCACTTCCTAGTAATGATTTTGCATCAACAGGCAATAAGGATGATTCTGTAACTCCCAATATCTCTGCACAGAGGCATACGATGCAATTTCTATGGCAACTTTTCACCGACCTGCAGAGCAGTGGTTGCACAGCAAAAACAGGGCCTTTTTCTCAGTGCCTGCGAAAATCTTCCGCCACCAAAATGGGCCTCGAAATGGCCTTGAATAAGAAAAACAACATATATTACCCTCTCACCACACCGCGAAGGGCGTCTCAATTTGAGACAATGCACTCTTGCACTTTCCTGTTGTGCTACCTGCAGAGATTTACTCCCAAACTCGAAAAAGGAAAGCAACACTGGTCCTCTTACTAGGACACTGCGAACTTGGTTTGGTTTCTTGAGCTCCTTACCACGAACCAAGCTCTGATACCATGTGAAGATAGTGGGAGAGAAGGAAGGAGTCTCACTTGCAGCTTTCTCACATACACAAGGGGGGAATACACACAAAGGTGGAGGCTGAAAACAGTTTTCCTCTTCTTAGTTGTGAAAGTCAAAAGAACTCTAGTACAAAGAAATAGAAAAACCCTATATGTGGGTCTCAACCAAACTCAGCTAACTAAGGTGGCATACTAACTGAGCCACGAACTAGAGTACATAAGGATAGCTGTCATACAGCTATTATTCATGGACGGTGTATTGACCGCATCTGCAGCTAACGAGTCAATGACATAAATGCACAATGGTCACCCTGGCATATCACGAGTGGAGCTCGATATCTCAACAATCAGCCCCTTCAAACTCCTAGATATATATCTGCTCATGTCATGTTGAGCCGCAAGATCTTCTTTCAACAATGTATCGCTCTTCTCTTTGGCGCAAAATGGCTTGCTGACATTATGGCCTCCGCTGATCCTTTCCTTCTCCCTATGCTTGAGTACAACATCACTTGGGATGTTACCATTTTCATTCTCATATAAGGGAGGATACTATGGTGTGGTCTCTTGGTATAGAAGCTTCTTTTTAATGTCACTTTCCTAGTGATGAATATCTCTATCACTCAGTTCGAAAGCAGTAGGAAGTGAAGAGGTGCATGAAGTTTATTACCCCCAACTTCATGTCACATCTTTTGGTGGAGACACCGTGTACGTTTGGTATTGGATTCATCCCACCTTATTAAATGGTCTCGGGTGTACTTGATTGCATGTTATGCCTAGTATAGGCATGTGTTTTCTGATGTGATAAAGAATATGCCTAGAAGAACTCCGTTAAAAGAGATTGCATCCCATTTAAGAGAACTAGAAGATTGTGAAGGTGATGCTCAAGTTATTTGCACGGTCATTATGATCATATCCTTTATGTTTGCACTCTGGAATATGTTGGTGAATCGACAACACCTTCAGCAGGCACAATCATAGATTGGGGATTGTTTCATGCACTAGCAGCTTGGTGTGAAGAAGAGTCGAGTCTTTGGGTAGTTTTTGACTATAACAGTGGAGTGGTGATTCTCAATGCTTTCAACTTCTTTTGCTATGCAAATGATGATGAGTACAATACCTTGAAGCTGTTATGTGCAGTTCAAATTGTTAGAAGGGTGATTCTTGAATGCATGTATACACAATGTTTTCATGGTGCTGGTTGGTCACTTATTTTTTAAGATTTTATTGAGGATCACATTGTGGAGGGTTTTCAACAAGTGGTTATGCATAATAAGTTGGTCTTGGTATACTAAGGCTTTGTGGGATCTTGTTTGAGATATTATTTGGATCTTGGTGTTTCCATTTTGTGTTTCATCATGGTGAAGAGTCTTATCTTCGGGATTTTGTTCGAGGATGCTGGCTTTCTGGATGGTCCATGAAGGATCGGGCGGAGATTTAGCCTAATTTTCTTGAAGGTGTAGCCTTGAGTTGGCATGAGGCCTTGCAGGACTCTACCAAGGAGGACTAGGACCAAGTGGTGGCTGCAATGAAGTAGAGATTTGGGACAGTGGAGTCGCCAAATTCTTTGATGTTGCAGTTGGACCGGTTCTATCAAAGAGAGGGTGAGATGGTCTCTGCATTGGCAATCCGATATGAAACTTTATGGACAAAGTATGAAAGTGCAGCTTTGTGAGCTGTGGCATCTGCATCATCGGTCCCTCAAAGTCTCGTAGGGATGGAGCACTTAAAGATGATCAAATTTGTTATGGCTTTGGAGCCTCGTCTTTGCTTGAAAGTAATGAGTAAAGATCCAACAACATACGCGGCGGCAATTCGCATTGCGACCAAAAAAGAAGCTTCTCTAAAGATCGAATCCTCTTTTGTGTCTCCAACAGCTTCAACTTCTAAGGTGGAGGTAATGGACACTCCTCAGGTACCAAAGTCTTCTGAGTTACATCATAATATCTCCCAATTGATGGCAGAGTTTGATGATTTGAAATTGCATTTGGTTAATGCGCGACAACCTAGAGCACCAAAGAGTGAGGATAAGCCTCGAGATAAGAGAGGGGTCACTTGCTATGAATGTAATGAAAAACGTCACTATCACCCTGAGTGTCCTAGATTGAGAAAGAAAGAAGAAAAACAAGTATCCTTGTTAGAAGCTTCTTTAGAAAATGAGTAACTTTGACACACATTTAATCAGGGTAATGGATTAGGCCATGGTCAAAGTGTGGGGGTTAAAGGTCACTGTGCCTTAACCCCAGTTATGTACAATACTCAAACACATATATAAATGAATGAAAAAGAAGATTAGGGTGGTTCTGCACCCACCAAAACTTGTGTGGCTCTCTGTCTCTCTCTCTCGCTCTCTCTCCCTCTTCCGTTCTTGCTTCCGTTGAGAGCACTCTCAACTGGTATCAGAGCCCGGGTGATCTAGCTGAGCGTGCGTGAATGCTTGAAGCTCAGCAGCTCTGTGGGAGGAAGGAGAAGCTCTGTGGGAAGCTTTGTGGGTGACTTTACTTGCATCCGAGTGTGCAGAGACCTTGGAGGAACCTTTGGAAAAGTCACTTTGGCTTTGCGAAGTGGTTTTGAGAGCCTGTTAAGAGCTTTCAAAGAAAAAGTCGTTTTTTGAGCTTTTCCCTGTTCCGTTCGATGACAGAGACTCTGTATTGACTTGTAGAGGCAACTATTGCTTGCTTTTGGTGTCCACATTACTTCAGGAGCTTGGAAACACCTTCATTCTTGAATCTGGGATCATTTCAGTGGATTTCTGACTCACTGTATCAGTTCTTGCGTTTTTTGCCCGGGTGTTGGAACTCAAGTTTGGAGCAACCATTTGCAGATCTGTCAGTTCCGGTGGACTCAAGAGGTTCTAAAACTTCTATGTTGCTCATCATTCGCACTCCGGTGGAGTTTACAGATAGCTCTGTTTCCAAAAACGTTTTTCAGTCCGTGTGTTGGACCCAGTGATTGAGGCCACGGTTTCCAAAACCGTCTGTCCCATTGCGTTCCGGACGCCCAAAAACCCCTACCTATCAGTTCTTGCGTGATTCGGTGGAGGATTTTCAAAGTTATAAATCTCTGTGTATTCGATTTCGTCTCTCTATTATGCATTTTTCATACTAAGTTTTTGAAACCTTAGATTTATGCCACATGGCAGTGGATAAGTATTGACTCCCATTTCTCACTCATCGGTTGGGATTTTGGAGTTCTGGCAGAAGAGAGATATTTGTAGATTTTCTTGCTGAGTCCAATTATGTGATGGCGCCCATGTTTTGAAGCATCTCAGGTCCTATTTTCAGTAGCGCTCATTACCGTGGGACTATGATTTCTTGAGCATACCTTATGCAGATCACTCTGGTTGCAGTTTGAGCAGTGTGCGCTCATTCGTGGTGTGCATTGGGTTGCAGTGGATGATTTATAGGCCATTTGGATGCATTGCGGTCCTTGTTGGATGCGCTGATAGGCCCAAATTGCCTTGTGGGATGCTATTTTTTTATGGACGCTTTGCACATGGATGCTATTTTATGCTGAGGGATAGCTTTGAAACATTGCAGGTGATGCACTGATAGTGCTATGCTCTCTTGGATGAGACATTATTGATGCATATGCCAGTGGACGGTGTTTATGCTTGAGTCATTTGGCACTTATTGGCATTTTCTTTTGGGCCAGATTTGCTCATATGGATGCATAGTATATGCACATGAGTCAGATGCTTTGAGCTTTGAGTTTTGGTGATATTTCACTCTATTGTGGCATACACATTTGGGTGCACCTAGTATTTGGTGTGATTCTCTCTTGCAGGCACTAGCATTTGGGATTTTGTTTCATTTGCATCATGGCATCCTCTTCCACGTCTGAAAAGGAGTTTTTCAGCATTAAAAAGTTTGATGGGACAAACTTTTCTTTATGGAAAGAACAAATAAGGGATGTGCTTATTCAAAAGAAGCAGATTAAACCCTTGGCAGGGATTGAAGCTAAGCCTGCAAATATGTCTGAGGATGATTGGAATGAGTTGGATGCATTAGCAAAGTCTACTATTAGACTTCATCTTGCAGAGTCAGTTTATTTCACAGTAGTAAATGAGCAGACTACGGAAGATTTGTGGAAGAAACTGTGTGCCACTTATGAGAAGGAAACTGCCTCTAATAAAGTTTACCTCATGAAGAGGTTGTTTGAGTTGCAAATGAAGGAAGGGGTCTCCATTGCTTCTCATTTGAATGAATTCAATATTATTTTCAGCCAGCTTCAAGCTCAGAAAATGAATTTTGATGCAGAGACTAAGGCAATATTTCTCTTATGTTCATTGCCATCCTCATGGGATACCTTCCGTACAGCTGTCAGTAACTCTGCACCTGGTGGAGTACTGAAATTTGATGATGTTGTGGGTAGCTTGTTGGCCGAGGAGATTAGACGGAAGTCTATGGATGGCAACAAGCAGGATGCAGCCTTAAATGTGCAAAGGGGTAGATCACAGTTCAGGGGGAAGTCCCAAGAAAGAGGGAAGTCTCGTAGCAAATCCAGGGCACGGAACATTGAGTGTTACCACTGTGGCAAGAAGGGCCATATGAAAAAGGATTGCTACAAGCTGAAAAGAGAGCAAAAGGATAAGAAAAAGAATGCAAATTGGGGTGCAAATCAAAAGGAAGAGAGTCCAAGGGGGGACAAAGGAAAAGTGAAGATCGAGGAGATCAATGCAGTCACACATGATAGTGACAATGATGTTCTCTTCATGTCTAGTTTATCTGCAGAGTTGCTTACCACTTCAGATGATGCATATTCCCAGGATTGGATTTTGGATTCTGGTGCTTCATTCCATGTTACTCCCCATAGGGAATGGTTCTCTACTTATGATAGTGGAAAGACAGGTTGTGTGCATCTTGGAAATGACTATGCATGTGACATAGTGGGAGCAGGTGACATAAAGTTTTCTTTTGCAAATGGGTCTGCATTTGTTTTGAAACATGTGAGACATGTGCCTAAGTTGACCAAGAGTCTTATTTCAGTGGGTCAGCTAGATGATGCTGGTTTTCACACCACTTTTGGCTTTCAGAGTTGGAAAATTCAGAAGGGCTCTATGCTTTTGGCCAGGGGTGCCAAGTGTGGGACTTTGTATCCCTTACATGTATCAGGGGTATTTGATCATGTTGTTGCAATAACCGAGCAGCCAAGCACTTCTTTGTGGCATTGCAGGTTGGGGCACATGAGCCAGAATGGAATGAAACTCTTATGCCGTTTGGGTTATGTACCGCATTTGAGTTTCTCTGATTTTGAATTTTGTGAGCATTGTCTCTATGGGAAGCAGACTAAATCAGCCCATAAAAGAAGGGGAAAGAAAGAGTTTGAAATGCTTGATTTGGTGCATTCAGATGTATGTGGTCCCATGCCTACACGGTCATTAGGCGGGGCTGAATACTATGTGACTTTCATTGATGATGCAACTAGGAAAGTGTGGGCTTATGCTATAGCTCGAAAGAGTGATGTGTTCCAGGTATTTCAGAAATGGCTGGCCTTGGTTGAGAATCAGTCAGGTAGAACGCTTAAATGCCTACGGACTGACAATGGTGGAGAGTATCTCTCTCATGACTTTCAGCATTTCTGTGATACACGTGGGATTAAGAGGGAGCTCACATCCCCTCGTACTCCAGAGCAAAATCCAGTTGCAGAAAAGATGAATCGTACCATTCAAGAAAGGTTGCAATGCATGCTTTCCAATGCAAGTCTTTCTGGTGGTTTTTGGGCTGAGGCAATGAAGACTGCAGTGCATGTGATCAATAGATCACCTAGTAAGAGTTTGGATGGTGGTATTCCTGAAGAGGCATGGAGTGGCAAGAAGCCCTCTTACTCTCATTTGCGTATATTTGGGTGTGAGGCATATGCACATGTGCCAAAAGAGCTTCGAAAGAAGCTAGATCCTAAGTCTAGGAAATGCATCTTTCTAGGTTATGGTGAAAGTGGAGAGATGGGCTATCGTCTCTGGGATCCAGAAGCAAAGAAGATCATACGCAGCCATGATGTGGTCTTCAATGAGAAGAAGATGCATAAGGCACCCATGAGGGATGTGGAAATGAGGAGAATCACTTTCCAGGATGTGAATCCACCTGCATATGTTGATAGGCAGCAAGCTGTCCATGCACCAAATGTGCAAGAAATGGTACAACCAAGTACTCTGACAGGTATACAATCAAGGGTAGATGATGGATCATCTATTGGTGCAAATGATGAGCCAAATGTGGCTGATATGCAAGTGGGACAGCAAGCTGAAATGCCCTTGAGAAGATCATCTAGAGTGTCTAGACCGCCTGATAGGTTTGTTCCAGGGGTAGACTATGTGATGCTTACTGATTGCGGGGAGCCTTCTTGCTATAGAGAGGCTATGATGCGTGAGGATCAATGCAAGTGGGAGTATGCTATGCAATCAGAGATGAGTTCACTTATGAAGAATAAGACTTGGGACTTGGTTTCTTTGCCACATGGAAAGAAAGCATTGCAATGTAAATGGGTCTACAAAATGAAGGTCACAGGTGATGATGTGCCTAGGTACAAGGCCCGTTTGGTTGCTAAAGGGTTCAAGCAAGAGAAGGGTGTGGACTTTGATGAGATATTCTCTCCGGTTGTGAAGATGACCACACTTAGATGCATGCTTGGACTAGTGGCATCAGAGGATATGGAGCTTATGCAGATGGATGTCAAGACAGCTTTCTTGCATGGGGATTTGCATGAGGAAATTTACATGGTGCAGCCGGAAGGCTTTGAAGAGAAGGGCAAAGAGCATTTAGTTTGCAAGCTGAAGAAGAGTCTCTATGGTCTTAAGCAAGCACCTAGAGAATGGTATCAGAAGTTTGATGCTTTCATTCGGTCCCAGGGTTTCAGAAGGAGTGAAATTGATCACTGCCTCTACACTAAAAGGGCTAAGGATAATAGCCCAATAATCCTGGCACTATATGTGGATGATATGCTATTGGCTAGCAAGAATACTTATGAGCTAGATGCATTAAAGGCCAAGTTGCATGAGGCCTTTGATATGAAGGATTTGGGATTTGCAGGTCATATTCTTGGTATGCGCATCACGCGTGATCGGAGTAGGAAACTCCTTTGGCTTTCACAAAAAGAGTATGTTACAAAAGTATTACAGCGTTTCAATATGGAGGGGGGGAAGGCAGTGAGTACTCCATTGCCTCCATATGTGAAATTGAGTCATACAGATAGTCCCAAATCAGATGACGAAAGGGCCATGATGGCCAAGGTTCCTTATGCATCAGCAGTTGGGAGTCTTATGTATGCTATGATAGCTACTAGACCAGACATTGCATTTGCAGTGGGAGTTGTTAGCCGATATATGGCTAATCCAGGAAAGAGGCATTGGGAGGCAGTTAAGTGCATCATGAGGTACATGAAGGGTACTAAGGAGATGTGCATTTGCTTTGGTAAAGGAGACATGCGTGTACTTGGGTACACAGATTCAGACTATGCAGGGCATGTGGATAGTAGGAGATCCACTTCTGGTTATGTGTTCACCTTTGCAGGTGGTGCAGTGTCGTGGATGTCTCGTGCACAGAAGTGCATTGCTTTGTCTACCACAGAGGCTGAGTATGTTGCAGCCACAGAGGGTTGCAAGGAGGCTATATGGCTTGATCAGCTAGTGGGAGATTTGGGGATTCATACAGGTGTACCGACATTGCATAGTGATTCCATGAGTGCTATTCAGCTAGCACGGAATCCGGTCTTTCATGCAAAGACCAAACACATTGGGTCAGGTACCATTTCATTAGGGAGGTACTTGAGGACAAGCGCATAGAGCTTGTCAAGGTTCATACAGATGATAACCCTGCAGATATGCTGACGAAGAGTCTACCTAGTCAGCGGTTTGAGTATTGTCGTGTATTGATGGGCATTGGATAGTATGCTCACTGGTTGTTCTCCCTTAAAGGCACATTGTCCTTTAAGTGGGAGGTTGTGGGGGTTAAAGGTCACTGTGCCTTAACCCCAGTTATGTACAATACTCAAACACATATATAAATGAATGAAAAAGAAGATTAGGGTGGTTCTGCACCCACCAAAACTTGTGTGGCTCTCTGTCTCTCTCTCTCGCTCTCTCTCCCTCTTCCGTTCTTGCTTCCGTTGAGAGCACTCTCACAAAGATTAGGTCGGTGAGATATGGCTATAGCGCCAGGTCAACATGGTTTGATGAGTGGGATACTACTAACGCATCGGTCGGTGGCATAGCTTTATGGCACCAACTCGACAGGATAGTGAAACACAATGTTGCCAACTAATTTTTGTGGATGTTTGGGAGATATTGAGTTTTTGTTCTGGTTTTGTTATGCCAGGGGGGTGCTACACTACTTGGACCTTGTGCAAATACGTTCAAATATGAAATTTGAAACTGCCTTACCATTTTTTGCATAGAGGGCGATAGCTTCAGCCCACTTAGTGACATACTGAGTGGCTACCAAAAGATACTTCTTTTTGTGGGCAGTCATGGGCAGGGGCCCGACAAAATCTATCTCCCACTTCTGAAATGGATGGATGGACATCACTGGGTGATGTTGTCCAGGACGCAAATCCTTCCTACCAAAGAGTTGGCATGGTTCACAAGTTTTGCAATGCATAGTGACATCCTTGAACAAGGTCGGCCAATAGTACCCAGCATGTAAAATCTTCTCAGCTGTATAGTCACTGGCATAGTGGCCTCCACAAAATCCATCATGATAATGCTTCATTACCTTAGGTACTTCATCTGCATCAATAGCCCATCTTAGTACCCCATCCATGCCTTGACAGTACAACACCCCATCAAAGAGGGTGTAGTGCCTACTATCTCTGCGGATCTTCTTTCTCTCATAGCTAGTACTTTCTGGAGGAAAGGAGAAAGTAGTTAGAAACTTGTAGATACCGCCATACCATGGATCCCCAACTTCTATGGCTGCTACAAGGGTTACATCAAGGCACTCCTCTAAATCAATCAAAGCATTCTTCAAACTGTTGCAACAACCCCCTTTTATAATTTTGAAAGAAAAATCATATTCTTGTAAAATGGCCAACCATTTGGCCAACCAGCCCATGGGATTTGGTGATTGAAGAACCTGCTTTGCAAGACCAGTGCTAGTGAGTATAATGAAGGACTTTCCAGCCACATAATGCTTAAATTTCTCAATGCAGAAAACCAAAGACAAGGCATGCTTGTCAGCCTTTGAGTAGCGTCGTTCGGTGTCGAGCAATTGTCGAGAAGCAAATCGAACGGGATACATGAACCGATCCTCCCCTTGCTAGAGAAGAATACCTGCCAGAGTGTGCTCACCAAACGCAGGATTGATATAGAAAGTCTTTTACCAATCTGGATTGCGTAGAATGGGTTCTGAAGCTAGAGCATTCTTGATTTGTGCAAACCCATGATCACAATCCTCATCCCAAGAGAAATCAACCCCATCTTTTAATAGCATAGTCATGGGTCATGTCAAAGCAGCATATTGATCAATGAAGCGGCGATAGTATCCTACTAGATTGACAAATGAGCGTACCTAATGTTTGGTTGTTAGCGGGGAGAGCTTGAGGATGGATTCTACCTTCTCGGGGTCACAAGCTTGACACCCTCGGATGAGACAATATGTCCCAGTAACCTCCCTTGAGTGGCTCCAATGGTGCATTTCTCTGGGTTGAGACTGCCATTTGCATCATTGACCCTTTGGAAGGCCAACCTAACCTTCATGAGGTGCTCCTTACGTGATGAGAATATACAAAAATCATCTAAAAACACCTCCAAGAAATCACCCAAATAAGGAGAAAACACCATTTGCATAAATCTTTAAAAGGTAGTAGGAGCATTGGTGAGGCCAAATGGCATTACTTTGAATGCAAATGTCCCCCAGGGTGTGGCAAATGTGGTTTTAAGCACATCTTCTTCGGCAAATCTGATTTGATAAAACCCAGAGTAACCATCACAGAAAGTATACATCTCATGACCACTTACCTTCTCAAGAATGAGGTCTTGAAAGGGAAGAGGATGATGGTCCCTCTTGGTAGCTGCATTGAGT
The DNA here is from genome assembly GCF_047967505.1 of Dipteris shenzhenensis. NCBI lineage: Eukaryota > Viridiplantae > Streptophyta > Polypodiopsida > Gleicheniales > Dipteridaceae > Dipteris > Dipteris shenzhenensis. Next base: position 15,746,980 of record NC_141596.1, read on the forward strand.
TTCTTATAGTCGATGCAGACCCGCCACTTGTTGTTTTTCTTTGGGGTGACTACCACTGGTGAAACCCATTTAGTATTGTGAACCAGAACAATAAACCTAGCTTCTACAAGCTTCTGAAACTCCGAGCACAAAGCATTGGTCTGTAGGGGCCCTAATCTCTGATACTTCTGAGCCACAGGCTTTGCATCAGGCCTTAGCTCTATCTTGTCTCTATGGCAGCCACATGGCGAAGGTGGTGGTAGCTAGTTGCAAAGAGGTCAGGGAAATCTTTGAACATTTCTAGGAACTCATCTTTCTCACTTGGAGTGAGGTCTGGGGAAAGCATAGATTCAAGTTGTTGAGGACTAGCTATTACCTTTTCTGTAGGTGGCGGGGTCGGAGACACCCCCATCATGTAAACTTTCTATCTGAGAACTCCTCCCACCCGTCTGATTCTTCCATTGATTCAGACACCGAGGATGAGAGAGCATCACTCTCTTGCTCCTCTTCTTCTTCTGGTTCTGAGTTAGACCCCCCAGGTGGTTGTTGCAAGAATTGAGGGGGTTGTGGAGGGAAAATCTTCTTTGAAGCGGGATCAGACTGAACTTTATCAAACTTTTGAGCAATCTCATTTGCTAACACCATAGTTTCTGGATTCTCCCATTTAAGCTTGAGGCAGAATTCGTCACTTGCTCCTGCTACAAGGTAGCCCAGCACATGCTGAGTCATTCCAGCTCAAAATCTGGCATTGTCCTCCTATGTGGCAATTAAACAAAATCCAGGAACATGGCTGCTCGATCCACATATGGACGTGCCGTCTCACCTTCTGACTGCTTCAAGTTTTCCACCTACAGGTACACATTCTCTGGCCCCTCTTCTTTGCCAAAATACTTAATCATCGTTGTTGTCAACCTTGGCCAGCTTTGGGACACCCATGGAAATAGTATCTGACAATGGGAGTCCATTCTTAAATGAAGCAGTGGAGTTACTCATGGATCGCATGGGTATTGATCATCGCACTTCTAGAATCTATCATCCAGCATCCATGGGTCAAACAAAGCAGACCAATGGCCTCCTTTGTAAAACCATGGGAAAAATGGCCACAGGGACAAGAGCCAGTGGGATCAGAAGGTCACAAAAGCCGTATGGGCTTACAACATCACTCATAAAACATCTACAGGTCACACTCCTTTTGAGTTGGTATATGGTACTGAGGCCATTTTACCACTAGAGATAGAGATTCTAGCTTTGAGATTGGCACAAGAACAGAGGATGACAGAAGATGAACATGTAGAGGCCCGGTTGGTGCAACTTGAGAAGATAGATGAAACCCGACGCCTTGCCCTACATCAAAAAGAGATTCAAAAGAATCAACAAAAGGCCCGCTTGGATGTTAAGATTCGCAAGGGATGGGAAAGACACTTTGCTGAGGGGGATGTTGTGCTATGCAACAGATCGGACCACCAAATGGATAAGAAGTTTCTGCCACTGTGGACCGGTCCATACAAAGTCATCAAGGAACGTAGCAATGGGTCTGTACAAGTTCAGGAGCTACATGAGCCATATGGCAGGAAGGTGATCAATAAGCGTTATCTCAAGCCCTTCTTTGTGCGTGATGGACCTAGACATGGAAATGCTATGCATTCCCTGCCTGGGGGGGGGAACTATTATGGATAAATTTGTCTAAGGAAAAAGGCATTAATATGTGTGTGTGTTTGTATGTGTGGCAATAGTATAATAAAATATGGTGTGCATTGTTGAGATATCGAGCTCCACTCGTGATATGCCATGGTGACAGTTGTGCATTTATGTCACCGACTTGTTAGCTGCAGATGCGGTTGGTACACCACCCATGAATAATAGCTGGATGACAGCTATCCTTATGTACTCTAGTTCGTGGCTCAGTTAGTATGCCACCTTAGTTAGCTGAGTTTGGTTTGAGACCCACATATAGGGTTCTTCTATTTCTTTGTACTAGAGTTCTTTTGGCTTTCACAACTAAGAAGAGGAAAACTGTTTTCAGCCTCCACCTTTGTGTGTATTCCCCCAATGTGTATGTGAGAAAGCCGCAAGTGAGACTCCTTCCTTCTCTCCCACTATTTTCACATGGTATCAGAGCCTGGTTCGTGGTAAGGAGCTCAAGAAAGCAAACCAAGTTCACGGTGACCTAGTAAGAGGACCAGTGTTGCTTTCCTTTTTCAAGTTTGGGAGCAAATCTCTACAGGTAGCACAGCCAGAAAGTGCAAGAGTGCATTGTCTCAGATTGAGACGCCCTTCGCGGTGTGGCGAGAGGGCAGTATATGCTACGGGAAAGGGCGTCCACCTCCTTGAGAAAAAGGCCCTGTATTTGCTATGCGACCACTGCTCTGCATGTCGGTGAAAAGTTGCCGCAGAAATTGCATCGTATGCCTATGCGCAGAGATATTGGGAGTTATAGAATCATCCTTATTGCCTGTTCATGCAAAATCATCACTAGGAAGTGACTGTGTGGTCAAATACCACTTTCGTCAGTTTTGCAGATTTGCCCTTGTGAGGCAGAAGCTTTGTTTTTTTGCAGTGATAGAATATTTTTCAGTGTTTTGTAATGGCGTCTGATTCTCTTTCACAGATTGTCACTGAAAAGCTTGACAAGAACAACTTCCAATCATGGAAGTTTAGAATGATGAATTTCCTTATGGGAAAAGGCTATTGGGAGTTCATTACATGAAATGAAGAAGAACCAGTTCTTCCTAATGTTCCCAATCGACAGGAAATGCATGCATTTAAAGGATGGCATGAGAGAGCCAGAAAAGTTATGTATTGGCTGTCTATCAGTATTTCAGGTTCTATGATTGTGCATATTCAGGATGCAAGTACGCCAAAGGAGGCATGGGATACTTTGGCAAAAATGTACAGCACAAATACGCAAGCAAGGAAAATGTAGCTCAAGCAGGAGTTGCACAATGTGCAGAGAGAAAATATGAGCATCAATGACTACCACATGAAGGTGAAGAAAATTGCGGATGCACTTGCTTCAATTGGGTCGCCAGTGGAAGATGATGATTTAGTTTTTGTGACCTTGAATGGTCTAGGAAAGGATTATGCATAGTTCCGGACATCCATTGCTGTCCGTGAAAAATTTCCTAACTTTGAGGAGTTGTTTGCTCTTCTAATTTCTGAAGAGCGGAGAAATGGTGGTGCATCTTCTTCAGGAGGAACTTCAAAAGAAACTGTCTTCTACTCAAATGCTAGAAGACGTAGAGGCAGAGGTAGAGCAAGCCGATCTGGAGGCCATGGTAGAAATCAGGATATGCAGCAAACTCAAGAAAACCAATCCTATGGAGGAGGACGTGGTAACTCTAGAGGCAGGGGGAGCCAAAGAGGTCGTGGAGGATGGCAGAGAGGCCAAAATGCAAACAGCAATGTTGAATGCTACTACTATGGTAAAATGGGTCATATGGCTAAAGACTGCTATAAAAAGCAGAATGACATCATGAATGGAAAATTGCAGCAAGGGAATTATGCATCTTCTAGTAGACAGGGTGATGACAGAAATGAGCATCTATTTATGGTGCAGCACATGACCAATTCTGTGACAAGTGCAGAGGAAAGCAATGATGTGTGGTATGTTGACTCAGGTGCATCAAACCACATGACAAGTCATGCGAATGGATGCAGGATGCAAGGAAAATGGAAAGACCAGGATTTGTGGAGTCTGGTGATGATACTGCACATGCTATTGTGCAGATTGGTAAAATTCCTTTGTCTATGCAGGATGGGAAAAAGAAATACCTATCTGATGTATTTCATGTCCTGAATATCACCAAGAACCTGGTTTCTATTGGTCAAATGGTTGTGCAGGGCTTGTAGGTCAGATTTAATCCTCATGGATGCTTTGTTGAGGATATGAAAAATAACGATCGCTTGATAGCAAAAGGAAAGAAGAAGGGCAAGATGTTTACATTGGATGCGGACATGCCTGAATTGAGTGCAGCAATGTTTTCACATGGGACCAGTGTAGTTGCAAATATTGATATCTGGCATAAACGCATTGGTCATGTTAATGTACAGCGACTTAAATCAATGCAGGCCCAAAATATTGTTGCAGGATTGCCTAAATTCAAGGTTGCAGAAATGCATAAGGTATGTGAAGCCTGTCAATTTGGAAAACATGCAAGGAAACCATTTCCTAGACATGTTCAAGAGAGTAAGAAGCCATTGGAATTAATCCACTCTGATGTGTGGACTACTAAAGCCGCATCTATTGGAGGCTGTCATTATTTTGTCACTTTTATTGATGACTACAGCAGAAAAGTTTGGGTGTATTTTATGAAAAAGAAAAGTGAAGTGTTTGGGCATTTGAAAGCTTTTAAAGCTATGGTTGAAAAAGAAACAGGCCTGCAAATAAAATTCCTAGGGTCAGATGGAGGGGAAGAGTACCTCTCAAATGAGTTTGCAAGGTTCCTGCAGGAGCATGGCATAAAGCAGCAATATTCATGCAGTCATACCCCACAGCAAAATGGACTTACAGAAAGGAAAAACAGGCATATTGGAGAGGTATCTCGGGCCATGCTAAATGAAAAAGAGCTACCATATTATTATTGGGCTGAAGCAGTTGCTACAGTAGTTTACATAATGAACATGACTCCCACTGCAGCAATACATGGCATGACACCAGAGGAGATGTATACTGGTAGGAAACCAGATATTTCTCATTTGAAAATTTTTGGTTGCATTGCCTATGTTCATGTGCCAGATGAGTTGAGGTCCAAGTTGGATCCAAAAGCTGAGAAGTGCATCTTTATTGGTTATTCTCTGTAGCAGAAAGGGTATAGATGCTATAACCCTTCTACTCGTAAGTTTACAGTGAGCAGAGATGTTGTTTTTTATGAGATGAGCAGCTGGTATAAACCAGTAAATGTGATTGATGATGTAGATGCACAAAATGGTAATGCTACACAGAATTCACAACAGCAATCACAAAATATTAGTGGACCTGCAGTGTCCTCTAGCAGTGGTTCACATACTTCGCCATGGATAGGCAGATTGAGATCAGGAGAATCTCCTCAAATCAATGCAGATAGTGGTATGCAGGTATCACGAAAAGGAAAAGAGAAGGTAGATCAGCCCATGTTTGATGTGAATGCAGGTCACTCTTAGGTGGATGGTGAATCCAGTGGCTCAGAACAGAGCATTGATGATGAGTTGGTTATGAATTCCTTCTGTTGTTACACCTGGAGTAAGGAAGACTAAGGATGTTTTGAGAGCACCTGGAAGTGAGCCTATTTTGCACAGGTCTACCAGAGCTAGGTATCCTGTGGATAGGCTAAAATATGATGGATTTACAGCCATTCACTATGCCTATATGGTCGAAGTGATACAGGAACCAGAACCCACTTCTTTTGAGCAAGCCATGGGAAAAGAAAAATGGGAGAAAGCCATGGACGAAGAAATGGATGCCTTGGAAGCAAATGCTACATGGGAATTGGTGCCTTTGCCTAAAGGCAAGAATGCAATTGGCTGTAAGTGGGTTTATAAGGTGAAGCACAATGCAGATGGTTCTGTGCCAGTTGTCATTTATTGTGACAACATGACTGTGCAACGTCTTACATATATAGTGATGCAAATTTGGAATCTGTTGCATTTCCCAAACCATCTCAACGTGAATGTCAAGAATGTGAATGTCACATCGCAATGGATTCTAAGGGATGTGCGAGAACACCTTTTGGCTCAGGGGGGTCACTCATCATATGTAACCCTATCACGTGAGTTCAAAAGAAGGATATTTTTTATTCCTAAAATTTACAGAAATAAATATACATAAGGAACTATTTAAAATAGTTTTGGAAAAAATTTACAGATTTGTATAGAAAAGGGGTACATTTTATTAATGAAAAAATTTACAGATAAGGGATTTTAAATATAGGCCTTCAACGCACGTGATATAGAGGGTTTATACATAGTGACCCCCCCGAGCCTTTTGGTCATGGACCTCGGACGGCATGTCAGAGTCCTTCTGCTTTATCTTAAATGGTGAGTAAGATCAACCACCGTGTGGAGAAGGTCATGGATAGTGCCAATTTCATTCCTTCTGCAACTTTGAAGATTGCTAACAATGTGTTTGACTAGTGCAACATTTAATTTTTCGTCTGTCAAATCCTAGTTATTGCTTCAAAAGATGATGGACAATTAAATTAAAAGTTATTTCTTTTAATGTTTTCTCCTTTCAGTTTATGGTAAATGTTTTACAAAAATTTGGGGATTTTATGATTAATTAGGGTTTTGATATATATTAAAGGTTAGAGCCCTTTTTACATCACATTCTCACTTTCACATTTAGAGAGCCATAGAAACTCCCACCCTCAAAGTCACTCCCTCCATAAGCTCTGCTGCTGCTATTTGCCATGGATTCCACTGAAACTACGTTCCATGACTTCATCTCACACACTGCATTTGCAAATCGTGAGGAAGAGCTATTTTTAGTGTTTGATAGGACTTTAGATGTCCAGGCACATATATGCGAGCCAAGGATGACTTCTCAGATCTCATCCTCTACATGCAAGATAATTTCTCAAATTTTGCTTATACACTTGACCACTCTTCAAAGAGATGGGTTCGCATAGATTACATAAAGTCTATGTTCCTAGAGGAACAGATACTTTATGTAAAGTGCTTGGCCTGCTTTTGTGATAACCTTATAGACGAAGGGTTTAGGACGGTCAAAGTTAAAGACATCCTAGATGCGGGGATCACGAGAAATACAGGCACAAAATTCCTTTCATGGGAGATGACATTCATCTTCCTTCTCCAAGAAGGAAACTTAGAGGAAGAAGCCTCATCCTCTAGCACCCCCTCTAGTAGAATTGTTGATCTACTCTAGACTAGACTCGGACATGTACATGGAAGAGAGTCTTGATGATGCAATAGAGGAGATGGAAGCAGCTTAAGCATTGAGCCTACTTCAAGAGCCCCAAGTAGAGCAAGAATTTGCATCGGAGACCGCTGACCCACAATAAAAAATATGGTCCTTGTCCCCCCTCATCATCGATGGAGAAGAGTACATATTCCTCCATGACATAGAGGTTCTTTTTGGACTACAATAGGATGAGACACTCAGAGCCCTATCTGGGCTAGATGTTGACACAAGTGTCAAAGATCCCAAGGTTTTAGGTTCTGAAGAACAGACAATGGAAGAGTTTCTCTTGAAGATGCTAGTTTCAATGAGGGATGCAGACATGTCCATATATGCTGCACATCCCTCTGATGTAGAAGCTTCCACCTCCAACACAGGGCAAGAGAAATGTCCACCTTCCAAATGGAACATCACATAGCACCTGGTTCCATCAACATTGCAAATGAAAATGGGATAGAAGCCGACGACACTGTAGTGGTAAGTTCGAACAATATTTTTTATTTTGATGTTCTTTTGGTATACTTTGTTTTGTTGGTCTTCTAATGTTTGTTGAATTGTTGCAGGATGCATTTGAGCTTGATGAATTCTCATCTCGATGGGGTAATGTTCACAGTGCATTTGGGCGAGATCATTCTTTGGCCCATTACCTTGGCAAAGTCGCATAGCACATTGTGGTCTTCCATAACAAATTTTCTCCTCGAGGTCCTTCGAAGCTGCTAAAGTGCAAGCAAGGCATTGTCGCGTGCTATCGAATACTCCAACATTACTCAAAATACTAACAAAGTCATTTTGGTACACCACCTGGCTGCTATCAATGCCTTTGGATCAAACATTCATGGCAGGGCATTGACGGCAGCAACTATCTTTGGCAATAGGAGAGGAGGATGTTAGTGCTATTGCATAGGTTTATATCTAGGAATCCACTAGGGGATTCAAAAACCCCTATTCTCAATGTACTCAAACTAGCCAAGAAGAAAGATAGCCTGCGAGGGCTTTTGTATATATAAACATATATTTCAATGGATACATGACTACATGTCTTTATTATTTGTTTTAAGTTATCGTTGCTCGTCATGAATTCATAATATTTATTCCATTGTATTTTGTTTAATTCATTGATGATATATTTTTTCCATCATTTTGATTGTGTTAATTTAATGCATTTCTTGCCAATTTAGTATCATTTTCACCAATTATGGGTATCAAAAGTTCATTTCTGTCAAATCCTGGAGGAATTTCATCGTGATGGAGAAGGGAAAAGTGTTCGGGATGTTGCCAAGAGCCTAGAAAGCCTAAAACCTGCCATGGCATGAATTTGAATGTCCAAATTCATCTCGGGGGGGTCACTCATCATATGTAACCCTATCACGTGAGTTCAACAGAAGGATATTTTTTTTTCCTAAAATTTACAGAAATAAATATACATAAGGGACTATTTAAAATAGTTTTGGAAAAACTTTACAGATTTGTATACAAAAGGGGTACATTTTATTAATGAAAAAATTTACAGATAAGGGATTTTCAATAACGCACGTGATATAGACGGCTTATACATAGTGACCCCCCCGAGAAATTCATGCCGTGGTGGGTTTTAGGATTTCTAGGGTCTTGGCGACGTCCCGGACATCTGCGCGACGGTGAAATTCCTTCAGGATTTGACATAATTCAAAACTTACATTAAAATGAAAAGTAATTTTAGTCATAAACATGGAGAATACACAACAATGCGATAGTGTAGAGAATGTGGATATATTTTATTAAAAAAGTTTGGCCCTTGGGCCTCATATGCAAGAATCTGATAGTGCCTTCAAGGGCAGGGGGTGGTCTGAGTCCTAAGGGTGTGCTGCAAGAGAATCTAGGGCTTCAAGCTTGGGTCACCCTATAGCCGCTTCGCCAGAGCCATGTACTTGTCCATGATCACGACACGCTTTGCGTGGATGGCACACAAGTTGGCATCCTCGAACAAAGCGGTGGTCACTTGCTCCATAGCCTCGTGGAGCGCTCCCATAGCTCCTGTGCTGAATCACACATCGTCCTTGTATCCCTGTGCTATCTCCCATACCACATGTTGGAAGGGAGCACGGGGGATCAGGTTGTCAGTGGTCTTCTACATCTGTCTGATCTCCCTTAGGGCCCGTTCTCCTGGCTTTGCTTTGTATGGCTTTCTGACTCTTGGTGGAGGCTTTATAGGTACTCGAACATGGTTTGATGGCCTCCTGTCTGGCTTGAATTTCTTATGCTTCTCTTCTCTACATTGATCCTCCTCTAGATCCCCCTCTCGCGGACGTCTTGAGCTTTGTCCTTCTTTGGGATGGGGCTTCCTCGGCGTGTGCTTTACCCTCTTCACTGAGAGAGGGAAGATTGTGCTCTTCCTAATAGTCTATTGGCCCTCATGAAGCCTCTCTATATCAGGGAGGTTATTGAATACATTTTGCTCATGCAGGGGAGTCCTCTCATGGGGAGGGGGAGGCTGAGGGGAAGGGAGCTTCTCAAATATATTTTGCTTGATTAGGGGAGTGCTCTCATGGGGAGGGGAAGGCTGAGGGTAAGGCTCATGCTCTTGGGGCTTGGGAGTGGGCTCACAAGACTGGGGAGTTGCGGCTCACAAGACTTGCGAGAAGGAGAAGGCTCATGAGACTGGGGAGTGGGATCATGAGACTTGGGGGAGGGCTCATGAGAGATTGGGGAGGGCTCATGAGAGTAGGGGGAGGGCTCATGAGAGTTGAGGGAGGCTCACGAGAGTCATGGGAGAGCTCACAAGAGTTGGCAGAGGGCTCGCGAGAGTCAAGGGAGGCACCATCGGATAGGCTCGTGTACATAGATGCCATGGAGGTGGTGGAGCTAGAGGAGGAAGGGTGGAGGCAGTGTCTTGTGGGTCTAGAAGCGTTCTTCACTCTTGCAATTGAATAATGAGAGTTAGGGTTTTTTAAAACGTTTTATATAGGCCCATCATATTTTGACACCCCTTTTAATTATGTTTAGGGTTTCATTGTGTCCCCCTCCCCCGCCCTAACCCCTCCAATCCCCCCCACCCTCGTTGCCCTTCTCCCCTTTTTCCCTCCCCCCTACTTGCCCCCCCCACACCCATTGCCCTCCCCCATACCCCCCATCCCCCCCTTTCACAAAATGCTTTCTAGTATTCCCAACCCAAACTGCTTTGAGACAATGTATGTTTGTCTTTGTCGAGATTGTGGTTCGATAGGAATCTCCTTGCCTTCCCTCCACCCATGGACATTTTTGTAGGAAGTTTCTGTGTTGCCCTAGACATTTTCTTATCCTCCTTAACTTTGACATGTCCTCCATGGAATCCCATCTCTGACAGAAACTTCTCAGCTTCTACAATGCACCGTGTGGATAATTCTTGCAAAATTAAATTCCAAGCATAAACAAGATGCAAATACAACAACTTATCAAGTACACACAGTTTTGCATGTAAAGTATATATGTGTACTCTCTCAAGTGGGATGGGCAAGATGGGATCCACTTTGGATCCTTCTCATCATGATTGGGAGCTTATGTTTGGCTGCAAGATAGAATGCCATTCTCCCATTGTAAGCCAGCCTTTTGCTTACGTTGCAAACACATGCAATAAAGGCATGTGTTCATTGCATTTGCCCCTGTATCACAACCATGCAAGCACTTGAGGGTTTTCAAATCACCAACAAGATGCCATTCAACTCGAAATGTTCCATGGCCATCAACTGTCAATGTTTGCCCTTCCTCTTGTCTTCAGATCCATCATTGATGGGATTCCTGTTCTATCTAGAACCCACCTCAATGTCTTGTGGCACTCTTTCAGAGTCTCAAATGTTGCAAGCCACCATATATCTTTCTCTCATTGCACTGAGAAATATTTCTCTACTTCTTCATTCCCTTGAACAAAGGCTAAGGATTTATTCATAATGTAGATGCTCACTCTCTCTAACTTGTGTTCTTTCACCAATTGAGCTTCATCCATTTTGATGACAAATATGAGATTTCCATTGCAATCTATACAACAAAAGAGAGAAATCGTTAGGATAAACATGATATAGGAAATGAACTAAGTTAAGTGCAATGCTATAATGGATTTTCTCTTACCATCTTCTCTCATGCCATAGAATTTGACCATTTCTTGTTGGAGTTTCTCAACATCTAAGTATACATTGTTAAAAGCATTCATCTCAAAGGTTTGCAAGCCAGATTTCTTAATACTCTTCCAAGTCATTGTGCCCCTTACGCAATGGTACCCTCCAAGCATTACTCTTGCATGTTGGTTTATCTCTTGCCATGCACGTCTCATAGACCAAGGTGTGGGTAGGGGCATTGTAGGCTTCTTATACTTTCCCAAAATAGTAGACTTGAAAATTTTGAAAACAGATGTGTAAGCTTCACGACTTACACCGGTAGTATCACAAGCTGCAAGCATCTCCTTTGCATCCAAAATATCCTTGAAGTCCTTCATCACCTCTTCAGCAACTTGCACACATAGGCGCTTGTGTCTTGGGTCCCGTAGTATCCCAATGACATCACTTGACTTCAATAAACTAGCTAGAGCATATGAACAGTCAATATCATCCCCGTTCGCTCTTCCCAGCACATAAAACTTAGTCACAAATAGTGTAGCCCAGAAGTGTGTAATTTCATTGGAACATTTGATAACCAACCTTGTATCCCGGACTCTCCTCTTTCTAGCACCACCAGTGGGTGCCAATGCATCCATGTTATGTAAGTACCTTCTTTTCCTATCCTTCAATCCCAAAGGTGTTTCTTTCATCTTTTGCACTCGTTCTTATGCCTTCTCTCGTTCCTTCTCTATGGCTTGCCGAACTTGATTGTATATAGATCTTTCCAAGCCTTTTTTGGACTCAACTAGCTTACAAAATGACTCTTCTAATTTATGTTGCTCCAAGTCCAATGCTTTGGATTTATCATGAAGATCTTGATTCTTCCTTTAAAGATCCTGCATAGAGTTATGCATTGTAAAAATGGTGCTATTTCCTAAATGTGCTAGCATCTCTTCTTAGGATCTGTGCATCTTGCTTGCTTGCATAGCCATTGATTGAGCATTGGTTAATCGATTGCAATAACCAAGCAACCCTGCATGTCCATTTCCAACAAACCAAACTAGCTCATGCATTGTATGGAAAGGAGAGATCTTTTGGTTGGCAGGATTTAAAGGATACAAGAATCCTTCTACCCAAAGGTCTAGATGCTTCTTTCCTTGCAAACAGAGATTGTGGATTTTGGAAGCTCCCCTCAATCCCAGACTACATGTGCTTGCATATTCAACCTCTAACTCTAAGTGAACTTGGTACTTATTGGAGACATCCTCGAATGGTGCCATGAGTAAAGGAGTCTAGAGAAGGAGAAGGTGTGGAGAAGCAGGCTTGAAGGATCAGCATGCAAAAAGAGGGAGGGCGAGGAGGAGGAGGGAGGACCAGTAGTGGAAGAGGAGGGAAGGGGGGCAGACCAGCAGGTGTGGAGGTTGAGGAGGAGGCATGGAGGAGGAGGGAGGAGTAGGAGGGAGGGGGAGGAGGAGCAGGCGTGGAGGAGGAGGGAGGGGGAGGGGAGGAGGAGCAGGCATGGAGAAGGGAGGGAGGCAGGAGTGGGGGAGGGAGGGAGGGGGAGGGTAGGAGGAGCAGGCATGGAGGAGGGAGGGAGGGAGGGGGAGGAGGAGGAAGGGCGAGGAGGGAGTGAGGAGGGGGAGCGGGAGAAGGGGGGAGGGGGAGGAGGAGGGAGGGGGAAGGGGGAGTGAGGAGGGGGAGGGAGGGAGGGGGAGGAGGTGGGAGGGGGAGGAGGGAGTGAGGAGGGGGAGTGAGGGAGGGGGAGTGAGGAGGGGGAGGGAGGGAGGGAGGAGAGAGAAGGAGGGAGGGAATGCAAAATTCATTTTTAAAATTTTGAATTTGTTGGTTCCCACCTAGGAGTAAGAGTTGTGTAAGAGGTGTAACAATTGTTGGTTCCCACTTAGGAGTAAGAGTTGTGTAAGAGGTGTAAGTGGTGGGGTCACTTTTGGGCTTAACCCATCTAGGTGAGGGGGGGTTAGGACTTTTTGGAACCTACCTTGGCCCTTTCATTAGGACTAATCCATTTCTTAATCCATTCCTTATGAGGCCCTTTCAAGGCCCCGATTATCCCCTAATGTCTCTTCACAAAGTACTTCTAGTTGAGGATGTTAAAGGACCAGATTGAAAATTTCATGTCTAAGTCCTATACCCATGCTAGCCATCTTGAATCTTAACTTATGTACTTCATTAAGTTCATGTAAACTACGATCACTCTTTGTGCTTGTCTCATGCCCATTGAGTCTCTTTTCTTTACAGCCTCATGATTCCTTATAAAAATCTCGCAATGCATATTTCCATGTATTAGATTGATTCACCAATTGGGTTGCTCAATATAATATGCAAATGTGCAATTACATGCAAGCTGAAAATAAATAGTGCTTTAAATGACAAACAATATCAATCAAGAATCCATGCATCATATTGCATTGGTAGATGTGCTATCTATAATGCCAAATCTAAAAAGAAAAGAATATATAAGTGATATCATCAAGTCTCGTGACTATGCAATGTCTTACATATATAGTGATGCTAATTTGGAATCTGTTGCATTTCCCAAACCATCTCAAAAAATTATCACAAACAAGAGCATGAAACTGTGGGGAGCATATTGTATGATCAATCACAAGTAAATATATCGTTGTGAAGTATTAGAGAAAACTTTTTATCTATGGCAATTGACTAGCTAGTGTAGTCACTACTTAGGTTGATACCTATCCACCAATGTCTATGATTGTCTCCCTAAGTTCTCCATTTCTCATTCATTATAATTTCTATCCACCAATGTCCATGGTTTTCTCCCTAAGTTCTCCATTTCTTGTCTATTTGAATGGTCAATTCACTATTTATAGTGGAGTTATTAGGGATGGTAGAGAGTTTGCACTGATCAATTAAACAATATAGTTATGGGGTATGGAATAGAGTTTACAATTCCCACTTAACAAAGGGTAGTCAAGGAGTAATTGCACCTATTTCAAGGAGGGAAACAATACACAACTACAGCTCTTTCCAACAATAGACAAATAAATTTGCCAATGCTACACAATCCCTTGTTTATTTCCTACTCTAAGCTCTCCTTGCTTGAATTGTGCTTCATGCACACAGTTGTAGGATTTTGTGGCATACACAATTACTCACTGTTGAGAGTTGTGGTGCCATGAGCACATAATTAGAGGCTAAGGTATGGTATAGGAACGAATTAAAGTAGCCACCCTAGGATGTGGACTACATGATGTGGAGATGTGGATTGAGGATATCCACAAGGAGAGATGTGGATGAGAGGATCCCACATGGTTTGACTATTCTAAAGGCTCTCTCTATATAAGAAGCCTATCATGTATTGTTGAGTACACATATTGCAATAGATTGAGAGTTTGTTACCCTATGTCTCTCTTGTGGTTCTTTGATCCCCCTTGATCCCTCACTTTGTCATGGTATCAGAGCTCCCCTGTCTTTCGTTGAGACATGGTGATCCTTGCGTGAGAGTGTGAGAGATCTAGAGCAAGAGAAATTTCTGTCCACTATTCTTTTTGTGTGAGAGAGAGATTCCTTGTGAGTTCTCCTTTTGAGAAAAATAGAGAGAGAGTGAGCGAGAGCTTAGATATTCATTCCTGTGAGAGAGAGATAGAGGTAGTCCTTTTCTTCGATCCACAAGAGACAGACTCCAAGTTTCAACGACTCTCTAGCTACAACGGACTACAGCGACTTCAGCTAAAGCTAATCTAGCCAACAAAATCCACCGATGGCCAGCGCTACCTACATCCCACAACCACAATGAAGGCCACGGCTCTAGCAGCTTCAACAACCATCATGCTTCGCGGCATTCTGCATGAACGGTGACAGCCTCCAACAAAAGCACCACAACCTCATAGCTCCTTGACTCTCTCCGTAGCCAGTCGAGATGCCTAAATGGCCTAATGCCCGGATCTGCAGCAGCCAGCAAAGAGTAGGCCATGGAGATTGTCGAAAGCCTTCCACTCCAGGATCTCCCGGATCGGTAGTGACATCACTTAAGAGCTTAGCTGCAGAAAACACGCAACACTCGGTGAGTCTGATGCGAAACAAAGCTCCGCGGCCAGCACCATGCTAGTGGAGAGCATGGTCGAAATGGGCGATGACTTCTTCTCTGCCTTTTTGAATTTGGTAGCCAGCTGTGGATTCAGAGTTCCTTCAACTCTTGCAACCTGCAATAGATGCCCGCTCTTGCTCCCTACTCAACAAATGACACCGAGTCCATAAGCCTCAACGTCCTCTCCATCACCACACCCACGCAAAGTGTCCTCTCCATCGCTGTAGAGAAGCAAAGCTCTCTCTTTTTCCTTCCCTAAGGTTAGACCTTAGGCCATGTGGCAGTCCCTTGATAGGACACATGGTAGATAAGCCACTCAACCCCATGACCTTAGGTTCGCCTATGGTTGAGTTCATCTGCTTGGGTTAATGTAACCATGGTACAGTTTTTGTAACCCTAGTTTAAATAAGCTGGGTTAAAGGGTCACCACAGTGACACCTCAGCACAGTAACCGCTTGCTAAGAACTGGTTTGTAAGCAGCATGTGACTCCCTATGCCACATCACCAACTGCCCCTCTTCTTCACAAAAACTTCGACAAGCTATAACTTGCAATCCAAGAAGAATTTGCACACGCTCCAAAAAGAAAAAGTGATTGTCTTTTCGAGCTCTACGCACCTGTCAACTAAGATTTTTTGTATGCAATTAGAGACTGCTAGATTTGAAAGTATCTTCAACTGGTAAGACCTTTGCAATGGCAATACACACCCAACTACTGAGAAGTTCACTGGGGAAGGATTCCACATGTGGTCTACACAAATGAGGTATCTCCTGATGCATCAAAAGCTTTGGAAGACTGTAAAAGAAGAAATACCCACTGCACAAAATGATGCCTGGAAGGAAAAAGATGAAGCCGCACTATCACTCATTGGTTTGCACTTGGGTCCAAACATAATTCATCATATAGACTCCAAGGATCATGCCAAAGATGCATGGGATGAGTTGAACATAGTGTTTGGTGCAAAAGCCAAAAACCAAGAAATCCATCTTAAGATTGAATTCTATGGTATGCACATGGGCTTCAATGAATCCATGGCACAATTTGTCTCGGGGGGGTCACTCATCATATGTAACCCTATCACGTGAGTTCAACAAAAGGATATTTTTTATTTCTCAAATTTACAGAAATAAATATACATAAGGGACTATTTAAAATAGTTTTGGAAAAAATTTACAGATTTGTATAGAAAAGGAGTACATTTTATTAATGAAAATTTTACACAGATAAGGGATTTTAGAAATATACCTTGAACGCACGTGGCATAGAGGGTTTATACATAGTGACCCCCCCGAGCAATTTGTCAACAAGATCAAAAGCATTATGACCCAACTAGAGGGCATAAATGTAAAAGTAGGAGAGAAAGATGCACTTGCAATTCTCCTTAAAAGCATGCCTGCAGAGTACAGTGCACTGACAACCACTTTGAAGAATTTGCCAAATCCAAAGTTTGAGGAATGTGTATCCTCTCTTCTTGAAAAAGAAAGAGAGTTTAAGGTATCGACATCGACATCGACATCTACACACAACAGCTATAATGAAGAACAAGCACTATTCAGTAAAACATCAACGAAGTGCTAGCATTGCGGAAGGATGGGTCACTATCAAAGTGACTATAGACTAAAGAACAAACCAAAGTGTCACCATTGCAAGAAGCTGGGACACAAGGAAGAAGATTGTAGATTGAAGAACCAGCAGGTCAACTACATAGCATCGTCATCAAGCCATGATCCAAATGGTGACATCAATGGAATGTATTGAGAAACAAAAACCTTGCCAACCTTGGCTATATTTTGTAATCAAACCTGACCACCTGAGAGTAGCTATGAAAGCACCCAGGGGAGGTATTGACATGTAAAAGCCACACTTGACCACCTTAAGTAGCAATGCAAGCATTAAGGGGAGGTGATGGAATGTAACTCACATCTGTCCACCTTGCAGTAGCCAAAGGATCATGGCACCAAGGGGAGTTGTGGTGACATGAGCACATAATTAGAGGCTAAGGTATGGTATAGGAAAGAATTAAAGTAGCCACCCTAGGATGTTGGCTACATGATGTGGAGATGTGGATTGAGGATATCCACAAGGAGAGATGTCGATGAGAGGATCCCACATGGTTTGACTATTCTAAAGGCTCTCTCTATATAAGAAGCCTATCATGTATTGTTGAGTACACATATTGCAATAGATTAAGAGTTTGCTACCCTATGTCTCTCTTGTGGTTCTTTGATCCCCCTTGATCCCTCACTTTGTCAATCACATCTAGTTTTTTTTTCAAGCTTGGTAGAGGATTCATATGTTTTCAAATTTCCGCTAATTTGGACACCTACTTCCAAAGCTACATCCCTGCTTCAAGAATGCAGAGAAGTTACATCATTGCTTACCAAGGCTTGAAGAAAGTTGTGTTAAAGCACATGGACCAAGCTCTCCTGTGGACCCTAATCTACTCTAATGACAACACTAATCTAAGGTGGATGAATCCTAAGAGTGATCATGATCTATAACTCAAGTCAATTAGGTTCTAAGATAGATTACCTTGGACTCATAAAGAGAATCTTGAGATACTGCAAAGTGCTTAATTGATATTACTTCAAATGAACCTCCCTTTTATATGTGAGGGTACTTACATCCATATGCTTGCTCACATGTGGGATATCTCCTGCATGCCATGTGGCAGCTTGCCCTTTACTCATACCTTTGCTCTACATGTGCTCATGGCACCACAACTCTCAACACCTCCCCTTGGTGCCATGATCCTCTAGCTACTACAAGGTGGTCAGATGTGAGTTACAATCCATCAACTCCCCTTAGTGCATACATTGCTACTTAAGGTGGTAAAGTGTGGTTTTTACATGTCAATACCTCCCCTGGGTGCTTTCATAGCTACTCTCAGGTGGTCATGCTTGATTTACAAAATATAGGCAAGGTTGGCAAGGTTTTTGTTTCTCAATACATACCATTGATGTCACCTTTTGGCTCATGGCTTGATGAGGATGCTGTGTAGTTGACTTGCTGGTTCTTCAATCTGCAATCTTCTTCCTTGTGTCCTAGCTTCTTGCAATGGTGACACTTTGGTTTGTTCTTCAATCTGCAGTCACTTTGATAGTGACCCATCCTTCCACAATGGTAGCACTTCGTTGATGTTTTACTGAATAGTGCTTGTTCTTCATTATAGCTGTTGCATGTTGATGTCGATGTCAAAGAGGATGCACATTCTTCAAACTTTGGATCTGGCAAATTCTTCAAAGTGGTTGTCAATGCACTATACTCTGTAGGCATGCTTTTAAGGAGAATTGCAAGTGCATCTTTCTCTCCTACTTTTGCATTTATGCCCTCTAGTTGGGTCATAATGCTTTTGATTTTGTTGACAAATTGTGCCATGGATTCATTGATGCCCATGTGCATACCATAGAATTCAATCTTAAGATGGATTTCTTGGTTTTTGGCTTTTGCACCAAACACTGTGTTCAACTCATCCCATGCATCCTTGGCATGATCCTTGGAGTCTATATGATGAATTATGTTTGGACCCAAGTGAAAACCAATGAGTGATAGTGCTGCTTCATCTTTTTCCTTCCAAGCATCATTTTGTGCAGTGGGTATGTCTTCTTTTACAGTCTTCCAAAGCTTTTGGTGCATCAGGAGATACCTTATTTGTGTAGACCATGTGTGAAATCCTTCCCCAGTGAACTTCTCAACAGTTGGAGTGCGTATTGCCATTGCAAAGTCTTACTGTTGAAGATACTTTCAAATATGGTAGTGTCTAATTGCATACAGAAAATATAAGTTGACAAGTGCGTAGATCTTAAAAAGACGATCACTTTTCCTTTTTGGAGCGCGTGCAAATTCTTCCTGGATTGGAAGTTACGGCTTGTCGAAGTTTTTACGAAGAAGGAAGAGGCATGATGATGTGGCACAGGGATTCACATGCAGAATTCAAACTGTGCTTACAAAGGGACTGTGCTTGTGTGGCACTATGCCATGTGGCAATCTTCTAACCAAACTGAGTTAACTCAAGGGTAGATAAACTGAACTATGTTCCAAGAATTGAACTTAACCATATGACCTTAGCCACCCCTAACCATGGCTTAAGATGGGTTAACATAGCTAGTCCTATCTGCCATGTGTCACTCAATGGTGACCTTAGGAAGAGAACTTTGAGAAGCTTTGATCTAAAGTGTTGTGAGCTTTATGCAGAGCCGCGCCGTTCGGTTGCTATGGGCTGAGTCGTTTAGGCTTCAGAAGCAGAGATGGGTGAGGTGTTGCTGGCCGGTAGCTACAGCTCATGCTTGAAGGAGGTGTTGCTTGTGGAAGACTATCATTGCAGGAGCTACAAAGGAGCTTGGTGAGGCAGCTATGTTACGTGAATCACTGTTGCAAAGCTGCTAGCCACTCGCATTGTTGTCAGTATCCGTGGCTGTGTAGGAGAGCGCAGTAGAGAAGCTTGTGTCTAGGAGAGCAGGAGCCTTAGATGGAGCTTTGTTTAGAGTGATCTGGTTGCTATAGGGTCGCTACTCTGTGGAGTAGCTGGTCATTGAAGAAGGAGCATTGGCTCGTCAGTGAGGCCTTTGGAGAAGCATCTCATTTGGAGAGGCAAGGTGGGCTGTGTAGGTTGTTGGTTGCCAGACGGTTGCCTCTGCCAATGGTCTCGTTGCATGTAGTGTGAGGGAGTCGAGTTGAAGCTAGGATGATTGCGCTATTGGAGTTGACATAATTTTAGGAGCCACCATACTTTAGTCGATATGCTTTGAGCTCGTTGATGGAAGTCTTTTGAGAAGCCAAGAGCTATTGCAGAGCTAACTAAAGTCATTGTGCTATGTGCTTGCTGGGAGTGTCAATGTTCCTATCAGATCTCTTTCAACAGAGAGATTATTTCTCCCTATGAATATGAACCTTTGAAGCTCTCTCTCACAATTAAATTTCTCTCAATCTCATGGAGGAAATGACATCTCTATTCCTCACGAAGCAACTCTCACAAACTAAATCTCTCTCTCAACAAAATGAATGGATGGAAAATCCTATCACATGAACGAAAATTTCTCTATCAAAATATGGATGAAGATCTCTCACCGGAAGTGGACTCTAATGGAGAACACTCAAGAGAACTCTCAATCTCACAATCTCTCTCATGCTGTCAAGGATCGCAATGCCTCAGTGGAAGGCAACAAGGGTGCTCTAATACCATGTTAAAGCGCATGGACCAAGCTCTCCTATGGACCCTAATCTACTCTAATGACAACACTAATCTAAGGTGGATGAATCCTAAGAGTGATCATGATCTATAACTCAAGTCAATTAGGTTCCAAGATAGATTAGCTTGGACTCATAAAGAGAATCTTGAGATAGTGCAAAGTGCTTGATTGATATTACTTCAAATGAACCTCCCTTTTATAGGTGAGGGTACTTACATCCATATGCTTGCTCACATGTGGGATATCTCCTCCAAGCCATGTGGCAGCTTGCCCTTTACTCATACCTTTGCTCTACATGTGCTCATGGCACCACAACTCTCAACAAGTTGCAAGGCAGAGTCCTTTTTGTGGGTGTTGACTTCAAGCCATGATTTCACCATACTCATGAGGCCTTACATATTGATTGTATACCTTTCTCAAAAGTTCCACATGTTGCGGGGGTATGAGATCAATAGAGATGTAGGAGATCATTAGATGGAAATGTAGCCGAATAGTCTTCTCACATTGCTTTGTTAGCTTAGTAAATTAAGAGAATGGGGGGTCTGACATACCAGGCTAGCTACCTGTTGAGTGTAGTCTAAAACAATCTAAGATTGTGATGTAGGAGAGAGAGAGAGAGAGAGAGAGAGAGAGAGAGAGATGAATTCCAATGATGGACAAGGAATGAGAAAGAGTGCACCTCTATGTCTATCTATGTGTGTGTGTGTGCGTGCACTCGTGTGCATGTGCACGTGTGCATGCATGCGTGCATGTGTGTGTGTGTGCAAGTGCCTGTGTGTGTGTGCAAGTGTGTGTGTGTGTGTGTGTGTATGTATGTGTTATTAGCCGGAAAACAAATCAGGACCAGAGGCTAGAGGCTAAGCATGGCGACGCTCGAGGGCCATAGAGGAAAGGAGAACGTGAGGGCGAAACCTTATCATGGGAGGGGAAAAGGAATTAGAAGGGGAGGGAATGAAGAGGGAGATTATGACACAAGGGGAAAGGGAGAGGGGGAAGAGGAGCATGTACATGATGGGAGGAGGAATGTAAAGATGGAGACATCAAGGGAAGAGGACCATGCTTTATTTTGAAAGGAAGGGAAGGGAGAAATCAAAGTACTAGCTATTTTGAAAGGAAGGGAAGGGAGAAATCAAAGTACTAGCTAGGTGGCTTTACAAGGGGACGAGCATTATCTGAGCGAAATCTTCCGAGCGTCCGAGTGAAGGAAAAAAAAAGCTTCCAACTATGCATAAATATGGCAAAAATCGATCAAAAGAAAACATAGTTTCACTTAGAAATATGCAAAGTATTATAGCAATTCCTATTTTATACAAAAATCTTTAGGTGAATCTTTAGGAGTGGTGAGAGCATAATGGGATGCCTTTTGAAGAAACCACATATAGAGTAGACTTCTCTATGAAAATTCCCTTATGATCCTTCTTACAACTTTTACTTAATAGGGGGTGACATTGAAAACCCTCTCTCAACCTATCTTCATGAAAGGGTTTCTTCAAAGAAAACTCATTGAAGCAAGCCATCCAGGTAGTTTTGCCAGCGAAACCCCTTTGAAGCAGGTCTCCCAAGGTAGTTTCGCTGGTGAAACTACCTTGGACAGCACTTTTAAAAGTGACATAACTTTCATATCCAATGTCCTAATATAGTCATTCAACCACTCAAATTGATTGGAACACCCCCTTTGAGCACATCTATGGAGTTATATTTTGGAAAATCTTGCATATATAGTATTAAATATTACATGTATTTTATGAGAGTGATATATAAGTCCAAGTTAATACTTATTTATAGTAATTTAAACTTCTTTAGAAACATGTCCATAAATATCTTGTTATTTATGCTATAAAAACACTAAAAAGATATTGCCATATGATCTAAATGTGTTAATAAGTAATTATCTATGCATAGTATTATTACATTGAGAGTGATTATGAGGGATGTTTCTTAAAGGAATCAACACTTTTTTAAGGTAATAACAGGGGTACAAAGGGATGTCTCTAAATAAGAAATTTATGTTGTGTAAAAATGAATGAGTGACTAGTCTGTATATTTTTATGATAAAGAGATCTAGTTCTAGTGAAAGTAAAAGTGTAAAAACCATATTTCCTAAAGAAATACATTTTTTTTAATCTCTTGAAAAACACGCTCGGATAAACCTGCTCATAGGTTTTTGCTCGTAAAATTGACGCATTCGCTTTACAAGAATGAGCATGCCTCATCAAGGAATAGCCCCCTCCTTTTATAGCCAAGAGAGAGGGTCTCTCCCAATAAATGCATGCTCCCACATGCATGGTGTGTGTGGAAGAGTCTCCCATGTGGGCTAGGCAATTATGCACTCTCAATTGTGTGCGATAACGCTTGGCCACATTTCTCCACAGATATCAACTCCCATATCCCAAGTCTATGATACTCCCTTGGTCTCTTCCCAATTTTATAATACGTTCAAATGTCTAGGAGGACAAGTGGAGGGTTGGCACAAGGAATCTTGCCACCTCATCCTACTTTCCCCATTATTTAACTTGCATCCTTGGACTATCTATACCTCCCCCACATGGTCCTATCCTATATGGAGGGAATAACCCAATATAATATCCATCTCCACCTATTTTATATTACTTCTCCCATGGACTTTGAGCCATATCTCACTAAATGCAGCCTAGGTGGAAGGGTGACACATGGTCATGCCCTGCCACCTCAACCCTGGGCCCTATGCATGTGAAGATAGTGGGAGAGAAGGAAGGAGTCTCACTTGCGGCTTTCTCACATACACAATGGGGGAATACACACAAAGGTGGAGGCTAAAAACAGTTTTCCTCTTCTTAGTTGTGACAGCCAAAAGAACTCTAGTACAAAGAAATAGAAGAACCCTATATGTGGGTCTCATGCATGCGGGAGAGAAGTTGGACTCCTTGCGAATGAAGAATGTGTATTGGTATAATGCAACATACATCACTCCAATGACATCATCAAGCTATGGCCGTCTGTGAACCATTGCACCACCACAACTTCAAGACATGGATTGCAGTAATGTGGACTTGGGGACATTGCAATTGTACAAGGACAAGATTGCAAAGGATGTGGACATGGCCATGAAGTTTACATTTGGATCCAAATGGGCAAGCTTATCTTCGTTTATGCCTCTGCACATTTTTGCTTCTTTGTTTCAGAATATACATATGCATAGAATAAAAACTATGTGGTCCTACAAGCGTGTAGATGAAAATGCTCCTGAAGATTTACTTGGGATGAATTGGGGAACCAGATCAGGTGACCAAAAGGGTGATGTGTTTCAATGTCATGCATGTAAAGACAATGTGGTTATTAGATACCATTTGTCATGCCAAATGTTGTATTTAGCTTTTCAATATAGGTGGTGGAAGAAAACAAATGGCCGGTGGCTTCCCCTAGACTCTAATGATGAAGACAATACGGGGGTACGTTTATCTATTGATGTTGAAGAGGGAGATGTCGAGAATGTGAATGTCACATTGCAATGGACTCTAAGGGATGTGCGAGAGAACACCTATTGGCCATGGAGGACGGCATGTCAGAGTCCTTCTGCTTTATCTTAAATGGTGGTAAGATCAACCGCCGTGTGGAGAAATGCATGCATAGTGCCAATTTCATTCCTCCAACTTTGAAGATTGCTGGCAATGTGTTCGACTAGTGCAACATTTAATTTTTTGTCTATCAAATCCTAGTTATTGCTTCAAAAGATGATGGACAATTAAATTAAAAGTTATTTCTTTTAATGTTTTCTCTTTTCAGTTCATGGTAAATGTTTTTCAAAAAATTTGGGGATTTTATGATTAATTTTAATTTGTAGGGTTTTGATATATATTAAGCCCTGGGTTAGAGCCCTTTTTACATCACATTCTCACTTTCACGTTTAGAGAGCCATAGAAACTCCCACCCTCAAAAGTTACTCCCTCCGTCAGCTGCTATTTGCCATGGAGTCAGCTAGAACTACGTTCCATGACTTCAATTCATGAACTGCATTTGTAGATCCTGAGGAAGAGCTATTTTTAGTGTTTGATAGGACTTTAGACATCCTAGGCACATATATGCGAGCCAAGGATTACTTCTTAGATCTCATCCTCTACATGTAAGATAATTTCTCATATTTTGGTTATACACTTGACCACTCTTCAAAGAGATGGGTTCCCATTGATTACATAAAGTATCTGTTCCTAGAGGAACCCAAGTTTGTAAAGCGCTTGGCCCGCTTTTGTGACAGCCTTACAGAGGAAGGGTTTAGGACGGTCGAAGTTAAAGACATCCTAGGCATGGGGATCACAGGAAATACAAGCAAAAAATTCCTTTCATGGGAGATGACATTCATCTTCCTCCTCCAAGAAGGAAATTTAGAGGAAGAAGTCTCATCATCTAGCACCCCCTCTAGTAGAACTATTGATCTACTCATCCCTAGACTAGACTTGGACCAATACATGGAAGAGAGTCTTGATGATGCAATAGAGGAGATGGAAGTAGCTCAAGCATTGAGCCTACTTCAAGAGCCCCTAGTAGAGCAAGAATTTGCATCGGAGACCACTGATCGAGAATCAAAATTATGCTCCTTGTCCCCCCTCATAATCGATGGAGAAGGGTACGTATTCCTCCATGACATAGAGGTTCTTTTTGGACTACGAGAGGATGAGACACTCGGAGTCCTATCTAGGTTCGATGTTGACACAAGTGTCAAAGATCTCGGGGTTTTAGGTTCCGAAGACCAGACAATGGAAGAGTTTCTCTTGATGATGCTGGTTTCAATGAGGGATGCAGACATGTCAATATATGATGCACATCCCTCTGATGCAGAAGCTTCCACCTCCAACATAGGTCAAGAGAAAGTGTCCACCTCCCAAATGGAACATCAGCACCTAGTTCCATCAACATTGCAAATGAGGAAGGGATAGAAGCCGACGACGCTGTAGTGCTAAGTTCGAATAATATTTTTTATTTTGATGTTCTTTTGGTATAATTTGTTTTGTCGGTCTTCTAATGTTTATTGAATTGTTGCAAGACACATTTAAGCTTGATGAATTCTCATCTCGATGGGGTAATGTTCATAGCGCATTTGGGCGAGATCATTCTTTGGCCCATTACCTTGGCAATGTCGCAAAGCACATCGTGGTCTTTCACAACAAATTTTCTCCTCGAGGTCCTTTGGAGATACTGAAGTGCA
Organism: Dipteris shenzhenensis; assembly: GCF_047967505.1. Classification (NCBI taxonomy): domain Eukaryota; kingdom Viridiplantae; phylum Streptophyta; class Polypodiopsida; order Gleicheniales; family Dipteridaceae; genus Dipteris; species Dipteris shenzhenensis. Next base: position 15,772,330 of record NC_141596.1, read on the forward strand.
AGGCATTGTCGCGCACTATCAGATACTCCAACATTACTTGGAATGCCGACAAAGTCATTTTGGTACGCTGCATGGCTGCTATCAATGCCTTTGGATCGAACATTCATGGCAGGGCATTGACGGCAACAGCTATGTCTTCGGCAGTAGGAGAAGAGGATGTTAGTGCTATTGTGGCTAGGTTTATATCTAGGAATCCACTAGGGGATTCAAAGACCCCTCTGCCAATGGTCTCGTTGCATGTAGTGTGAGGATGTCGGGTTGAAGCTAGGATGACTGCGCTATTGGAGTTGACATAATTTTAGGAGCCACCATACTTTAGTCGATATGCTTTGAGCTCGTTGATGGAAGTCTTTTGAGAAGCCAAGAGCTATTGCAGAGCTGACTAAAGTTATTGTGCTATGTGCTTGCTGGGAGTGTCAATGTTCCTATCAGATCTCTTTCAATAGAGAGATTATTTCTCCCTATGAATATGAACCTTTGAAGCTCTCTCTCACAATTAAATTTCTCTCAATCTCATGGAGGAAATGACACCTCTATTCCTCACGAATCAACTCTCACAAACTAAATCTCTCTCTCAACAAAATGAATGGATGGAAAATCCTATCACATGAACGAAAATTTCTCTATCAAAATATGGATGAAGATCTCTCACCGGAAGTGGACTCTAATGGAGAACACTCAAGAGAACTCTCAATCTCACAATCTCTCTCATGCTCTCAAGGATCGCAATGCCTCAGTGGAAGGCAAGGGTGCTCTAATACCATGTTAAAGCGCATGGACCAAGCTCTCCTATGGACCCTAATCTACTCTAATGACAACACTAATCTAAGGTGGATGAATCCTAAGAGTGATCATGATTTATAACTCAAGTCAATTAGGTTCCAAGATAGATTAGCTCGGACTCATAAAGAGAATCTTGAGATAGTGCAAAGTGCTTGATTGATATTACTTCAAATGAACCTCCCTTTTATAGGTGAGGGTACTTACATCCATATGCTTGCTCACATGTGGGATATCTCCTCCATGCCATGTGGTAACTTGCCCTTTACTCATACCTTTGCTCTACATGTGCTCATGGCACCACAACTCTCAACAAGTTGCAAGTCAGAGTCCTTTTTGTGGGTGTTGACTTCAAGCCATGCTTTCACCATACTCATGAGGCCTTACATATTGATTGTATACCTTTCTCAAAAGTTCCACATGTTGCGGGGGTATGAGATCAATAGAGATGTAGGAGATCATTAGATGGAAATGTAGCCGAATAGTCTTCTCACATTGCTTTCTTAGCTTAGTAAATTAAGAGAATGGGGGGTCTGACATACCAGCCTAGCTACCTGTTGAGTGTAGTCTAAAACAATCTAAGATTGTGATGTAGGAGAGAGAGAGAGAGAGAGAGAGAGAGAGAGAGAGATGAATTCCAATGATGGACAAGGAATGAGAAAGAGTGCACCTCTATGTCTATCTATGTGTGTGTGTGTGCGTGCACACGTGTGCATGCTTGCGTGCATGTGTGTGTGTGTGCGAGTGCCTGTGTGTGTGTGCGAGTGTGTGTGTGTGTGTGTGTGTGTGTGTGTGTGTGTGTGTGTGTGTGTGTGTGTTATTAGTTAAAAAAGAAATCAGGACTAGAGGCTAGAGGCTAAGCATGGCGACGCTCGAGGGCCATAGAGGAAAGGAGAACGTGAGGGCGAAACATTATCATGGGAGGGGAAAAGGAATTAGAAGGGGAGGGAATGAAGAGGGAGATTATGACACAAGGGGAAAGGGAGAGGGGGAAGAGAAGCATGTACATGATGGGAGGAGGAATGTAAAGATGGAGACATCAAGGGAAGAGGACCATGCTTTATTTTGAAAGGAAGGGAAGGGAGAAATCAAAGTACTAGCTATTTTGAAAGGAAGGGAAGGGAGAAATCAAAGTACTAGCTAGGTGTCTTTACAAGGGGATGAGCATTTTCTGAGCGAAATCTTCTGAGCATCCGAGCAAAGGAAAAAAAAAGCTTCCAACTCTCTTCCAACTATGCATAAATATGGCAAAAATCGATCAAAAGAAAACATAGTTTCACTTAGAAATATGCAAAGTATTATAGCAATGCCTATTTTATACAAAAATATTTAGGTGAATCTTTAGGAGTGGTGAGAGCATAATGGGATGGCTTTTGAAGAAACCCACATGTAGAGTAGACTTCTCTATGAAAATTCCCTTATGATCCTTCTTAGAACTTTTACTTAATAGGGGGTGACATTGAAAACCCTCTCTCAACCTATCTTCATGAAAGGTTTTCTTCAAAGAAAACTCATTGAAGCAAGCCATCCAGGTAGTTTCGCCAGCGAAACCCCTTTGAAGCAAGTCTCCCAAGGCGAAACTACCTTGGACAACACTTTTAAAAGTGACATAACTTTCATATCCAGTGTCCAAATATAATCATTCAACCACTCAAATTGATTGGAACACCCCCTTTGAGCACATCTATGGAGTTATATTTTGGAAAATCTTGCATATATAGTATTAAATATTCCATGCATTTTATGAGAGTGATATATAAGCCCAAGTTAATACTTATTTATAGTACTTTAAACTTCTTTAGAAACATGTCCATAAATATCTTGTTATTTATGCTATAAAAACACTAAAAAGATATTGCCATATGATATAAATGTGTTTATAAGTAATTTTCTATGCATAGTATTATTACATTGAGAGTGATTATGAGGGATGTTTCTTAAAGGAATCAACACTTTTTTAAGGTAATAACAGGGGTACAAAGGGATGTCTCTAAATAAGAAATTTATGTTGTGTAAAAATGAATGAGTGACTAGTCTGTATATTTTTATGATAAAGAGATCTAGTTCTAGTGAAAGTAAAAGTGTAAAAACCATATTTCCTAAAGAAATACATTTTTTTTAATCTCTTGAAAAACACGCTCGGATAAACCTGCTCATAGGTTTTTGCTCGTAAAATTGACGCATCCGCTTTACAAGAATGAGCATGACTCATCAAGGAATAGCCCCCTCCTTTTATAGCCAAGAGAGAGGGTCTCTCCCAATAAATTCATCCTCCCACATGCATGGTGTGTGTGGAAGAGTCTCCCATGTGGGCTACGCAGTTATGCACTCTCAATTGTGTGCGATAACGCTTGGCCACATTTTTCCACAGATATCAAATCCCATATCCCAAGTGTATGATACTCCCTTGGTCTCTTCCCAATTTTATAATATGTTCAAACGTCTAGGAGGACAAGTGGAGGGTTGGCACAAGGAATCTTGCCACCTCATCCTACTTTTCCCATTATTTAACTTGCATCCTTGGACTATCTATACCTCCCCCACATGGTCCTATCCTATATGGAGGGAATAACCCAATATAATATCCATCTCCACCTATTTTATATTACTTCTCCCATGGACTTTGAGCCATATCTCACTAAATGCAGCCTAGGTGGAAGGGTGGCACATGGTCATGCCCTGCCACCTCAACCCTGGGCCCTATGCATGTGAAGATAGTGGGAGAGAAGGAAGGAGTCTCACTTGCGGCTTTCTCACATACACAATGGGGGAATACACACAAAGGTGGAGGCTGAAAACAGTTTTCCTCTTCTTAGTTGTGACAGCCAAAAGAACTCTAGTACAAAGAAATAGAAGAACCCTATATGTGGGTCTCAAACCAAACTCAGCTAACTAAGGTGGCATACTAACTGAGCCACGAACTAGAGTACATAAGGATAGTTGTCATATAGCTATTATTCATGGGCGGTGTACCAACCGCATCTATAGCCAACAAGTCGGTGACATAAATGCACAACGGTCACCCTAGCATATCACGAGTGGAGCTTGATATCTCAACACTCCCCCTCAAGCTCAATCCCAATTCCTGCACACCAAGCAGGTCTCTGAACTTGCGTAGCTTCTCTACGCCCAATGCGTTCGTGAATATGTCAGCTACCTGATCCTCTGTGTTGACATAAACTAGATCAATAAGACCTAGTAAAACCTCCTACACATAGTGATAATGCACCTCAATGTGCTTTGTTCTAGCATGATAGACTGGGTTATTTGCCAAGTGTCACAAGACTTAATGATATCACTTATATATTCTTTTCTTTTTAGATTTGGCATTATGGATAGCACATCTACCAATGCAATATGATGCATGGATTCTTGAGTGATATTAGTTGTCATTTTAGGCACTATTTAGTTTCAGCTTGCACTTAATTGCACATTTGCATATTGTATTGAGCAACCCAATTGGTGAATCAATCTAATACATGGAAATATGCATTTATGCAATGCATTGCAAGATCTTTATAAGGAATTATGAGGCCATAAAGAAAAGAGACTCAATGGGCATGAGACAAGCACAAAGAGAGATGGTAGTGTACATGAACTTAATGAAGTACATAAGTAAAGATTCAAGATGGCTAGCATGGGTATAGGACTTAAACATGAGATTTTCAATCTAGTCCTTTAACATCCTCAAGTAGAAGTAATTTGTGAAGAGACATTAGGGGAGAATTGGGGTCTCAAAAGGGCCTCATAACGAATGGATTATGAAATGGATTAGTCCTAATGAAAGGGCCAAGGTAGGTCCCAAAAAGTCCTAACCCCACCTTGCCTAGGTGGGTTAAGCCCAAAAGTGACCCCACCTCTTACACAACTCTTACTCCTGAGTGGGAACCAACAAATTCAAAATTCAAAATTCGAATTTTGAATTCCCTCCCTCCTTCTCTCTCCTCCCTCCTTCTCTCTCCTCCCCCCTCCCTCCCCCTCCTCCCTCCCCCTCCCTCACTCCCCCTCCTCACTCCCTCCCTCCTCCTCCCCCTCCCTCCCTCCCTGCTCCCCCTCCCCTCTCCTCCCATCCCCCTCCCCCTCCTCACTCCCTCCTCCCCCTTCCTCCTCCTCCCCCTCCCTCCCTCCCTCCTCCACGCCTGCTCCTCTAACCCTCCCCCTCCCTCCCTCCTCCATGCCTGCTCCTCCTCCCCTCTGCCTCCCTCCTCCTCCACCAGTGCTCCTCCTCCCCCCTCCCTCTTGCTCCTCCCTCCTCCCTCCCTCCTCCTCCATGCCTACTCCTCCTCACCCTCCACACCTGCTGGTCTGCCCCCCTTTCCTCCTCTTCAACTACTGTTACTCCCTCCCCCATGCCTCCTCCTCCTCTCCCTCCCTCTCCTTGCGTGCTACTCCTTCAAGCCTGCATCTCCACACCTTGTCCCTCTCTACACTACTTTAGTCATGTAACCATCCGAGGACGTCTTCGACAAGTACCAGGTTCACTTAGAGTTGGAGGCTAAATATGCAAGCACACGTAGTCTAGGATTGAGGGGAGCTTCCAAAATCCACAGTCTTCGTTCGCAATCAAAGAAGCATCTCGACCTTTGGGTAGAAGGATCCTTGTATCCTTTAGATCCTGCCAACCAAAAGAGCCCTCCTTTCCATACAATGCATGAGCTAGTTCAGTTTGTTGGAAATGGACATGCGGGGTTGCTTGGTTATTGCAATCGGTTAAACAATGCTCACTCAATGGCTATGCAAGCACGCAAGATGCGTAGAGCCCAAGTAGAGATGCTAGCACATTTAGGAAATAGCACCATTGTTGCAATGCATAACTCTATGCAGGATCTTCAAAGGAAAAATCGGGATCTTCATGATAAAGCCAAAGCATTGGACTTGGAGTGACATAAATTAGAAGAGTCACTCTGTGAGCTAGCTGAGTCTAAAAAAGGCTTGGAAAGATCTATATACAATCAAGTACAATGAGCTGTAGAGAAGGAACGAGAGAAGGCAGAAGAACAAGTGCAAAACATGAAAGAAACACCTTTGGGATTGAAGGAGAGGAAAAGAAGGTACTTACATAACATGGATGCATTGGCACCCACTGGTGGTGCCAGAAAGTGGAGAGTTCAGGCTACAAGGTTAGTTGTCAAATGTTCCAATGCGATTACACTCTTTTGTGCTACACTATTTGTGACTAAGTTTTTATTGTGTTCTTCTTTTAGAACTTCATCATTTGAAGATGTGATGGGAAGAACGGATGGGGATGATATTGACTGCTCATATGCTTTAGCTAGTTTATTGAAGTCAAGTGATGTCATTGGGATACTAAGGGACCCAAGACACAAGCGCCTACCTGTGCAAGTTGCTGAAGAGGTGATAAAGGACTTCAAGGATATTGTGGATGCAACAATTAAAATGATGGAGAAAATATATCATCAACTTAAAAAAAATACAATGGAATTCATGACGAGCAATGATAACTTCAAACAAATAATAAAGACATGTAGTCATGTATCCATTGAAATAACCATTTTAATATATGTTTATATATACAAAAGGCCTCATAGGCTATCTTTCTTCTTGGCTAGTTTGAGTACATCGAGAATTGGCATCTTTGAATCCCCTAGTGGATTCCTAGATGTAAATCTAGTTGCAACAGCACTAACATCCTCCTCTCCTGCTGCCAAAGACATAGTCATTTGCTGTCAATGCCCTGCCATGAATGTTGGATCCAAAGGCATTGATAGCATAGCCAGGTGTACCAAAATGACTTTATCAGCATTCTAAGTAATGTTGGAGTATCCGATAGCGCATGACAATGCCTTGTACTTCAGCAGCTCTGAAGGACCTTGAGGAGAAAATTTGTTGTGAAAGACCACGATAGGCTCTGCGACTTTGCCAAGGTAATGGGCCAAAGAATGATCTCGCCCAAATTAACTGCAAACATTACCCTATCAAGATGAGAATTCATCAAGCTCAAATGCATCCTGTAACAATTCAACAAACATTAGAAGACCGAAAAAACAAATTATATCGAAAGAACATCAAAATAAAAAATATTGTTCGAACTTACTACTACAGTGTCATCGGCTTCTATCCCTTCCTCATTTGCAATGCTGATGAAACCAAGTGCTATGTGATGTTCCATTTGGGAGGTGGATGCTTTCTCCTGACTTGTGTTGGAGGTGGAAGCTTCTGCATGAGAGGGTTGTGCATCGTATACGGACATGTCTGCATCCCTCATTGAAACCAGCATCATCAAGAGAAAGTCTTCCATTGTCTGCTCTTCAGTACATAAAACCCCTAGTATCTTTGACTCTTGTGTCAACATCGAAACCCGATAGGACTCCGAGTGCCTCATCCTCTCATAGTCCAAAAAGAATCTCTATGTCATAGAGGAATACGTACTCTTCTCCATCGATGATGAGGGGGGACAAGGACCATAATTTTGAGTCTGGGTCAATGGTCTCCGATGTAGATTCTTGCTCTACTGGGGGCTCTTGAAGTAGGCTCAATGCTTGACTTGCTTCCATCTCCTCTGTTGGATCATCAAGACTCTCTTCCATGTACATGTCCGAGTCCCAGATCAACACTTCTACTAGAGGGGGTGCTAGATGATGAGGCTTCTTCCTCTAAATTTCCTTCTTGGAGAAGGAAGATGAATGTCATCTCCCATGAAAGGAATTTGGTGCCTGTATTTCCTGTGATCCCTGCATCTAGGATGTCTTGAACTTCGACTATCCTAAACCCTTCGTCTGTAAGGTTGTCACAAAAGTGGGCCAAGCACTTGACAAACTTGGGTTCCTCTATGAACAAATACTTTATGTAATCTATGGGAACCCATCTCTTTGAAGAGTGGTCAAGTGTATAAGCAAAATTTGACAAATTATCTTGCATGTAAAGGATGAGATCTGAGAAGTCATCCTTGGCTTGCATATATGTGCCTAAGACATCCAAAGTCCTATCTGTTAGATATGCTCAATGCCCCACCCTCCTGGTAACCACCAGTGGTCCAAGGTGCTCAAGTTGTAAGGCCCCCATATGAGGAGAAACCATGTGTGAGCCCGGGACATTGGATGGATCCTAACTTGCATGTCAGATGAGGTCTATCAATGAGGCTATTGATGGTAGAAAGGTGATTGTGTGGGAGCCCCTTATTCTTGCTAGGGCCTGGGGGGTCTCAGGGGGGCTAGCGGCCCCCCTGGTGGGGGTTCGGGGGCGAGAGCCCTCGAGGTGATGGTATAGGAAATATTCGTTGAATATTCCATGGACGACTAGTCGGTTCCACCGACTAGGTTGACTCGTCGGCTCCATCGACTAGGTCGACTGGTCAACTCCACCGACTACGTTGATCCGACTACTACCCTCATAGCTATAAAGAGGCAACCTCCCCAGTCCATTGTATCAAATCAGTTCAGATCAGATCACATCTTCCAGCTAGTAGCTCTTCACCTAGTATCTGTCTAGATCGCCATCTAAGCTCCACTATGGGAGCACACAGGTGGATGGAGCCATCATCTGTACTACATCAATATTGAAGGGAAAGTTTGTTCCTCTCCAGTTTGTTGTGTACTCTCTATTCTTTGTTCAGTTTTTGTTCCACTGCGCCGTGTAATTTAACATGGTATCAAGCTGTAAGGATCGAAGAATAGAAGAGAAGCGAGGGCTTCAACAACATACAGAGTGATGGCAACAGGAAGCGGCTCGAGTTCAGCAACTGCTGCTACACCAACAATCCAGGCCTTGAGGATTCGCCCACCATCCTTCAATGAAGGCAAGCTAGATGGTACAAACTACACTCTGTGGAAGTTTAAAATTACTGCTATTCTGGATTCATATGAGCTTCTAGAGACAGTAGTGGGGACTAACCCAGAACCACAAGGAACCCTCGACCTAGCAAATTCAGGGAGTACAATACCTCCTAATGTCGACCTTCTATGAGCTTGGAAATGCAGGAATGCAGATGCTCTGTGTGCCCTCATTACATGTACTACTGATAGTGTTTTGACCTTGATTCAGCATACATCTAAGGCAACTGTGGCTTGGAACATATTGAAGAGTTAGTATGAGATGCAGAATCAGACAAGGATCCAGAACTTGGACGATTAGCTCGCAGCTAAGAAGTTTAATGAAGGAGAGACAGCGGAGGTGTTCATAACCCGAATCAAAAATCTACGTGACCAGATGGCTGGTGTTGGGATACAAAAGACTAGCCAAGAGCTAGCTCGGCGGTGTCTCCGGATATGTCCACCAAGGTTTGATGGACTGGTAACAACGCTTAACACTCAGGTGAGACCCCAACCATTGTCATTTGAGGAGTTCTGTGCTTTACTTATGAAGGAGGAATTGAGGCTTAAAGCTCGAGATGGAGGCAGCAATGGGGATGCTGCTTTCTCTGCCACTGCAAAAGTCAAAGGTGGTTCCTCCACCAAAGGTGAGTCCTCTACTAGTGGTGACAAAAAGAAGAAGCGCAGCAAGAATAAGTTTCAAGTAGAATGCTTCTACTACAAAAAGAAGGGCCATATGATTGCAGATTGCCAGGTCAAGAAGGCAGATGAAAAGAATGGTATCCTGAAGAAGACAGATAAAGGGAAAGAGACAGCTAACACAGCGGAAGCAGAGTTGGATCTATTTCTGGCCATTGAGGAAGAGTGTTCCTCAGTTCAAGAAGCTTCAACCACTGATTGATGGGTGTTGGATAGTGGTGCCTCTTGTCACATGACCTGCAAGAAGGGTCTATATTGTTCCATGTAGCCTCTATAGGAACCCATCACCGTGATGGTTGGTAATAACGCAAAATGCCATGTTGAGGGTATAGGTATGGTTTCATTTGTTTCTGTAAATGGAGATGTTAAGAAACTATCTAATGTATTGTATGTTCCACAAATTAAGAGAAATTTGCTATCAGTTTCTTCCATAACTGACCTTGACCATGAGGTGAGGTTCAACAAGACAGGAGCAAAAATTTTGGATAGTGCAGGCAATCTTGTTGGCCCAAGAGTAAGGAGGAACAACCTGTATGAGCTAAGTGCTCTTACAGCCACTGCTGGAAAAGGTGCTCATTTCTGTCGTCACCATGCCCACTTGATGATGCATAGTTGCTTTGCTGCAACTTCCCACTTTTGATGTTATTCTGCTTTTTATAGCATGTATTCTCCTTGTGTCCAGGCTTTCCACAATAATAGCATTCTGTGCTGCTATTTACTTGCTGGTTCCTTTGCCATGAACCACGGCCTCTTTGGCTCCCCCTGCCTCTAGAACACCACGTCCTCCTCCATAGGACTGGTTTTCCTGTTGTTGCTGTTGGTTCTGATTTCCTGCATGGCCACCAGAACGGCCTCTTCCTCTACCTCTGCCTCTACCTGTATTCGAGTAGAAAGCAGTCTCTTGAGAAGTTGAGGTGGCTGAACCACCATTCCTTTGCTCTTCACTCAGCAAGAGAGCAATAAGTTCCTGAAAATCAGGAAATGTTTCACGGACTCCAATGGATGTCCGAAATTGTGCATAATCTTTCCCAAGACCATTCAAGGTCACGGACACTAAGTCCTCATCATCAACAGGTGCTCCAATGGAGGCAAGAGAATCTGCAAGGCCTTTCACCTTCAAGGAATACTCATTTATATTCATATTTTTCCTTTGCACATTGTGCAACTCCTGCTTTAGCTGCATCTTTCGTGCTTTGGTATTTGTGCTATACAGCTTCACCAATGTATCCCATGCCTCCTTAGGCGTCTCTAGATCCTGTATATGCACAATCATAGAATCTGAAATGCTAACGGACAGCCAATACAGGCATTTTCTGGCTTTTTCATGCCATTCTTTAAAGGCCTTCAATTCAGCAGGAGTGGGAGCAGCACCCAAAACTGGTTCTGCAGTTTCACCACTGATGTAATCCCAAACTCCCTTTCCCATAAAGAAGTTTGTCATCCTGAACTTTCATGCTTGGAAGTTGTTCTTGTCAAGCTTCTCACTGACAATGGTAGACAGATTCTCAGACATTTTACAAATCACGAATTGCAACAGCAACCTGTAAACACAGCAAATGCCTCACAAGGGCAAACAGCAAAACTTCTGCGAAAACCCTCACAGGGGCGGATCTGCAACACTGACGAAAGTGCTATTTCACCACACAGTCACTTCCTCGTGACGATTTTGCATCAACAGGCAACAGGCATGAATCTGCAACTCCCAATATCTCTGCACATAGGCATACGATGAAATTTCTGTGGCACCTTTCCACCGACTAGCCGCGCGGTGGTCGCACAGCAAAAACAGGGCCTTTTTCTGAGTGCCTGCGAAGAACTTCCGCCTTCAAAACGGGCCCCGAAACGGCCTCAAATCAGAAAAATAAAGTACCGCGAAGGGCCTCTCAATCTGAAGCAGTGCACTCCTGCACTTCTGGCTATGCTACCTGCAGAGATTTGCTCCCAAACTCGAAATAGGAAAGCTACACTGGTCCTCTTACCAGGACACCACAAACTTGGCTAGCTTTCTTGAGCTCCTTACCACGAACAAGGCTCTGATACCATGTAAAGAATAAGGGAGAGAGATAGGAGACTCAAGTTCAGCTTTCTTCACAACACACAAAAGAGAGAGGACACACGGTTGGAGGGTGAAGCCTTTCTTCACTTTTGCACACAACAACAATACAATAGAAGAGGGAAATACCCTATATGTCAAAACCTAGAATACGTGGTTCATATGTGAACCCAAACCAAAACATACGTGGTAGTCTAACTACACCACGAGTACAACTAACATAGGCAGTGACATAAATGATAGTCATCCAGGAGATATGTCGGGGATAGAGCTTGATATCTCAACACAAAGAACATATCTATATGGTAAGCAATATGCCTCTTCTTTAGATTGGGTATCCATGGGTGGCTTGCCATTCCTATCTTCTTTCGGACTAGTCCGTGAAATTAATGCTTCAATGCTAGAACCTCTAGTGACTGAGAGTGAGGTAAAATAGGCACAAGATCAAGGAAGGAATTCGACTATGAAAGGTGCATGTCAGAGAATAGAAGTTTGATAGAGAAGGAAAAAACATACTCTAGAAGTGTAGACAATGGAATGTGGTGGAATACTTTCTTTGAATACCAAGCCCTCATCCTTGAATGGTTCAAGAGTAACACTACTACTTTGTGCAATGATTTTGTATGGCCAACATATCATCCTCATTCAGAAAAGTTGTACCACCTAAAAGTCTATCACTTGAGGTTGAAGCTTTAAGAAACATATTTGCACGAGCGATGTATCTTGGTGCACGACTATCTTGCCAAAGACAAAAAGAGCCCACTAAAATGTGGTAGGTTTTGTACAAGATTTAAAGTGTGGATTGATGATTGCAACTGTTGCTTAAGAGGACCCTCTTGGACATCCATTCTGGATTGAAAAAGTGGTAGAAATTCAAAAGTCTATGCAAGGGTAGGTAACTTCCATTGTTGTGCAATGGTTTAGGACTACACATGCTAATCCATTGAAAGGAAAATATGCTCCTCAAATAGTTGCATGTCCAAAAAAGAAAAGGACAAGAAGGGACACCAAAAACCAACCACAATTGGATGTTCTTGCTTAGAGAAGTAGACATACTTGTTTATGATCTTCAACTTACAAATGATGGATGCCTAAGGAAGAAGAAACTAGATGTTCTCTTTGAGAAGGTTCCATCCTATGCAACACATCTTGTTGGATCCTCCTCCTTTAGACTCACACGGTTGCAAATGGAAGGGGCACTAGACCTTCATAGGGACAAAGAGAATGTTCTTGTTAATAGTGTGGAGGAGGATGAATCATCCACTTTTGGATCATCATGAAATCATGACAATGACCTTAATGATAATGAAACTGTAGGTGTTGATACAGATTAGGATGCACTTGTAGAGTGAGATAGTGCATGTACACTCTTTGGTTATGTAGGAATCTCATAATGTTCATATTTTTTTGAATATCAGTGTATCAAACAATTGCCTAGCTTTTCAATTCCTCCTATGAAATTACCAAACTATACGGACTGTGTATTGTGTTTTTTAAAAATATGTAAATTTTGACACATTTAAAAATTGCTAAGAGAAAAGCTCTTAAATTTAGGACATTTTTCTGCATACCTTTTTTCCCATAATGATATTGTGCAATAGTATTTTTAATTATGATAAAAAAGTATCATTTTTTTTCAAAATTCCATTTAATTCTCGTTTGTGCACAATGTTACTCACTTTATATGCAATATTGTTAGTGTGCGAAAGAATCGCTCATGTATTGACAAGTGTCGAGCTCTACGATGTTTGAAACATCAAGTTTTGACAGATTGCATCTCATTATTATGCCATAAAAAATTCTGGTGAGAGAGCGAGTTCATTCAAAATTCAAAATGTCACCCCCCAATGCATTGCATCGCGGCCGTAAACTATCCCTAAAATAGTTCAGCGATTGGCTACACTCGATTATGCATTGACTCACATTAGTTTCAATATTTTGTCATTTGGAAAAAAAAATCATGGATGCTGATAAAGCATTCCAAAAACAACTATAGACCCGTATGTATTAATGTAATGCTTATACTGTAATGCTGTGATAAGAATAATCCATATGTGATGCTAATACTAAAATCACTAACAATGAGTCGCCCACTTTCTAGAAAGATTCTAGCACAAATAGCATCAAAAGATGCTTCCAAAACCACCAAAATTATTGTATAGATGTTTTTGATTAGCCGTAATTTTCTCCAATGTTAAAGACGTGTATTGTTGTCATCTTTTCAAATCTTATGCCACTTGGTATTTGTATCGTCTTGACGTCAAGAATTACTTTAATATGTGTAAAGTAAAAAAGAGCACTTAATCTGTTTTAAGTCAAGATAAGTGCTCTTGGATCACGTCAAGCATCGAGGTCTTTGTATTCTAAAATTCATGAAATCCTTCAAAGAAGACAACTCTCCGTTACCCTTCTATGAAAATAGCCCTAACAATTGTAATCCATTACATTATTGCGGTACACCTTTTAACCCACCTTTGCATGAAAAGCTTATATATATATGTGTGTGTGGGTTTGTGTGTGTATGTAGAGAGAGAGAGAGAGAGAGAGAGAGAGAGAGTGAGAGAGAGAGAGACATACATATAGTAAACAAGGTGGGGTTCCCACTATGGCCTTGCCTTTTGGAGTGTCATTATAAGTCCAAGTGTAAGTAGCTCGATAAATATTTCGAATCACTTGTGAAAGGAAACGATAGATGTAAATTGGAAGGAAAGGAAAAGAGAAAAGCAAGTGAATGTGAAGGAATATCTGGAAAGGTACATGAGTGAAAGAGAGGAGAGAAAAGACGTGAAAAGGTGTAAGTGTGAGTGTGTGTGTGTGTGTGATGGATGGGCCATTAAATAAAAGTGGGGACGAATGCCTATTTTGGTGAAAGTAATATAAATGTGGTGTCATACAAGAGACAAAGAGAGCCTCCATCTTTAGAGAGAGATACCTAACAAAAGACAAAAGCTTCAGGATTAAGACAAAAAAACATTTAGGACCTCCACAAGCAAACAAAAACCTTAAACCCTAAACACACTAGAATTCCTTAAACTTCTACTAACCCACATTTAAGCCTCATACTAACCATAATTTGCAAGGTCAAATTGACCAAATGAACTAATTTCAAAGCTATGGCCCTTATTAGCAACTCACTAACCAAGTCATCCCTTAGGACCCTTGGAGGGGCAAAATACACAAACACATATATACACACACATATATATATAGAGAGAGAGAGAGAGAGATTGCTAGACATTGGTTGGGATGGGTTTTACTAATACAGCGAGAATAAAGAGGAACGAAGTTTGCTGCAAATAGTTATCATGAAGAAGTCCTTAGTGAATGGACCAAGGGAGTCCATTCATGTGGGAGACAAAAGAGCGAATGAAACAGAAAAGGTGAAGCAAATGAGGAAGGTGAATCAATGATCCTGTTGTGTCACAAGTCTTGCAGCTGGAAGCAGCCCACAAGCTCATTCCAGCATTCACAAATCGATTGGTGCTTGCAGAGTGCATCGCTTCCTTCCATCATCAACCACAAATCATGATTAATGTGATGGTTGACTCCGTTAGCAGATTGTTCGTGCGTGCCTGTGGTTATCAGATTGCTGCGTCCAATATTGATCTGTTCCTGGGAGTCGTGTGTGCGGAAATTAGCACTGATATTGCTGCCGCAGAACGTTAATTCGCTAGACGGTTCTGCAATCTGCACCTGCTTAGTTGATGAATCGTTGCTCGTTGCTACCGTTATTTTATTGGTTATGCGATCGATCCACATCGCCCATTCCGATTCTATTGAGACTTGATTCACGGTCCTTGCGGAATTAATTGCTTGGGCCTCTTGCGCATTGATCTGGGTGTCCGGAGAGATAGTCGACTCTCCAGAAGTACCCTCAGCATCAAAGAACGATGTGAACACAGTTCGCAGCACGGGAATCTTCGCATGACAAACAGGGTTCATCCCTCTGCTGCCATACTCTTCTTTCTCAATCGCGCATGGGGTTTCACTCGTAGTTGATTCTGTTTTATCGATGCTAATTGTCGTCCTCTGTTTCTGTTCTCGTCTCCTCATGAAAATGTGCCACATGTTCTTCACATCGTTGTCTGTTCTCCCCACAAGATGCGCAGCTATCTTGGTCCATCTGTTGTGAGAAAGAACATTTGAGGCGGCGATGTAGTAGTATTCATCGAGTGTCATCAGTCAAAAGTGGAATCTCATCAATCATAGCAACTACACTCTTCAATACCAATACCTGTTTCCATAGAGTTTTTGCAGCTCATATACATGCATCGCTTCCTCCATCGAGAATTTCCCACGCTTTATGCCTGGTCTCAAGTGGTTCATCCAACGTCTCCTACAGCTCTTTCCGCATCTTCCCAGACCTGCTCAGCATCGCAACTGTAAGCCATTTCCAAAGGAACCTATTCAATCGGCTATGAGAGAGATATATAAATATATCTACCAAGGATCCACTCACCCGCTTGACGAGCTATGTCGCTCCAAGTGAGGTGGGTTCGCGGCTCGGCCAGGATTCTCAGCAGCTTTTCATCCTCTTCGGGTGACCAAAGAGCTCTAATGCTTACCATTACCTATGATCCAATTCAGATGTTGAGTTTAACAGCTATTAATGCATGATCGCGAGCTGCAATATAGCTCAGAGAGACTGATGATATTTTGCTATCTTTACCAATTCCCACGACGGTCTAGTTCTAGTTCTAGCTTTACTTCGAGACGTGAGCGACTAACCTTTTACGACCGTCAACGAAGATCTCTACGAGGAAGCACACTAGATTGAATTAGTAGTAGGACTGTGCGTAAACACTGATTGAATATTGTGTTAGGCTTCGCCTTGTGGCTGACGCCGTTCACAAACCGTGAAAACACGCTTTGGGACAAGGAAGCACTTTCTTCCTGTAGGGATGTTGCGGCGCCAGAACGCCAAAGGCTTGAGACTGTGCGCCTTGTTGCTGTCTTATGATAGGATAGAGCACGGATCACATTTCAATGGATATCCCTGGACAGTCCATGTATAATTTGTAAACCCATGTCACAGATCATCAGGGTTCAGAAATATCGAGTCAGGAAAGAGTTTTCCGGTCATGAGATGTCTGGTGGATGTTTGGCCAATTCACAGAAAGCCAGTGGTCTTGCTGCTTCAATGCACGGACTGATGTGAATGCACAACAAACTATTAATGTGGACGTATAATGTATAAGGTGCAAAATTGTGCAATCCAGCGTCCAGGTGCTAGGACCGGGCTGGATTACGATGAAGAGCCGGCTTCACGAATAGCAGTTTGAAACTCGCATCACCCCGGCCGCTGGCTCAAACCTCAGTCTTTGCTCGATCCATTTTTCACGCAAACATGCTGATTTCAACAATAACGACGTGCAATCTATCTGTGCTTTCGACAAGGCAATCTGAGTCCAATCATTGTCGTTGTCATAGTTTCTGCCAGAGATTCGTCGAGCAAAAGCATCAGAGATTCAGAGGTTGCAAATCTTTGACTGAAAAAATATGATTCGAATGGATTAGACTGTATAAGTTGATTCTTCAAATGGTTGAGAAATTGTTTTCATAGACCTCGGGAATGATTTGCAATAATTGACAACGTGAGATGACAACCTCAGCAGCGATGGACAACGACCGACGGACAACGACGAAGATGGACAGAGCGGGAGATTCTAGGTAAGGTTTTTTTAATGTAGCTTTTTTTTTTTGCGAAAATTTATTTAAATTTTATTTTATAGGAATATCTAATTCAATTATAAAATATTTCAAAATTTCAAATGCATTTTAAAGTTTTTTTTAATTACGTAAGTTTTTATTTAAAATGTGAAAATGTATATATTTTGTTTTTTAAAATCATCTATTGAAAAAAAAAGAGATTAAAGTAGTTTTTATGTTATTTTTCAAATTAGTGCTATTTTTATTTAAATAAAAAAACGTTTAAATTTTATTTTTAAAAATCATCTTTTAAAAAAAAAGAAAATAAGAGTTTAAGGTAGCTTTTATGTTATTTAAGTTAGTGAAGTTTTTATTTAAATGTCACAAAGTATATATTTTGTTTTTTAAAATCATCTATAAAAAAAAAGAGAGATTAAAGTAGTTTTTATGTTATTTTTTAAATTAGTGAAGTTTTGAATTAAATATAAAAAATTTTAAATTTTGTTTTTAGAAATCATCTATTAAAAAAAAGAAAATAAGTGTTTAAAGTAGCTTTTATATTATTTTTCAAGTTAGTGAAGTTTTTATTTAAATGTCAAAACGTATATATTTTGTTTTTTAAAATCATCTATTTCGTTTATTTTAAAAAAGAGATTAAAGTAGTTTTTATATTATTTTTCAAATTAGGGAAGTGTAGCATCTTTAACACAAAGTTTGAAATTTCTTTGAAAATGAAATAAGACCAAGGATGTACATCTAAATCCCTTTTTCAATAACACCATTAAATAACTATTGTGTGTGCATCTTGCATCGAAGAGTGGAGCAACTTAGAGCATGTAGGGAGTGCATGTGTTGCATTTGCAACATAGTACTATTGTAGGCATAGCCACACATTTGGCCCATCTACCGTTAGGTGCATAAGATGATCCCAATGACATCCTACCTCATCAAGGAGTATGTGACTAAGTGTAATCAATCAAACAAATAGGAGAGAGTAGGTCATGTGGCTAGCAATCCCTTTAGGTGGCACGTGAAACTATAGAAATAGGGAACTAGGGAAGGTTGTAGATCTATGTATGGATATAGTTACATAGACAAATACAAAGACTTATGTGATTCCATGAAACCTTGTCATGAGCTTTTGCAAAAATTCAATCAAAATTGGTTAGCTAAAAGTTTTCATTACGTAAATAGATTATTAAGTCCCATTGAATAGAATATTATTTTCATTACCCAAATAGAATATTAATTTCCATGTGTTTTTTTTGTGCATGCGCTAGCCAGCGCACAGGTTCTGGCACCACTGTTCGTATGCAAATAGCGATTTTGAGAGCTGAGATGAGGGCACTACAGGATGCTAGGGCACCCCCTCACTTGGTTGCGAGTCTAGATTCAGTCATTGATGCTCTAGGTCGATTAGACATAGTTGAGGACATTTTGGATACCTTTCAGGCACAGGCTGAGGCAGAGATCACTAGTCATGGCTTGGATTGGAGAGCCATTCGAGAGTTGTTTAATTTGAGCGTGAGTCACCTCACAGGTAGGCCTTAGAGGATATGCTTTGGGATGGTCACACTGAGGCGATGTGACCATGATCAGGGTTGCCCTTTTATATTTTACGTTGTAGGCACCCCGTCATAGCAGCACACATTTATCCGAGATATCTCGCTACGAATGGTGGTCGATTGCCTCACAACCGTCAAATAGCCAGGTCATTTGCCATGCAGCTATACGCCGAGTTTGTGCTTGGTCATCGGGTAAACTACCTTAGTACCCGTCTAGGATCAGGAGCGGGACATGGTAGGATGGGCCGTCAGGAGTGTCAGATTACAGGTGTTTGGCGTCGATGCAAGGCACCAGAGCTGCACACTATCCCTGCACCAGCATTGGGAGCTGTTGGAGGACAGATTAGGGGGGATGTTCATTCAGTGGCCTCATCCTTGCACGACATGGTCTCTGCCCTATCGAGATCACTTTCGATTCCACCTCCCACATCTATGGAGCCTCCCACATCTACACCACCTCCGACATCTACACCGCCTCAGCATGAGTTGGAGACTCGAGATGCACAAATTGCAGAGTTGGAGGCATTGTTGGCCGAGTCTAGAGACGAGGTTGGTTATTCTGATTATTTTAGTTTATTTTTTTGTTGCGTGTTTTGAACTGAAGTTTTTTGGTTAATTCTCACCATGTATGTGACATGTTTGCATTGCAGGCACATCTATTGCGACATGATATGGAGTCTCATGTACGACTGTTAGAGGCAAATTCAGAGGAGCAAAGGATTCGGACACGCATAGCCTACCATCGAGCGGAGCACTATATTTTGTAATTGAGACATATTAGTCATGATCCATCTCGCCATAGGATCGACCCCAGTGTGGCCCTGTACCCCGCTCCTCCTATAGATGTGCCAACTAGGATACCCATAGATGCACCAATCATAGCCAGACTTCCTACCACCACTTGCCTCCTTTGCCATGAGGATTTTGACACCGTAGGGTGGTTTGGACCAAGGTGCGGCCACATCGCACATCTCCATTGCATGACCCACCACATGGTGGCATGATCAGTGTGCCCTGTATGCTTTGCTGACATTGATGTGGCCACATATAGAGGACTAGGCATGGATGATCTGTATCCTAGTCATCGTCAGGCCATTGATCCTTTTTCCCATGTGGTCTTGACAGAGCACTACAGGGAGGAGGCACAGAGAGCTTTGCTGCAGCAAGAGGGTGCTGATACGTCAGTGGTTGCAGTGTGTGTTCCACGATGCTTCTCATATGGTGATTTCATGCCAGGTGACGAGGCACGAGCAGAGGAGGCATGTCATATTGAGCGAGAGGCAGAGCTTCAAATATCATTGCAGCAGTGGGTGGAGCAGCAGCTTGGGCGGAGTGTCTTCTACATGTAGAGACAATTACTCGCGCTGGATTTGAGGCACGAGTATTCGCAAATGCACGACTTTGGGAGCTGAGGCGCGCATACATAGAGGAGGTGAGGGAGGCAGAGATGGAATCAGTGGCTCATGCAGCATGCCCTCCTCTTCATCAGGATGAGGCTGGCCCATCTCATGCAGGAGATGAGGTTGGCCCATCTGATCCGGCTTTGCCTGAGGGCACACAGCGGACGGTTGGGTAGCGGGTCGTACAGGAGCCACGTCAGAGGATGACTAGAGGATCATATGTGGAGTTATCAGATTCTGATTCAGGATGATTGTTTAGGCTTCACACATCTCTTGTTTAGGGATGCACTTTTGCACGATGATGATGATGATGTACACATTCATTTTGGTACTTTCATGATATTGTTCTTACTTTTATGATGTATGAGCATTTTGGTACTTTCATGATGTTATTCTTACTTTGTTTAGCTCAGTTTATAGCTTGTTCAAATCTAACATAAACATTTAAAATTAGGAGTATGATTTTGAATTTCAGATATCTCAATTCACACATCTAATACATAAGGTATTTTAAAAATAATGCCATGTGAAGTGATTGTGAACATTAAGCATTGAAAAGGTGTTCAAGTATAAGGTCTCTCTCTCTCTCTCTCTCTCTCTCTCTCCAATGGTACGGTCACACAGTGAGCCTATACATATCGAATACAAAAATATGTAATCAACTAGTGATACCCAAAAAAAATCTATCTGATCAACTGATGATCCCAAAACTATGATATGTAATGAGCTACTCCTCAGGATCGGCTCTCATGCCAATAGTTGCAAGTATGCTCTCGTGATCCTCCACTACAAGGCACCATCATGGAGTGGACGTCGCCTTGTGAGTGTGAACACGACTCAAAGTAATCTTGATCGCAACAACAAGATGATAATACATGTATGCCTCTTGATCTGCCATCATGTACTCCTGGAACTCAATATAGTGACCACGCCTCTGTATCTGCTGAAAATAGTAGCCACCTACGATCATGCTATGAGCATTGAAGTGCGTCCCATGCCCATCCACTGTATCCTCATTCAGCACACTCTTCACCGTAGAGCATCGCAACAAGTAATAATCCACACCTCCTTATTGCCCTCCGAAGCAATGACTGCGAAGATATCACCAATCTCCAGGCGGTCAGTCATCATATGTAACCTTGTCACGTGAGTTCAACAGAAGGATATTTTTAATATCTAAATTTTACAGAAATTAATTTACATAAGGGAGTTTTTAAATGATTTTGGAAAAATTTTACAGATTTATATAGAAAAAATGGAAATCAAGAGTGCCAAATGCTGAACGCGACAATCAAAAGGCCTAGACTGATCAAGACTCCCAATGTCCATGCACCAAAAATACCGGCTCACCATCCTATCACCACGCGACTGAAAGGAGGACATAGCACTAGTGGATAAGTGCTGGTTGCACCACCGCACCACATCATGTGCATCCTTGAAGCGATCAACACTATGATGATGCAACTGGTATCGATGCAAAGCACGCTTCACGCAAGCACCTGCACCATCGTGCTCTCCCTTACCATGCCCTGTCTCGAAGTAGCTCCATGTGATCAGAATGCCTATCTCACGGTGCCATCTATAGAACTAATAAAACTGTCTAGCAGATTTGAACTGACCACCACAGCCATCTGACCAGATCCAGCGCCACTGCCATGTGACACCATGATCCCTCAAGAAACTATCATGCAAAGTGAAGCAATGCTGCACAAAATGGGCATCATGCGATCGATCATCACTAATGTAGAAGTGATACTCTCGCACAATGACACGTGAGTCCATGGTGCTATCAATGCCATCCACATGAGCCTGTGCATGACGATAGCTAATGTGCACAAATATAGCAACCTGCAATATGGCATTGAAAAAAAATATGACTATTAAAATAATTCAATATAATGAGGCCATAAAAAAACCAATAACTCAATCACACATCACCTGTTCCGAGAAATAATACTCCGATTGGATCTCATGCTGTGCTGCAAAGGTATAATTCTCCGCAAAGTCCAGCACTGAGACAACCACCCCTATAGGAAATGTCCTCAAACATGCACGAAACTGACGATCCTCCCACTTCACAACGTGCGAGTGGCGTATGTAGTAGTACAGCTTCCCTCGAAAACTGTCAATGAATACAACACGTGGTGTCTCCTTCCCCACAAGCTGCAACCTCCGCGACTGTGCACCACCATCTAATGTCAGGGTACTGTACTCGTACTGCTGCCAATGAACCATCTGCATGCCACAAGTATCTAGTGCAACTCGTGGCACTCTAGCAAAGTCACCACGCAAAGTACACCTACCTTCCACACAATCAAGGGAGTGGAATAAAGCATCGCCATTTCGTGTACATATGGAATGAATGAAGTCGCGAGGGCTAGTAGGAACCACTCCCCTATGACCATCAAGGGAACGGAATACGTCATACATCAATCCAAAATCCTCATGGTAGCGACAACAACATGTGCCACGCTCCTGAGAGCATCGCACAAACCATGGCCTGCATCGCTCAAATGACCTCTGCCCAATCCTGAACTTCGGGTGTGCCTCTACAAACTGAGTGTACAACTCAGTCTAGGTACACTCCAAAAAACATGCACCATGCTCAATGTACACACCGCGTGACACCCTCTTCCACAATGCCTTCTTGAACACCGGGGATGCTCTGCAATGCTCCTCCCAAAGCTGTTGTATGAAGGACCTAGTGGAATCATCCAACAATCGATCGCTACGAGGTGCACGACCACTCGAAGCCCAAAGAGAATCAGTCTCACTATCCTCTAGACTCTGCCTCCTAATCATGCCTGCTCGCAATGTGCATGGTGTACTCTAAAGAAGACGTGAAGCGATACACACATGGCCTATCATATGAGGTCTACTAATGGCAGCCACAATAGCACGACGTGCTGCCAAGGTATCACTGGAGTTCTTATGATTAATAGAAGCATAGGAACATCGAACATTGCTAAGGACCTTGCTACATACAACCCTATCTCTACGTGCACCAAGACCAGCAGGCCTCCTACACTCTACCAAGTCAGGGTGATCAATCAGGGACATGAGAAGAGCAGACTGTGAAGCTGGTATGAGGTCACTAAAAAAAGACTGCACGATCTTGCTAGTATGACGATGGATAGTGGACTTCGGCAAGTCACATCGTGAAGCAACACTGCTGCTGCAAGGTGGGGCAAGGGGATCAATGGTGGGAGATGGTAGGGTGGAGGGGGGAAGGGAGGTGCCAAGGGGAAGGGGGGGAGGGGGAGGGGGAGGGGGACGGGGGAGGGTGGAGGGGGAAGATGTAGAGGTGGAGGGAAAAATGTAGGTGGCTCTATAGGATATAGCAGTTTATTCAAAAACATCAAAATTTTGTTCTATACATACGTGCAACCAAGTAATCATTCAAAAGTACACTAAGTGAGCTTCTCCTCAACCCAAGGACACACCTAAATGAGAACATTAGGCATGGGTAAACGGGCCTCCAATGTTGTGCTAAAGTGATGCATACCCATTTCAGGGCACGCTCCATAACTTTTTTTAATTTGTTGAAAATCAAAACGAATTGAAAATTTGGAATCCAAACTAGTGGGACTACTGCATGGTGGTCTTAAAACATTGATAGTTGTTGGTATTGGTATCTAGAGTCACCTTAAAATGGAAGAAGTTGGAAAAGTGCAATTTGTGCATGTGAAAAGATATAAATCCAACACTATTTACAATTTTGAATTTTTCCATGCACTTGCTTGCTATATGGCTCATAAGCATGCCAAAGTTCATTGCATTTAATAATACACAGCATCAAACTTGATAGCGTGCCCTTTGTCCTATTTGTGCTTTGAAGCATTTTAGGCCACATTGCACTTGTTTGGGATATCCAATTCTGCTGACATGTATCATTGGAGGGGGGGGAACCTGAAATTTTGCTACTCTAGAGAATTTCAAATTTTCACACCTTTTGCCCATCAAACCATGGAAGATTAAGTACGTGCAATCTACCCCCACCCTACAAATGCCCTGCAACCCACATGCACCTCGACGTGACTTTATGAAGACTTTGGTTTGCCATTGTCTTCTTTCGGGTAAGTTGTCTTCTATTCTTTGCTTGCCTCACCAGCTATGTTCTCTAGGTCTATTTTGGACCGATCGTGGCCATAGGTTCAATGGCAACATGCAACTCAATGTGGCTTGCAAGAGAAGAAGACAGAGGCTACGAGACATGAAAGCTGAAAAGCCAGGTCAAGGCACAAGGAATAGAGTGCGGGTCGAGGAGGGCACTAGCATTGTATCGAATCGGCAACAGAAGACACTTTTACAACATCTGCGAAGGTAGAAAAAATGAGAAAAAAGAAGACACCTTACAGAGCAGCAGCAATAAGCAGTTGTAGATGCATGCATTCTATCATTGCCATTGGAGCAAAGAACATGAGCTGTGGTGTCACGATTGGTGGGAGCATTTGAGGCAGCAAAATCAGGCCATTTAGGCAATTACCAGTCTCGAGTCTTTACAAGCTTGAGCCTGCACCCTAAAGTTCGTAGAGTAACAACCCTACCAACACCTTGGGAGATGCATGCCCAAGAGACGATGCTCTCTAACCTGAGAAATGGCCTATAGGAGGCCTATAGAAAGTGAAAGGGGTGCACAGCTTAGATCAACTAGCTGCAAAGAGGGCGACATTAGCTATGTTGGTGTCCCTGAAACAAAGGAGAAATGGCTTGGGCATACAATGTCAAAGATGTCGTCAATCAGAAGGACCAACGTGGCTCTAGTGGTTGAACATAGAGCAGAAGGAATGCACGATAATCCCGATCCAAAAGTCTGTGGGCTTCAACAAAATGCAAGAAAAGGAGAGATTGCCTAAGTGCAAAAGTCATTGCTACAGTGATGATGTTTTGGCATGAAAATACGAGAGTTTCTCCGAATAGAAAGGACATCTATAAGAAGCGGACAAGATGCAAGGTGTTTGAGGAGCACATCATACACATGCTAGATACAACACAGGTCTGTGGTACTTAAACCAGCCCGATGGTTGTTTGTGATTGAGCTTTGGGATAGTTTAGTTGTTTCATTTCTTAAACTAGGATTAGACTAGATGTGATTGTCCTAAACCAGCCCAGTGGTTGGAACATCATGCCACCATAGGCTAGTTCAGCTCAATCGCTAGTTATGTGATTGCCTTGAACCACTGTAGTTGAACACATTAGTCGTTGTCCAGTCCGGTGGTGTGGTTGAGCAAAAATGAACAAAAATATATTTTGCAATATATTGTTATTTTACTAAACCAACCCGATGGTTGGAACATCATGCAACCGTGGCTGCTTTAGGTCAATCACCAGTTATGTGATTGTCTTGAACTAGCGTGGTTGAACAAACATTAGTTATTAACCAACCCGGTGGTCGAAATCATTGTGTTTCTTAGTACTTAAATTTGTTAAATTTAATTTTCTACTATTCAGGTCATACCCCACTATTTCTAGACCAGGATGGCTTGGACTTAATGTGATTATCCTAAACCAGGCTAGTGCCGGTTCATGACAAACAACAAGCAGTTACTGACATAAATTGTGATTGAAATTGTGAAATTCAAAAATGAAAAGCAATATATTTTTATTTTCTAATGGTGAAATTTAGAAGTGAAAACCAATATACTTGTTATTGTCTAATATGTGAAGTTGAGACTGTCAAGCTAAACTAGCCTAGTGGTTGAAATTGTGACAGCGTCTTGAACCATCCCGATGGTTGAAATTGCGACTGTCCTAAATGTATCCTAAACCAACCCGGTGATTGAAATTTTGATAGTCCTAAACCACCATAGTTAAACCACCACGGTGGTTGAAAATTGTTTTGCTTCATTATAAACTTTAATTAGACTATGTTTTGTCTTCTTTTAGTAGTAGCAAATAGGGGGCTCACTGTTCTGTTGTTCCCGCATGTTGGGTCAGCAGATGGAGTTGTATCTCAAGTTTATGGATCAGAATTCGTACATTTCAATTGGGCGGAGGAGCTTTGAGCATTGTAAGCCCTGGTACGTTAGGAAACTCAAAGATAGGAATGTTTGTTGTTGCAAAAAACACATAGACTTTGACCTGGCCTAGCAAGCTATGAATGACTTGAGATCTAGTCGTCTTGGAGCATTGCTCCATGGTGATCGATGTCCATTCCTCCCCGTTGAATGCGCAGTCTGTAGGCCACCTAAATCAT
This sequence comes from Dipteris shenzhenensis, assembly GCF_047967505.1. Taxonomy (NCBI): domain Eukaryota; kingdom Viridiplantae; phylum Streptophyta; class Polypodiopsida; order Gleicheniales; family Dipteridaceae; genus Dipteris; species Dipteris shenzhenensis. Next base: position 15,798,441 of record NC_141596.1, read on the forward strand.
CATCGTGTGTTGCAAGGGAGGGTAGGTTTTGTAGCCTAAGGTCTCTATGGGAGCCAATGGTTTGTCCAAAGGGAGACCATGAGTGGCACAGGATTGAATGCATTCACGGCACATGCAAGCATTGCAACTTGAAGCTGAAGAAGAAGACATTCAATGTCTGTCCACATGAAATGAGGAAAGACAACCATGTTGCTCTAAAATGAAGGAGATTTGAAAATGTCAATGTTGAAGGATCTAATAAAAAGAGATGGCTGCTATCATATAAGAGCACCCAACCAAGGGAGCTTGTAGGTCACGTGGTCCAATCCATCCCAAAATATGTGCTTCATAATTTCACGACCAACTGGCAGGATAAGTAGTTCAGGACATCCCTTGCCAATTTTCCCCGTGACACTATTGTATCTGTCATAGATTTTGCTGAAAATTATTCATTTCAAGAACAAGATGAGATACAAAGTGCTCACTGGTACAACAAGCAGATAACTCTTCTTGTGCATATCATGTATAGTCATTTGCTTGATTCTTCCATGCCTGATGCCAATTTGCTTGCTGACTCACAGGAGTTTAGGTCAATGCAACGCACGTACCATTTCTACATTTCAGATGATAGGGAACATGAAACCTTATTTGTGCAGCACACTTTTCTACTACATTGAGAATGGATTAAAAAACAAAATCCCCATGCAGAAAATATAAAACAACATTGGGTGTGGTCAGATGTTGCTGCCTCTAAAATTAAATCAGCCCGTGGATTCTACTTCGTCTCAAGGTTCAAATCCCTGATTGGTCTAGACATGATGTGGAATTCCTTTGGGTCTAGCCATGGCAAGGGTGAACATGATGGATGTGGTGTTGTTATTAAGCAAGCTCTGTTTAAACACCAATTGGCATGCCCTCAAGAAAAACTCAATGATGCCCATGACGCTATAACATGGCTTACAACCAACCTCTCCACAGGTGTGCATTCCACATACAGTAAATAAAGCCTTAAGAATACTATAGTATGCAGAGTGTTCCATGAAGTGAAAGTGGATGAAGTGCAAAGGAGAAGCCGGCACGATTGCGAGAAAATTAAAGGAGTTCGTGGTCTGCACAGCATATGGGGCTTTTCAAACAACCAACTGATTAAAACAAAAAAACTTTCTTATTTTTGTAGCGCGTGCATTGTAGGGGATCATGACGATTGTGAGAACATTGCAACTGTGAAGACATGGGAGCGAGTTCAAGTTTTTACTCTATGTTCAAATGGAGTGACAAACAATGGAGAGACAAATGACTCGCCACAGTTGGGGGAGGGTTTAAATGACCTCACTGGCTGTCTAGAAGAGGGGGATAACTTTGTAGTTGTCACAGCATCTAGGGAGAACGAGGAAGATGACCCATACTTTCTATTCCAGTGCACAAAACCTAAGCACAAGGTTGAGGAAACATTTAAGGATAATTGGGGAACAACGTACACGAGAAGTGGGATGTAGTAGTTGGATCTTTTTGGTACAAAAAAACATCCAAGAGAGGCTGCAATTATGAAATGCTACATAAGAGTCCACAAACATGTGTGTACTCTCAGTTAGTAAGAGCTATTAAGTTCCAAATGCAACCTGTGTCACAACGAAAGAAGGGCAAGAGTGTCTTCAAATTGGATTTAGACATGCATGAGAACATCTTGGGGTGTCTTGGAGTGGTGGATGAGGACGACTGAGATAGTACTAAGAAAATGTATGTAGTCTCATTGCAAGGAAACAATACGTCCACTTGTCCTAGAAAATGGAATTTGTATTTGAGACTATGCTTTCTTTTAGTATATCCCAAACAACCACCATGCTGGTTTTATTAAATTGTTTTTGTAAATCCCAAACGGTAAATCCCATGCTTGTTTTTAGTATATCCCAACAACCACCGCGCTGGTTTCCTATAACAAATCCACACATCCTACAAATCCATTCATCTTGTACTAATAGAAGCAAACCACCGTACTAGTGGCTGTTAATATCCTAGTGCAACCAACCACCGCACTGGCGATAACTTATCCTGCACTACTACCATGCTATCCGTGCACTACTGCCATACTATTCTAAAATTTGTTGCACAGTGCTATACTAAAACAGTCCCCTTTAAACTATTTATCATTTTGTTAACCATTAAATTTCATCCCATGCTTGTTTTTAGTATATCCCAACAACCACCGTGTTGGTTTCCCATAACGAATCCACAAATCCTACAAATCCATTCATCTTGCAATAATAGGAGTAAACCACCGCGCTCGTGGCTATTAATATCCTAGTGCAACCAACCACCATGCTAGCAATAACTTATCTTGCACTACTACCGTGCTATCCCTACACTACTGCCGTGCTATCCTAAAATTTATTGCATAGTGCTATACTAAAACAATGCCCTTTAGACTCGTTATCATTAACTATCAAATTTCAACCATCAGGCTACTTAAAACATTTAAGTACTAACATGAAAGCAAGTCGATACAAAATCAGGTATTACGAGCACCATGAGAAAGTCCACCAGTCCAAGAAATGTTTGCAAGATTTTTATTTTTTCAAAATACGACTTTTTGCGGCTCAAGGAAATTCCAGACTCCCAACTATCTTATCAGCCTCTCTATAGCAAGCATCTCCCAACTCTTTAGGCCAGTCTGATGCACTAGTAGACCTCTTCACACACTCGAATTAGCTTGCTTGACTCTGTTGACTTGTACACCCATAGTAACTCATCCTTTCATTGAAGGTCCTCTTCATCCTGGTCTTTGCGCTCTATACATCTTCGCACCTCTATCATGTCCTGCCAAAAGAAACCTACATCATGAGCTTGACAAGTACCTTAAAGGAGTAGGAAAAACAATAGCCAAGGAAATTAATATTCACCTCTTTGCCAACTCCAAGTAATACACCCACCACAACTGAAGCCTGTTCTCCTTGCAGCTAGTTTCCTCCTTCTTCTCCGGGTCTGTTTCTATGAGGATGTCATCCAACATCGTTTTCAAAGAGAACAAAAGCATTCCAAAGTTTTTTGGGTATGCCAAATATTCATTTTAGGTGGATCAGTGTACTGACTTTGGATCGGTGTACAAAGTTTTGGGGCTAGATCTCATAATGAGCTCTTAGTTGTGTCTGCACTGTACTTAAATAGGGAGAGAGTTCATTGAGCCCGACCTTCTCAATCTTCAGTCTCATGTTAGTTTGGTAATTGAAATCTTTGAGTTCATTGAGCCTGACCTTCTCATTCTTCAGTCTCATGTTAGTTGTCTAATCAAAATCTTTTGTCTCACATTAGTTGTCTAATTGAAATCTTTCATCTCGCATTAGTGGACTAATCAAAATCTTTAAGTCTCACATTAGTGATCTAATCGAAATCTTTTGTCTCACATTATGGTCCTTAGTGTGGATCAAAGGACACTATCTAGTCACATAGCTGAGAAAACATTGCCCAAGTAAACTCTAGGGAAGATTAACAATTCAATAGATTACACACAGATTACATATCAAAGACTCCTTTCCTTTAGATTACATCTCAAGGACTCCTTGTTGAGCTCCCTAATTGTAGGCTCGGCCCTCCTTGCTCCTTTCTAGAATGGGGTTGGTTCCTTCTTGCGGGGGCCCGGCCCCTCCCTTCATGCTGCTTCCTCTTTCCTTGATTTGAGGTTCCTGGTTGAGGCTCAGCCCTTCTTGCTCCTTAAATCCTAAAGGGGGATGGTTCCTCCCTTCAGGCTTCTTTTCCCTTCAGGCTCGCGGTCTTGGCCTTCTTCAATTTGAGCTCCTTGTCTTTTGTATCTTTTGTCCAAATGGCAAATTGAACTGTAGCATCTACTTTCTCGTCGTAGATAGCTGTAGCAGGCAGGCACATTTGGTCCTTCCATGACCTGGGAAATGGCAAATGGAATTCTCTACAGCTAGATTTTGTATGCACAAACACCCCAAAGCAAAAATCTTGCACATGGTGGTAGCACGTAGGCCATCAGATACAACAGTCATCTATGATGGGGGTATGGCAGACCATGCATTTTGGACCCTGCTGCATAGAAGGATAGGCATCCAATTTAACTATTGTGGCCATCAATACCACAGTCTTGCTATGTACATGATGAAGTTGCTTCTTGATTTCTTCCTCCCTCGTCCTCAGGCTACGGATGTTCTCCTTCATCTCCTCCACTTTTTGCTCACTCTATGCAGCAGCTTCATCTGAATCCCTGAGCATCTACTAAAGCAAGATTGCCCTCCATGAGGTCCTTGTTCTGGAGGTTGCGATCGAGCCATTTTTTGCATCACGCCTTCTCCACTCGGAGGCAGTAGGCTGCATGCAACCTCGTCTCATCCAGATTTTCAAGGTCAATCAAGCATTCTGCCAAGGCATTCTCAATGAGCGTCTCCTTGACTATAAGGTAGAGGCTAGGTACTACATACTCCATTGGAATAACTGCCTCCACTCCAAAGGCTAGGCTAAAGGGGTTGTAGTCCATGGCCACTTTAGAAGATGTTCAGTAGGCCCACAAGGCTGCGAGATGAGCTTATGCTCCCAGTCGATACGACTGGCCTCCACCGTGCAAGTTATAATCTTGCAGTAAGTTTTATTCAAGCTCTCAGCCACCAAGCCATTCACCCACCCTGGGATAGTATGGCATTGATTTCCTATGTATAATCATGAATTCAATGGTCAGGATCGCTATAGTTTCATTGAAGAAATGAGTTCCCTAGTTGTTGACTAGCTCTAATGGACATTCAAACCCGTGATAACTTGCTCGTATAAGAACTTAGTGGTGGATCTCACATTGGCCTTCCTGGTGGCTCTCCCTTCTACACACTTGGTGAAGTAATCTATTTCCAAAATAATGTATCTGGCCCATGTTCCCTTAGTTGCTGGGCTTACTATGCTGATAAAATCTATGCCCCATTTCTCAAAGGGCTAGCCAGTTAATATTCATGTTAAGGGCATCATGTCCATGTTATGTGGGATTTGCACACGCTGGTAGGGGTCACACTGCTTGACAAATTTAGATGGGTCTCTAAAGAGAGTCGACCACCAAAGGACAACTTGTAGCACTTACGTGCCATAAGGTCAGCTGGAAAAATACCCTCCCGCAATCCCAGAGTGGGTTTCTTCGAGCACATTGATGTATTCGTGCTCACACATGCATCTATGCATGATGCCATCCTTGCCCATGTGGTATAGTTGGCCTACAATTAGATGATACGGTGCTATGTCCTTGATGAGGGCTTTATCTAGAGGAAACCCATTGGCTAGGTAGTGGCCGATTTTGGCGGCCCACTCACGGATGATGTCGATGAGGAATAGGGAAGCATTAGGAACCTCACCTTTGATTCCTATTGGAGCTTTTCCATTTGGGATCGAGATGTGGTTGGCTAGGACATGGGTCTTCCCTTTATGCATAGCGACTGTGAAGTAAAACTCCAAGAGTATTATCATCCACCTGGTGATGCATCCCGTCATGCATCATGGCTTGTTGACCAAGTACAATAGTGCTTGGTGGTCCACAAAGAAGACAAACTTGTTGTCCTACATGTAATGCCTCAACTTCTTGACTGCATAGACCATGGCCAAGCCCTCTCTCTCTATTGTTGTGTAGTTGACCTCGACATCGTTCAATTGCCAACTCACAAAGTTCATTGGGTAGTCCAAGTTATACTTCCTTGGTTGGGATAACACACACCCGATAGAAAAATTGGAGGCATCTATGTGAACGTGGAATATTAGATTCCAATCTGAGGCTCGTAATACCGGTGCGATGGCTAGGGCTAGTTTGTAAGGTTTTGAAGGATTTCTGACATTCCTCGATCCACTCAAATACTACTAATAGTTTGTATAGTGGTTGAGCTATGTCCACATAGAATAGAATGAACCATTGATAATAGCCCATGTGGCCGGTGAATAGTTGCACTCCCTTGGCATTTGTGGGGGGTGGTAATTCCAAAATGATCTTGATTTTGTTATGGTCCATGCAGATACTATTCTGAGACACTATGTGGCCAAGAATTATGCCATGTTTAACCCAAAATTGGTAGTTGAGGGGATTCAACGATATACAGTACAATTGGCACTTTTCTAGAACTAGTCTCAGGTATTTCAGGTGATCATACCACGTCGAGCTCCTGCATATGTCATCCAAGAAGACCTCCATGAAGTCCCTTAGATACTCCATGAAGAAGGTCATCATCAACCATTGGAATGTGGTGGGACATTGGCCAACCCAAATACCATTACTCTAGCTACATACACACCCCATTCGATCGCAAAGGCCGTTATGTGTTGATCCTACGTTGTTTATGATGATCCGCTGGTGTGCCCAGAGATTAGTAAAATCACTTATGCTAGTACCATGCTGTGAGCCACCATTGATGCAATTGGCAAATGCTGCAATGATGCCAAGTGAAGCACGGAAGGTGCAGTTTGTAGAGCCGGTTGTCCAATCAAAGGCAAAAACTCAAGCCAAGTTCAAGCTACACTTACCAAGGAATGGTCCGAAGGTGGTCGAAGCAACTCCGCTGTTGGTCGCAAACTAAGCCAAGAGGCGGGAAAATTCTCCATAAAGGGAGCCACGGTTGGAGTGCATTCTAGAGGCACCGATCCAAATTTCATTGGGAAGATTTCTTAACCTGATTCTGGGATTCCACTAGCAATTGTTGCATTCCTTGTACACGGAGTCTGAACTAGAAGAGGTGGAGCTATGTCAAGCTGATTCATGCCCAGTACCAACAGTCCCTCTGACCTGACATGAGAATTCCAGTTATATCTGCAAAGGCACAAGGGCAAACTTTTGCTCACATGCTGGTAGATGGCGGTTCGGGGGTCAATATCATCACTTTGAAGACCTCAAACTTTTGCTCACATGCTGGTAGATGGCGGTTCGGGGGTCAATATCATCACTTTGAAGACCTGCCAAGAAATGGGATGGATGTCTAGGGAGTCGGCACCATTCTTAGTCCACATGGCTGATCAATGCCGCGTTCGATGTGTACCATCGAAGTGCTGGGCATTTTCCAGGACATATTTTGCCACTCCGCATGTTGCCAATCCCATTCCTGAGCCTCCAGGCATTCATTCCGCCAATGGCCCTTGCTTAAGCAAAATAGGCTGGTTTTTGATTGATTTTGACCACAATCCCCACCTCCACGTCCACGTTTGTAGGCCACTGCTGCCTCCGCCTCATTGGAATGTTTGTTGATGCGACTGAAACGCTTGCTGCTATGGCTCTTCTTGCACAAAAGACGCAGTTGCATCTTGCTGTGCTGACCTTTTGAGCTTTCTTCCGAGCTAGTCACATCTGTGTTATCATCACTATCATCTGACTTCTTATAAACACTATATTAGAGAATTTGGGAAAATCCCAATTCCCACAAAATAAAATATAGTCACTTCAAAAGTAAAATTTGATGTTTTTTATTGAAACATTAGCTCCATTGAGGACCATGCACAATACTTTCCCAATTAAACCCAAGCAAAAATCTTCCATATGTTGCTATGGCAAAAGGCCTTAATAGATGTGAACATGGCTCCATGGCCAAAAAATTTGTTGATTTGCTAGTGAAAGAAAGATTTTTGTTGTTTGTATGCATCAAAACCACAAACAAAAGCCAATTTATAGATGTTGCGTTAGGAAGATTCATTGGAGTAAATTAAATTGCAGTATTGATATATGCAATAGGATTGTTATAGATCTTTGACATCCATCATATAATTGTGGTCTTCAAAAACAAAATTAAACTTGCAACAACTGTTAATTTTTATTTGGTATATAAGATGTATCAAATTAATGTCAAATGCATATGTTTCTATGTTGGTAAATTGCAGTATTGACATATGCCAATAGGATTATGGTAGAGCTTTGACATCCATCATATAAATGTGGTGTTCAAAAACACCGTTCCATCACAATAGAGCTCATGAAACTCTCCATCACAATAGAGCTATAATCAAAACCATTGACACATTAGCCAATTTTGCACCACATCGTTTAACATAATCATTAACAATTCCATACTAGTATTCATACTCACAAAGTAGCTCATCTCCAAAGGAGATATCCTTTATGGTTTGCACAATAATGTAGCCATGGGCACTCAAATTTCCTTGTGACTTTTGAGCCCAAGGTGGTAGTTTAGGGATGTATACAAATATAACATTTGTTCTTTCTTTATAATACATTGAGCTATTTATATATCCAGCAATGTTTCCATACAATACATCTCCCACAATACATTTCACATCTGTCAATGGCTCAATGAATGGATCTTCAAACATTCCATAAGTCTCCATCCTTGGGAAAAACTTGAGGAGAGATCTCCAAGTATCATAATCATACTTTGGACCATTATATACCATCAAATCTTGTTTTTTCTTGATGCTCGTATGTACAAAAAGACCATATCCTGCCCCAGGTATTGTTGATTTCTTTACTTCATAATGGATGCCATCCATTTCGAACACGCGCTCAATGGGTATGGGCAATTTATGTTTCCATAAGCCATTGGATGCAGGATCAAAATTTGTAATAAGATAGCTCTTCAACTTTTCAGGACAATCTGCAACACCTATCATATGTTTAAAATCAAAGAATCATTCTTTTAGTGGAGGAATACAAACTCACATCACAAAGCACATAGCATTTTTTGGACAAGGTACTGACTCAATGTCTATTAATTCTTTCATAAAACAAATTGAAACATAATGTTTTGCTAATCAAATCTAACCAAATAGTGTCCAAATATAAATCAGAATGTAGGTACAAATGTTTTAGTTGAGCATTTGTGTCTACAACTCTAATTAACAAGATCACTCACATTCCCTAAGGGTTGTCTATGCAATAAAATTGAATCAAGTTGGCTAAGAATGCCCTTGCAGCATCAGCAGTGATTCCCCTTTCCTTGCATCCAAGAACCATAGCAAAGCGTTTTGCCTCACTATCTTTCAATGGCCCCATTTTGGCAATTTTTCCTAGCATGCATTCTTCCTCTTCATTCAATGTAACATGTTGAGCATGCACCATACTTCTTGTAGTAGGACAAGTCCCTCTCACTCTAGTTTTGGTTATAGGTGAAGTAATACCTTTCTCTGTGTCTTTTTTTGAACTACGAGTAGACATATGAGATTCGACATTCATCCTTTCGAGAACTTCTTTGTTTTTTTCTTTGAATTCAAGGATCACTGGTTGAAAATAATAGAACATATCATGCCCTTCGACAATCGGAGCTTGACCAAATCTGTTAGAAGAGATGGCACTGCGCACATCTACTGCATCATCTAGCATCTGTAGGTAGGGTAATAACTCATGAAGCAAAATAGAATCACCACAATCTATATCAAATTTTGTAGGGAAAATGCAATTTTCTGCTGGATTAACACAACCCGTGTAAGGCGAAACATCAATGAACACTGTTCTTGCTGGTTTGCATTCCTCTTTAAAACAACACCACACTCTCATTAATGGTTTAAACTCCGCTTCCACATTCATCCTGTCTGGTCGAATGATTCTACTCTTTGTATGCTTGTGGCATGCCATCGCACCCCAAACCATGAAGAAATGTAACTTTCTGTTAACATGATGCTCCAAAGTGTCTAGCATGTGTTGCACCATGCCCTTTTCTCCTGCAGTGGACCAAATGCCAACATGGTAGTGATCGAGCAACCATTGTAGAAACTCTAAACACCTAGGACGGAGAACAAGCCAATGCTTCCCATTGTGCAAGCTCATATGTTTATTTGACTTTGAAAAACAACGCTCGAGCAATAACCCTTTCAAATCTATTATCACCGCTAGTCTTATTTTTGTTATCACCTCTTTTGACATTATTTCTGAGGGTGACATTATGTCTTCTCCTTTACCTTTTAAGATTTCTTCCTACACCTTGGCTTCATACAATGACATTGCATCTTCTCCTTTACCTTCTAAGCTTGCATTCACATTTGTCAATGGAACATTAACTGCAGACATTGCATCCTCAACATTTTCAATCAACCATGTTGAGCTTGGAACTTGCATGCTAATGTTCAAATTAGGCACATAATGAATCATTGGATCAGGTGTCACATGTACAGGCAATGCTTCTAGCGATGTGAAATTGAGATGGCCAATATCTGTTGATAAACAAGGAAATGAAATTCATAAGTAGAAACAGACTGAATATTGAGATGGAAAACCAAATTGTCAAACTTTAGGTTGTGTGCTCTCAATGCAATTTGTTTGTGTGAAAGCATTCATGATTTTCTTTTTCAAAACAAAATTGAAATACTAAAAAAAAGAAAGCATTCATGTTCATATGCTTAGTATACCCCCTAAAGTTGTTGAATCTATACCCTTTCAAGTTATTTTAATCCCCAAAACTACATATCCTTACAATGCCAAAAACCTTTGCATAATAGATAGAGTGGAGTCCAACATTATCTAGCATTGCCCGAGTGTTCCCACTAAGAAAAGATTTGGCCAAGCGGCCAAAACATATTTGAGCATTCATATGAAGTGAATAAGGATAGAAACAACAATTTACACTAATTCATTCATCATGATCAAGACTCAACACACTCTTTAACATTTATGAACTCATAAATAAATTTGGATGTGTATCACACTCCAAAGGTATTACAACATGCAAACACATCTTTTCATGAAATATAGAAAATTAAACATATTCAAGAATACATATGAATGTTTGAATTATGGCAATGAGATAGAATGAATTTCCAAGTAATATTAAAAGATCTTTGGAACAAAATTAATACATCATATGGATAATATAGCAAGATAACATATGGAAAACACGAACACCATATAAAAGGACAATTTCAAGGACCTGTTGCTTCCTCTTCTGTTTCCCAAAACTTTGAAGCATGTTTTTGTAAATGCTCATGCTGCTCTTCATTGAAGGGTTGAAGCTCTTTTTGTCCTGGTATGGTATCAATTTCTTTATCCCCTCCACCTTCAATTGTATCATCTTCTTTTGATACCCCCTCTATTGCCAATATTGGTTCTTGCAAGCCAGCCCATTGTCGAATTTCATGATTACTGTAAGCATACGTGCAACATATACTTTCAACCTTTGCCAACTCCTCATAAGTCTCAACAACTGAAACAACACGCCTCTTACAAGAAAGAGACTCTATTGCAGCAAGCCCCTCAGAGAAAAAGTCCAATACATACTCATCTTCTCGACAGAAACCCATGATCATGTCTTTCATGATACTTGAACGTTTTCTTTTCAAGGATAATTCAATGTCAAATTCATCATCATCCTCCTCGTCATCATCATCCTCATCACCTAATTCTTTTGCACCACTTGATTTTTCATATTTTTCATCTGCAACATATATTGATGGCTTACATTGTGCATTGGTATAGCGCTCAATATCGTTGAAATGCTTTTCCTTGCTTACCAGTACACAGGCAATTAAGCCATCCATAGATCCAGTGACAAATATATCTGTAGTTTCAAAATTAAGGCAACCGAAGTGTATTTTATATTGCCCGCATGTCTTATTTAATGCATTCTTCAAACATGATACATGATCCATGGTCAAGAACACCACAAGAAGGAATTGCACTGGGGGAGAAGCGATTGTCATCAAGCTTTTCAACAAACACTCAAAGTGATCCTCATTCCAATTTCTACTTCTGCTTGGTCCATACATTACATCCAAAAAGGCAACCCCTATTGCCATTGGCTCTTGGTACACATTATGTATAAATTCCATTCCCTCCATGTTTGAACCGACTGTGTAGAACCTCCAAGGCCGGGTGGAATTCGGTCCATGACTTGCACCTTCACTTTGTCCCATAATCCACCTCAGATACCCCTTTGCAGCATCAGGCAATGGTGGAGTTTCCTTGCCCTGTTGAAGCTTCACTTTTAACCATGAGTCAGAGCAACCACGAATCCGATGATACAATTCTGGAGTAATTTTAAAATGTAATCTGCACTCATCCCAATTTTTTAACATTAAAGAAGGCCGTTCTGCCGATATAAACATATAAAGTTCTTCTTGTAGTGCAGCATCTCTCTTGATTTGCATAGCTCGTCCTTCAATATCAAGAATCATGGCATCAGTCTTTGTTTTAGCTATGACTACTCTACCTTCCTTAATGTCATTTTGAATTTGACCAATTTGATCATCACTCAATCCACGCAAGCATCTAAACATTGAGACTGTGGGTTGCCTACGGCATTTTCCATCTTGTGAATATTTGCCTGCAATGTAATCCTCAAGGATGGAGATCCAACCATCATAAATGGCATCGCTTGTGATTATCATATGTACATCCTTCGTGGCAAAGCTATTGCCCAATGTTACCTTGCCAGTGTCAATGAAAGCCTGCAAAATATATGCATCCATTAGAATGCAATAATTAAGAAAACCGACTTGTAAAAAATGATTCATAATTAAAATCTGTACTTACATCCCAATTCTCACGATCTGGATGTCCTTTTGCAAGCCCTTGTTGTGCTTTCTTGGGTTTGTTAAAGAGAATCCATTGTCCCCTCACCTGCTTAAGTATATCAATGTATGGAGATTGTCTCAAGATATTTTGAGACTCCAGGTTTGCCATCTTTGATATCTCCACACAAAAGCGTGCAGGACAATTCACTACAATCCTCGCCTGGCGGGTGCGGTAGTAGTTCTTTCTTTGGGCCGTGCTGTTATCATCATTAGATGTGAATATTTTAGCAGCATATATTGAATGTTGTCCAGACAGTATCCAGTAGTGGCACTTGGTTAAATCCTTTTTATCTACCCTTTCCAGGGGCTGCTTTGTTTCAGGATTGAAAGGCATTAAATCCGCTACAGCAGCAGGAGGCCTAGAGTTATAACCGAAGTCTGTAGCAAGCTTCTCCACATGCTCTTTGTTCAACCCTCTATATACATAGCTTGGAGGAGCTTTTTGACATCTTGCAACTGGAATTGAAAATATTGCATGCAACCCGAATGGGTAGTATTTTTCATATTCCACCAAGCCTGATGGTTTCTTTTGCCCTTTTTTTCCTATGACCTTTCCACTTGGCTCCAATTCACTCTCGGGGGGGTCACTATGTATAAACCCTCAATATCACGTCGTGCGTTCAAGGCCTATATTTAAAATCCCTTATCTGTAAAAGATTTTGTTAATAAAATGTACCCATTTTCTATACAAATCTATAAATTTTTCCCAAAACTATTTTAAATAGTCCCTTATGTATATTTATTTCTGTAAATCTTAGAAATAAAAAATATCCTTCTGTTGAACTCACGTGATAGGGTTACATATGATGAGTGACCCCCCCGAGAATTCACTACCACTGCTTCTTTCCACAACTGCTAGCATGCCCTCTGGAGGTGTTCCTTCTTGTGGTACATCAACTATAGTTAGCTTTCCTTTCTTTGCCCCTTCTCTGCTACCACCTGGTGCTTGAACCATAGTTGATTTACCTTTCTTTGTTCCTTCCCCACTATCTTCCCCACTCTTACGCTTCTTTAATGTTGCTGAAACTTTTCGATATGATTCAATGATTGTTGTCATTGTGTGAATTTCATTTCCATCAATTGATTCAACACTTATCTAGCCTCTTGAGTGCATGTTGTCATCTACATCAGACTTCATACGAGATTCTTTATAATCACTGGGATCCAAGAGAAACTTCTTATTTTGATTTATAATGATCAACAATCCAATATCTCCCTCTTTTCCAACCACATCTTCAGTGATTTGATGTACCGATCCAACACAAGTGTATGCACTTTTATTAGGTAACAAAACAAACAAGTGAACTCGTGTCAACTGTGCTCCCTCAATACTATATATGTCAAAGTACCAAGGTATGCTTTTTTCTGCAAATCCACTTACAACTTTCTCAACCTTCTTCACATTTGTGTCTTTCCTGTAAAAGACCCAAGAAATATACAAACTATCATCTTTATAATCTTTAATGTTAGACAAAACACATTATCGATAAACATATCTGAAATAGAATCTAGAATTGACACTAGACATAGTAGTAGATTTGAGAAAGTACTAGATTCTAGGGAGATTTGGCCGCACTAGGGAGATTTGGCCGTGCGGCCAAATCTTATGGGCTTCTTTTAAAGCACTGGAAGGGGAGGTTTAGATGTGTGGCCAAATCATATGGGCTTCTTTCAAAGCACCAAAGTTTGGGGAGATATGGCCTTGTGGCCAGATCTTGTGGGCTTCTTTCAAAGCACTAGGGTCTGGAGAGATTTGGATGTGCAACCAAATCTTGCTAGCTTCTTTCAAATCAGTCAAATCTTTCTAGCTTCTTTTAAATCACTTGGGTTTAGGGAGATTTGGCTGTGCGGCCAAATCTTGCTAACTTCTTTCTAATCACGAGGGTCTATGGAGATTTGGCCGTGCGACTAAATCTTTTCAAAGCACGAGGGTTTGGGGAGATTTGTGTGCAGTCAAATCTTGGTAGCTTCTTTCTAATCACAAGGGTCTATGGAGATTTGGCCGTGCAGCCAAATCTTTTCAAAGCACCAGGTTTAGGGAGATTTGGCCTTTGGCCGTGCGGCCAAATCTTGCTAGCTTCTTTCTGATCACGAGGGTCGATGGAGATTTGGCCGTGCGGCTAAATCTTTTCAAAGCACGAGGGTTTGGGGAGATTTGTGTGCAGTTAAATCTTGGTATCTTCTTTCTAATCACAAGGCTCTATGGAGATTTGGCCGTGCGGCCAAATCTTTTCAAAGCACCAGGTTTAGGGAGATTTGGCTGTGCGGCCAAATCTTGCTAGCTTCTTTCTAATCACGAGGGTCTATGGAGATTTGGCCATACTACCAAAGCTTTTCAAAGCACCAGGGTTTGGGGAGATTTGTGTGCGGTCAAATCATGCTAGCTTCTTTGTAATCATAAGGGTCTATGAAGATTTGGCCATGCAGCCAAATCTTTTCAAAGCACTAGGTTTGGGGAGATTTGGCTATGATGCGAAATCTTTCTAGCTTTTTATAAATCACGAGGGTTTAGGAAAACTTGACTGTGCCAAATCTTGCTAGCTTCTTTCTAATCACAAGGGTCTAGGGAGATTTGGCCGTGCGGCCAAATCTTTTCAAAGCAACAGGATTTGAGGAGATTTGATTGTGATGCCAAATCTTTCTAGCTTCTTTTAAATCACCTGGGTCTAAGGAGATTTGGCCATGCGGCCAAATCTTGCTAGCTTCTTCTAATCACGAGGATCGAGGGAGATTTGGCCATGCGGCCAAATCTTGCTATCTTCTTTCTAATCACGAGTGTCGAGGAAGATTTGGTTGTGTGGCCAAATCTTTTCAAAGCAGCAAGGTTTAGGAAGATTTAGTTGTGATGCCAAATCTTTATAGCTTCTTTGAAATCACCATGATCTAGGGAGATTTGGCTGTACGGCCAAATGTTGTATGTTTTGAAAGAAGCCAGAAGATTTGGCCGCGTGGCCAAATCTCCCCATTTAAAATTTAAAATTCAAATCTTAAGATTCAAATTTCAAATCTGAAAATTTCAAAATCTTAGATTCAAAATTTAAAATTCAAAATTTAAAATTCAAAATTCAAAATTCAAAATTCAAAATCTTAGATACAGAATTCAAATTTCAAATTTGAAGATATGAAAGTCAAATCATATACTTAAGACCCTACTTTCAAATCACATTTTGAGATTCCTACTTTTACAAGACTCTTTCTTTCAAATCGTGGTGTTCCGAAATGGAGAAAGTGGAGAACATGCATGAATTAGGTACACTTTCGATTTCTTTCATTTTCTTACTTGGATGATTGAGTAGCCATTGTTGTTTATGAGCTTCTGCTCTTTGGATTTCAAGCAATCGTAGGAGCTGAGGGGATTTTGTCCAAAGGGGATTTCGTGAAGAGGGGTTCTGTGAGATTAACTCGAAAAAGGAGAAGCTTCAGACTGTTGTTGACGACACGGAAGCCTCACTGACAGTCACGCTGGCGAAGAAGAATGGGCCTGCTGAGGGCTACGAACCTGCCACTGAATAACTGTGAAGAAAACCTGTGCGGAGGAAAAGTAGAGCGGCACTGAAACTGTGCTACGGAGGAGGAAAAGCAGAGTGGCGCTGAAACTGTGCTGCAGAGGAAATGAGTGGCGAAGGCAACCGAAACTATGGTAGCGCAGACGAAACTGATGACGAGGATGACAGAGGGAACTGTGGTAGCGCAGCCAGCCGGAACTGTGGTAGCGCAGCCGAAACTGAGGACGAGGATGGTAGAGGAAACTGTGGTAGTGCAGGCCAAAACTAAGGACGAGGACGGTAGAGGGAAAGAGCGCAACCGAAACTGAGGACGAGGACGGCAGGGGAAAGAGCACAGCGGAGGAAGAGATGACGAGGAGGGCGCCGAAACAGCAGCAGCGTAGGAGGCCTTAACGGAGTGGCACGGATGAAAGGACGGAAGGAAGCGAAGGAGGAGGACGAGGACGGCGGAGGAAGAAGGCAAGAAATCACGCAAAGAAGGGGAAGAAGCAATCCAAAAATAGGCTTTTGGGGGGAAAGAAGCAATCCCCCCAAAAAAGCATGCTTTTGGGGGGAGAGAGCAATCCCTCCAAAAGCATGAAGAGCAAAAAAAAAAAAAAAAAAAAAAAGAGACCTCTTTCTAATCCAACTATTGTGTGTGGAATCTATGGAGAGTTGAATTGGTAATGGAATTTTAAAACCTACATGGTTAAGTACACATTGTTAGGACAAAACTGGGATGGGGAGCCTCCCGGGACCTCTTATTTTAATATAGTTTTGAAGTTTTTTGCTTGCAATTAGCTAAGCAAGGGTGGAGGAGTGTTTTCCAAGAACTACCCCATCTAAGATGTTGTGCTAAAGCTCTCAAACCACCCTAGGCACACATTGGAGATCTAGGAAGGGAGAGAACAAGGTGAGCCTAGCACTTGATCCCCCATGAAGACGAATTCAATTCCTTCTCATAGGTTTACTTTTTATGCTTGGTTTAAAAGGTTAGTTTAGCTTTGCCTTTTAAAGTTTTGGTTTTTTTATAGTTTTAGATTTTCTAGTTTGCTTTTAAAGTAAAGTATGATTTTAAAGTGTAATAGCGTGAATCATGAAAAGCATGTATGATTTTTTTGAAAGTAGGATCTCTACATTTGAATTTCAAAATTTGAAACTTGAAAATTGAAATTTGAATTTTTTATTTTAAATTTTGAATTTTGAATTTTAAAATTTAAAATTTAAATTTTAAAATCTGGATCTTCAATTTTTAAATTTAACGTTTGAAGATTTGTCCATGTGGCCAAATCTTCCTAGTGATTTGAAAGAAGCTAGCAACATTTGGCAGCACGGCAAAATCTTCCTAAACCCTAATGCTTTGAAAGATTTGGCCACACGGCCAAATCTCCTAGAACCTGGTGATTTGAAAGAAGCATGCAAGAGGAGGTTGCATAGCCAAAACTCTCCATACCTTAGTGCTTTGAAAGAAGCCTACAAGATTTGGCCACACGACCAAATCTCCCCAAGTTTGAAAGAACGCCACAACCAAATCTTCTCAGTGCTTTGAAAGAAGTCACCGAGGTCTCGAAGGATTTGGCCGTGCATCCAAATCTTGCTAGCTTCTTTGAAAGCACCAAGGTTTGAGCAGATTTGGCTGTGTGGCCAAATCTTATTGCTTCTTTCAAAGCACTAGTGTCTTAGGAGATTTGGCCATGTGGCCAAATCTTGTTGGCTCCTTTCAAAGCACCAGGGTCTAGGGAGATTTGACCATGTGGCCAAATCTTGTGGGCTTCTTTCAAAGCACCAAGGTCTAAGTAGATTTGGATGTGTGCATAAATCTTGATGGCTTCTTGAAAGCACCAGCATCTCGGGAGATTTGGTTGTGTGGACAAATCTTGCTATCTCCCTTTCAAAGCACCATGGTCTGTGAAGATTTGGCCATGTAGCCAAATTTTGCTGCCTAAAATTCAAAGCACCAAGGTTTAGGAAGATTTGGTCTTGCAATGAAATCTTGTAAAGCATTTTCATCCTAAGTCACACCATCAGATATCAATATTGAACTATAACAAATGCTATGTACTATGCAGGTGCCACATTGAAAGTGGGGGTTAAAGTCAACTTGCTTGTCAGTGGAAAGATTATTGCCATTGGGACAATATTCTCTACATCACATGATGACATGTGCCAAGGTGTGCCCTTGGGAGAAAACAATGTATCGGTGGCGATCGATATGTGTATGGATGAAAGTGCACTTCTTCCATTTCCTACAATGGATGCATTCTTAGTCTATGAGGCTTTGGGTAGTGTTGTTCGTTGGAAAGCACAATCAATGAGTTGTGTGGACAATGTCAATGGAGCTATTGTACCAATGAATGATATAACATTAGATACCATTGATGTTGAACCTCTATGTGAATATGATGAGTTTTCCATTCGAGAATCATGGAAGGACAAGAAAGCCGAAAACCAAGAGCATTGCAGAGGTTGTTGTTTTGTATGTCTACCCATTTGAACCTATAAATTTTGAGATGCTTGGTGAAGGTAATCTAGGTGTGGGAATTGAAAAGTATCACAGTGATGTATCAAGCATTGATACCATCCACTTAATAAAATGGCCCATTGCACAAATAACCTTTTTAGTTGGAACTTCATTAAGAATCGATGACACCATGAATTCTTCAAGTGGTTCTGGGAAAAAGCACATGGAAGATGAGGACCCAATGAAAAAATCCACAAAAAAGAGGCGTTACTACATGATAAAGAGAAAAGCTAAAAAACATGGCATGCCATTAGCATCATCTAGACTCACAAGGGATGCAGTCATAAAAGTATCTATGATTGATTGTTGTAAACAAAATTGTTGTCAATTTGTCGATCGTCAAATGATCTCCAAATTACGCAGAGTATTGGGGCCAAAGTTTGGAGGCTCGCACCAATTATGTATATGACACTCTTGGGGTTGCTTGTCGAAAAGATGACAATGGGTAGTTCAAATATGTCTTTTCATTAAATGGTATTCAAGTTTGTTGTAGAGCATGGTATGAAATGCATGGTATTCCAAAAACAACATTTTATCGATACAGTGAGCAATTTGAAATTGGTATACGAAGGTGCATACATGGTAATAAAGGAATCGTGCGGAGAGGTTGGGACCACACAGAACTGGGTAGAGCCATAATCCAAGATTTTGTGGATAACAATTCTGAGCGTATGCCACACAAAAGTAGAACACTTCAGGATGGATCAAGGGAAACACAGTTGGTGATACCGGATGTATACAAGCAGGTTGATATTCTCTGTGAAGTTAACATGCAATTAAAGCATAGTTTGGGTTGTAAGGAGATGTCAACTTCCACATTCAACCGCATATGGAACTCTGAATTCAAGCATGTAACTTTGTCAAAAACAAGTGAATTCTCTAAGTGTGGTTTATGTAGTGCAATCAAGGCTTAGCTTGCAGCGACAAAATGCCAAAATGAACGTAATAAGTTGATGGAAGATAGAAGAAAGCACATGTTACAGCAAAAAAGTTGTAGAAATGTGTACTACACTTGGCGAGATTTTCTGAAATGTATCCTCAGACATACTTGTGCATTATCCATGATAAGATGGACCAAAAGAAGACAGCCATCCCTAGATTACGCAATCGTTCAAAGGACATAGACAAATCGTTTCAGCTCCCAGTGGCTTTGACTGGCATGATAACACATGGACATGGTCAAGGACGTTATGGTCACTTTTCTTTATCCTTGTGGCCGTCGGATCCTAACTTCACAATTGGTTCATTGGCTTTGTGTTTGAGAAATCTTGAAAGATTTGATAACCATGCACTTGGAGATTTGGTACATGATGGGATGCCAAGGTCTGACAATGCTCTGCTAAACGCACTAACCTCAAGAGAAGCATTGGATTCTCACTATGTTTCTAATGGCAAGCAACAACTTCATCTTGGAGCAGTGGGTGGAACATTCAAAGACCTTGGACTTGGAAGTTCCCATCAAGAAAATCCTTATAAGAAACTACCCGAACACCTATTGTTGCAGTTGGATAATTGTGGTTTTGAAAACAAGAATAGGTACTTGTTTGTGTTGGGATATCTCAAGGTGTATGCCTCAGGCACACCTTGGTTTCTATGTGTGAGTGCTAGAGGCACAGTTAGGTGCCCATAAGCATAGTTAGGTGGTGGAAGAGCCACATAGGATGATTGAGAGAATCTAGGAGCAGATTGAGGAGATGATTGTGGAGCTCTGAAGTCATCAGTGATGTCAATGAGCATGTATGAGGTGCCTACTTAAGGACCTCATTCTTCTTCATTCTACAAGCAAGTAATGCAAGTATTCTGAGTTTGTGTCCACTCTTTGCTTTCCTTTCAGTGTTCAAACATGATATCAGAGCCTTTGATCCCCCTTGAGCCCATTTTTGCCACATCATCTTCTTCTTCTTCATCTTCTTCTTCTCCATTTTCCTCCTTCTTCCCAAAATCTTTGAGAGCTTGGTTCTCCGCCTACAAACCACCATTGCCCAAACCCTCTGAGCTGGAAACTCCTCTAGTATGGGCAAACTTCCACCTGCAAGCAATTGAAGAAAAAATGTCTCTGTTGGCTGCCATTCTCCAAAAAGCGAATTTCTTCTGTTGCTCAATACTCCCTACCTGCTCTGCCATTGCCTGAGCCCTCTTAGGAGTAGATGGGCGACCTCAAGACGAAGATTTTGAGCCATTTTTCAGGTCGTTTGGTAAATTATTAACGAGAGAGAAATCATCAAAACTCAAGTTCAGCCTGTGGCAACTCTCCCGGGCAAAAGTCCGCACCATTTCATCCAACCTCTGTGCTGGACCCTCTCTGGTATATGAGCTTTCTTTTGCTTCAAAAAGCCCTCTTTTCCTTGCTTTGAAGAGTGAGCTACAAGCCCTCCAAGTTCAGCCTTTTGGTTTTGACAGTTTTGGACAAGTTTTTGAAGATGATGCTACATAAAATGCTACTCTAGCATTTCTGGTTTTTTTGAAACTTTCAATAACTTCAGTACAAGTGTGGCTTCAGTTTTGTTTTGAATTACTAGACCTGGTTTTGATTGGAAAGTTCTCATTTTAAGCCACCTCTGTGAAGCATGTAAGAAGAAGCATCATTGTTTGAATATTGGTCACTAGTCTTTGCTACATCAAGTGCTCATATTTTGGAAGTCTTTCAGTTATTTTTTGCCTTGTAAGAGAGATAGACACTGCCCAATATCTGGGTTAGACCCTCTCATGGCTACCCTATTGAATCTAGAAAAGTTCAATGGAAAGGGCTTCCATACATGGCAGATGAAGGTGAAATTTGCATTGATGAGGGAGAACTTATGGGGACTTGTCAAACCTACTCCTACCGCTTCTTCTACGGCCTCCAATGCTGGAGAATCCTCAACTCCGACACGACCGGCAAGGGATCCAGCTAGAGAAGAAAAAGCATATGGTATCATTGCTCTTGCTTTAGGAGATGATTATATACACCATATCTCTGACTTGGAGTCTCCTTCGGAAGCTTGGTAGAAGCTTGACATGATTTTTGGTGCTAGCTCTCACATCTCTAAACTATCACTTAAAATCTCTTTCTTTGAATTGAAGATGACTAGTGGTACTACTTTAGCAGCTCATGTCAACTATATGCGGAGTCTTATGACTCAATTAGCTTCTATCAACTCTCCTATTTCTCCAGATGATGCTATGGCAGTGTTACTTAAGAGCATGCCTGAAGATTATGATCACATAGTTACCACTTTGAAAAATCTTCCTAATCCTAATCTTGAAGGTATTATCTCTGCTCTCCAAGAAGAAGAAAGGCATATGGAGCTCAGGAAAGGCAATGACACTGTGTATGCTGTAAAAGTCCAGAAGGGCAAGTATACCCCTTGCAATCACTGTGGAAAGACAAATCACCTTTCAAAGGACTGCTTCAAAATTAATCCATGCAAGCACTATGGCAAGAACAACCATAATGAGAAGTTTTGCAGAGCCAAAGCAAAGACAGAAAATGCAAATCTACTTTCAGTTGATAAGCCTCCACAAGATGAGGCATCCTTTGAAGATTATGCATTTTAAAACATCTCTATGTATGCTCCAGATATCTCTTTTTATGTCAAGGTACTCAGCCTGGATAGTCCTCCAAAATGAATGAAATAAACCATTGTGTTTTGTGTGTTTTGTAAACACCTCTGGTCACCTTATGATGTAGGCCATGTGTATGTTTTGCTCCATGGTACCTCCTGCAGACATTGTGTGCATGTACATGCAGGGGAGATAACCATTGGAATGTCTTTTTGTATCCCTTTTGTTTACCTTACACCCAAGGGAACCCTTGCTAGCATGAGAACCTAGCCATAGATTAATCC
This sequence comes from Dipteris shenzhenensis, assembly GCF_047967505.1. Classification (NCBI taxonomy): domain Eukaryota; kingdom Viridiplantae; phylum Streptophyta; class Polypodiopsida; order Gleicheniales; family Dipteridaceae; genus Dipteris; species Dipteris shenzhenensis. The sequence continues at coordinate 15,820,727 of NC_141596.1, forward strand.
TTGACCACCATGAGATGGCATGAGAAACTATGAGACTAGATGTATCCTTGACATAGCCTGAGGCATTCCCTTGAGGGGGGGTTTGTTGGGATATCTCAAGGTGTATGCCTCAGGCACACCTTGGTTTCTATGTGTGAGTGCTAGAGGCACAGTTAGGTGTCCATAAGCACAGTTAGGTGGTGGAAGAGCCACATAGGATGATTGAGAGAATCTAGGAGCAGATTGAGGAGATGATTGTGGAGCTCTGAAGTCATCAGTGATGTCAATGAGCATGTATGAGGTGCCTACTTAAGGACCTCACTCTTCTTCATTCTACAAGCAAGTAATGCAAGTATTCTGAGTTTGTGTCCACTCTTTGCTTTCCTTTCAGTGTTCCAACAGTTTGCATACCTATCATTACTTGTTGCTCGAGGGATTTTCAAGTCAATTCAATTGGGATTCTTGATGGTTGGGCATACACATGAGGATATTGATGCAATGTTTAGCAGGTTTTCAGAGAGGTTAAGAACTAGCCAAACATTGACATTTGCACATCTCATGGATACTTTTAGACAATGTGAGGAGTCTTCTCCAATGCCATTTTTGGTAACAGAAGTCCCTGATTTCAAGAGCTATGTTGATGGATGCCTGTGCGATGGGAAAGATTCTTTAGTGGGACACTCAAAGCCTCTCCAATTTCAGTTCTTTATGCGAAATGAAGTTCCTATCATGCAATATAAAGTGCATCCACGATCATTAGATTGGCAACCAAGTGAAGGTGGCATTGAGTTGTGGAAGAGACATCCAGATGGTCATCCAATGCTACCAAGTGGAGAGCCACCTTATGTAACCATGTTCAAGTATGTGAAGGATCACTTAGATGTGATAGTTGGTATCAAGGAGTATGTACGCTTTTGGGAAAAATGGGCACACTTGCAAGGTCCAGAAGCATCTTTCACAAAGTTTTACAAGCCAGTAGTGAAGTACTGGAAGAGCATGATTGATGAGCTTGATAAACCAAACAATAGTGTAGAGGGCATGTACGAGAGATTTTGGCCAAAGACGCAACATATTGATTGTGTGCAAGTAGTTGATAATGAAAACGATGAGTTTCAAGGAATTGAAGAGTTGAATGATCATTACTGTGGACCTCAAAGGAAAAAGCCAAAACAATCATTTGATCCAATGGTTGATGTACAAAAAGGACACTTTCTTTTGGTCCGACCAGTAGAAAAAATTTACCCGATTTGGCTAGGCATTGCTCAAACTGATGTACAGAAGGATAATAAATCTAAAAACTTCAAGAAGGTTTTCATACAATATTGGGCACCTATATGCAAAAGACACTGCACAAATTGAGGAGGTATATGCAGATTGTTGGAACAAGGTTTGGATGTGCAATAAAGGTGATCCTCCACGTTGGGAATCTGTTGATGCTATTGTATGGTCATGGGTTCCAAAATGTAACCTCTCAAAGAAGGTTTCCTCAAAGAGCAGCAACCTCCCCATCAAGGTGAAGATACCAACCATTGCACGCAAGCGAGCTTTATCCAATTTTTCTCATAGAATAGATTCCGACTCTGATGCTGACTCCACAATGGAGTGAAGGTACTTGAAAAGCATGACTTTTTTTTCCTTGCACAACAATAATTTAATTGAATACTGACAAATATTTGGAAGGTATGACATTGATCTTTTTTCTTTATCTTTTTTTTTGCAGACCATTGCTTTGTGGTTGCAAGTTCTGCACACTCGACAAAATATCAAGGACTAGTGTTGCATTCTTACTTTTTCTCCAACTAAACTAAAATGGTGTTTTTGAACACCACCTTTTTTCGAGAAGAGGCAAAAAATGCTTCGTTAAACTCAAACAATTGTGAGTTTCATATACACGGCCAAATCCAAGGAGAAAGTCAATGGAGTGCACTCAATGCATTGTAATTGTAACCCCTCAAAAAATACCATGCATTGGTCGAAACCTCAACATTTGACATTTTATTTATGTTGATGCAAACCATGCACATTTGCAAGATTTGGATGGACTGCCAAATCTATGGGAAAAATCAATGAAAAACATTGAATGTTACATAATTACAACCCCTCAAAAGTTCCCAAATTATCAGGATTTTCCCAAATTCTCTAATATGGTGTTTATATTTTTGCATCTTCTTCTTAGCTTTACTCTTCATGGATTTGTGGTTCTTGGATGTCCTCCCATGCAGCGAATCCCTTGCCCGCATTGCTTGCACCATGACCACCTCGAGCGTTGTTTGTGTGTGCAGGCCATTCCCCCGTAGGCACATGTTGCATGAGTAAGTTGAATTTGGATGCATAACCTTCCACATCTTGATTTCCCTGGTCCAAGCGGCGCAATCTATCCAGAGTTTGCAAAATCATTTTTTCCTGACGAAATCATCTCAAGAATTTAAACATCTCATGCAATGCATTGCTGCAAGTGACACCACCACCATGCCTTGAGTTCTTGAAGTAGGCTACCTTCACTCTATAGTGCGACTTCTCCATGTCTTGTGTATTCCAAATGGACAAAGGGCCCCAATTTTGTACAAACCATGGTCCGTGTGGATAGAGAATATGCTGCAAACATGATGAGAATCATTTAAGCAACAAAAACTATTTATAAAGCAAGTGCTAAATATTACAATGGTGCCAAGATTACCATGTAATGCATAATGTGCGACTCCCCCCCTGCTTTCACCATTAATTGCATAAACTCTTTCATAGCCATCCTGAATCTTTCATAACACATTTCATCGATTTGAACCTGGCGAAGCAATTTTATCAATGCATCTATCTTTGTCCATACTCTAGCTCTCAAATTTGCTACTTGAGGATGAGAAGCCTTATTGGTCATGCATTCACACAATGCTTTCCAGTATTCCCAACCCAAACTACTTTGAGACAATGTATGCTTGTCTTTGTCGAGATTGTGGTTCGATAGGAATCTCCTTGCCTTCCCTCCACCCATGGACACTTTTGCAAGAAGATTTTGTGTTGCCCCATACATTTTCTTATCCTCCTTAAGTTTGACATGTCCTCCATGGAATCCCATCTTTGACAGCAACTTCTCAGCTTTTGCAATGCACCGTGCAAATACTTCTTGTGGAATTAAATTCCCAGCATAAACAAGATGCAAATACAACAACTTATCAAGTACACACAGTTCTGTGTGTAAAGTACATATGTGTACTCTCTCAAGTGGGATGGGCAAGATGGGATCCCAGTTTGGATCCTTCTTGTTGCGATTGGGAGCTTGTGTTTGGCTGCAAGATAGAATGTCATTCTCCCATTGTAAGCCAGCCTTTTGCTTACGTTGTGAACACATGCAATAAAGGCATGTGTTCATTGCATTTGCCCCTATATCACAACCGTGCAAGCACTTGAGGGTTTTCAAATCACCAACAAGATGCCATTCAACTTGAAATGTTCCATGGCCATCGACTGTTAATGTTTGCCCTTCCTCTTGTCTTTGGATTGTTGATAAGATTCCTGTTCTATCTAGAACCCACTTCAATGTCTCATGGCACTCTTTCGGAGTCTCAAATACTACAAGCCACCATATATCTTTCTATGATTGCATTGAGAAATCTTGCTCTACTTCTCTAACTTGTGTTCTTTCACCAATTGAGCTTCATTGATTTTGATGACAAGTATGAGCTCTCCATTGCAATCTGTACAACAAAAGAGAGAAATCATTAGGATAAACATGATATAGGAAATGAACTAAGTAAAGTGTAATGCTATAATGGATTTCCTCTTACCATCCTCTCTCATGCCATAGAATTTCACCATTACTTGTTGCAGTTTCTCAACATTTAAGTAGACATTGTTGAAAGCATTCAACTCAAAGTTTTGCAAGCCAGATTTCTTTTTACTCTTCCAAGTCATTGTGCCCCTTACGCAATGGTACCCTCCAAGCATTTCTCTTGCATGTTGGTTTCTTTCTCGCTGTGCATGTTTCATAGACCAAGGTGTGGGTAGGGGTACTGTAGACTTCTTATACTTTCCCAAAATAGCAGACTTGAAAATTTTGAAAACAGATGTGTAAGTTTCACGACTTACACTAGTAGTATCACAGGCTGCAAGCATCTCCTTTGCATCCACAATATCCTTGAAGTCCTTCATCACCTCTTCAGCAACTTGCACATGTAGGCACTTGTGTCTTGGCCCTTGGGTCCCTTAGTATCCCAATGACATCGCTTGACTTCAATAAACTAGCTAGAGCATATGAACAATCAATACCATCCCTGTCCATTCTTGCTCAAGCCACATGCTACGTTCTCTTCACGGAGCTATGCCACTTTTTGCTCCAGTGGTACATGTGCACCCACTAATGCCCTGGACAATTGTGACTAGGTGATCGTCACTTCAATATGAGCATGTGTATGCTTGTCCTTATAAGATGAGAAGTCCACCTGAACACCCTTTATGAAGTGCATGTACAAGAATTTGGCAAAGTTCATTGCTACTTCATTAGAGTGTAACGCCTTCCCATATACCTTGATATATATCTACCTGGCATTTTTTCAGATCCATTTATCTTGGCAATTTGTGATCTTCCATCTACCATGCTGGTTCAAAGCTTCGGTTGGGGTGTTTCCACCTTCGGATCCTCTATTTTTCTTCTATGTCTCCTAGCTTGGATGCTAAGGCTTCACCTTCATCGACCTCCAAGGACCAGATCGCCAAAAGCTCTTGTTTTGAGTCAAGCTTGTTGACTTCTTTCCATTGCATGCCTGCAAAACCAACACCCATGGTGTTGGTTGCTAGTTCATATGTGATAATTATTGACAAAAGAACTAAGAAATGATAAATCTAATATTAAAAGCATGCAAAATTTTAAATATTAAACATATAGACCTCCAGGATGAGAATATATGGATGTTCGTACGATAGTGTCTGGTACATGCTTGGGGGTTGCACTCGCAACCCTGCATAGCCGCTCGAACTACATGCGTTGATGCTCGGCATGTCGAGCCTCCTCTTCAGCCTCCTCTTGCATCAATGGATGCTTGTCTACTCTTTTGGAACCTTTTGGTTCCCTAGGTGGGGGAGGAGTACCCTTCCTTGTGACATTTTCACAGGAAATTATTGCTTGTTGCAGAGAGTGAAGTGCGGTTGAATACTCTGTGTGTGATAGCATGTAAGGTCTGCATGCATCACATTCAACACTTGTGTGGAGCCAATGTGTGACATAGGATGCAAGATGCAAATGTCACATGCAATATGCTCAATGCAAGATGAATATGTTACATATCCCATGCAAGATGCAAACTATTACATGTGCTATGCAAAATAAGTTATAACAAAATTACTTTAATTTAAGAAAATGTACATGTTGCAATCTTTATTTACATTGAATGGTAAACATTAAATTTTATTTTTGAACAAGAATTTCATTACAATAAGTTTGACACATGGGGTCCCAAAAATATTACAAGACCAAAAAGGTGTCTTATGTTGCAAGCCTAAGTGCAATTCTCATCTCTTGCATAAGCCTCATATCCAATTCTCCCCCACATTCTACTCTCTTTAAGATATCACTGGTCTCTCTAAGTGGCTTGCTCTAATTGGAAATGCAATGCATCATTTGTTCTTTTGCATGATGTTTAATGGCATTAATGACATGAGAAGGAGGCATTTTATGATCATCCTCAAGGTAACTCCAGGCATCTTCAAAAAATTGAATCATCTAAAAAATGATCCATCCCAATGCATACGTATTTAGGTGAAATCATGTTTAGGTGGTACACTATTATTGTGTGTTAGCACATCTAAATCTCCACTATTAAGGTATTTCCAATGTCATTCATAAAAATCTAAAAGTTATTATACCACTAGTTAGACTACAAAGAGTCTTAAAAGAACATCATTTTTTTTCATTTTTGTTCAATTGTCACATGATAGCAATATGAATAATAGTGGTGTCTCGGACACCACTAATTGTACCACCTTAACATGCTTAGAGCCATTTGCATGGCATGTATCTTTAACGCTACTTCCTGTAGCTCGGGTGCAATCCATTATTTTCACCCATGCTCTTCCTCTTTCCTATGAACTCACTCAACAAAGTTGGCATTTATCTCCAAATACTACTTCTTCAGATGCTTGAATGCCTTTCGACTCTTTGAGAAGTCCATGGCCATCCCCTAGTCTATGATGCCTACTCGACATCTAGACTTGCCAACAAAATCCAACATGATATTACCCCGGTGTTATGGCGTAGGTCTGTGTGTATCCACCTTCCAACATGTAGCCTTGCTAAAAAATCCACAAAGTCTGCATGGATGATTTGGAGGAGATTCTCACAAAAGACATTGATTCAGGCAATATCTTCCTTCTCCAATGTAGCTTGGACTCCCCAAGTTGCTGTGGCCATCAAATCCACTCCTCCTCTTAGAACATGGTGGAAGTAGCATTTGAACCTACCTTGCATTGGTCCATTGGTAGAATCTGAAGGAACTGCAATAGGCTACCACCATTAAAGTAAGGTGTGATGGTCTAGAGTGGCTCTACTCGAGTTGCTACGATCACACGCACAACGATTGGGTGTAGAATCCGCATGAGTTGTTCTCTCCTTTCTTCTCATGTACGCATCCCGATATTGCCCTTATACTTTTTTCTGGAATATTCGACATGATATGGCAACCCTATAGCTCATACCCTACTCCTAGGTCAATCGGATTTAAATACAATTCCATAGGTGCCTGAGCCAATTTTCTCGCCAACTTGTATCTCCCTCTCTGTGACATATGCCAAGTGTGACACTCTATCTATGTTACTAGCCATGTGTTGTGTCCTTTGCATCTCATAAACTCTCAATGGTTGAGAGGATGGATGCTCTTCACGTACGGCGGCCAGTGACATAGGGATGTAGAGGATGTAGAGGATGGATGCTCTTCACCTGCGCTACTATAGCCTTCTTGTCCTAGCTCTTAGCCACTGTGACATGGGCAATTTGATGCAAAGACCCTTTTCTTGTGCATAGCCCACACACCCGTCCATTGTGTTAGCTTGAAGACATAAAACTATTGTGCAAGAGTAGGGTCTACATTGCATGCTTCGTTGAAGTAGGTCTCTGCATTCCCAATAAAGCTGTCAACCCAAAGCATGGCATCTGTCTCCCATTGTACCCAGATGGCAAGGTAATCATGACCTTCAAACTGCAAACTGCTCTTAGCATCATGAAGAATCCTCCTCTTCATAGTGTTGACTCCCTCTAGACTAGACATGGTTGATTCCATATCACTCTCCTCCATGTTGCACACCCTAATAAAAAAGGCATCCTGAGTGCTTCTCATCATTCTCTTGCACTCACCTTACCTAGCTCTTCCCCTACTTTTCACTTAGTGCCAATAGTTGAGGCCATGCTTATGAGAAGATCTTACTGTGTGTGTAGAAAGTTTTATTGCTTGACAAAGAGCTACATTTGCCACATGATAGTGAGGAGGCAGGCATGTGACAATAACTCCCACCATATGCATTCTTTATTTTTTTAATTACATGAAATGCAAATGAATTATCATGCATTGATGTACAAGTTTAAAGATTTCCTAAAAGCTAATAACTTTCAATGCATGCATGCAACAAATTCTAAATAAGTTCTTAAAACATTTGACAAAACAATCCCCCCTTTATGTGGATATACGAGGAAACCTGGATCTTGGTCATGGTTCCACCCTGTCCTCTTCAAGACGCAGGACCATGATTTAATTCTTGGAGTAGGCCGCTCGGCCAAGACTTGGAGAGAGGAGGATTTTTACCTCTTCTCAATCCAGCTTTGGTGAAAATGAGCCTATCGGTTGGCATATATCTTGGGTCAGTAGTATTACCGATGATAATGCCTATATTACCACCGGTAATTCTAGTACTGCCGGCAATAGCATGTAAATTACTGCCTATAGTAGCAAAATCCCAAGCATGAATATTGCTACTACTGACAGTCATAATATTATGAGCAGTATTTCTGGTACTACTACCGGTAGTATTGTGTTAAACTACCGATAGTATTGTGTTAAAGTACTAGCAGTAGTGTTACTACTACCACCGATATATACCCGGTTTCCGGGTCAGGGCTACCTGATAGCACAAAAGGGGAAAAGTGGGGGTGGGACGAGGGGGGGGTTGTCGAAAGATATTCTTGTAATTGTGAGGAATAACGATTCTAGATTGAAAAAAAATAATGATTCTCTTGATGGCTTCTTATAGTTTATTTGCAATTTGTGCAATTTTAGTATAGATTCAATCACATTCATGACATTTGGAACCTCTCTATTTAAGGAGCAACTAGTCTAAATGATAAGAATTCATAAAAATATGCCTCCTTTATCATGTACTCAATTTGAAGTGGAAGCATTTTCCATGAATAATGTTCAAACAATAAGAAATCACAAACATGCTTCCATTGTCAAGTACTCACTTTGATGGGATTGTTGTGATTCTTCCGCATAAGTAGATCCAATTTTAAAATTATAAGAAATGATGTAGATATGCCTCCACCGTCGTGTACTCAAGCAAAGGGTATAGTTGTGAGGCTTCCCCACAAGTAGGCCCAATGTCAAAATTATAAAGCTCACCAAGGTAGAAAATGAGGTGAAAGTGACCCATCACTACCTTGCGAAATAAGTCAGCATCTGGAGTCACAAAGAGGGGGAGAGTAGTGTTAGTGCACAATAATAGTGTTGTCAAAACCATCCCCTATATGGTAAGCTCAGGCGGTCACTTAAAGGAGAAGATGAATAGTATAGCACTTTAGAGAGTGACACTCAAGAAAAGTATAACGCCATTGAGGATGCACTAATTTGCTAAATGCATACAACACTTTATTCATTTATATGAGTGTTTAGCTAATGAAAATATGGCAAAGGAAAGACCTTTTATCTCCTCAAGCCACAACTTCTCGGGGATGTAGGTCTTGTCTAGTACTTGTCCACATTGCTTTTCCCATATGGCTACAACCTCGTTCTGAGAGAGAATGTTTGCAGGTGGCCGAATGTATACTGTGGTGTTGACAACGCGAGGATCCTCTATTGTCTTAATTACATAGGCTCCAACGTCCTCTTCGGCCACCCAAATCACTGCAGCGAATGTTAAGCCGTGTTGTATCAATCCCTTTTTGCCTCTCCTAATTAATCAATTAATCTACCTCTCCCAATTCTCGAATTAGGCTATGCTTAAGACTCCAACCCCCCCCCCAAAATAAAAAATAAAAAATAAAACCTAAATCAAACGAAATGCATTAGCTTATTCGCGGCCCCCAAAGAAATTAATTAGTTAATAGGGCGTTTTACCGGGCCCTATTTGCCTAAACATTAGCAATTGCAATTTTGCGAAACATGGATTTAGATGGCACTTATATCGGGCATGACAACTGAAGTGTTCAATTTTCGTTTATGCCGAATTCAAACAGGCACTGTTTCTGAGGCCCAAAACGGTAGTGATGCCCGTCGCGATCTTGGATTTCCAAGCTAGCGACCAAGTCAGACCATTTCAGCTTGCAGCCGTCAGATAATGACTTTGAAGAAAAAATATACGACTCCTAGCTGAATTTGATATCGTTTCATAGTATACGAGACCTTCTCGTCATGGCGAGCTTGTAAGTTATTAAGCAGTTCACAAAATGACTAACACACCCACGATTTAAAAGGCTCACCCTTCTTATTGCCATCTCCGTAGATAAGCACGCTCTCTGTAGGTGGCAAGAACCGGCTATACTGCGCCAGGCCGGCTAAAAAATAGCCAGCAAAACAGTTGGCAGAGATGTATGTGCGCGGAATTCCGGCTGCCTCGATAGCACGCCGTACCTTCCTCTTGTCGGTAAAAATATCACCTGCGGGCGAAGGACAATGCGAAAGGCGGTCCGGGTCCATGCCAAATTCGGAAGGCAGAAACCTCTACAAGTGGCGGTCAGATTCAATACAGTGCTTTGTATATAGCAAACATCAGGAACAGCTCAGAAGCAGTACCTTGATATTTCCAGCTTCTTTGATAGCCTCGACGAGCTTGAGTTGATCCAGCAGCCGGTCTTCAGCCATGGCTGATATCACAATGTCCACCTGCTTTAGAGCCTTTACTAGGCTGCTTAAATCGTGAAGGGAGCCCTGCTATTTAACCAAACATGAAGACATTATCGTTTGTATCTCGGAACACAGGACCCCATATTTATGTTCAGGTCCTGTCTTTTTTTTTGTTAATTGTACGTTCAGGTCCTATCCGCCCAAAGAATTGAACAATATGTTACCTGTAGAAACCTAGCGCCAGATTTCTTGAGGGACATCAGCTGGCCGACCTTGTGCACATCCGATGCAACATCCGGGCGTACAAGCAGGAAGGTGGGATGACCAGCTGCCAAGCTTGCCCGTGCAATGTGCTTGCCGATGTATCCAGTAGCACCCACGATCAACACACGGCCGGGCGTCGTCATGGTCGAGGAACTCACCGCCTTCTTCTTTGATTCTCTAATTTAAGCGAGTGATCAGGGATGTTTTGTTTCTCGCCGTTCACAACTATTTGAAGAGGAAGCAATCAGTGCCTGTGTCGCATTTCTCCTTCCCACAATTCAACTGTTAAGGGCATCGCTAGTGGATGTGCTGTTAAATCCATCGAGCTCTGTTGAGTAGACAGATAAAGATTGACATGTTTACAACCAGCGATTTTTCCTCTGAACACCACAATACAGTCTTGTCAAAAGCAAGCGATTGCTTCTGGCAGATTCAGGCTTTTGTAACCACTAATGTGGAACAATGCAGAAAATAAAAGTATCCTAGGTTGGTTAAATTATTGGCACTAGTAACCTTGACCCATTTGAGACGGGCTGCTCGGCTGGGTCTCAAAGTTGAGATCATAGATCGCCTTTAATAAAATTCATGGTTTCATTTATCAATCTTAAACTTTGAGAAATTTTAAGAAAATTTGTGAAAAACGTATATATACATACCAACACACCCGCGCACTCACACACACATATAAATATCCAAGAATTTTCAGTTGTCTTTCATTAAACCAAACTTCTAAACACACACACATACACATACAAAACACTAAATATTAAAATATAAATAAATATCTTATAAACTCTCTCTCTCTCTCTCTCTCTCTCTCTCTCTCTCTCTCTCTCTCTCTCTCTCTATTTATGCATACAATTGCAAGCACTTCTAAGTAGAATGGTTTGCTTGCACATTCGTCCACTACATAGCTTTTCGTGGGCATTTCCTCCACTGTTGGTATTAATTTATAAATATGCCCTCATTTCACCAAAAATACTATGCAAGTCATACTAAGATTTCCTCAACATCTTTAGCTTAGTAGTTTGCCTACATTTCATGTGCATGCTAAGATATTATAGATTATATATACAATATAATCTCTCTTTCTCTCTCTCTCTCTCTCTCTCTCTCCCTCTCTCTCTCTCTCTCTCTCTCTCTCTCTCTCTCTCTCTCTCTACTTCTCTCTCTCTCTCTCTCTCACACACACACGCACGCGCACGCGTGTGCATGCATACTCTCTCTCTCTCTCTCTCTCTCCCTCCCTCTCCCTCCCTCTCTCACTCTATGTGTCTCTCTCTCTGTCTCTGCCTCTGTCTCTCTACTTCTCTCTCTGTCTCTGTCTCTACGTCCTACCTCTACACACACACACACATATATATGTATCCACCCCCCCCCTCTCTCTCTCTCTCACACACACACACACACTCTCTCTCTCACACACACACACACTCTCTCTCTCTCTCTCTCTCACACACACACACACACACACACTCCTCCCCTTGGGGAGCCTTGTGATTGGATCTACATATCAGTTTGACAGGGGCAATGGGAGGTAACCATTTTTCTTGTCGGTTAATCGTATCCATTGAAACCCACCTTAGTAATGGAGGGTAATATACAAGGGAATGTGGACAGCATTGGACCACCATCAAGAAAGAAAAAGTGAAGTTTTTAGAAAGAAAAGGAGAGGAAATTCCTCCTCACAGATTTTATTTAGCTTTACCTTGCTTGAACCACAAGGAAAATGGGACCATGTACCCTGGATTCCTTGTGCCCTCTATAATCCTTGGGGAGTGGAGTTGAATGAGGGACCCCCATGGAATACATTAAAGTGAGAAGATCCACATCCCACATGGAGACTCCATTAGTGGGAGTTGCATTGGAGCACAATCATAGAATCCGAAATACTGATAGACAGCCAGTACATAACTTTTCTGGCTCTCTCATGCCATCCTTTAAATGCATGCATTTCCTGTTGATTGGGAACATTAGGAAGAACTGGTTCTTCTTCATTTCCTGTAATGAACTCCCAATAGCCTTTTCCCATAAGGAAATTTGTCATTCTAAACTTCCATGCTTGGAAGTTGTTCTTGTCAAGCTTTTCAGTGACAATCTGTAAAAGAGAATCAGACGCCATTAGAGAACACTGCAAAATATTCTATCACTGCAAAAAACACAGCTTCTGCCTCACATGGGCAAATCTGCAAAATTGACGAAAGTGGTATTTGACCACACAGTCACTTCCTAGTGACGATTTTGCATCAACAGGCAATAAGGATGATTTTGTAACTCCCAATATCTCTGCACACAGGCATACGATGCAATTTCTGTGGCAACTTTTCACCGCCTGCAGAGCAGTGGTTGCACAACAAAAACAGGGCCTTTTTCTCAGTGCCTGTGAAAATCTTCCGCCACCAAAACGGGCCTCGAAATGGCCTCGAATCAGAAAAACAACATATATTGCCCTCTCACCACACCGCGAAGGGCGTCTCAATCTGAGACAATGCACTCTTGCACTTTCTGGCTGTGCTACCTGCAGAGATTTACTCCCAAACTCAAAAAAGGAAAGCAACACTGGTCCTCTTACCAGGACACTGCGAACTTGGTTTGCTTTCTTGAGCTCCTTACCATGAACCAGGCTCTGATACCATGTGAAGATAGTGGGAGAGAAGGAAGGAGTCTCACTTGCGGCTTTCTCACATACACAATGGGGGAATACACACAAAGGTGGAGGCTGAAAACAGTTTTCCTCTTCTTAGTTGTGAAAGCCAAAAGAACTCTAGTACAAAGAAATAGAAAAACCCTATACGTGGGTCTCAACCAAACTCAGCTAACTAAGGTGGCATACTAACTGAGCCACGAACTAGAGTACATAAGGATAGCTGTCATACAGCTATTATTCATGGGCGGTGTACTGACCGCATCTGCAGCTAACAAGTCAATGACATAAATGCACAATGGTCACCCTGGCATATCACGAGTGGAGCACGATATCTCAACAATCAGCCCCTTCAAACTCCTAGATATATATCTGCTCATGTCATGTTGAGCCACAAGATCTTCTTTAAACAATGTATCGCTCTTCTCTTTGGCACAAACTGGCTTGCTGACATTATGGTCTCCGCTGATCCTTTCCTTCTCCCTATGCTTGAGTACAACATCACTTGGGATGTTACCATCTTCATTCTCATATAAGGGAGGATACTATGGTGTGGTCTCTTGGTATAGAAGCTTCTTTTTAATGTCACTTTCCCAGTGATGAATATCTCTATCACTCAGTTCGAAAGCAGTAGGAAGTGAAGAGGTGCATGTCGAAGTTTATTACCCCCAACTTCATGTCACATCTTTTGGTGGAGACACCGTGTATGTTTGGTATTGGATTCATCCCACCTTATTAAACGGTCTCGGGTGTACTTGATTGCATGTTATGCCTAGTATAGGCATGTGTTTTCTGATGTGATAAAGAATATGCCTAGAAGAACTCCGTTAAAAGAGATTGCATCCCATTTAAAAGAACTAGAAGATTGTGAAGGTGATGCTCAAGCTATTTGCACGGTCATTATGATCATATCCTTTATGTTTGCACTCTGGAATATGTTGGTGAATCAACAACACCTGTAGCAGGCACAATCATAGATTGGGGATTGTTTCATGCACTAGCAGCTTGGTGGAAGAAGAGTCGAGTCTTTGGGTAGTTTTTGACTATAATAGTGGAGTGGTGATTCTCAATGCTTTCAACTTCTTTTGCTATGCAAATGATGATGAGTACAATACCTTGAAGCTGTTATGTGCAGTTCCAATTGTGAGAAGGGTGATTCTTGAATGCATGTATACACAATGTTTTCATGGTGCTGGTTGGTCACTTATTTTTGAAGATTTTATTGAGGATCACATTGTGGAGGGTTTTCAACAAGTGGTTATGCATAATAAGTTGGTCTTGGTATATTAAGGCTTTGTGGGATCTTGTTTGGGATATTATTTGGATCTTGGTGTTTCCCTTTTGTGTTTCATCATGGTGAAGAGTCTTATCTTCGAGATTTTGTTCGAGGATGCTGGATTTCTGGATGGTCCATGAAGGATCGAGCGGAGATTTTGCCTAATTTTCTTGAAGGTGTAGCCTTGAGTTGGCATGAGGCCTTGCGGGACTCTACCAAGGAGGACTGGGACCAAGTGGTGGCTGCAATGAAGTAGAGATTTGGGACAATGGAGTCGCCAAATTCTTTGATGTTGCAGTTGGACCAGTTCTATCAAAGAGAGGGTGAGATGGTCTCTGCATTGGCAATCCGATATGAAACTTTATGGACAAAGTATGAAAGTGCAGCTTTGTGAGCTGTGGCATCTGCATCATCGGTCCCTCAAAGTCTCGTAGGGATGGAGCACTTAAAGATGATCAAATTTGTTATGGCTTTGGAGCCTCGTCTTTGCTTGAAAGTAATGAGTAAAGATCCAACAACATACGCGGAGGCAATTCGCATTGCGACCAAGAAAGAAGCTGCTCTAAAGATCGAATCCTCTTTTGTGTCTTCAACAGCTTCAACTTCTAAGGTGGAGGTAATGGACACTCCTCAGGTACCAAAGTCTTCTGAGTTACATCATAATATCTCCCAATTGATGGCAGAGTTTGATGATTTGAGATTGCATTTGGTTAATGCATGACAACCTAGAGCACCAAAGAGTGAGGATAGGCCTCGAGATAAGAGAGGGGTCACTTGCTGTGAATGTAATGAAAAACATCACTATCGCCCTGAGTGTCCTAGATTGAGAAAGAAATAAGAAAAACAAGTATCCTTGTTAGAAGCTTCTTTAGAAAATGAGTAACTCTAACACACATTTAATCAGGGTAATGGATTAGGCCATGGTCAAAGATTAGGTCAGTGGGATATGGCTATAGCGCCAGGTCAACGTGGTTTGATGAGTGGAATACTACTAACGCATCGGTCGGTGGCATAGCTTTATGGCACCAACTCGACAGGATAGTGAAACACAATGTTGCCAACTAATTTTTGTGGATGTTTGGGAGATATTGAGTTTTTGTTCTGGTTTTGTTATGCCAGGGGGGTGTTACACTACTTGGACCTTGTGTAGATATGTTCAAATATGAAATTTGAAACTGCCTTACCATTTTTTGCGTAGAGGGCGATAGCTTCAGCCCACTTAGTGACATACTGAGTGGCTACCAAAAGATACTTCTTTTTGCGGCAGTCATGGGCAGGGGCCCGATAAAATCTATCTCCCACTTCTAAAATGGATGGATGGACATCACTGGGTGATGTTGTCCAGGACGCAAATCCTTCCTACCAAAGAGTTGGCATGGTTCACAAGTTTTGCAATGCATAGTGACATCTTTGAACAAGGTTGGCCAATAGTACCCAACATGTAAAATCTTCTTAGCTGTATAGTCACTGGCATAGTGGCCTCCACAAAATCCATCATGATAATGCTTCATTACCTTAGGTACTTCATCTGCATCAATAGCCCGTCTTAGTACCCCATCCATGCCTTGACGGTACAACACCCCATCAAAGAGGGTGTAGTGCCTACTATCTCCGCGGATCTTCTTTCTCTCATAGCTAGTACTTTCTGGAGCAAAGGAGAAAGTAGTTAGAAACTTGTAGATACCGCCATACCATGGATCCCCAACTTCTATGGCCGCTACAAGGGTTACATCAAGGCACTCCTCTAAATCAATCAAAGCATTCTTCAAGTTGCAACAACCCCCTTTTAAAATTTTGAAAGAAAAATCATATTCTTGTAAAATGGCCAACCATTTGGCCAACCAGCCCATGGGATTTGGTGATTGAAGAACCTGCTTTGCAAGACCAGTGCTAGTGAGTATAATGAAGGACTTTCTAGCCACATAATGCTTAAATTTCTCAATGCAGAAAACCAAAGACAAGGCATGCTTGTCAGCCTTTGAGTAGCATCGTTCGGTGTCGAGCAATTGTCGAGAAGCAAATCGAATGGGATACATGAACCGATCCTCCCCTTGCTAGAGAAGAATACCTGCCAGAGTGTGCTCACCAAACGCAGGATTGATATAGAAAGTCTTTTACCAATCTGGATTGCGTAGAATGGGTTCTGAAGCCAGAGCATTCTCGATTTGTGCAAACCCATGATCACAATCCTCATCCCAAGAGAAATCAACCCCATCTTTTAATAGCATGGTCATGGGTCATGTCAAAGCAGCATATTGATCAATGAAGCGGCGATAGTATCCTACTAGATTGACAAATGAGTGTACCTAACGTTTGGTTGTTGGCGGGGAGGATGGATTCTACCTTCTCGGGGTCAGGCTTGACACCCTCGGATGAGACAATATGTCCCAGTAACCTCCCTTGAGTGGCTCCAATGGTGCATTCCTCCAGGTTGAGACTGCCATTTGTATCATTGACCCTTTGGAAGGCCAACGTAACCTTCATGAGGTGCTCCTTACGTGATGAGAATATACAAAAATCATCTAAAAACACCTCCAAGAAATCCCCCAAATAAGGAGAAAACACCATTTGCATAAATCTTTGAAAGGTCGTAGGAGCATTGGTGAGGCCAAATGGCATTACTTTGAATGCAAATGTCCCCCAGGGTGTGGCAAATGTGGTTTTAAGCACATCTTCTTCGGCAATTCTGATTTGATAAAACCCAGAGTAACCATCACAGAAAATATACATCTCATGACCACTTACCTTCTCAAGAATGAGGTCTTGAAAGGGAAGAAAATGATGGTCCCTCTTGGTAGCTGCATTGAGTTTCTTATAGTCGATGCAGACCCGCCACTTGTTGTTTTTCTTTGGGGTGACTACCACTGGTGAAACCCATTCAGTATTGTGAACCGGAACAATAAACCCAGCTTCTACAAGCTTCTAAAACTTCGAGCGCAAAGCATCGGTCTGTAGGGGCCCTAATCTCTGATACTTCTGAGCCACAGGCTTCGTATCAGGCCTTAGCTCTATCTTGTGCTCTATGGCAGCCACATGGCGAAGGTGGTGGTAGCTAGTTGCAAAGAGGTCAGGGAAATCTTTGAACATTTCTAGGAACTCATCTTTCTCACTTGGAGTGAGGTCTGGGGAAAGCATAGATTCAAGCTGTTGAGGACTAGCTGTTACCTTTTCTGTAGGTGGCGGGGTCGGAGACACCCCCATCATATAAACTTCCTCATCTAAGAACTCCTCCCCCCCGTCTGATTCTTCCATTGATTCAGACACCGAGGATGAGAGAGTATCACTCTCTTGCTCCTCTTCTTCTTCTGCTTCTGAGTTAGACCCCCCAGGTGGTTGTTGCAAGAATTGAGGGGGTTGTGGAGGGACAATCTTCTTTGAAACAGGATCAAACTGAACTTTATCAAACTTTTGAGCAATCTCATTTGCTAGCACCATAGTTTCTGGATTCTCCCATTTAAGCTTGAGGCGGAATTCATCACTTGCTCCTGCTACAAGGTAGGCCAGCACATGCTGACATGCTTTCACCATACTCATGAGGCCTTACATATTGATTGTATACCTTTCTCAAAAGTTCCACATGTTGCGGGGGTATGAGATCAATAGAGATGTAGGAGATCATTAGATGGAAATGTAGCCGAATAGTCTTCTCACATTGCTTTGTTAGCTTAGTAAATTAAGAGAATGGGGGGTCTGACATACCAGCCTAGCTACCTGTTGAGTGTAGTCTAAAACAATCTAAGATTGTGATGTAGGAGAGAGAGAGAGAGAGAGAGATGAATTCCAATGCT
This sequence comes from Dipteris shenzhenensis, assembly GCF_047967505.1. Lineage (NCBI taxonomy): Eukaryota > Viridiplantae > Streptophyta > Polypodiopsida > Gleicheniales > Dipteridaceae > Dipteris > Dipteris shenzhenensis. Next base: position 15,838,712 of record NC_141596.1, read on the forward strand.
CGGGGGGGTCACTATGTATAAACCCTCTATATCACGTGCGTTCAAGGCCTATATTTAAAGTCCCTTATCTGTAAAAAATTTCATTAATAAAATGTACCCCTTTTCTATACAAATCTGTAAATTTTTTCCAAAACTATTTTAAATAGTCCCTTATGTATATTTATTTCTGTAAATTTTAGAAATAAAAAAAATCCTTCTGTTGAACTCACGTGATAGGGTTACATATGATGAGTGACCCCCCCGAGTTCCAATGATGGACAAGGAATGAGAAAGAGTGCACCTCTATGTCTATCTATGTGTGTGTGTGTGCGTGCACAAGTGTGCATGCTTGCGTGCATGTGTGTGTGTGTGTGCGAGTGCATGTGTGTGTGTGCGAGTGTGTGTGTGTGTGTGTGTGTGTGTGTGTGTGTGTGTGTGTGTGTGTGTGTGTGTGTGTGTTATTAGCCAGAAAAGAAATCAGGACCAGAGGCTAGAGGCTAAGCATGGCGACGCTCGAGGGCCATAGAGGAAAGGAGAACGTGAGGGCGAAACGTTATCATGGGAGGGGAAAAGGAATTAGAAGGGGAGGGAATGAAGAGGGAGATTATGACACAAGGGGAAAGGGAGAGGGGGAAGAGAAGCATGTACATGATGGGAGGAGGAATGTAAAGATGGAGACATCAAGGGAAGAGGACCATGCTTTATTTTGAAAGGAAGGGAAGGGAGAAATCAAAGTACTAGCTATTTTGAAAGGAAGGGAAGGGAGAAATCAAAGTACTAGCTAGGTGGCTTTACAAGGGGACGAGCATTTTCTAAGCGAAATCTTCCGAGCATCCGAGCGAAGGAAAAAAAAAGCTTCCAACTATGCATAAATATGGCAAAAATCGATCAAAAGAAAACATAGTTTCACTCAGAAATATGCAAAGTATTATAGCAATGCCTATTTTATACAAAAATCTTTAGGTGAATCTTTAGGAGTGGTGAGAGCATAATGGGATGGATTTTGAAGAAACCCACATGTAGAGTAGACTTCTCTATGAAAATTCCCTTATGATCCTTCTTACAACTTTTACTTAATAGGGGGTGACATTGAAAACCCTCTCTTAACCTATCTTCATGAAAGGTTTTCTTCAAAGAAAACTCATTGAAGCTAGCCATCTAGGTAGTTTCACCAATGAAACCCCTTTGAAGCAGGTCTCCCAAGGTAGTTTCGCTAGCGAAACTACCTTGGACAGCACTTTTAAAAGTGACATAACTTTCATATCCAATGTCCAAATATAATCATTCAACCACTCAAATTGATTGGAACACCCCCTTTGAGCACATCTATGGAGTTATATTTTGGAAAATCTTGCATATATAGTATTAAATATTACATGTATTTTATGAGAGTGATATATAAGCCCAAGTTAATACTTATTTATAGTACTTTAAACTTCTTTAGAAACATGTCCATAAATATCTTGTTATTTATGCTATAAAAACACTAAAAAGATATTGCCATATGATATAAATGTGTTAATAAGTAATTATCTATGCATAGTATTATTACATTGAGAGTGATTATGAGGGATGTTTCTTAAAGGAATCAACACTTTTTTAAGGTAATAATAGGGGTACAAGGGGATGTCTCTAAATAAGAAATTTATGTTGTGTAAAAATGAATGAGTGACTAGTCTGTATATTTTTATGATAAAGAGGCCTAGTTCTAGTGAAAGTAAAAGTGTAAAAACCATATTTCCTAAAGAAATACATTTTTTTAAATCTCTTGAAAAACACGCTCGGAAAAACCTGCTCATAGGTTTTTGCTCGTAAAATTGACGCATCCGCTTTACAAGAATGAGCATGCCTCATCAAGGAATAGCCCCCTCCTTTTATAGCCAAGAGAGAGGGTCTCTCCCAATAAATGCATCCTCCCACATGCATGGTGTGTGTGGAAGAGTCTCCCATGTGGGCTACGCAGTTATGCACTCTCAATTGTGTGCGATAACGCTAAATGCCATGTTGAGGGTATAGGTATGGTTTCATTTGTTTCTGTAAATGGAGATGTTAAGAAACTATCTAATGTATTGTATGTTCCACAAATTAAGAGAAATTTGCCATCAGTTTCTTCCATAACTGACCTTGACCATGAGGTGAGGTTCAACAAGACAGGAGCAAAAATTTTGGATAGTGCAGGCAATCTTGTTGGCACAAGAGTAAGGAGGAACAACCTGTATGAGCTAAGTGCTCTTACAGCCACTGCTGGAGTGGGCACAAGCAGACTTTGGCATGAAAGATTTGGCCACATCAGATTTGCAGTGCTGAAGGAGATGCAGAAGCAAGGTATGGTTGCTCACTTACCTACAATCACAGAAATCAAAGAACCATGTGAAGCTTGCATGATGGGCAAGCAACAAAGAAAGGCATTCCCACAAGAAAGCAAGAATAGAGCAAACGCTCCTCTAGAGTTGGTGCATGTTGACCTGTGCGGTAAGATGCCTACACAGGCCTTGGGGGGATCTTCCTATTTTTTATTGATTGTCGACGACTATAGTAGGAAGTGTACTTTCTTCGCGAAAAGGCTCAAGCTTTTGGTAAATTTAAAGAATGGCTACAGCTTGTTGAAAATGAAACAAGGAGAAAAGTGAAGAAAATCAGATTGGGTGGTGGTGGTGACTTTGTTTCTACAGAGTTTGGAGATTTCTGCAAGAGCAAAGGGATCAAGCGACAAATGACAAAACCACATATGCCTCAGCAAAATTCAGTTGTTAAATGCCGAATGCAGACCACAGTGGAGATGGGGAGGTGTATGTTGAAAGGTGCTGGACTGCCAAACCACTTTTGGGCTGAGGCTGTCAATACTGTGGTTTACATCCTTAATCGCAGCTATACAAAGGCACTCAAAGGTAAAACACCACATGAGGCTTACAACGGTAAGAAGCTATCTATCTCCCACTTCAAAACATTTGGGTGTGAATGCTATGTGCATGTACCAGACAAAGAGAGAAACAAGCTACAACCAAAAAGCACCAAATATATCTTCTTAGGCTATTGTGATGAGAAGAAAGCCTATAAGTTGTATGACCAAGAGGCAAAGAAGATCATAGCGAGCTGCGATGTGGTGTTCAGGGAGCAGCCACATGCAGTGGAGGCAGAGAAGAGCTCTTCCACTTTATCATCAAGTGAAGAGGTAATTCACTATGGACCTGTCCCAAGAGCTATAAAGGAGGAGGAAATATCAGATGATGAAGATATAAGTCACGCATTTGGCAACACTAAAACCTGTTGAGGGACAACTTAAGTCCATGGTGAATGAGGAAACCAAAATTCTAGGAACATTTATGCCATATTTGGAAGTGGAAATCCTAATAGTACAACTTACAGACTAGATGACAAGTTTGTGGGCTCAGATTCAAAATAGGCTGGTACATTTTGAAAAACAACTAGTGCAAGTGTGGGATTATCAAAAAGAAGCTACATTGAGTTTTCTTTTGAGAAAGTAGGTAGACGAGTTGCAAAAAGAGGTTTATCACGGTCTTAAATCTAAGATTCATGTAGTGGAAAGCTCAAGCCTAACAGATTCTTTGATGGAATAAGATACACATTTGGAAACCTCGTGGGGGTCACTCATCATATGTAACCCTATCACGTGAGTTCAACAGAAGGATATTTTTTATTCCTAAAATTTACAGAAATAAATATACATAAGGGACTATTTAAAATAGTTTTGGAAAAAATTTACAGATTTGTATAGAAAAGGGGTACATTTTATTAATGAAAAAATTTACAGATAAGGGATTTTAAATATAGGCCTTGAACGCACGTGATATAGAGGGTTTATACATAGTGACCCCCCCCGAGTTGGAAACTAAGGAGGGACAATTCTCTTCAGCCCGGTTATGTTTACCATTTAGGACTTTACTGTCACTAGCATTTAGTAATAAAAATGTTAGTTTACCTAATGTGCTATCAGACCTTGCTGATCAATAGAATTCAGTAACTCAAGATAATTTGCTAATTGAGGATAGAAAGGTAGAAATATTAACCACGGGATTTCATAGTACTAAATCAATTGAGTCTCACACTCGGGGGTTTGAAGCGACCAATTTGCAACTTGCAACAATTAGATTATGGATACTTTGATTGATAAAATAATTGAACAAATTATTGAACCTATGATTGTTGATGATGGATACATTGAGATCGTACATAGACCCATAACTCAATTGGTTTCAATTTTTGAATGTCAGGAAGAGGAGTAGAATATTGCAGACAACATAGACCTACAGGATCATCTGGTTATTGAATCTGCTTTGAATGAACCAATTGTTTATTCATGGTGGCAGATGTTCTCCCTTCAAACTTCGAGGAGTGGGAACTAGTTGAATCATTCATAGGCAAGTTCATTGCAATTCATGAGGATTTAGGTAAGCAAATGCAGAGAAGTTGGACTCCTTGCAAATGAAGAATGTGTATTGGCATAATGCAACATACATCACTCCAACGACATCATCAAGCTATGGCCGTCTGTGAACCATTGCACCACCACAACTTCAAGACATGGATTGTAGCAATGTGGACTTGAGGACATTACAATTGTACAAGGACAAGATTGCAAAGGATGTGGACATGGCCATGAAGTTTACATTTGGATCCAAATGGGCAAGGTTATCTTGGTTTATGCCTCTGCACATTTTTGCTTCTTTGTTTCAGAATATACATATGCATAGAACAAAAACTATGTGGTCCTACAAGCGTGTAGATGAAAATTCTCTTGAAGATTTACTTGGTATGAATTGGGGAACCAGATCAGGTGACGAAAAGGGTGATGTGTTTCAATGTCATGCATGTAAAGACAATGTGTTATTAGATACCATTTGTCATGCCAAATGTTGTATTTAGCTTTTCAATATAGGTGGTGGAAGAAAACAAATGGCCGGTGGCTTCCCCTAGACTCTAATGATGAAGACAATACGGGGGTACGTTTATCTATTGATGTTGAAGAGGGAGATGTCAAGAATGTGAATGTCACATTGCAATGGACTCTAAGGGATGTGCAAGAGAACACCTATTGGCCATGGAGGATGGCATGTCAGAGTCCTTCTGCTTTATCTTAAATGGTGGTAAGATCAACCGCCGTGTGGAGAAGTGCATGCATAGTGCCAATTTCATTCCTCCAACTTTGAAGATTGCTGGCAATGTGTTCGACTAGTGCAACATTTAATTTTTTGTCTATCAAATCCTAGTTATTGCTTCAAAAGATGATGGACAATTAAATTAAAAGTTATTTCTTTTAATGTTTTCTCTTTTCAGTTCATGGTAAATGTTTTTCAAAAAATATGGGGATTTTATGATTAATTTTAATTTTTAGGGTTTTGATATATATTAAGCCCTGGGTTAGAGCCCTTTTTACATCACATTCTCACTTTCACGTTTAGAGAGCCATAGAAACTCCCACCCTCAAAAGTTACTCCCTCCGTCAGCTGCTATTTGCCATGGAGTCAGCTAGAACTACGTTCCATGACTTCAATTCATGAACTGCATTTGTAGATCCTGAGGAAGAGCTAATTCTAGTGTTTGATAGGACTTTAGACGTCCTAGGCACATATATGCGAGCCAAGGGTTACTTCTTAGATCTCATCCTCTACATGTAAGATAATTTCTCATATTTTGGTTATACACTTGACCACTCTTCAAAGAGATGGGTTCCCATTGATTACATAAAGTATCTGTTCCTAGAGGAACCCAAGTTTGTAAAGCGTTTGGCCCGCTTATGTGACAGCCTTACAGAGGAAGGGTTTAGGACTATTGAAGTTAAAGACATCCTAGGCATGGGGATCACAGGAAATACAAGCACAAAATTCCTTTCATGGGAGATGACATTCATCTTCCTCCTCCAAGAAGGAAATTTAGAGGAAGAAGTCTCATCATCTAGCACCCCCTCTAGTAGAACTATTGATCTACTCGTCCCTCGACTAGACTTGGACATGTACATGGAAGAGAGTCTTGATGATGCAATAGAGGAGATGGAAGTAGCTCAAGCATTGAGCCTACTTCAAGAGCCCCTAGTAGAGCAAGAATTTGCATCGGAGACCACTGACCGAGAATCAAAATTATGCTCCTTGTCCCCCCTCATAATCGATGGAGAAGAGTACGTATTCCTCCATGACATAGAGGTTCTTTTTGGACTACAAGAGGATGAGACACTCGGAGTCCTATCTAGGTTCGATGTTGACACAAGTGTCAAAGATCCCGGGGTTTTAGGTTCCGAAGACCAGACAATGGAAGAGTTTCTCTTGATGACGCTGGTTTCAATGAGGGATGCAGACATGTCCATATATGATGCACATCCCTCTAATGCAGAAGCTTCCACCTCTAACATAGGTCAAGAGAAACTGTCCACCTCCCAAATGGAACATCAGCACCTAGTTCCATCAACATTGCAAAAGAGGAAGGGATAGAAGCCGACGACACTGTAGTGGTAAGTTCGAATAATATTTTTTATTTTGATGTTCTTTTGGTATAATTCGTTTTGTCAATCTTCTAATGTTTATTGAATTGTTGCAAGACACGTTTAAGCTTGATGAATTCTCATCTCGATGGGGTAATGTTCATAGCGCATTTGGGCGAGATCATTCTTTGGCCCATTACCTTGGCAATGTCGCAGAGCACTGTAAAGAAAGAGGGAGAGAGATAGGAGACTCAAGTTCAGCTTTCTTCACAACACACAAAAGAGAGAGGACACAAGGTTGGAGGGTGAAGCCTTTCTTCACTTTTGCACACAACAACAATACAATAGAAGAGGGAAATACCCTATATGTCAAAACCTAGAATACGTGGTTCATATGTGAACCCAAACCAAAAACATACGTGGTAGTCTAACTACACCACGAGTACAACTAACATAGGCGGTGACATAAATGATAGTCATCCAGGAGATATGTCGGGGATAGAGCTTGATATCTCAACACTCCCCCTCAAGCTCAAATCCATCTCACGTACACCAAGCGAGCTCCTAAATCTGCGAAGCTTCTCGGTACCCAATGCCTTCGTAAAGATATCAGCCACCTGCTCCTCAGTGCTGACATAGACAAGATCAATCTCACCAGCTAGAACCTTCTCTCTCACAAAGTGATAATGCACCTCAATGTGCTTCGTTCTAGCATGATAAACTGGGTTATTAGCAAGCATGATGCTGCTAATGTTGTCACAATGAATGACAACTGCTGCATGAACTGACTGTCCCATATCTGCAAGTAGCTTCCGTAACCAAGCTACCTCACATGCAGCCATTGCTGCACCCCTGTACTCAGCCTCTGTGCTTGACAAGGCAACTGTTGGCTGCTTCTTGCTGCTCCAACTGATGGCACCACTCCCAAGGGAAAACATAAAACCATTAGTAGATCTCCTGTCTGAGACACTACCAGCCCAGTCAGCATCTGTGTATCCATGTACCTGTAATGCACACCCAGCTTCATAAAACAGTCCATAATGCAATGTGGACTTCACATACCGCAGTATGCGCCTAGCCGCATCCAAATGTGGCTTCCTCGGTGCCTGCATAAACTGACTCACCAGCCCCACAGCATAGCTCAAATCTGGTCGGGTTATAGTCATGTAAATCAAGCTACCTACTATGCGCCTGTACATAGTAATATCTTCAAGAAGCTCACCTGACTCTGCATTGAGCTTCACATTCTGCTCCAATGGAACAGAGATAGGCTTACAGCCTGTCATCCCATATTTGGACAGCATGTCCAAACCGTATTGCCTTTGCAACAGCCATATCCCACTCGGGGATCTAATAACCTCAATGCCCAAGAAGTAACGCAGTTCTCCCAAATCCTTCATCTCAAATTTTTGCTTCAACAGCAGCTTCACTTCATTAATGTCTGCATCACTATCACCTGTAATAATCAAGTCATCAACATAGATGACTATAAGCACAATCCCTCTGTTTGTCCTTTTCACATAAAGTGAAAAATCTGAATTGGAAATCTGAAATCCAATAGTGACAAGATATTGCCCTATCTTGTCTGACCATGCCCTCGGCGCCTGTTTTAAGCCATACAAGGCTTTGCGCAACCTGCATACAAAATCGGGGTGTGCATTATCCTCATAACCTTCTGGCTGCATCATATAAACCTCTTCCTGCAAGTCACCATGCAAGAAGGCATTTTTCACATCCATCTGATGCAAAGACCATCCCTTTGCAGCAGCCATAGCAATTACTGCTCTCACGGTTGCCATCCTTGCAACTGGGCTGAAAGTTTCCTCATAGTCAATTCCATATGTCTGTGCAAAACCTTTGGCAACCAATCTTGCCTTGTACCTGCTAACAGACCCATCAGCATTGTGCTTTACTTTGTAAACCCACTTGCAGCCAATAGCCTTCTTATCATGAGGCAAAGGCATCAAATCCCAAGTGTGGTTTGCATCCAAGGCAGCCATCTCTTCATCCATAGCTGCTTCCCAATTTTTATGCCCTGCTGCATCCTCAAAACATGTGGGCTCTGGCTCCTCTAGAACCTTGACCATATAAGCATAGTGATGTGCTGTATACACATCATATCTCAGCCTGTCAACTGGATACTTAATACGAGTGGACCTCCGTACAACTGGATCAGTTGCAGGCGTCTTTAAATCATTCCTGCTTTTCCTTGCACCAGGTGTAACAACAGAAGGAATCCCAAGTTCCTCATCAAGGCTCATTTCAGAGCCGCTTGACTCTCCATCAACATGAGAGCTACCAGCAGACACATCAAATACTGGAGCATGGTCCACTTTTTCTTTTCCCTTATGTGATACCTGCACAGCACTATCAGGACTGCCATGTGACGATTCACTAGATCTCAATCTCCCTGTCCATGCATTAGATCCACTAGTAGAGGACTCTCTGGGTCCACTCAAGGCTTGAGATTGCTGCTCTGCATTTATTGCAGCATTCCCATTTCCTGCATCTGCATCTCCTACCATAACAGTTGGTGCATACCAGCTGCTCATTTCATCAAAAACAACATCTCTGCTCACTTGCATTTTGCGGGTGGAAGGGTTATAACAGCGATACCCTTTCTGGTGCTGAGCATATCCAATAAAGATGCATTTTTCTGCCTTTGGATCCAGCTTTGTTCTCTTCTCATCAGGAACATGAACATAAGCTATGCAACCAAATACCTTCAAGTGAGAAATATCTGGTTTTTGGCCTGTATACATTTCTTCAGGCGTCATGCCATGGACAGCTGCAGTGGGGGTTCTGTTCATAATATAAACAGCAATTGCTACTGCTTCAGCCCAAAAATAATCAGGCATGTTTTTCTCATTTAGGATCGCCCGTCCTACTTCTGCAATATGCCTGTTCTTCCTTTCTGCAACCCCATTCTGCTGAGGGGTAGACCTGCATGAGTACTTCCTTTGAATTCCCTGTTCTTTCAGATATTCACAAAATTCTTCTGAAAAGTACTCTCCCCCTCCATCAGATCTTAGCACTTTAATATGCACACCTTTCTCTTTTTCAACCATGGCCTTAAAAGCCTTGAAATGGCTGAACACTTCACTTTTGTGCTTCATAAAATAAATCCACACCTTCCTAGTGTAGTCATCAATAAACGTCACATAATAATGGCATCCACCAATAGAAGCAGCTTTGGTTGTCCAAACATCTGAATGGATCACTTCCAAAGGTCTTCTGCTCACCTTAGCATTTTTGGGAAATGCATGTCTGGCCTGCTTACCCATTTGGCATGCTTCACATACCTTTTGCATTCCCTCAACTCTGAATTTAGGCAAACCTGCAACAATGTTTTTCGTTTGCATAGATTTCAGCCTTTGTATATTCACGTGCCCAATGCGCTTGTGCCATATCTCAATATCTGCAATGACACCTCTTCCATGCGCAAACATAGCAGCTTTCACCTCAGGCATATCAACATCCAAGGTGAACATTCTGCCATTTTTGTTGCCTTTCGCAACCAAGCGGCACTTATTTTTCAAGTCCTCAACGAAGCATCCATCAGGGTTAAATCTAACCTGCAGACCTTGCTCAACCATCTGGCCAACTGAAACCAGGTTCTTAGTGATTTTTGGAACATGAAGTACATCTGCCAAGTACTTTGTTTTGCCATCCTGCATAGCCAATGGCACTTTACCAACCTGCGTAATTGGGTGCGCAGTATCATCACCTGTTTCAACATAACCTGGCTTATCCAAATTTCTGACATCATGAAACCACTCACCATGACTGGTCATGTGGTTAGAGGCACCTGAATCAACATACCAAACATCATTGCAAGCTGCAGCATCTCCTGACATGGAGTTAACCATATGCTGCATCACAAAAAGGTGCTCATTTCTGTCGTCACCATGCCCACTTGATGATGCATAGTTGCTTTGCTGCAACTTCCCACTTTTGATGTCATTCTGTTTTTTATAGCATGTATTCTCCTTGTGTCCAGGCTTTCCACAATAATAGCATTCTGTGCTGCTATTTACTTGCTGGTTCCTTTGCCATGAACCACGGCCTCTTTGGCTCCCCCTGCCTCTAGAACTACCACGTCCTCCTCCATAGGACTGGTTTTCCTGTTGTTGCTGTTGGTTCTGATTTCCTGCACGGCCACCAGAACGGCCTCTTCCTCTACCCCTGCCTCTACCTGTATTCGAGTAGAAAGCAGTCTCTTGAGAAGTTGAGGTGGCTGAACCACCATTCCTTTGCTCTTCACTCAGCAAGAGAGCAATAAGTTCCTGAAAATCAGGAAATGTTTCACGGACTCCAATGGATGTCCGAAATTGTGCATAATCTTTCCCAAGACCATTCAAGGTCACGGACACTAAGTCCTCATCATCAACAGGTGCTCCAATGGAGGCAAGAGAATCTGCAAGGCCTTTCACCTTCAAGGAATACTCATTTATATTCAGATTTTTCCTTTGCACATTGTGCAACTCCTGCTTTAGCTGCATCTTTCGTGCTTTGGTATTTGTGCTATACAGCTTCACCAATGTATCCCATGCCTCCTTAGGCGTCTCTAGATCCTGTATATGCACAATCATAGAATCTGAAATGCTAACGGACAGCCAATACAGGCATTTTCTGGCTTTTTCATGCCATTCTTTAAAGGCCTTCAATTCAGCAGGAGTGGGAGTAGCACCCAAAACTGGTTCTGCAGTTTCACCACTGATGTAATCCCAAACTCCCTTTCCCATAAAGAAGTTTGTCATCCTGAACTTCCATGCTTGGAAGTTGTTCTTGTCAAGCTTCTCACTGACAATGGTAGACAGATTCTCAGACATTTTACAAATCACGAATTGCAACAGCAACCTGTAAACACAGCAAATGCCTCAGAAGGGCAAATAGCAAAACTTCTGCAAAGAGCCTCACAGGGGCAGATCTGCAACACTGACGAAAGTGGTATTTCACCACACAGTCACTTCCTCGTGACGATTTTGCATCAACAGGCAACAGGCATGAATCTGCAACTCCCAATATCTCTGCACATAGGCATACGATGCAATTTCTATGGCACCTTTCCACCGACTAGCCGCGCGGTGGTCGCACAGCAAAAACAGGGCCTTTTTCTGAGTGCCTGCGAAGATCTTCCGCCTTCAAAACGGGCCCCGAAACGGCCTCAAAACGGGCCCCGAAACGGCCTCAAATTATACTGCGCTCTCGCCGCACCGCGAAGGGCCTCTCAATCTGAAGCAGTGCACTCCTGCACTTCTGGCTGTGCTACCTGCAGAGATTTGCTCCCAAACTCGAAATAGGAAAGCTACACTGGTCCTCTTACCAGGACACCACAAACTTGGCTAGCTTTCTTGAGCTCCTTACCAAGAACAAGGCTCTGATACCATGTAAAGAAAGAGGGAGAGAGATAGGAGACTCAAGTTCAGCTTTCTTCACAACACACAAAAGAGAGAGGACACAAGGTTGGAGGGTGAAGCCTTTCTTCACTTTTGCACACAACAACAATACTAATGCATGTGCAAACCTCAAAAGTCAATGACAAAGGGCAAAAACAACCTCAAGTGAATGAGGTACCGGGGTATTTTACATGTACATTTTGATTCTCTAAAAGATTTTGGGTGTGTGAAATATTTGTGTGTTTTGACATGCAGATCAAATCAATAGTGCTCTTAAGCACCATCGAGAGCAACATGCCGAAGAATGATCAAAGCTAGCAAAGCATAGAAGAAAGTGCTTCAAGAATCCCTCTCTTTATGGACAGTATGGATAAAAGGAAGACCAATTTGTCTCACTTAAAGAGAGTTTCAAAAGATGTGAAGAAAGATACAATTGTGCAAATGCATCTTGTGGGGGGCTCATGGGATGTCACTTATATCACAAAAAGCTCCAAGCTAGGGTATTTTCAATTATCTAGATTTGCATAAATATATTAATCATGATAAATCATCATATTCTCACGTTGTGGGAAGGCCCACTTCCAAGAACACTATATATCCATCTCGACAATACAGGTAACAGCAAGAAAAACAAAAACTAGACATTCTTCCATACATGTGTATGTTTGTGGATAAGGGAATTGTTGATAAGATCAAAGTTGGATTCCTATTGGTTGGTCATACTCACGATCACATATATTAAATACCTAGTACATTCTCCAAGAAACGTGGAAGAAATTATGCATTCACTTTAGTAGAGATGATGGATAGATTGTGAAAGAATCTTATATTTCACAACCTGAAGTTTATCACTTAAAAAAGACTTACGATTTCATGAGATTTATTCAAGGTGGACCAGGTGATGAATTTTGTATCAAGAGGTTGAATGAGGAGAGCTTTCAACATTAATTTCTCATAAAGAAAAAAGCATATCAAAGAACATATCTATATGGTAAGCAATATGCCTCTTCTTTAGATTGGGTATCCATGGGTGGCTTCCCATTCCTATCTTCTTTCGGACTAGTCCGTGAAATTAATGCTTCAATGCTAGAACCTCTAGTGACTGAGAGTGAGGTAAAATAGGCACAAGATCAAGGAAGGAATTCGACTATGAAAGGTGCATGTCAGAGAATAGAAATTTGATAGAGAAGGAAAAAACATACTCTAGAAGTGTAGACAATGGAATGTGGTGGAATACTTTCTTTGAATACCAAGCCCTCATCCTTGAATGGTTCAAGAGTAACACTACTACTTTGTGCAATGATTTTGTATGGCCAACATATCATCCTCATTCAGAAAAGTTGTACCACCTAAAAGTCTATCACTTGAGGCTGAAGCTTTAAGCAACATATTTGCACGAGCGATGTATCTTGGTGCACGACTATCTTGCCAAAGACAAAAAGAGCCCACTAAAATGTGGTAGGTTTTGTACAAGATTTAAAGTGTGGATTGATGATTGCAACTGTTGCTTAAGAGGACCCTCTTGGACATCCATTCTGGATTGAAAAAGTGGTAGAAATTCAAAATTCTATGCAAGGGTAGGTAACTTCCATTGTTGTGCAATGGTTTAGGACTACACATGCTAATCCATTGAAAGGAAAATATGCTCCTCAAATAGTTGCATGTCCAAAAAAGAAAAGGACAAGAAGGGACACCAAAAAACAACCACAATTGGATGTTCTTGCTTAGAGAAGTAGACATACTTGTTTATGATCTTCAACTTATAAATGATGGATGCCTAAGGAAGAAGAAAATAGATGTTCTCTTTGAGAAGGTTCCATCCTATGCAACACATCTTGTTGGATCCTCCTCCTTTAGACTCACACGGTTGCAAATGGAAGGGGCACTAGACCTTCATAGGGACAAAGAGAATGTTCTTGTTAATAGTGTGGAGGAGGATGAATCATCCACTTTTGGATCATCATGAAATCATGACAATGACCTTAATGATAATGAAACTGTAGGTGTTGATACAGATTAGGATGCACTTGTAGAGTGAGATAGTGCATGTACACTCTTTGGTTATGTAGGAATCTCATAATGTTCATATTTTTTTGAATATCAGTGTATCAAACAATTGCCTAGCTTTTCAATTCCTCTTATGAAATTACCAAACTATACGAACTGTGTATTGTGTTTTTTAAAAATATGTAAATTTTGACACATTTAAAAATTGCTAAGAGAAAAGCTCTTAAATTTAGGACATTTTTCTGCATACCTTTTTTCCCATAATGATATTGTGCAATAGTATTTTTAATTATGATAAAAAAGTATCATTTTTTTTCAAAATTCCATTTAATTCTCGTTTGTGCACAATGTTACTCACTTTATATGCAATATTGTTAGTGTGCGAAAGAATCGCTCATGAATTGACAGGTGTTGAGCTCTACGATGTTTGAAACATCAAGTTTTGACAGATTGCATCTCATTATTATGCCATAAAAAATTCTGGTGAGAGAGCGAGTTCATTCAAAATTCAAAATGTCACCCCTCGATGCATTGCATCACGGCCGTAAACTATCCCTAAAATAGTTCAGTGATTGGCTACACTCGATTATGCATTGACTCACATTAGTTTCAATATTTTGTCATTTGGAAAAAAAATCATGGATGCTGATAAAGCATTCCAAAAAGAACTATAGACCCGTATGTATTAATGTAATGCTTATACTGTAATGCTGTGATAAGAATAATCCATATGTGATGCTAATACTAAGATCACTAACAATGAGTCGCCCACTTTCTAGAAAGATTCTAGCACAAATAGCATCAAAAGATGCTTCCAAAACCACCAAAATTATTGTATAGTGATGAGCCGTAATTTTCTCCAATGTTAAAGACGTGTATTGTTGTCATCTTTTCAAATCTTATGCCACGAGTATGCCACTTGGTATTTGTATCATCTTGACGTCAAGAATTACTTTAATATGTGTAAAGTAAAAAAGAGCACTTAATCTGTATTAAGTCAAGATAAGTGCTCTTGGATCACGTCAAGCATCGAGGTCTTTGTACTAAAATTCATGAAATCCTTCAAAGAAGACAACTCTCCGTTACCCTTCTATGAAAATAGTCCTAACAATTGTAATCCATTACATTATTGTGGTACACCTTTTAACCCACCTTTGCATAAAAAGCTTCTATATATATGTGTGTGTGGGTGTGTGGGTGTATGTAGAGAGAGAGAGAGAGAGAGAGAGAGAGAGAGAGAGAGAGACATACATATAGTAAACAAGGTGGGGTTCCCACTATGGCCTTACCTTTTGGAGTGTCATTATAAGTCCAAGTGTAAGTAGCTCGATAAATATTTCGAATCACTTGTGAAAGGAAACGATAGGTGTAAATTGGAAGGAAAGGAAAAGAGAAAAGCAAGTGAATGTGAAGGAATATCTGGAAAGGTACATGAGTGAAAGAGAGGAGAGAAAAGACGTGAAAAGGTGTATGTGTGTGTGTGTGTGTGTGTGTGATGGATGGGCCATTAAATAAAAGTGGGGACGAGTGCCTATTTTGGTGAAAGTAATATAAATGTGGTGTCATACAAGAGACAAAGAGAGCCTCCATCTTTAGAGAGAGATACCTAACAAAAGACAAAAGCTTTAGGATTAAGACAAAAAAACATTTAGGACCTCCACAAGCAGACAAAAACCTTAAACCCTAAACACACTAGAATTCCTTAAACTTCTACTAACCCACATTTAAGCCTCATACTAACCAAAATTTGTAAGGTCAAATTGACCAAATGAACTAATTTCAAAGCTATGGCCCTTATTAGCAACTCACTAACCAAGTCATCCCTTAGGACCCTTGGAGGGGCAAAATACACAAACACATATATACACACACATATATATATAGAGAGAGAGAGAGAGAGATTGCTAGACATTGGTTGGGATGGGTTTTACTAATACAGCGAGAATAAAGAGGAACGAAGTTTGCTGCAAATAGTTATCATGAAGAAGTCCTTAGTGAATGGACCAAGGGAGTCCATTCATGTGGGAGACAAAAGAGCGAATGAAACAGAAAAGGTGAAGCAAATGAGGAAGGTGAATAAATGATCCTGTTGTGTCACAAGTCTTGCAGCTGGAAGCAGCCCACAAGCTCATTCCAGCATTCACAAATCGATTGGTGCTTGCAGAGTGCATCGCTTCCTTCCATCATCAACCACAAATCATGATTAATGTGATGGTTGACTCCGTCAGCAGATTGTTCGTGCGTGCCTGTGGTTATCAGATTGCTGCGTCGAATATTGATCTGTTCCTGGGAGTCGTGTGTGCGGAAATTAGCACTGATATTGCTGCCGCAGAACGTTAATTCGCTAGACGGTTCTGCAATCTGCACCTGCTTAGTTGATGAATCGTTGCTCGTTGCTACCGTTATTTTATTGGTTATGCGATCGATCCACATCGCCCATTCCGATTCTATTGAGACTTGATTCACGGTCCTTGCGGAATTAATTGCTTGGGCCTCTTGCGCATTGATCTGGGTGTCCGGAGAGATAGTCGACTCTCCAGAAGTACCCTCAGCATCAAAGAACGATGTGAACACAGTTCGCAGCACGGGAATCTTCGCATGACAAACAGGGTTCATCCCTCTGCTGCCACACTCTTCTTTCTCAATCGCGCATGGGGTTTCACTCGTAGTTGATTCTGTTTTATCGATGCTAATTGTCGTCCGCTGTTTCTGTTCTCGTCTCCTCATGAAAATGTGCCACATGTTCTTCACATCGTTGTCTGTTCTCCCCACAAGATGCGCAGCTATCTTGGTCCATCTGTTGTGAGAAAGAACATTTGAGGCAGCGATGTAGTAGTATTCATCGAGTGTCATCAGTCAAAAGTGGAATCTCATCAATCATAGCAACTACACTCTTCAATACCAATACCTGTTTCCATAGAGTTTTTGCAGCTCATATACATGCATCGCTTCCTCCATCGAGAATTTCCCACGCTTTATGCCTGGTCTCAAGTGGTTCATCCAACGTCTCCTACAGCTCTTTCCGCATCTTCCCAGACCTGCTCAGCATCGCAACTGTAAGCCATTTCCAAAGGAACCTATTCAATCGGCTATGAGAGAGATATATAAATATATCTAGCAAGGATCCACTCACCCGCTTGACGAGCTATGTCGCTCCAAGTGAGGTGGGTTCGCGGCTCGCGGCCAGGATTCTCAGCAGCTTTTCATCCTCTTCGGGTGACCAAAGAGCTCTCATGCTTACCATTACCTATGATCCAATTCAGATTTTGAGTTTAACAGCTATTAATGCATGATCGCGAGCTGCAATATAGCTCAGAGAGACTGATGATATTTTGCTATCTTTACCAATTCCCACGACGGTCTAGTTCTAGTTCTAGCTTTACTTCGAGACTTGAGCGACTAACCTTTTACGACCGTCAACGAAGATCTCTACGAGGAAGCACACTAGATTGAATTAGTAGTAGGACTGTGCGTCAACACTGATTGAATATTGTGTTAGGCTGCGCCTTGTGGCTGACGCCGTTCACAAACCGTGAAAACACGCTTTGGGACAAGGAAGCACTTTCTTCCTGTAGGGATGTTGCGGCGCCAGAACGCCAAAGGCTTGAGACTGTGCGCCTTGTTGCTGTCTTATGATAGGATAGAGCACGGATCACATTTCAATGGATATCCCTGGACAGTCCATGTATAATTTGTAAACCCATGTCACAGATCATCAGGGTTCAGAAATATCGAGTCAGGAAAGAGTTTTCCGGTCATGAGATGTCTGGTGGATGTTTGGCCAACACAGAAAGCCAGTGGTCTTGCTGCTTCAATGCACGGACTGATGTGAATGCACAACAAACTATTAATGTGGACATATAATGTATAAGGTGCAAAATTGTGCAATCCAGCTTCCAGGTGCTAGGACCGGGCTGGATTACGATGAAGAGCCGGCTTCACGAATAGCAGTTTGAAACTCGCATCACCCCGGCCGCTGGCTCAAGCCTCAGTCTTTGCTCGATCCATTTTTCACGCAAACATGCTGATTTCAACAATAACGACGTGCAATCTATCTGTGCTTTCGACAAGGCAATCTGAGTCCAATCATTGTCGTTGTCATAGTTTCTGCCAGAGATTCGTCGAGCAAAAGCATCAGAGATTCAGAGGTTGCAAATCTTTGACTGAAAAAATATGATTCGAATGGATTAGACTGTATAAGTTGATTCTTCAAATGGTTGAGTCATTGTTTTCATAGACCTCGGGAATGATTTGCAAGAATTGACAACGTGAGATGACAACCGAGACTGAGCAGTTGAACCGTGAACGTGTGGCTTCAAGCTTCAATGGAGTGTTAGGGCCTGAGGGGGGGCCTTCCTGAAATGTGCAGGTTTGAGTGATCGCCCACTTAAGTGTTCTGCTGCCTGTCAACGTAATCCACTGGCGGTTGTGTCCCTCGTAGATGTGGGAATTAATTTTTTCTTAACTCAAATTTTAACTACTTTTTAACTTTCACTCTTAAGAAAAACTCTTTAAGAGAAATTCTAACAAGGTGAAAGCTTTCACAAGGCCTGCCAAAATGAATCACGAGGCTAGCTATGTATTGAATGATGGTGGAGATAAAAATGAATCACCAGGGTAGCTAGGTATTGAATGAAGGTGGAGATAGAGAGTCACTAAAATTTCTTAGAGAACAAAGAAAACTTAATGCAATAGATCTACAAGAAAGAAGCCACTCTTAATTCCCAAATATTTCATCACTCTCTCCTAAAAAGATGTATTGGTCGCATCATTAGTTCCCATGAAGTCTAAAGTAGATTATAAGCCAAGCCGAGTTGTCCCATGCAGCATAGACAAGCCACAATGCACAGCTTCAATCCACGATTTTCCCTTCCAACCGAAAGAAATAAATGATATAGATCGCAAGAAAGAGGCCTACAAGAAACGAGCTTGTAGGTCTCCTCTCACAAGTAAAGCAACTCCTTTCGAGGAGGTGAGTTGCACATCTTACATGACACTTCTGTTTACCAAGTTTTCAAAGGGCCGCTTCTGTGCTTACATGCATTTCTCAGACAATAGCTAATCTGCTCGAGCCTTCGTTACTAGCTGCCAATCTGAGCTCCTCTAAGTATGTAACTGGTAGGAAGCAGATCATGCATTCTATAGAGGGTATGGTCAGTCATCAAAACAAGCAAAAGTTGTGGAGGTAGGCTGGATTCAAGGCATAGGATGATAAGAAGCGAGTCAAAAGATGATTTAGTGCTGGAAAGAGCATAAAGAAGCCTCAAAAAGATGCGAAAACAATGGAGAACTTGTTCACTACCTTGAAGATAATTCGAAAGGAGGTGGGGGGATGCACGTTGCTATGCACTCTTCTCTTATTAAGGTGTAGATACATGCAAGTTAAAGATCGAGTTGAAGCAAGTTGAGCAGGTTATGCCCATGGTAACAACATGTGTCAAATGAAATTACAACAAAAGCTGAAGGGGACCACCAAGTAAAGGTGGAGGAGGCAATGTGTGAAGAAAAGCAAGAAGAAAGTGAGAGTAAGGTGAAAAATAATGGGGTAAAAGTTGTGGCAATGGAAGGCTTGAAAGGTTGTGGTTATGAAGAAGAAGAAAGTGAGAGTAAAGTGAAAAATGAAAGGGTAAAAGCTATGGCAAAGGAAGGCTTGAAAGATTGTGGCTATGAAGAAAAAGAAAGGCGCTCCCACTACATTTGTGAGAGAGAGAGAGAGAGAGAGAGAGAGAGAGAGAGAGAGAGAGATCATTATTCTAAAAGCCTTGCACACAGTGAACCATGAGATGTGACATCTTCCTCACCCTTAGATTATCACAACCCTTAAAGCCCCTCTGACATTACCTTTCTATCATAGCATTCTTTAAGGCCCTTGCACAGTTCCCATAATAAGAGAACCCAAAAAAAACTCTATGGCTTTGCGTGCGGCATGCCAAAAAGCCTCGAATCCTAGGTCCTTTTACCTAGTGATGTATGGCATAGCCATGCTTGTAATCATACGATTGTATGAATATATGCTAACTTCAGGGGATTGCTACTCTAGTTTTGTATCAATCCTTCCATGCAATTCAATAGGGCACACCTTTTGATAACTACTTTTTTTAATTGATTCCGTGCAATTCAATAGGGCATAGCTCTTGATATATACTTGAGGCCAAGGCAACTCATGCATAGATCTTTTCTTCACAACCGCGTCTCAAAGCTCTCTGCCTTTTCAAAAAACTGCACTCTTTAGGCTTATATTAATGCCTACTCTATTCTAATCACTTGTACTGTTGTAATCATTAAAGATCTATGAAAGTGTCCAATCTACCGACGTATTACCTTGCCATTGGGAGGAATTGCCACATGCTACTTTAGCATTGAATTCCCTTTTGTTAGGATCAATGTGACATATCGCCCTACCATAAGACCACACATCTAGGGATCTTACCACTGGGAGAAGTAACTTGTGGCACCTTCACATTAATTTCACTTCCTTTTCATATATAAAACTGATAAAACAAAAAATTTCCAACCATTCCAAAAAAATAGATTAGAAGATCATAAATGAAAATTTTACAATCCATCTCATGTCAACCTAAGTGTTTGAACAATGATTTATGGTATTACTTTTTAAAAGCACTCCCTCCCCCAAACATAATTCAAGGCTTTATTTAATTATTTTATGAGATGAAGGTTGCAGCTTTGTTTTGTAGAAAGTGAGGCTTTTTCATATTTGCATTGAAATGCACTTAATCTCAGCAAGGGATTAGTGTGTCTATTGTTTGTGAAAGAAAGTGTAGGTCTTATGCTCACTTAGGTCGCATTTTTGGGCCGATACACAATTGGATCTAGCCAATCAAGGAGCTATTTCTGGAGCATTTTTTGGGCTATGCTATGATGTGCTACTCGGAGAGATTTCAAATTCAAGGCAGTATGGCACTCTAATTGGGTTTTTTTCCAACGTATTGATTGCCACACTGGCGTAATGATCATGCACATGACTTGTGAGAACTTGCTAGTGTAATCGTTCTGAACACCTAGTAGAGCTTGACACATAGTACTCTAGGTCTTTACTCCATGGGCATATAGTCATCCTAGAAATAGTGCAAATCTCAACACGTGCCACTCCACGCCTTCACCCTATGGAGCCTGTACAGTCCATGGGCATACAACTATTTCAAACATGGTATAGAGCTTGACATGCACCGTGTTGGCTTACAGTTCTATGACCACCACACTTGTTCAAAAAGAGAGCTACTTTAGCATTTTTAAGGTCATTTAAAACCATCAAGGTGGTTTCAGGAGCTTCTTTCATAGCTATTTGGTGCAAAGAAGTAAATTAACCACTATTTTATCTTATGATGTACCAAATTTTCCCTGAAAATCATTGCCTAAAGCAAGAATTTTGTGCCCCATTGCATAAAACAAAAATTCTAAAGTTGAATGCTACCTTGAGGGTCCCCAACCTACAAACTAGCATAGGAGATAGCCAAGGGAATAGATCTCAATGACCTTTGGAAGGCCTGGCATAGATGTGAACCTAGTAGTCCAAGTAGCATGCCAACCATGGCGGTGGCTGGAATGCACTTTTTAGCACTTTTTAAAAAGTTTAGACATTTTTTAGGGCACTTTTTAGCTCTCTTAGAGCATGCTCATGATTGCATAGAGACTAACACAAAGCAAACAAAAAGATCACACAAAGATACTCATATTTTATATAAAAAACTAGACTATCATGTGCATTCAATGGTATATTACTAGAAATCCATTAGCACCCCAGTAGTGGCATACTCTACTACAAAATAATAGTCTACTATAAAAAATTTATTAGAATAGTCTAAGTAGATTAAGCATTTGGAACTGTTTCAGAGAATATGAGAAAAGAGAAATATGTTTGTAATATTACAAAATTGGTAAGTATTATAAAATTTTGGTAACCTTGGGCCTAGTGTAATATAAAAATTTTATTACAATAGTCTAAGCAGACTTACCATTTGGCACTTGTTGGGAGAATATGAGAAAAGAGAAACATGTTTGTATTATTATAGAATTTGTAAATGTTACCAAATTTTGGCCACCTTGGGCCCTATTTACAATTAGCCGTTTGCATCCTAAGGTACAATCTTGGGCCATATGTACAAAATTTTGGCCGTTTGCATCCCTCAATGCATCCAAAAGGAGGTCAAAAATCAAAACAAGGCACCTTCAACTCAAAAGGAATACTGCCCCACCTTGCAAGCCTTTGAAGGAGGTCGGACATCAACAAGGCCACCACTCCGCTTCAAAGGCAAGTACTGCCTTGCCATTCAAGCCGTTGAAGCAAGTTGAACATTGAATGTAACATAGATGCTAAGGAGCATAAGCAAAAAAATGAGCAAAATCTTCCCAAAAAATTCGAACTCCTTGATCAATGTCTGAATGGGCTCCATAGAAAAGAACTCAATGCAAGCCATCTGCATTTATCCATGTTAACTCCTCAATCTTGAGACCAATCAAGAACCCCTATTGAACACGAAGCATGAACACAACACATGGCATTAAAATCTTTGAGCAATGCAATGTGACCACCTTGAGGAAGGAAGAAGATATAATATGGATGTTGTTGGTATAAAGAATGTTGGTAACACTAGGGGGTCAATACAAGAGTGGACATGGTGGAGGGGGGAGTAGTGGAGAAACAGGCAATGAGCAGTGTAGAGATAGATTCTAATGATGATGACTAGGGGGTCTGATGAGAAGTGGGAAATAGCAATGGAGGAATAGCATTAGTGGAGAAATAGAGTTCTTGATGGCAAACAAGGGAGCCAATAAGTAGTGGAGAAATAACATTAGACGCATAAAGATGAGGGTGCTTTTTTATGCGTAGTCTGTGTATTACCAGCCGATTGAAGAAGTGGCATTTGATCAATTGGCATGTCCAAAAAATCATCAATGGATTTCAAACAATCAAAATGGCCTGGTAATTAATCGCTAGCCAACCTGGTGGCATGTCCAGCTAATCATGAGTTGCCTTTAATCAATCAATCTATCAATCATGTGCCCAATGCATGCTAGCCAAGTGGATTTATTCACCACACCAAATTAAAATTTAAGTCTCGATGATTGGTAACTAATTACTCTACATGCAAGCCCGGTGGTTGTCATCATGTCTAAAATTTGAATCATCATTGCATTCTTAAATTGATACAATGCTTGCACAAACTCAATTCAAGCCATATACATGCCAGCTAGGGGGCTCCATGCCCAATGGTTGGGTCATCAAATTAAGCCTCAATGACTAGTTAATAGCTGCTCACTCTACTTACTCCACATGCAAGCCTAATAGTGCATGTAAGCTTGGTGGTTGTCATCATGACTCGTAATTAACTACTCATTCTATTTACTCTACATGCAAGCTCGATGGTTTTCATTGTGATCAGCAATCAAGTGCTTGGGTCCATGGATGATTTTTTCAAGTTAAGGAGCTAAACTTTTATATTGGTGTTGAAAGTTTGTATGCCCTAATAAAAATAAATGTTTAAAACATTCGCCAGGATTTGAAAGTTATATGCAAAAAAAATTAAAGTTTTGCCAAAATTTACATTTTTTCCTTCAAAATTCAAAATAAAATATATAAAAAATTACTACATTCTACTCATATTATGAAACTAAAAAAATGATCTTGAAAACTTTCACCAAGATTTTATATTAATATATAAGCATAGCTTCAATAAAAACAACCCTGCTTGGGTCATTGTTTGCTTGGGTGTAGCCATTTTTGGTGAGGTTTAGGGACTTTTCTGTATATAGGTATCTTGCATGACCCATAACTTATGCATTGCTCAATCGAATTCGGCAAAATTTGTCTTCAAGTTGTAGTACTCATTCCAAACTTGAACATGAGAGCTAAAAATTATGGAATAAGGATTTGGAACGAGAGCATTAATGCATTACGAGTGCTATGTTGCATGTGAAGCATGCATCTTGAAGACTATAGGGGAGGTAGCAAGCTAAGGGTGTCCACTTCCGGACCACTTTCAGGTGAGTGTGACCTCAGTGTGACACCCCCTTGAGTGAAAATACAAAGGTTTTGCTTCGGTGTGAAATACCTCAATCGAAGTATCGTCTCCAATGAAATTCACACACGAGGACAACCGAGCCAAGCCAATACCTCGATCGAGGTCCTAGACTTTCTTTCACTGAACCGAGCCTATACCTCGACGATCGAGGTCTCGTGGCAAGCCACCTATACCTCGATCGAGGTATCATGGCAAGCCACCTATACCTCGATCGAGGTATTGTGGCAAGTCCACATACCTCGATCGAGGTATCGTGGATAGATGACTTCGGTCGTGTCAAATACCACGATCGAGGTATGTGGCATCCGACATGGCAGATGACATACCTCGATCGAGGTACCGTGGCAAGTCCAAAAACCTCGATCGTGGCATGCTGGACCGATGACTTGGCCGCATGTCCGATACCATGATCGAGGTATGTGGCATCCGGCTGGCAGCTGGCATACCTCGATCGAGGTATTGTGGCAGGTCCATACCTCGATCGAGGTATGCTGGACGGATGTGTATGTGGCATGTCGAATACCTCGATCGAGGTATCGAGGTATGATGGAGCGATGTATATGTGGCATGTCAAATACCTCGATCGAGGTATCGTGGCATGTCTATACCTCGATCGAGGTATGATGGATCGATGTGTATGTGGCATGTGAAATACCTCGATCGAGATAGTGAAACCCTAAATTTTCGTATATAAAGAGAGGGACCCCCCTCATTCTTCAAACCTCGATCAAGCTCCTCCTCATCGAAATCAACGGATTTGCGGGAGCTCGACGGAATTTCAGCAGCGATGGACAACGACCGACAGACAACGACGAAGATGGACAGAGCGGGAGATTCTAGGTAAGGTTTTTTTAATGTAGCTTTTTTTTTTTGCGAAAATTTATTTAAATTTTATTTTATAAGAATATCTCATTCAATTATAAAATATTTCAAAATTTCAAATGCATTTTAAAGTTTTTTTAAATTATTTTTTTAATTACATAAGTTTTTATTTAAAATGTGAAAATGTATATATTTTGTTTTTTAAAATCATCTATTGAAAAAAAAAAGAGATTAAATTAGTTTTTATGTTATTTTTCAAATTAGTGCTATTTTTATTTAAATAAAAAAACATTTAAATTTTATTTTTAAAAATCATCTTTTAAAAAAAAAGAAAATAAGAGTTTAAGGTAGCTTTTATGTTATTTAAGTTAGTGAAGTTTTTATTTAAATGTCAAAAAGTATATATTTTGTTTTTTAAAATCATCTATTAAAAAAAAGAGAGATTAAAGTAGTTTTTATGTTATTTTTTAAATTAGTGAAGTATTGAATTAAATATAAAAATGTTTAAATTTTGTTTTTAGAAATCATCTATTAAAAAAAAGAAAATAAGTGTTTAAAGTAGCTTTTATATTATTTTTCAAGTTAGTGAAGTTTTTATTTAAATGTCAAAATGTATATATTTTGTTTTTTAAAATCATCTATTTCATTTATTTTAAAAAAGAGATTAAAGTAGTTTTTATATTAGTTTTCAAATTAGGGAAGTGTAGCATCTTTAACACAAAGTTTGAAATTTCTTTGAAAATGAAATAAGACCAAGGATGTACATCTAAATCCCTTTTTCAATAACACCGTTAAATAACTATTGTGTGTGCATCTTGCATTGAAGAGTGGAGCAACTTAGAGCATGTAGGGAGTGCATGTGTTGCATTTGCAACATAGCACTATTGTAGGCATAGCCACACATTTGGCCCATCTATCGTTAGGTGCATAGGATGATCCCAACGACATCCTACCTCATCAAGGAGTACGTGACTAAGTGTAATCAATCAAACAAATAGGAGAGAGTAGGTCATGTGGCTAGCAATCCCTTTAGGTGGCACGTGAAACTATAGAAATAGGGAACTAGGGAAGGTTGTAGATCTATGTATGGATATAGTTACATAGACAAATACAAAGACTTATGTGATTCCATGAAACCTTGTCATGAGCTTTTGCAAAAATTCAATCAAAATTGGTTAGCTAAAAGTTTTCATTACGTAAATAGATTATTAAGTCCCATTGAATAGAATATTATTTTCATTACCCAAATAGAATATTAATTTCCATATGTTTTTTTTGTGCATGCACTAGCCAGCGCACAGGTTCTGGCACCACTGTTCGTATGCAGATAGCGATTTTGAGAGCTGAGATGAGGGCACTGCAGGATGCTAGGGCACCCCCTCACTTGGTTGCGAGTCTAGATTCAGTCATTGATGCTCTAGGTCGATTAGACATAGTTGAGGACATTTTGGATACCTTTTAGGCACAGGTTGAGGTAGAGATCACTAGTCATGGCTTGGATTGGAGAGCCATTTGAGAGTTGTTTGAGCGTGAGTCACCTCACAGGTAGGCCTTAGAGGATATGCTTTGGGATGGTCACACTGAGGCGATGCGACCATGATCAGGGTTGCCCTTTTATATTTTACGTTGTAGGCACCCCGTCATAGCAGCACACATTTATCCGAGATATCTCGCTGTGAATGGTGGTCGATTGCCTCACAACCGTCAGATAGCCAGGTCATTTGCCATGCAGCTATACGCCGAGTTTGTGCTTGGTCATCGGGTAGACTACCTTAGTACCCGTCCAGGATCAGGAGCGGGACATGGTAGGATGGGCCGTCAGGAG
This sequence comes from Dipteris shenzhenensis, assembly GCF_047967505.1. Taxonomy (NCBI): domain Eukaryota; kingdom Viridiplantae; phylum Streptophyta; class Polypodiopsida; order Gleicheniales; family Dipteridaceae; genus Dipteris; species Dipteris shenzhenensis. The sequence continues at coordinate 15,865,217 of NC_141596.1, forward strand.
TGTCAGACTACACGGCGTCGATGCGAGGCACCAGAGCTGCACACTATCCCTGCACCAGCATTGGGAGCTGTTGGAGTACAGATTAGGGGGGATGTTCATTCAGTGGCCTCATCCTTGCACGACATGGTCTCTGCCCTATCGAGATCACTTTCGATTCCACCTCCCACATCTATGGAGCCTCCCACATCTACACCGCCTCAGCATGAGTTGGAGACTCGAGACGCACAGATTGCAGAGTTGGAGGCATTGTTGGCCGAGTCTAGAGATGAGGTTAGTTATTCTGATTATTTTAGTTTATTTTTTTGTTGCGTGTTTTGAACTGAAGGGTTTTGGTTAATTCTCACCATGTATGTGACATGTTTGCATTGCAGGCACATCTATTGCGACAGGATATGGAGTCTCATGTACGACTGTTAGAGGCAAATTTGGAGGAGCAAAGGATTCGGACACGCATAGCCTACCATCGAGCGGAGCACTATATTTTGTAATTGAGACATATTAGTCATGATCCATCTCGCCATAGGATCGACCCCAGTGTGGCCCTGTACCCCGCTCCTCCTATAGATGTGCTGACTAGGATACCCATAGATGCACCAGTCATAGCCAGACTTCCTACCACCACTTGTGTCCTTTGCCATGAGGATTTTGACACCGTAGGGTGGTTTGGACCAGGGTGCGGCCACATCGCACATCTCCATTGCATGACCCGCCACATGGTGGCATGATCAGTGTGCCCTGTATGCTTTGTTGACATTAATGTGGCCACATATAGAGGACTAGGCATGGATGATCTGTATCCTGGTCATCGTCAAGCCATTGATCCTTTTTCCCGTGTGGTCTTGACAGAGCACTACAGGGAGGAGGCATAGAGAGCTTTGCTGCAGCAGGAGGGTGTTGATACGTCAGTGGTTGCAGCGTGTGTTCCGCGACGCTTCTCATATGGTGATTTCATGCCAGGTGATGAGGCACGAGCAGAGGAGGCACGCCGTATTGAGCGAGAGGTAGAGCTTCAGATATCATTGCAGCAGTGGGTGGAGCAGCAGCTTAGGCGGGGCCGAGACCAGTGTCTTCTACATGTAGAGACAATTACTCGTGCTGGATTTGAGGCATGAGTATTCGCAAATGCACGAATTTGGGAGCTAAGGCATGCATACATAAAGGAGGTGAGGGAGGCAGAGATGGTACCAATGGCTCGTGCAGCATGCCCTCCTCTTCATCAGGATGAGGCTGGCCCATCTCATGCAGGAGATGAGGCTGGCCCATCTGATCCGGCAACGGACGGTTGGGCAGCGGGTCGTACAGGAGCCACGTCAGAGGATGACTAGAGGATCATATGTGGAGTTATCAGATTCTAATTCAGGATGATTGTTTAGGCTCACACATATCTTGTTTAGGGATGCACTTCTGCACAATGATGATGATGATGTACACATTCATTTTGGTACTTTCATGATATTGTTCTAATTCTTCTTCTTCAAGGTCCTTAACCATCAAACTCCAATGTGAGCTACATAAGTAATTAAGAATAATTATTATTTGACACAATGTCATCAATGAAAGAGTAAACATAATTTTGGAATTTTACGTACGCCCCATGATATGCCATAAACATGACTCGCATGCCATCCAAATGTAGAGGTTCCAACTAGGCACAAACATCATCTATGGTCTTTGTCTGATCGCTAAGTATAGAAGAAAGAAGAGAATCCAGCACATATACACGATTTTGTGCCGATCTAGGAAGTTGTGATATAACCATACTATACCCACAAATAAACGAAAGTTAGCTCATTAGATTGAATCAAAATACTAAAGTATCAAGCTTAGAAAAAGTTGTATCAAACCTAAGCATGGCCATCACTACTTTGTCATTCATCACTTTGTTAGGATTTGGGAGTATTGAAATCTACTCTGTACCAAATGTCACATACTGAGGTTGCTGTCGAATGATAACCCTAACATTAAATGAGCTTCCAAATTCCTTCAGTGTAGCCACATTTGCAGAATTGATCTCTATAATAGCCAACATCCTCTCTTCATGCATCTTCAACTCATCTATGCTTGCAACCGACCAAAAAGTGGCCAAGTTACTACTTCATCTAAATCAACTGTCCAAAACTTGGAGAAATTATACTATTGCCTTAAGTTCAAAACAATTTGGCATCACATTCTTTAATGATATGAATGTATGTTAGTAAAGCATTAGAGTTAGTACAATTCTTTGAAGCTTATAAACATTGTGATATTTTCACTGCCACACTAATTTAAAACAAAACTTGATGCTAATTCTTTTGAGTAATAGGAAACAATAAAAGTAGCGCCACTTATACAAAAACTAGATATGTAATTGAGTTTTTCAAATGGGGTCATTTCTTACTTATTCTCTTATTGCCATGTTGTCTTTTCCAATCTTCCAAAGGCCAAAGATAAATTCTTGCAATTCTGCTTGTAATATATTGACCCGAGAATCCAAGTTGTTTAGCCCTTAAGACTGCCTCCACATCACTCATTGAATCCATATTGCACATTAATTGTAATATGTCAAGTTGTTCCACAGACAATTTCTTTAGTGGTGTTGGTTTTTCCATTAACTGCTTCATTTGTTTTTGTTCATCATGCTTCAAAACATTTGATGGTTTCTTCTCCTTGTCTGAGGAAGAGCAACTTTCTTCCCAAAATATTTTCGGAGAAGGAATACAACTCCATAGGTTCTAAAAATGCTTGATAATGCTCTCAAAGTATCCATACAAAGTATCACTGGAGACTGACCAAAGGGATCTGCTATGATCATTGATCAGACATCTGCTGAAACATGTCTTAATTCAAGGAGATAAGGCAATAATTTTTCTATGAGTTTAGCATTGCCTTGACTATGAAGAGTAAATGGCTCTGGAAACAAACAAGTTCCAAGAGGATTTACACAATCCTTGTATGGACTATCATCGATCAAGATAGTGTTTGTCTGATCATATTGTCCTTTCCACGATTCCCACATGTTATAAAGTGGCTTGAATAATGTTTCTACATACTGCTTGTCCGGTCTAAACAATGGACGACTTTTCCTTTTATAACATTTCTCTTGTCCCCAAAGCATGAAGAAAAGAAACTTTTTATTTGCTACCTCTTCTAGTAGTTCAATTCTCTGCTTCATATTCCACCTCAAGGCACAAGACCATATGACCACATTAAAGTGTTCTAGAAGAACATGGAGAAATATGCACCCATTCCGTAGCAATATCTTCTCTCTCCCAATGTTATAACATCTATTATCAAAGAAGCTCTTATCAACCTTGCATAGCAATAATCCATTTAAGTCTAGAATGATGGCTCTTTTATGAATTCTATGAGTGAACCTTGCATGGACTCTCACATTGAATAATTTGTTTTGGAGGACCATTCTATATTTTCTCTTGAATCCTCTTGCAAAATGTCCATCTCAATGCCCTCTTGTACTAGTAGAGTATTTGCATCATCCACATCATGTGAAGATTGTGGGAGAGAGGGAAGGAGTCTCACTTGCGGCTTTCTCACATGCACAATGGGGGAATACACACAAAGGTGGAGGCTGAAAACAGTTTTCCTCTTCTTAGTTGTGTAAGCCAAAAGAACACTCGTACAAAGAAATAGAAGAACCCTATATGTGGGTCTCAAACCAAACTCAACTAACTAAGGTGGCATACTAACTGAGCCACAAACTAGAGTAGATAAGGATAGCTGTCATCCAGCTATTATTCATGGGTGGTGTACCAACCGCATCTCCAGCTAACAAGTCGGTGACATAAGTACACAACGGTCACCCTGGCATATCTCGAGTGGAGCTCGATATCTCAACACTCCCCCTCAAGCTCAATCCCAAATCCTGCACACCAAGCAGGTCTCTGAACTTGCGCAGCTTCTCTGCGCCCAATGCTTTCGTGAATATGTCAGCTACCTGATCCTCTGTGTTGACATAAACTAGATCAATAAGGCCTAGTAAAACCTTCTCCCGCACATAGTGATAATGCACCTCAATGTGCTTTGTTCTGGCATGAAAGACTGGGTTCTTTGCCAAGTGCATACTGCTCATGTTGTCACAATAAATGACAACCGGCCCATCTGTAGACTGATGCATATCATAGAGTAGCTTATGCAACCAAGCTACCTCACATGCAGCCATTGCTGCACCCCTGTACTCAGCCTCTGTGCTCGACAAGGCAACTGTAGGCTGTTTCTTGCTGCTCCAAGTGACTGCAGCACTCCCAAAAGAGAACACATATCCACTGGTAGATCGTCTATCAGAAATGCTACCAGCCCAATCAGCATCAGTGTATCCATGCAATTGTATCCGAACCCCATCCTCATAAAATAGTCCATACTGCAATGTGGACTTCACATACCTGAGTATGCATCTAGCCGCATCCAAATGCGGTTTCCTTGGAGCCTGCATAAACTGACTTACCAACCCAACAGCATAGCTCAAATCTAGCCTGGTAATAGTCATGTAAATCAAACTTCCTACTATGCGTCTGTACATAGTAGGGTCTTCTAGAAGCTCATCTGCATCTGCGCTCAGCTTCACATTCTGCTCCAAAGGAATTGAAATAGGCTTACAGCCTGTCATCCCATATTTGGACAGCATGTCCAATCCATACTGCCTCTGCAAGAGCTGTATCCCACTTGGTGATCTAATCACCTCAATGCCCAGGAAATAACACAGATCTCCCAAATCCTTCATCTCAAACTTCTGCCTCAATAGCATTTTCACATGAAGGATATCTTCATCACTATCACCTGTGATGATCAAATCATCAACATAAATGACCAGCAGCATAATCCCTTTCTCTATTTTTCTCACATAGAGTGAGAAATCTGCCTTGGAAATCTGAAAGCCAATAGTGACAAGATACTGTCCTATCTTGTCAGACCATGCTCTAGGTGCTTGCTTCAAGCCATACAAGGCTTTCTTCAACCTGCAAACAAACTCAGGATGAGTAGCATGAACATAACCTGCTGGCTGCTCCATAAAGACCTCTTCTTGCAAATCACCATGCAAGAAGGCATTCTTTACATCCATCTGATGTAAAGACCATCCCTTTGATGCAGCCATAGCAATGGCTGCTCTTACAGTTGCCATCCTTGCAACCGGGCTAAAAGTTTCTTCATAATCAATGCCATATGTCTGTGCATACCCCTTGACAACTAATCTTGCCTTGTATCTATTCACAGAACCATCTGCATTGTGCTTGATCTTATAAACCCACTTACAGCCAATTGCATTCTTGCCTTTAGGCAAAGGCACCAATTCCCATGTAGCATTAGCATCCAAGGCATCCATTTCTTCATCCATGGCTTTCTCCCATTTTTCATTTCCCATGGCTTGCTCAAAAGAAGTGGGTTCTGGTTCCTGTATCACTTTGACCATATAGGCATAGTGAATGGCTGTAAATCCATCATATTTCAGCCTATCCACACGATACCTAACCCTGGTAGACTTGTGCAAAATAGGCTCACTTCTAGGTGCTCTCAAAACATCCCTGGTCTTCCTTACTCCAGGTGTAACAACAGAAGGAATACCCAACTCATCATCAATGCTCTGTTCTGAGCCACTGGATTCACCATCCACACAAGAGTGACCTGCATTCACATCAAACATGGGCTGATCTACCTTCTCTTTTCCTTTTCGTGATACCTGCGTACCACTCTCTACATTGCTTTGAGGAGATTCTCCTGATCTCAATCTACCTGTCCATGGTGAAGTATGTGAACCACTGCTAGAGGACACTGCAGGTCCACTGATATTTTGTGATTGCTGCTGTGAATTCTGTGCAGCAATACCATTTTGTGCATCTACATCAATCATCACATTTACTGGTTTATACCAGCTGCTCATCTCATCAAAAACAACATCTCTGCTCACTGTGAACTTATGTGTAGAAGGGTTATAGCATCTATACCCTTTCTGCTGCAGAGAATAACCAATAAAGACGCACTTCTCAGCTTTTGGATCCAACTTGGACCTCAACTCATCTGGCACATGGACATAGGCAATGCAACCAAAAATCTTCAAATGAGAAATATCTGGTTTCCTACCAGTATACATCTCCTCTGGCGTCATGCCATGTATTGCTGCAGTGGGAGTCCTGTTCATTATATAGACTGCTGTAGCAACTGCTTCAGCCCAATAATAATCTGGTAGATCTTTTTCATTTAGCATAGCCCGAGATACCTCTCCAATATGCCTGTTTTTCCTTTCTGCAATTCCATTTTGCTGTGGGGTATGACTGCATGAATATTGGTGCTTTATACCATGCTCCTGCAAGAACCTTGCAAACTCATTTGAGAGGTACTCTCCCCCTCCATCTGACCTTAGGCATTTTATTTGCAGGCTTGTTTCTTTTTCCACCATAGCTTTGAAAACTTTGAAGTGCCCAAACACTTCACTTTTCTTTTTCATAAAATACACCCATAGTTTTCTGCTGAAGTCATCAATAAATGTGACAAAATAGTGACAGCCTCCAATAGATGCAGCTTTTGTAGTCCACACATCAGAGTGGATTAATTCCAATGGCTTTTTACTCTCTTGAACATGCCTAGGAAAAGGTTTCCTTGCCTGTTTCCCAAATTGACAGGCTTTACAAACCTTGTGCATTTCTGCAACCTTGAATTTAGGCAATCCTGCAACAATATTTTGGGCTTACATTGATTTTAGTCGCTGTATATTAACATGACCAATGCGTTTGTGCTAGATATCAATATCTGCAACTACACCGGTCCCATGTGCAAACATTGCTGCACTCAATTCAGGCATGTCTGCATCCAACGTAAACATCCTGCCCTTCTTCTTTCCTTTTGCTATCAAGCGACCATTATTTTTCATATCCTCAACAAAGCATCCATGAGGATTAAATCTAACCTGCAAGCCCTGCTCAACCATTTGACCAACAAAAACCAGGTTCTTGGTGATGTTCGGGACATGAAATACATCAGACAAGTATTTCTTTTTCCCATCCTGCATAGACAAAGGAATTTTGCCAATCTGCACAAGAGGATGTGCAGTATCATCACTAGTCTCCACAAATCCTGGTTTTTCCATTTTTCTTGCATCCTGCATCCATTCAGCGTGACCTGTCATGTGGTTTGACGCACCCGAGTCAACATACCACACATCATTGCTTTCTTCTGCACTTGTTACAGAATTTGTCATATGCTGCACCATAAACAAATGCTCATTTCTGTCATCGCCTTGTCTACTAGAGGATGCATAATTGCCTTGCTGCAATTTTCCACTCATAATGTCATTCTGCTTTTTGTAGCAGTCTTTAGCCATATGACCCATTTTGCCACAATAGTAGCATTCAACATTGCTGTTTGCATTTTGGCTTCTCTGCCATCCACCACGGCCTCTTTGGCTCCCCCTGCCTCTAGAGTTACCACGTCCTCCTGCATAGGACTGGTTTTCTTGCGTTTGCTGCATATTCTGATTTCTACCACGGCCTGCAAATCGGCCTCCTCTACCTCTGCCTCTACCTCTGCCAGCATTTGAGTAGAAGACAGTTTCTTTTGAAGTTCCTGCTGAAGAAGATGCACCCCCATTTCTCTGCTCTTCAGAAATTAGAAGAGCAATCAACTCCTCAAAATCAGGAAAGTTTTCACGGACGGCAATGGATGTCCGGAAGTGTGCATAATCCTTTCCTAGACCATTCAAGGTCACAGAAACCAAATCATCATCATCCACTGGCGACCCAATGGAAGCAAGTGCATCTGCAATTTTCTTCACTTTCATGTGGTAGTCATTTATGCTCAAATTTTCTCTCTGCACATTGTGCAACTCCTGTTTGAGTTGCATTTTCCTGGCTTGAGTATTTGTGCTATACATTTTTGCCAAAGTATCCCATGCCTCCTTTGGTGTATTTGCATCCTGAATATGCACAATCATGGAGTCCGAAATACTGATAGACAGCCAGTACATAACTTTCCTGGCTCTCTCATGCCATCCTTTGAATGCCTGCATTTCCTGTTGACTGGGAACATTAGGAAGAACAGGTTCTTCTTCATTTCCTGTAATGAATTCCCAATAGCCTTTTCCCATCAAGAAATTCGTCATTCTAAACTTCCATGCCTGGAAGTTATTCTTGTCAAGCTTTTCAGTGACAATCTGTGAAAGAGAATCAGATGCCATTACAAAATACTGCAAAATATTCTGTCACTGCAAAAAAACACAGCTTTTGCCTCACACGGGCAGATCTACAAAACTGACAAAAGTGGTATTTCACCACACAGTCACTTTCTAGTGACGATTTTGCATCAACAGGCAACAGGCATGAATCTGCAACTCCCAATATCTCTGCACACAGGCATACGATGCGATTTCTGCGGCACCTTTCCACCGACTAGTCGCGCAGTGGTCGTACAGCAAAAAACAAGGCCTTTTTCTGAGTGCCTGCAAAAAACTTCCGCCTTCAAAACGGGCCCCGAAACGGCCTCAAATACTGCGCTCTCGCCACACCGCGAAGGGCGTCTCAATCTGAAACAGTGCACTCCTGCACTTCTGGCTGTGCTACCTGCAGAGATTTGCTCCCAATCTCGAAATAGGAAAGCAACACTTGTCCTCTTACCAGGACAGCACGAACTTGGCTTGCTTTCTTGAGCTCCTTACCAGGAACAAGGCTCTGATACCATGTGAAGATTGTGGGAGAGAGGGAAGGAGTCTCACTTGCGGCTTTCTCACATGCACAATGGGGGAATACACACTAAGGTGGAGGCTGAAAACAATTTTCCTCTTCTTAGTTGTGTAAGCCAAAAGAACACTCGTACAAAGAAATAGAAGAACCCTATATGTGGGTCTCAAACCAAACTCAACTAACTAAGGTGGCATACTAACTGAGCCACAAACTAGAGTAGATAAGGATAGCTATCATCCAGCTATTATTCGTGGGCGGTGTACCAACCGCATCTCCAGCTAACAAGTCGGTGACATAAGTACACAATGGTCACCCTGGCATATCTCGAGTGGAGCTCGATATCTCAACACATCATGGGTAAATGACTCATGTGAGAAATCTCTAAATATATGCATAGATTCCCTTTCACTCAATGTGCAATGTCCTACCCTATGGGATTCTTCTAATGTGGAATAAGCCATAATCCTACGGGGATTGTTAATATCTAAGTTTTCATGCGCATGAACACTTCTATAAGGATCTTTTATATCTTTATCTTCTTGAACATTTTTCTTGACAGTAGTTATTAATTGAGAAGCGCCTCTCAAGTACCCATATGGAAAACAATATAAGTTGTGTCATTTATATATTAAACAAACTTTCAAATAAATTGTGTCAATTAAAATAAAGCAATCTAGGGGTGCAAGGATTATGTGTCTTCCTTAGTGCTCTTCATATCATTGCAAATTGCATTTATAGATATTTTGAACACATAAGAAAAGTTTAACATTCGATATAAAAAGACTATGCTAACAATAACAACTAATATCAAACTAATAAAGAGAAAATACAAATCATCAATTGTACCAAAAATAAATGTCAAATATTTCATATATCATCACTATCTTGTATCATTACCTCTAGTATGGTCTTCATCATCTAAACTCCTTGGAGATGTTGGATGATGTTTCTTTGCTTCGTTGTATATTTGTTTTAGAAGCTCAACACTTGTTATTGGAGTTGCCTCGATGGATGCCTCACTTTTAGGAGTGTCTATTCCCATCCACACCGAGGGGGTTATAGGTGGTGGACTCGAATGCCACAAGGTGTCCTTGATATTGTACTGCAGAGGCTCGGCCATAGGTCTACATCCAATTGATGTCTGTTTGCAGACTTTTGGGCATCCAAACCCATGGCGTGAGTTCCTCGGGCTTTCCAATTTGCATCACTTCATCGTCTGTTGGGTAATTAAGGGACTCAGTGTGATGCATCACCAGACTTGAAAATTGAGGAAGATGGGATGGGCGGCTAAGGTCTAGAGATCGAAGGGGCAGAGAAGAGATAGAGTAGTGGGTTGGAGATCTAAAGAGAAGTATTTTTAGATATCAATGCTCCACTCTCGTGTAACTATGCAGGAGCCAGCTAATTCTACTTGTAAGCCCCCCATATGAGGAGAAGGCATTTGAGTAGCTCGGTTATCCGGTAGGTCCTAGTTTGGACACCAGATGGGGGCCATGTGTGGCCTGATGGCTGGACGGCTTCAGATAGAGTTGGCACACTGCCAACTAGGCTACATGCAAGTGTGGGAAGGCATCCCATGACTGACCGCACTGAGGGTAGATGGAGCATTTCCTGGGGCAACCCACTCTTGGGTTGCGGGGCCCGTTTGGAGCCCCAGATGATCCTGGATGGCTCTGGGCCGAATGGAGATCGTAGGCTAGTTGCTCTATTCTACGCCACAGTTCTAACGTGTGGTCGGTGGCCTATTTTGGGACCAACCTCCAGTCGGCTGTTTTGGGCCGACTGGGTCGGTCTCCCAATTGGGTCTAACCGACTACGACTAGTGGCTATATAAGAGCAAGCTCGTGAAGCCCATATTTATCACTGGCTATAGCAACCCATATTCCTTAGCATCCAGCCTCCGTCCTCTACTATTTCCAGCATGCCATCAAAGCTTCACACACAGGAGTGCACGGTTGGGAGGCAGTGCCATCTATTGTATCAGTTTTACAGTAATCAAATTTTTTATTCTCCATACTATCTGCTTTTCTCTCTTGCATACGAGATCCTATTATTTGTTGAGCACAGACGTTGTATTGTTTTCTTACATGGTATCAAAGCTTGGGCTCTAGCAAGAAGATTTGGTAGTGTGTTTCTATTTGCGAGCAGATTGTGAGAGATGGCCCAGCCCATAAGACTATAAATCCCACCGTTCGACGAAAGCGAAAAGTTGGACGGCACTAACTATCCACTCTGGAAGTTCAAGATGAAGACCATCCTAAGCGCATATGAGCTTTGGGATACTGCTACTGGGGTGGACGTGAAGCTGATTGCAAGAATCTAGCCAATGCAGGACAACAGATAGTACCAACTCGGGTCAGATTCTCGCGTGGACAAGAAGAAATGCAGATACACTGTGTTCTATTGTCTGTAGTGTAAGTGATTCTATCATGGCATTAATTCAACATATCACCATAGCGGAGGAGGCATGGACAGTCTTGAAAAATCAATACAAGACCACGAATCAAATGCGGATTCAGAATCTGGAGACTCAACTCACAAACGAGAAACTTTCTGAGTCTAAAACGGCAGAGAAGTTCATCACCAGGGTGAAGAATCTGCGCGATCAGATGACTGCGATTAGCATCACCATCACCAACGAGAATCTAGCACGAAGGTGCATACGGATTCTCCATCCAAAGTACGATGGTCTTGTTATGGCACTGAATACAGAGAAGAGAAATCCACCCCTCAACTTTGAGGATTTCAGCGCAATGCTTCTAGAGGAGGAGATGCGTCAAAAGATGAGGACTAGAGAAGATTCGGCTTTCTCGGCTGGATCAAAGAAAGGTAAGGGTAAGGACTCTGGTAACCCATCTTCTTCTGATGATAAAAAGAGAAAGAAGAAGATCAAGTGCTTCTATTGCAACAAGGTAAGGCACAAGCATAATGAGTGCCAGAAGAAGATTGCAGATGAGAAGAACCGAGTAAAGAAAGAGTCCAGCAACAACGCGCAGGTAGTACCAGTAGAGCTGTTCATAGCAATTGAGGAGATTTGCACGGAGGCAATTCATGTACCTGTGGATGAACCTTGGATTATTGAAAGTGGTGCATCGTGCCACATGACTAGTCGGAAGGATTGGTATACCTCTCTACATCCGGTAGGGAATGACATCCTGGTAGCAGTCAGAAATGATGCAAAATGTCCAGCAAAAGAAAAAGGTACGATTGCATGTCAAATGGAGTTGTAAAATAGTTATCCCCGATGTTCTTTATGTGCTAGATATCAAAAGGAACTTGTTGTCCATTTCTGCGATCACGGATCGGGACCTCAAAGTTCACTTCGATAAGAATGGTGCACAGATTTTGGATCTTCAAGGGAAGGTCATTGGTAAAGGTACATGGCGCAACAACATCTACAAACTCTCAGCTTTTAGTGCTCGAGCCAATGTGAGCAACACTAAGCTGTGGCATGAGAGGTTTGGTCATCTAAACCTTAGTTCTTTAAAGGAGGTGCATAAAAGTGGAATGATTACAGACCTACCAGAAATTATAGATGTGCCCGATGTATGTGAAGCTTGCATGATGGGCAAGCAGCATCGGCAGCCCTTTCCTAAAGAGGCCAGCAGGGCAAAGGCTCCTCTAGAGCTCGTTCACACGGACCTCTGCAGAAAGATGGAGACGGAAGCTTTGGGTGGTTCCTATGACTTCATGATGCTGATCGACAACTACAATAGAAGGATATGGATATACTTCCTGAAGACTAAAGATGAGGCTTTTAGTAAGTTCAAAGAATGGCATGTAATGGTCGAGAAAGAAACGGGGAGGAAGGTGAAGAAGTTGAGATCAGACAGAGGTGGTGGGTTCACATCAAGTGAATTCAAAAGTTACTGCAAAAGTCACGGGATGAAAAGGCAGAAACCCCCGCCACATACATCACAGCAAAATGGAGTAGCAGAGTGCAAGATGCGCGTCATCTATGAAATGGGTAGGAGTATGATAAAAGGGAAAGATTTGCCAAAGACTTTCTGGGCATGTAACACGGTAGTTTACATTCTGAATCATAGCTACACGAAGGCTGTGAACAGGATGACTCCACTGCAGGCCTTTTCTGGTAAGAAACCTTCAGCTGCACATTTCAGAGTTTTTGGATGTGACTGTTTTGTGCATGTCCCTAATGCTAACAGGACCAAATGGGAACCCCAAAGAGCCGGAAGTGTATTTTCTTGGGCTACAGTGAAGAGGCAAAGTGAAAGGGAGGGGGTTAATATGGAGGGAAGGAGTAAGCTAGTCAAGGGAGTCAGGGAGGTGAAAAACGAGGAGCCTGATGAAGCAGAAGCGGGAGGGACAGTGGGTGCGCAGTTGGAGGAAGGCAGACCGCAATGCAAGGAGCAAAGCTAAGAGAAGGCAGCACGTATGAGAAATAGGGGGGTATTTAGAGTTTAATAAATATGGAGGAGTAGGGGGAATAGGGGGGATAGAGGAAGATAGGGGAACGTAGGAAAGATAGGTAATAATTAAGGGAACATTAGGGGAATATAGGGAAATGAATCAATAGGGATAAATAGGAGAATATGAAAATTAGGAACTAGGAGAAATAGGGAATTTAGAAAAATAGGAAAATTAGGAAATTGGGGAGATTAGGGAGATAGGAAAGTAGGAAATTAGGAAAAATAGGAAAATATGGTGATTAAAGAAAAGAAAGGAAAATAGGAAAAATAGGAATAGGGAAAAATGACAAAGGGGGGTGGGAAAATTAGGGGAAAATAGGGAGTGTTAATGAGAGAAAGGAAAAAGAGTGTGAATGAAAGGGGGGAAGGGGGGGGGGGATTTTTTTTTAAGGAAATGTGTGTGTGTGTGTGTGTGTGTGTGTGTGTGTGTGTGTGTAGATTGGAGGGGAATGCAAGAAAGGAGGGAGCTAGGGAGGCTAAATAGCAATGGCGATGAAGAAAGAGCAAAAAAATATTAGGATAGACACGGAGAGGGAAAAACTGAACTAAGAACCATTTTTACAAAAGATATTAGAGGGGAGAGAGAGAGAGAGAGAGAGAAGCAATGATTTTTCTATCTATATAATAAAGCTACATTTGCATCAGTTAAGACAAGCTACATGTTTTGAAATAATCAATTTTTGATCTTATAATTCGTAGATGTTTAGGTTATTGGGAGGGAAATTTGAACTAAGAACCTTTTAGTAAAAGATAATGGAGGAGAGACAAAGAGAGAGAGAGAGAGAGACAGAGACAGAGACAGAGACAGAGACAGAGATAGAGAGACAAAGAGAGAGAGAGAGAGAGAGAGAGAGAGAGAGAGAGAGAGAGAGAGAGAGAGAGAGAGGAAAAATATAACGGTGACCTGAATTGAAATACGTTTTCAAAATCATCGAGAACATTCTGATCCTATAATTCGTGGACACTTGGATTCTTGGGAGTGGGAAACTAAACTATGAGCCCTTGAATATTGTTGTCTTATTTCTTTTTTACCAATTTCCCTTGCTTTCTATTTGGAATTCTTTGCTTCCTTAGGACACATTGTGTGTGTGTGCACATGCATGCGCACGCGCATGTGTGTGTGTGTGTGTGTGTGTGTGTGTGTGTGTGTGTGTGTGTGTGTGTGTGTGTGTGTGTGTGTGTGTGCGCGTGCGTGTGTGTGTGTGTGTGTGTTTGCATCATTGAAGACAAGCTACATTTTTGGAATCATCAAAACCATTCTAATCTTATAATTCGTGGACACTGCTACTATAATGGGAGGGGAAATTTGATTTAGGAACCATATTTTTCAAAAGATAATGGAGATGAGAGAGAGAGAGAGAGAGAGAGAGAGAGAGTAACAATTGATTTATCTATCTATATGTTGAAGCTACATTTGCATCGTTTAAAACAAGCTACATTTTTCAAATCATCGAAACCACATTGTCCTTAAAATTTGTGGATGCTACTGCTATATTGGGAGGCAAAAATTGAACTCATTGAAACCTCTCTAATCTTATAATTTGTGGACGGTGCTGTTGTATTGGGAGGGGGAAACTAATTTAAGAACCATATTTTTCAAAAGATAATGGAGGTGAGAGAGAGAGAGAGAGAGAGAATGGTGGCAAGAAGTGAAATAAGTTAGTCTATTAGTTAGAGAAGATTTAAATGGTTCTAAGGAGTTTAGATTAGATGATTTAGCATTTACTTACATAGAAGGGTAGCTCTATGTTTAGATTATATATTTACTTACATAGAGAGAGAGAGAGAGGACAAGCTACATGTTTGGATGATGCTACTTGAATGGGAGGGGAAATTTGATTTAAGAACCATATTTTTTCAAAAGATAATGGAGGCGAGAGAGAGAGACAGAGAGAGACACACACACAGCACAGATGGATTTATCTATCTATATGTTGAAGCTACATTTGCATCATTTAAGACAAGCTACATTTTTCAAATCATCGAAACGATTCTGATCTTATTATTTGTGGATGCTGCTGCTATATTGGGAGGCGAAAACTAAACTCATTGAAAACTCTCTAATCTTATAATTCGTGGACGTTGCTGCTGTATTGGGAGGGAGAAACTGATTTAAGAACCATATTTTGAAATGATAATGGAGGAGAGAGAGAGAGAGAGAGAGAGAGAGAGAGAGAGAGATAATGGTGGCCAGAAGTGAAATAAGTTAGTCTATTAGTTAAAGAAGATTTAAATGTTTCTAAGGAGTTTAAATTAGATGTTTTAGCATTTACTTACATAGAAGGGTAGCTCTATGTTTAGATTATATATTTACTTACATAGAGGGAGAGAGAGAGAGAGACATGTACGGTTCGCTTAGCTTTACTTTTTTTTTGGGGTTGTTTTTCTTGCAAGTGCTTCAATTTAATGTTGGACTAGCACTAGCTTCTCTTCACAACTTTTGTTTACCCAGGTAGGTGATTACTTTTTTTCCAATTGCCCTTGCTTTCTATTTGGAATTATTTGCTTCCTTAGGACACATTGTGTGTGTGTGTGTGTGTGTGTGTGTGTGTGTGTGTTTGCATCGTTTAAGACAAGCTACATTTTTAAAATCATTGAAACCATTCCGATCTTATAATTCATGAATTCTTTGCTTCCTTAGGACACATTGTGTGTGTGTGTGTTTGCATCGTTTAAGACAAGCTACATTTTCAAAATCATTGAAACCATTCCGATGTTATAATTCGTGGACACTTAGATTCTTGGGAGAGGAAAACTGAACTAAGAACCATTTTTTCAAAAAGATAATGGAGGCAAGAGACACACACACACACACAAAGAAATCTTATAATTCGTGGATGATGCTGCTGTATTGGGAGGCAAAAACTAAACTCATTGAAACCTCTCTAATCTTATAATTCGTGGAGGCTGCTTCTATTTTGGGAGGGGAAAACTGATTTAAGAACCATATTTTTCGAAAGATAATGGAGGCAAGAGAGAGAGACATAGAGAGAGAGAGAGAGAGAGAGAGAGAGAGAGAGAGAGAGAGAGAGAGAGATAATGGTGGCCGAAAGTGAAATAAGTTAGTCTATTATAGTTAGAGAAGATTTAAATGGTTCTAAGGAGTTTAGATTAGATGTTTTAGCATTTATTTACATAGATGGGTGGTGGGAGAGACAGAGACAGAGACAGAGAGACAGAGATAGAGACAGAGACAAAGACAAAGAGAGAGAGAGAGAGAGAGAGAGAGTATATCAATGGATTTATCTATCTATATGTTGAAGCCAATTTTGCATCATGGAGGTTTCCACATATGTTTGTCAAACCATTTATGTAGACTTCGATTCCAACTGACTAAATAAGGAATAAGGACATGCAAAATCAGTTGCCTCAATTGTGAGCCTCATATTATTCTTTGGCATTATGTGGCCCCATTGAGTTGACCTGACACAGATTTTTCCCCTGTAGCAAGACTTTAGTGCAGTATTATTTGCAACATATAAAAAGAGATGGATAGAGAGAGAGACAGACAGACAAACAGACAGACAGACAAACAGAGAGAGAGGGAGAGAGGGAGGGAGGGAGAGAGGGAGAGAGAGAGAGAGAGAGGTAGAGAGAGAGAGGGGACGAAAAAAATGTAATGGTAGGCCAGAAGTGAAATAAGTTAGTGTATTAGTTAGAGACATGGCCATGATGTGTTTGGACCAATAATCATTAAAGGTAATTGTATCTTTCCTAGGAGCATCTTGATGAGCTGGCAGTACGTCTAGAGATAATAAGCTGGTACCCTCTGCCCTAAGTGATCTAATCTAACCTCCTTTTTGAGAAGTTAGCCTTGCTTCTCAAGGAGAGTAAAAGATTATGTTTCATGTCATGTGCAGTATAGCCATGAGAACTAAGCTCAAGAGGTGAGGCAATTGGATGATAGGTGGGGCTACACACACACACACACAGAGGGAGGGAGAGGGAGAGAGGGAAAATATAATGGTGGCCAGAAGTGAAATAAGTTAGTGTATTAGTTAGAGACAAGTCCATGATGTGGTTGGATAAGTAAGCTCCAAAGTTAATTGTATCTTTCCCAGGAGCACCTTGATGAGCAGCCAGTATGTCTAGAGACAAGCTTGCACCCTTGCCCTAAGTGATCAAATCTAACCTCTCAACGAGAGTAAAGGATTATGTATGTTTCATGTCATGTGCACTATAGCCATGAGAACTAACCTCCAGAGGTGAGGCGATTGGATATTAGGTGAAGCTACATCTCGAGAGAGTTTCCTCTACTTTTGAATCAAAGGCTATAGCCATTTGCTTTGCAATTAGAATTTCCATTCTGACACACCCCATGATGTCTACCTCCTTCTACCACATCCTTAGGCACTCTAAGCCAATTGGATGATGATGAACCTACCACCTGTGAACTTGAGAAGGCATCTAAGCATTATGTTTTAATAGGTTGGCTTAGCTTGATTCACAAGGATCTAAAGCCATTAAACATATTGCTTGGTGATGATCATAGGACTAAGGTCTCAGATTTAGGGTTGGTAAAGCTCGCACCTAAAGGTAACAAATGCCATGGAGTGGGTAGGGGAGGCTAATGCATGGCAAGGGGAGGATAGGGGGATTTGATTTTTGAAATAGACACTAGAGCCATGTGCCTTGCATGTGGATTTTTCCTTTTAACATGCTAGTATGATTTCTACTTCCTACCACCATATCCTTGGTCACAGTAAGCAACTTACTGCCTTTGAATTGGAAAATATTTGCACGAGTTTGCTTGGCAAGAGCTCATTCACAAATATCTCAAGCCATCCACCTTGATTCCAAATTATTTACCGAGAGGAGATGGGCTAGAATCTTTGGGTATCTACCTCCTAAATACATTGGTATGCTTGCTTTTGATTTGTGGCAATCATGCCAATTGATTTCTACTCATGTTAGTTCTATGGAATCTGTGTAATCCACTTATACAATTGAGTTAATACATACCTGAAAAGATTTTTGTATTTTGTTTTGGATGCAGCTCTTCTACCATTGTTCCAAATCTTGGGGAGTCGGGTTTCCATGTGCGACAAAGCCTTCATGCAATGAAGCGAGCTACAAGAGTGGAGGGCTCTGCAATTTCTGACATTGTGTTGTCATCTTTTCGTGAGCCACATGGCTTCGTGCGACAAATCCAGTTGTTGTAAGGGCGTAGACTACAACCCATGGAGCAAATTAGGGTCCCAAGTTGCCTTCAAAGTGTTTTAAGTCTAGCCGTGAACGTTGCACTGCTAATATAATGAAATGACTTAGAAGGGGGAGAGCTTCAACCCATGCAACCAAGCGTTCAAGTCATTACAATCTTTTAAAGTCCATTCAAGCCATGTGCAAGCATAATAAGGATGCATGTGCCATGAACACATGGTATTTGGCCTCTTTATGGGGAGAAATCCATTGAGACGGTGGTGCAGTAATAGCACAGGGCATGGGAGAATTCCCTAGAACTCTCATTGCAAGAATTTCTCAAATTGAGAATAGCGTGAAGGACTCTAATCAATGGATGCAGTAGATTTTGGGGAGGGTGGAGAAGGGGCAGTTGTATGTGAGAATGGGTGTAGACTACAAGTTGATAAGCTGAAAAAACAAGTTCAGCTACTACTGTCCACTGAGGTGTCAATGTTCAAAGTTGGTTTAAATAGGCTAACTGCTTTCATGACTAGGATGAGCCATAAACTAGAGAAGTTCGCAACCCATGACAATTAAGAGACTCCTGAGACTTTTATGTCACCTTTTGTACTGGAACCCCAATTGCTTCTATGGGATTCTTGTACTTGGGTTGCCCTTATGTTATTTGGCAGGACAAGTTTTTTGTAAAGGATTATATTTAGTTTTATTTATGGAAATAATCTATTTTTGCTTCTTACTTGACGTATATATGGAAATGGAAGCTAATTTAATTCAATATTTGAATTGTGCATTGTTCCTTCCCATTTTTGTTTTGTTTGAGATATACTCAAATATTTGTAATTTTTTGCATCATGTATTCGCATAAATGCTTATGCAATGCTTATACATTTTTATTTGAAAATATTCATTCATATACACATCGTTTCTTGAGATGGTCAACTTTGAGTTTTTAGATATGTTAGCTTTGGTTTTTGTGGTTCAAATGATGGTTGCACATATGGTATTGTATTTTGCTCATATGTTGAAAAAATATGAGCATTACTCTTACCAAAAGATAGTGACACACTGAATCTTGGTCATGGGACACTATGAGTTCAATGCATAGATGGTAAGCTCTCAATTTTAGATAGATGGGAAAAGGATGGCTTTGTTAATTAACCTTGCTTCTTGCTTTTCTAAATTATTTTCTTCCTTAGGGCACGTTGGTTGAGATCCATCAATTTTGTCATGGTTAGGGATGATGCATGGGTTATTTGATTAAGCTATTTTTCCCTTTGAGCAATAGATCTTTATGTAGTTGGTTGATGGATACAGAAGATGGCAAGATGAATAGAAGAGAGGCTACATTTAGTACGTTCTCATAGGAGAAGATTGTTGGATTCAAGGCCCGTTGCGCTTATGCTATGCGAAGAACAAGGTCTAAAATTGGTCTTTAATGCTCCTTCTCTTCATGCACTCGGATCCATGGATCATACATGCAGCTTTTTTCAGGCTCAACTGTGGAAACAAGAGATGCGAATGCGTATGCATCAAACAAGCACTGTTGTAAAGTTGGTCATGTGTCATTGTTGCCGTTAGAAGAACCACCAGAGATTTTGAGAGTTCTACTACATGGACATGATGCTAGAAGCAAACTATTTAAAGTACATTAGGGCTTATAATAGTGCCATGGCATTTGTTTCATTGGAAGCCCATGTTGATCAAATGTTCCATGGGAATGGGGGTATACAGAACTTTTGGTCCATGGTAGTGTGTACACCGGGTTGGAAATTTGTTGCCCGATGAGGCTAGGCAAGAGATGCCACGTTTTGCACAATTGTAAGTGCATGACACTGATCATGAACTAGAACATTGTTTGCATGGGGGGATGCCTGGCTTGGATCCAGGCATTTTGGAGTTATTGCAGAGGATGATGCACGAGCATAATCCATATGCTAGTGCATTGATGGCTATCGGGCAAGTGCTAAGAACAAATCCACATACAAATCTGAGGATGGTTATTTGTGAGAGCCGCTCCACCTCAAGGCAGTACTTGGCTCCTATAGCTAGCGAGGTTGCTACAATCATGCCAGGACGAGGGGATGACTTCGATATCGAAAATCAAGACATTCAGATTTTTAGCTGCAATGGGTTTGTGCGTAGAAATTCTAATTTGCACTGATCATGCATGTCTCTCATGTATGTTCTTTTGTTCCCTTAGGGGGAAGATGGTTGGCATCCATATATTCCATATAGTGATGTTCATAATCACACACTATTGCACTAGATACGTGGACAGAGTTGTGTCACCCTGAGACAGTACTACACATATCGTTTGCAAGTGAGATATTATACAAATGCATGTCTTTTGCATGGGGGTAGATTGTTGCAGCAATACATGGTTGATGCCTACAGTAGCATGGAAGAGTCCAGGTTGGTGTGGATACGAAACAACCAAGCTTCCCTACATGATGAAGTCTATCAAGGGTTGATGGACATGGTAAATACAGCTGATGGGACACGTACTATGCTGGGCAATGCTACAGGGCGTAGGGTGGTGTTGGCTTCTTCTTTTACGGGAGGGCCTCGGTATATGTGCCAGCTATACCAAGATGCTATGGCAATTGTCAGGAAAAGGGGCAAACCTGATTTATTCATTACATTCACCTGTAATCCCAAATGGCCTGAAATATCTGCAGCATTGTTGTCGAGGCAAACTGCACAAGACCGGCCAGATTTGACAGCCCGTGTGTTTTTTCAAAAGCATAAGGACGTGATGTAGTAAATTACAAAACATAATTTGTTTGGGAAGGTGGATGCATACGTGAGTGTGATATATTTCAAAAGAGAGGTCTACCACACTCACACATATTGTTGATATTAGAAGGTGGTTTCAAACCCATGGAGATCGGTCACAATGACCGATTAGTGTGTGCAGAGTTGCCAGATAAGGCAATGTTCCTGGAGTTGTCCGTGTGGTGCACTAAATCCATCTACAGCTTGCATGGTTGATGGAAAGTGCATTCGTTATCCACATGCATTCTCGCAGACTACTATTGTTGGCAACAATGGCTATCCAATTTACATGCGTCGTGATGATGGTAGAAAGATACAGGTGAAAGGGGGTGTGATTGATAATCGTTGGATTGTGCCATTTAATCCTTTCCTCTCCGTGAAGTACAAGGCACACATAAATGTTGAAATATGCTTCACAATCACTGCAGTTAAGTATTTGTATAAATATCTGTACAAAGGTCATGACAAAGCCATCATCAGGATGTAGTCACAATACTTGTTTTTTGTGAGCCAACATCTCCTGGACTTTTGTGGGAAAATTTTTTCGTTGAGCTTTCGAATGATTTTTTTCATATATTGTAATCAAGTATAGGGAATTTAATTGATCGTCATGCACTAGCGATAAAGAAGGTTGTATTGCACTTGGAGCACATTCTTCAACAATATGGGCGAAGGTTGGCTGAGTTTGACGTTGACCTTTCTCTACAATTGCTTGCTCTCTTGGTTGCGTGGGTAGGGGCTCATCGCTTTGGCATGTGCATCTTCTGGGATTGCTGCATTGCTACTAGCCAATGGACACATGGCACACTCACCATTCAAGATACCGTTGGAGCTGGATGGTACTAGAAGCTACAATATTAAGGTTAATAGTCACCTCGCAGATGTTTTGAAGATGGCTAGGCTAATAATATGGGATGAGGAACCCATGACTCACCGGTTTGCTTTCGAGGCACTAGACAGAACATTGTGAGATATCATGTCCAATGAGCAACTTTTTGGTGAGAAGGTGGTATTGTTGGGGGGGGATTTTAGACAAGTCTTGCCAGTGCTTCCAAAGGCAGGACGAGAGGATATTGTCAATGCTACCTTATGCTACTCAAGGATTTGGGGTCGCACTACAGTATTGAAGTTGACGCAAAATATGTGAGTCCTTCAGAATGGTGATAATTGTGCCGAGCAAGAGTTCACGCAATGGGTTTTGGACATTGGCAATGGGATAAATAGATGTACAAAAGAAGATACTATTGTGATTCCATCGCAGATGCTTTTAGAGACAAAGTCCATGGAAGGCCTCATTGGATGGGTGTATCATGGGCTTGCAATTGTTTTGGACTGTGCACCATACTTTTGAGAGCATGCTATTCTTGCACCTCGAAACATTGAGGTTGATGCAATTAATGCTACGGCATTGAAGGCAATGCCCGGTGAGGACAGGGAGTACCTAAGCACAGACTCAATGGACAACTCAAGGGGAGATTCCTTTTTGTTTACAGTTTTTGTTTACAGTCGAGTATCTGAACAGTCTTGATCTTGGTGGTGGATATCCCCCGCATCGATGGGTTTTGAAAAGGAATGCTCCTATAATTTTGTTGTGCAATTTGAATCCTCGCCAGGGTCTGTGCAATGGGACATGGTTGATATGCAAAGAGTTTCACACGAAAGTGTTAGAAGCTGAAATCATTACCGGTACCAATGTTGGTGATAGAACGTTCATTCCAAGGATAACACTCATTCTGACCAACCTTAAACTTCCATTCGACATGAGGAGATGGCAATTTCCTATCCGATTGGCATTCGGCATGACAATCAATAAGTCACAGGGCCAAACATTGTCTTTTTTGGGACTATACTTGGCGACTCTGGTATTCAATCATGGCCAGCTATACATGGCATTTTCATGTATCCAAGCATCAAACGCCGTTAAGGTTTTCATCTCAGAGAGTGCATCTAATGCCAGGGGCGAGGAGACGGATAATACTTCTACCACAAATGTTCTGTACAAGGAAGTTTTGCAATTGGCAACAACAAGAGCCTAGGAGTATGACATTGCTCTTTCAAGCCCTCCTCAGACTTTCTTGGGTGGCAAATCTTCATTTCGGTAATCTTTGTATAGCTTTTTTTAAGTTCTTTCAATATTCTATCCAAGAATTGTCATAGGTCTTTGGGAATGCTGGCTATTTATACAAATATGAAGTGAGACATAATATTTCATGATTTTGTCCTTGATGATGTTTGGATTTCATTTTTCATTTGAGTTATGAGTTTGCAATATACTACAAGCTATTTTCTCTTCAAAGTCTATTGTTTTTTCCTGTATATGTAGATTGACACGTGCGTTTCTTTTTGCAATGCGATAGGATGTCTTGGCAGTTCACGTTTGTCACTGAAACAGGAGTGCACATGCAAGGTACATAGTTGCTTGACAACCATGTTTTATGGCAACCTGTTTAATAGTATAGTTGTTCACTTTTAGAAAATTGCAGATCCTGTGGGTTGGGGATCTCTAGCGTGCAACTGGAGCTGGAGAGCTACCTTGGGTAAGAATTGTGTACATTGTTTGTTGCTTTATTTCTGTTTGAGAGAGGTTTTTTGGATTATATATGAGTGGGAAAACATGCTATTGTTTGTCTTTTAGGATTGTTCCTGATTTAAGGTTTGTAATGAATCTCCACGTCCACAATCCTTTGGAGGGACGAGTCCACTTGGGATATTACGTTGTCCTGGCTTGCCGGCTTCATAGGGATGATGGACCACAAACCATCAATGTTCGCTAGCTGGGATACTATGAATGTGTGCGGGCACAAATTTTCTATCAAGGTCAAAATGGGGACTATACGTACACCTTTGTCCGCACTGTTGACAGCCTTTTGCATCTGAGTAAGTACTCTAACGAATGAGTTGGGTTTTACCAACATACATGTATAAAAGTTTTATGGCTCAATATTTATAGTTCCTAAATTATCTTTTTATGTGATGCTGGTCAAGATACAATTATTGGTACTCCGCTGTATGTTCATAGCCACCGCGGATGCGATGGATGTGGTGGACGTGGAGTGAATGGACGCCGCAGGCTTTTCCCTATAGTACATGGCCGCAGACTTGTCCCTTAGGGATGTTTGTGTGTCTATTGTAGATTTTGTATGTTCAGTTATGACTTTGGTTGCGGTTGGACATATCAATCAGTTCTCTTGCTTCACTTTCGGATGTAATATTTTGAAGGTACTATGTCATAGAGAATTTTTTGGTTAGAGTATGTTGCTTGCATTTAAATGTTTCTTTTGTTATATTGTTGGTTTAAGACATTTTAGCATCTTGAGACCCGACAGAGCGGGTCGCTAGCCCGTCGTAGATGGGTCAGGTTACTCATGATCTAAAGGGAATATTCTCCCTACTTCTCACTGTAGGAATGTACAACCCCCAAATAGTGGTAATACTCTAATTGTATGCTATGGAAGTCTCATTCTATAATGTACCTAGTATTTCTGTTGTGTGGCGCTGTTAACCACTAGCCGTGTAAACAACAAATACATGCTTGTCAACTGGCCAGCCTAGAGAGTCTCGGTCTATGGATACACATCTAAAGAAAAGTCCCAGGTCTCCAAATAGCTCTTAACCAATCCAAATCAATTTGTTACAAAATATATGCCCAAAGCTGTATATTTTGGCACAGAGGAGCGTTACCTCCTTCGAAATAACAGGGAATGGCTAAGGTAGACGGTCGAGCTTAAGAGATAGCCGCTCCGTCATGCCACCACTGTATATATATCTACCCAAAAAGAAGAAGCCGCATTAGTATAGCTCACAAGCTTGTCTGATGCTGCTAATCTTCAGCCAAGTATGCAGAAGTAGATGCTTATCGTTGACAGCCAACTCTGAGCTCTTTTCCCATTACTTTCTATAAGTCTTTTACAATGATGATCTCTGAACTTTGGCCTGCAGTGGGCGGTGCTTACTTTGCTCACTAGTGACTACCAAATTAGATTGATGGTCTATCGATATCCACGTTAGTCGCTTGCATACCCACTGTGTAGCCACTTGGATATCCATGCTAGTTGCTTGCATTTCCACGTTAGATTGATGGCCTTTACAAGGAGTGGAGCTCTACCTCCTGTAATAAAGAGCGGGACAATAGCGACGAGCAAATGTTACGTGATGATAGAAAGCTAGAAGGCACCGTGCTAGTCATACATATCTCTCTGCCATTTATTCATTGTGTATTCGATAACAATCCATCAAGTACAAGGATATGTTGATTCAGATATGGTAGGTGATAAAGATGGAAGAAGAAGCACCACCAGTTATGTTCTCACTGTAGATGGAACAACAGTAAGCGGGGTTTCAAAGTTGCAAAAGGTTGTGGCACTTTCTACAACAGAAGCAGAATATGTTGCAGTTACAGACGCTAATAAAGAGATGATTTGGTTGCAGAGGTTTATGGAGGAGCTTGGGAAGAAGCAATAAAATTGCAGCTTGTATAGTGATAGCTAGATTGCTATTGGAACCTACTAGGAGGCACTTCCTCCCATTTCTTTGCCCTTCACAAGAGAAAAAACACACTTTAAACTTCCATGATCCATGCAATGACATGATATTTTTACTGGAGATACAAAGCAAGTTTTTTATGGAGAAGGAAGAAAAGCTCTTGCTTGTTGCTCCTTGTAAATAGCAAAAAAAAAGGGAGGGTGTACCTCCTAGCAAGCCGCTATATTGTAGCCTCCTAGGAGGCACTTACTCCCTTTTTTTTTGCTCCTTCAAAGGGAATGGGAAAGAACTTTCATTACTTTTTGGCCCTGCAAAGGGTCTTAGGGATAAGTGGATTTTTGGGAGGTGGGTTGGGAAAGTGGGGGTTTGTGAGTAGTCGGTCAAGTTGATCGGGTTAGTGGGGACTAGGGTTAGGTCTTAGGTTAATGATGTAGTTAGGAATGTTTGACCCAAATAGGAACTAACCCAAGATCTTACTAAATTTGTTTGACCCAAATAGGAACTAACCCAAATCTTACTAAATTTGTTTTAGTGCAGATGGGGACATATAGGAGTGCACACGGTTGGACCTATAACATATGGAGATACATCAAGAAGAGTTTTGCTATCACTCCTCCAGATCCCACTAGGCACAAAAGGGGTATAGGATGAGGAGGTGTTTCTTTTAGAGCATAGGCTCTAGATCCATGGGAACACAGTTGTGGTGATTGAGAGACTCAGACGGCGTTATGCACTCAAATCCCCAAGAGATTCTCGAGATGACCACTGAGTTTTATCGGGACTACTATTCTAGGTAAAGGAGGAGTCCCCTAGGTGATAGCTACTAGGGAGGCTATTTGGAACCACATCCCGTCAGTGGTGTCAAAGAGCATGCACAGGAAGCTAGAGAATATGTTTATAGATCAAGAGCTCTCATCGGCTTTGCAAGCACTTCCTTTACAGAAGTTCTTGGAAGAGAATGACTTGATGTCAACTTTATTAATCCCCTTCAATGGGCTATTAAGAAGATCTTTGACACAGGCTTGCTGAGAGTGCTCTCAACGGAAGCAAGAACGGAAGAGGGAGAGAGAGAAACAGAGAGCCACACAAGTTTTGGTGGGTGTAGAACCAGTTGCCTTCCATAGACTTCCGTCTAATCTCCTCGGCCAACAAGCTACCCACAACATCATCAAATTTCAGTACTCCACTAGGTGCAGAGTTACTGACAGCTGTACGGAAGGTATCCCATGAGGATGGCAATGAACATAAGAGAAATATTGCCTTAGTCTCCGCATCAAAATTCATCTTTTGAGCCTGAAGCTGGCTGAAAATAATATTGAATTCATTCAAGTGAGAAGCAATGGAGACCCCTTCCTTCATCTGCAGCTCAAACAACCTCTTCATGAGGTAAACTTTATTAGAGGCAGTTTCCTTCTCATAAGTGGCACACAGTTTCTTCCACAAATCTTTCGTAGTCTGCTGATTTACTACTGTGAAATAAACTGACTCTGCAAGATGAAGTCTAATAGTAGACTTTGCTAATGCATCTAACTCATTCCAATCATCCTCAAACATATTTGCAGGCTTAGCTTCAATCCCTGCCAAGGGTTTAATCTGCTTCTTTTGAATAAGCACATCCCTTATTTGTTCTTTCCACAAAGAAAAGTTTGTCCCATCAAAGTTTTTAATGCTGAAAAACTCCTTTTCAGACATGGAAGAGGATGCCATGATGCAAATGAAACAAAATCCCAAATGCTAGTGCCTGCAAGAGAGAATCACACCAAATACCAGGTGCACCCAAATGTATATGCCACAATAGACTGAAATATCACCAAAATTCAAAGCTCAAAGCATCAAAAGATGCATCTGACTCATGTGCATATACTATGCATCCATATGAGCAAATCTGGCCCAAAAGAAAATGCCAATAAGTGCCAAATGACTCAAGCATAAACACTGTCCACTGGCATATGCATCAATAATATCTCATCCAAGAGAGCATAGCACTATCAGTGCATCACCTACAATGTGTCAAAGCTGTCCCTCAGCATAAAATAGCATCCATGTGCAAAGCGTCCATAAAAATAGCATCCCATAAGGCAATTTGGGCCTATCAGTGCATCCAATAAGGACCGCAATGCATCCAAATAGCCTATAAATCATCCACTGCAACCCAATGCATACCACAAATGAGCACACACTGCTCAAACTGCAACGAGAGTGATCTGCATAAGATATGCTCAAGAAATCATAGTCCCACGGTAATGACCGCTACTGAAAATAGAACCTGAGATGCCTCAAAACATGGGTGCCATTGCATAATCGGACTCAGCAAGAAAATCTGCAAATATCTCTCTTCTGCCAGAACTCCAAAATCCCAACCGATGAGTGAGAAATGGGAGTCAACACTTATCCACTGCCATGTGGCATAAATCTAAGGTTTCAAAACCTTAGAATGAAAAATGCATAACAGAGAGACGAAATCGAATACACAAAGATCTATAACTCTAAAAATCCTCCACCGAATCATTCAAGAACTGATAGGTAGGGGTTTTTGGGCGTCCGGAATGCAATGGGACAGACGGTTTTGGAAACCGTGGTCTCAATCACTGGGTCCAACACATGGACTGAAAAACGTTTTTGGAAACAGAGCTATTTGTAAACTCCACCGGAGTGCAAATGATGAGCAACATAGAAGTTTTAGGACCTCCTGAGTCCACCGAAACTGACAGATCTGCAAATGGTTGCTCCAAACTTGAGTTCTAACACCCGGGCAAAAAACGCAGAAACTGACACAGTGAGTCAGAAATCTAATGAAATGATCCCAGATTCAAGAATGAAGGTGTTTCCAAGCTCCTGAAGTGAAGTGGACACCAAAAGCAAGCAATAGTTGCCTCTACAAGTCAATACAGAGTCTCTGTCATGGAACGGAACGGGGAAAAGCTCAAAAAACGACTTTTTCTTTGAAACTCTTAACAGGCTCTCAAAACCACTTCGCAGAGCCAAAGTGACTTTTCCAAAGGTTCCTCTAAGGTCTCTGCACACTCGGATGCAAGTAAAGTCACCCACAAAGCTTCCCACAGAGCTTCTCCTTCCTCCCACAGAGCTGCTGAGCTTCAAGCATTCACGCACACTCAGCTAGATCACCCGGGCTCTGATACTAGTTGAGAGTGCTCTCAACGGAAGTAAGAACGGAAGAGGGAGAGAGAGAAACGGAGAGCCACACAAGTTTTGGTGGGTGCAGAACCACCCTAATCTTCTTTTTCATTCATTTATATATGTGTTTGAGTATTGTACATAACCGGGGTAAAGGCACAGTGACCTTTAACCCCCACACTTGCTTCCACATTGCTATTTGGACACTCCGAGTAGCTATAGAAGATTTCTTTATAGAGTTCTTTCAAGACACAATGATGGTTGGCTGCCCATGCCCATAGGGTCATTGTCATGGTTAAGGACATGGATACCCTCAAATGAATGAGGGTGCAATCCAATGTTATGTATGTGTAATGTGTTATGACATATGTAATGTGTGCAATCTATGCAATGTTATAAAAAATCAAGATATGTAGTGTAATTCAAATGTAATCAATGTAAAACAAATGAAATACAATGTAACACAAAGAACATATGCAGATGCAAAACAAATGAGACTGTCTACTTTAAAAAGGCTTTTCTTCTCCTTGTGAAGTGCCAAAAAAAGGGAGGACGTGCCGGATGCGTGATATTATCGTGCGGCTCACAAAAGTCGCTCGATGCACGCCCTTCGATCAACTCACGAACTGCCGGATGTAAGCCAGACAATCGCCGCCCAGAGCAATTGCTACTCCTTGACACTTTAGAAAGGGCTTAAGTGGGCATATACTGCCTTGTTTTAAATTGCAAATCTGGCTCATGCCCATGTGTTGGAAACTACTCTCATTCTGATCGTCCATCAAGGTCAGCACCTTCAGGGCATGTTTCCCCGCTGCCCAGATGCAAGCATCTCGGATCTTCGCACTTCTTTGGTTCTCACGAACCGCGATGACCATTGCAGCACTTGGGTGTGAGATGGAGTCCATGGAATTTCGTTGCATCCATTCCGCCACCCAGGTGCGCAGCTCATTGATAGTGATGGCCAGCCGGTCTTCCTGCTGCTTGCTTCTGCCTCCACTCTCCTACCAATCAAGCTTTAATTGCTCTCCAAACTTCTGCTTGTGGCCTGAATGCCAGGCGCCAGTCCTACCACCCCCCTCCCACCTGTGCTAGAACTCGCATCGCACCTCATGATCGTGGAAACAGGTATGGAGCATCATTTTGATCACCGGCAGAATGAAGACGTGTCGCTTTCAGCAGGATAGTCCAACGTGCTCCCGGCTGACTGGCTTGAAAGCCATAGGCTGGGCCCCCCGGCCCAGTCTACGGGACTCGGGAGGCTCCCGGCTACGGTAGGTAGTTTCTAGGCCTCCCTCCCTCGGGCCTTTCCTTCCAACCAATTCTGACATGAGGGTTTCGCTTCTTTCATTCGAATTAACAAGAACCATGCATAGCCTTGAACATGAAAGCATTAGGGGATGGGGCACACAGCCACGTGAAACACGGGGGAAAAGGCATTGTAAAGCAGGCGGAGAAAGGCAGGAAGGGAGGAGATGGTAGGAGATCAGAGCAGGTGATGAAGAGAGACGACGAGAGGTGCTTCACATAGTGCTTTCCTATATGGGCTCCTCTCTTTTTGCAGTGCCCGTCATCTGCAAGTCTCTGTTCGTTGCTGTTCTATCGGATTGCATGGCATTTTTCAGATTCAACCACAGAAAGCTGTCCCACGTGAAGCTGCCAGAAATCTTACTTACCTTGGATCTTTGTCAAATGCTTGTAGATATGAACTTAGAACGGCTTTGGCTCCTGGATTCTTCGCAGCGGCAGGACCCTCGGTCCCGAAGCACATTAGCGTCTTTTAGCACACTGACAAGAAAAGAACCAACTGTACCTGTTGCTGGAAGCTTCTCATCATGCAGTGTTAAAATTCTCAGGCTAGCGTTTATCCTTGTAGACCTATTCTGTTTTCTAACTGCCCGGACTTCAGACACAAAAGCGCACTACAATCGACAAGAGATGCAAACCTCACTTCGTCAAATCAGAGCTAGACACGGTCCAGGCTACTCTGGTTGTGGTTTCACGCTGTATGATATATTCCTTCAATGACGATGCAAAACCTATTCTGCAAGATCGGCCGTTTAACTGAGGCACTAGACTTTCTGAATGATACGAACGGACAGGGTTTGAAGGGTTACTCTTATGCTTACCTTTTACAGGGGTGTATCAAGCTGAAAGCATTAGTTGAGGGCAAGCGCCTTCATGCTTATATAACTATAAGCGGACTCGAGCAAGACACATTCATTGGGAGCACCCTTATCAGAATGTATGTCCAATGTGGAAGTCTGATAGATGCACGCCACGTGTTTGACCAGATGCGCACACGTAATTGTTTCACTTGGAATGCTATAATTGCAGCGTACTGTGAATGTGGCCATTGTAATGAAGCTTTGCAGCTCTTTTACATGATGCAAAAAACTGAATTAAAGCCAAACAAATTCATCATCACAAGTGTCCTCAAAGCCTGTGCCAGCCTTACCATACTTAAAGAGGGCAAAAGAGTTCATGCATATATCACTCAAAGTGGTATTGAACTGGATGCAATTGTGGAGGCTGCCCTTGTTCACATGTATATCAAATGTGGACATGGTGATGAAGCTTTAAAACTGTTGTACAAGATGCAAGCAGCTAATGTGAAATTGGACAAGGTCACTATTATAAGTATCCTCAAAGCCTGTGCAAGCCTCAAAGTCCTCGAAGAAGGCAAAAGAGTTCATGCATATGTCATTGAAGCTGGAATTGAGTCCAATCCGTGTTTGGAGGCTGCCCTTGTTAACATGTATGTCAAGTGTGGAAGCCTGGAAAGTGCACACACTGTGTTTGACAAAATGTCTGAACCAACTGTTGTCTCATGGACTGCCATGATAGCAGGGTATGCACATGGTGGCTGTTTCAACGAGGCTCTAATACTTTTCCAGGAGATGAGACTGAAATCTGTCGAGCCGGATGTGGCCTCCTGGAATGCAATTATTGCAGGGTATGGCCAGCATGGGTGTAATTCAACAGCTCTCAAGATTTTTGAGCAAATGCAACAAGAAGGCTTCAAGCCAAATGTGGTTTCATGGAATGCAATGATTGCTGGATATGCTCAGCATGGCTGCATGCAGGATGCTCTCAAACTCTTCAAGCAAATGCAATGGGAAGGCATAAAACCAGATGTGGTCACTTGGACTGTGATGATTAGAGGGCACACCCAACATGGGCACGTTGAAGAGGCTCTTAAACTTTTTGTACAGATGCAACAGGGAGGTATCAAACCGGATGTGAAATCATGGACTGCAATAATCTCAGATTTTACTCATCTGGGACGAGATGAGCAAGCTCTTGCACTTTTTCAACAAATGGAACAGGCAGGTCTAAAACCAAACGCAATCTCATGGAACACAATGATAGCAGGGTATTCACAGCATGGGCGCTTTAATGATGCCCTTGGATTTCTTCAAAAAATGCAGCAACAGGGCGTAAAGCCTGACGTGATATCTTGGAATGCAATAATTGCAGGGTATATGCAGCATGGACATGGAGAGAAGGCTCTTCAATTATTTTCCCAAATGCAAGTTGAAGGCATCAAACCAGATGTGTCCTCTTGGAATGCAATCATTGCAGGGTATGTGCATCAAGGTTGTGCTGGGGAAGCTATTGCACTTTTCAAGCAGATGCAACAGAGAGCTGTCAAGCCAAATAGTATGACTTTCACTAGCATTCTCAGTGCATGCGCCAGTGTGTTGGCCTTAACATATGGCAAGGGGGTCCACACTCAAATAATAGAGATTGGGTTTGAATCAGTGTGTTGTATAGGAACTGCCCTTGTTGACATGTATGCGAAATGTGGTGATCTACGGAATGCATGGTTGATTTTTGAGAATTTGATCGGTTGTGATGTTGTTTCATGGACGGCAATGATTGCAGGCTATGCCATGCATGGGTATGGAAAGGAGGCTCTTCATCTTCTTCACAAAATGAAACAGAAACGATTGAAGCCGAACCATGTTACATTTACCACTATTCTTTCTGCTTGCAGCCATGCAGGCTTAATGGATGAAGGCCACCATTGCTTTCATTCCATTAGCCAAGATTTTGGTATGATACCGACCAAAGAACACTATGCTTGCATGGTGGATCTACTTGGCCGTGCAGGGCACCTAAGTGAGGCAGTGACATACATCGACAATATGCCCATGCAACCTCACCCTGCACTGTGGACAGCTTTACTTGGTGCCTGCAGAATACATGGCAATGTTGAGCTGGCAGAACAGGCAGCGCAATATGCTATCAACTTAGAGCCATGGAATGCGTCTCTTTATGTGCAGTTGTGGAATATTTATGCAGTAACGGGCAGGAGGGAAGGGAAAATGAAGCTAAGGCAGGAAATGAACGAAAAAGGCATCAAGTGTTTATTGAGGCCTGAGCACCTTGAAATTAATTGTAAAGAGCAAGGACTTGTGATCGTGGACAAAGGTCACAGTCAGGCCATGGGGATCTATGAGACATTCGAGGGCTTGGATAGTGAGATAATGGCAGCTTGGTGTATGCATAAGACAGGTAGCATGCTGCCTGGCATGGATGATGCAGAGGTAGAACAGTCACTTTTGTGGTCACATTGAGAAGCTGGCATTGCATTTGGGTCAATAAAACACACCTTCAGAGATCGCTTTTCGTATTGTTAAGGACCATTGGGTTTCCTTCTATTGCCGTAAAGCCACCACATACAGTACCAAACAGTTTGATGTGTGCTAATCACATTCATGGATGGGGCTTGTTCATGTAAGGATCCTTAATGAGATGGATGGAACTGGCAACAGTGTGGATGGACTGATTGTGAAAGTTCTAGAATCACTTAGTTATGTACACATCGTTCAGGTTATTGTAATGCCAGATTCTGTGTGTGAAGTATAAAACTTTTCACTTATGATACAAAGAAATATATAATTGGTTTCATGGTGCTCAGGCCCCAAGAAACACTCAATTCGTGTTTTTGGCCTGCCCTGCCCTCAATGGGGAAGGCCTTAGGGAACGTTTGGAGCTGAAAGAGAAAATAGACAATTTTTGTAAAATTGTGTGTTCTTGTAACATTCTCGTTCCTTCAATTTTAGTTGATATTTGTGATTGGTCGCTGGAAGGAGTTGCCATTTGCTGATTTGTCCTGCAGTGCACGTTCGCGCTTCAATTGAGTGTTGAAGACTGACGCAGACTGACACACCTCCTTAATCCCTTCGTGTATGACTTTTTTGCCGGAGATGTGTGAGTTTTGCATTGTAGTAGTCACTCACGGTCATTTTCTAGTCTGGGGTGTCGTTTGGTATTGTGTTAACATCACTTGAGCGTGAAGTCTTATGAGGGTGTGTCATTTGGAGTGGATTGGCATGTGACTCTTTCAAGATTTTGACGCCATCAGATATTCGGTGGTCTTACAAATGCAACCAAAGGTATGTTTGCCCTTCTTGTGGAGAGCTTGGCGGTGGCCCGATGCTTTCTCCTCTGCTCGATAAAAAGACGGTAATAGTGCAAATAACGGTACTTGAACGGTGGCTACATGAGCTATTTCGGAGGAAAATGTATATCTAGCATGTCTAGAAGAAGCCGATTAAAAGGAGGAAGTTTGATTTCTAAGAGCAAGCACCAAGAGCGGGAGAATGGGATGAAGGAGCAAAATGTGTTGGGGAAGACAAAAGGATTCCATAGACTTACGAGCTTAGCACATGGGAAGAAATAGGATGGGAATGGGAAAAGGTGGTCTCGAGTGGTCCCATGCATATTTCTATCCTATTCCCATCCCACCATGTGCTAACCAAAAAAGAACTAGGGATGGGTTTAGGAGGAAGAGGACACATGGCATCATTTCATGTGTTTAAGAGGTGGGGACCTTGTGGGGACGAGGACACATGTCATCCTTCCATGTTTTTGAATCCCTAAAAAAGGGGAACCCATTCTGGCTGCCAAGGTCTAGAGGCCATGGTCCAGGATCGGAGAAAAAGTGGCTACTCCCATTCTAAATCCATCCTAGACCACTTGGTGTAGGATGGGAGTAATGATGATAAAAATATTACCATCCTAAACCCATGCTAGCCCCATCCATGTGCTAAGGCCCTTACAGCCTCGCTAGCGCAGGGGCACAAAAGAGAGCTTGTTGCCGTTGCAATGTCAAGGTGCAGCATAAAAACAATCAAAACACACGGTGGACAAATTGGCGATTCTGATTCCCAAGCCAAAGTTTCAATGCTTTGTGTGTTACGACTTGATAAACATGCCCTTTCGTTTCAAGCGACCTCTTGCTCCAACAATTATTACTAGAAGTTTGCAACCAAAAACCTCTCTAATATCCAGCACAATAAATGCATCTTCCCTTTACCTTGACACACATCCTTCATTTTTTTTGGGCAGGGCCAAAAAGAGGAAAGGAATATTTTGTGAAAGGTTGTCTTCCGGCAACAAGATGATGAAAAGTCACTCATACTAGTGCGGGCAGGGCGACCAAGGATTGTGGCAGTGAGGCAATAGCAATGAGCTAACTACTCTCCTCTTCCTTGTATACCCTGCCATGGGTCGTAGGAATTGGTCGAGCTTTTTGGGATCAAAGTATCAAACGGTTGGTTAGGTAGTCTTAGCGATGGATGAGGTTAGTTTTAGGGCTAGGTTCAATACTTGTGAAGCTTTTTGCAAGGTCTGCTCTGCACCACCTTGTGTTTAAGCTATGTGAAGCTTTTTGCAAACAAAAGGTATGTGAAGCTTTTTGCAAGGTTTGTTGTGTGCCACCTTTTGTTTAAGTTATGTGGCCTCCAAAGCATGATGAACCTGTCAATAGATGATGCACACAATTGACGGGCATTAAGCTCACTCGTTACATTTGTTATGGGGATCGAGGGGTATGACCGATATATTGAGTTGGGAGGTTGGAGGTGGGGAGAGCTTCATTGCTCTTGCCCAATTCCTCTTGTTGGGTGGTTGCTAGTTGATATGCTTGATACGCTCCTCTATTGAGTCCTTGAATGAAGGGCTTCAACAGGAGAGGAAGTTGAAGCTAAACGAAGGGACGAGCCGAAGGAAGGGCACCAGCAAACGAGTGTACGTCAACAAACAGAGAGTCTAGAGTAATGAGTGATCCATGTGCTTAGGTCAACATTATATGGACCGAACCTAGATAGTACTATTGCTGGAAGGATTGTGGCACTCCTGCGGAGACTTGTTGAGCCAGGAGTCTCCATTAGATGCATGCATCTGATCGGCTAGTCCATTTTGGACTACTTAAGTCATACTGTTTTTGCTTATACTAGGCCAGTTCTGCGGCCCCATTCAATGCAATTTCGACTAAGGTAGTCATGTGTGGGACTCTGCTCTAATGGTAGCTACCCCATTGACAGGTAGGTGCGACCAAATGTAAATGCGAGCAAGTGGTACCCAGCATGCCCAAAGAAATTTCAATCATTGCATGTCTTGAGAGTCGAGCAAATTCTTGCAAGAATTCAAAATTATGAGTAAATGAGAAAAATCAAAGCAAAAGTAGTGTAGTAAGCAAAGCTACACATGTGTTCTCATTAGTGTCCAAGCATAATTTGCCATCTAGGTCTTGAAAGATTCTGAAATCTCTTTGATACACCCAATGTTTACTAAGCTTTTAAATCCCAACCCAACAACAAAGACTTCAATGGCAAAAAGGAAGAAACAAAGTAGAAAATACGAAAAGAAAATATGGTCTGCACACACATGCGCGAGAGAGAGAGAGAGAGAGAGAGAGAGAGAGAGAGAGAGAGAGAGAGTTAGGTTAAATTAAAAAACAAAAGGAACAATAATGCAAACACAAGGATACAAAGATAAATGAATGCCTATATAAGAAAACAAAATGAAACCCCAACACAAACACAAGGGGACTGTTATTATCGTTATTTCTAAATAGTTATTTATTTACTTTAATCTTAAATTTTTTAAAAATAAATAATAAGAGGGGGGGAAGTAAAACTAAATAGATACCTCAGAGTGGATGACCTTCAAAAATAAAACAAACCTAAGAACTAACATGAAAATGGGCTTTAAATCTCCCCAATCTAGATTTTGATTCTATGTTCAAGGATCCTGAAGATAAATAACTAAATTGAGAGATAATGGCACTCTTACTTGGGCAAAGACAAGAGAATCTATAGAACTAGGAATGCAATCACTCCATATTTAGCCATATCAAAGATGTTGGAGTCAATGTGAGGCATTTGTATGATATTCAACACAAATACTCAAGTTTTTGTGTTTGTCATAGCTATTTGTTTCTTCCTTTTTACTATTGAAGTTTTTGTTGTTGGGTTGGGATTTAAAAGCTTAGTAAACATTGGGTGTATCAAAGAGATTTCAGAATCTTTCAAAACCTAGATGGCAACTTATGCTCGGGTACTGATGAGAACACAAGTGTAGCTTTGCTTACAACCTTACTTTTGATTTAATTTTTTTATTTACTCATAATTTTGTTTAAAGTCACTTATTAAATCGCTTCTTTCCTTTGTTCTTTTCTTATTTTATAAAAAATTTAATTTGAAAGATCGGATATATTCTCTGTGTGTGTGTACATACATACATATATACATATGTATGTTTGTGTGTGTGTGTGTGTGTGTGTGTGTCTCTTTGGGAATGTTCCTGGATTCATCTAGGTATATACGCATATACATACCTATGTACATAGTTTTGTGAAGAAGTGTTTTGAGCATCTTATTTGTGGCTTTCTGTTGACCATTTGCCCTTGGGTAATATGTCGCATATTTCTTGTGTTGAATCAGAAATAGCCAAGATGATGAATTGAATTGAATCCCTTGATTCAACATGATTTTAATGAGGCATCCGAATCTGCAGATGATAAAGAGCATGCCAACCTCCTTAGAGATTTTTTTAGCCCGAAGCCTCCATCACTGAAACCATGTGATTTTGAATTTTTACATCGATCATGGGTAATTTGTCACAGATTGATGTTTCAATTACTTCTACCCTTGTGGTCAATGGCTCTGCATGTTGTTCATTGATTGAGGGAATTTGGATGAATTTTGTGCAACGTGGAGTGAGGTTCAACAATTCCCTGATGGAATTCATCAAGTTCTTAATTTCCATAATCTGCTCCAAACATGCCTGGTTATAATTTGTCTCCTCCGTGCTTCGTGAGGACTTGGCGGTTCCCTTATGTCAAGAGGAAACTCTTTTTGCTTGTGTGCACGATTGATTTTCTTGTGCCATCTTTTCTTCTTTCCAACGTATCCTTAGCTCGTTTGGCTTCTTCGAAGTCATCTAGTAGTTTCTTAGATCTTAGCATTACTCAAACTTCTTTAGGTTTAGAAGTGACCTTGGCCTGTGGGTCCTGAAGTGCAAGTGGAAGCAATGTCTCTCTAGTCGAGCCAGGGAAGCGTAACCTCTACTCAGGCGGGCCTGCATTGCCGGTCTCATCGTGAAGATACATCCTGAAAACAAAACCCCCAAAGTATATTTAGCCATATCAAAGATACTTGAGTCAATGTGAAGCATTTGTATGATATTCAACACAAATACTCAAGTTTTTGTTGTTTATCATAGTCATCAACTTCTAAACCTAAAGAAGTTTGAGAAATGCTAAGATCCAAGAAATTACAACAGCTTCCAATAGCTATAACCACGAGCTATACAATTAAATTCACAAACTCTTGAATGTAAATTCCTCCACCGAAAGAATTTGGACTTTGTACATAAAACACTTAAAGTTTGGAACACCTAGGACAAATAAGTCATAAATGAATCTCCGAACTTGACTAAGTTTATGAAAATATCTCACAAGAGATTAATCATTGGATAAACTCAAATTCGTAAGTAAAAAGATAGAAGTTTGCTAAGAAAACATCACAATTGGTGCCATTAGAATACCAGTGCTTTCTTGGAATAAAGAATCTCTCGAGTTGTAAAGAAACTATCTAAGTTTATCCAACAAAGGATATCTTCAACATCTATAACTTTTATGCATCTTTTATTTGTCAGATTAAGGTTTTTCTTTTCAGATTTCATCCAATAAAAACAAAATGGATGGCTGACTTTTCCACTCTTAACACTTTTCATCTACCTTTTCATATACGTAATTGAAAATGTATGAAATAAGCTTTCCTACTCATGACTTTAGACCCTCCAAATCACATGCACCAAGCAAGATTGGGGTG
Organism: Dipteris shenzhenensis; assembly: GCF_047967505.1. Lineage (NCBI taxonomy): Eukaryota > Viridiplantae > Streptophyta > Polypodiopsida > Gleicheniales > Dipteridaceae > Dipteris > Dipteris shenzhenensis. The sequence goes on from NC_141596.1 coordinate 15,903,968, forward strand.
CACGCGCGTGCACATACACACACACACATATGTGTGTGTGAGAGTGTGAATATGTATATGTATATGTATATGTGCACACACACAGAGCATATCCCCCCTCCCACACACACACAGAGTATCATCCACAAAAGACTTCACGGGTCTATGAGACGAAGTACAAACAACCAAAATGCGACTTAACCAAAGAATTGTTGAGAGCTGTGGTGCCATGAGCACATAGATTAAAGGCTAAGGTATGGTATAGGAAAGAATCAAAGTAGCCACCCTAGGATGTGGACTACATGATGTGGAGATGTGGATTGAGGATATCCACAAGGAGAGATGTGGATTAGAGAATCTCACATGTGTTGACTATTCAAAGGGCACTCTCTATATAAGAGGCCTATCATGTATTGTTGAGTACAAGGAAGAAATGCACATTCACTCAAGATTTTGTTTATGAGTCTAAGCTAATCTATCTTGGAACCTAATTGACTTGAGGTACATGTCATAGGCACTCTCTTCATCATGTTTCCACACAGGTTCCATCCACCTTAGAGAGCTCCTTAGATCCTGAGGCACACATGTTTTCTCATAGTATCAAAGCATAGATTTAGCTCTTCTAGTTTAGCTCATTAGTAGTTTACTAGGATTGCTCCCATTCCTAGATTAGTTGTAGGTGCGCCTTAGGAACTCATGAGTTCTCCTAGGTTAGTTTTAGTTTTAGATTGAGAGTTCTCTTCCTCTAAGCGAATCTTAGTTCATTTGAGATATTTTCGTTCATGTGAGAGAAAGAGAGAATTAGTTTGAGTTCTTATTTATTTAGTAAGAGATAGAGAGAGATCTCATTTCTTTGAAAGAGAGGATATGTATCTCTAAGATTGAAAGGAAGCTAACAGATTGATAGACATCTTGAGGTAACATCGTGAGCTCAAGGAGACGAGATTGAGAGAAGAAAACATCTTAGGAGCAAAGATAGAGAAGGAGATAGAATTCAACATATTTCCATGTCCAATCGATGCAGTTTTCTGCCGCAACTATGATTAATGGAGCTTGTCCATGGTAGCAAAGCATTTGGATTGTAGCAATGGAATTGGGGAGTAGCGTGCCACTGATTGGTCCGGGGACTCCTTACTCTCCTCAGGCTGGGAGTCATCTATGTTGTCACATCGCAAGCAGTAAATCTTAAGCTCTCAATCCTCCAACGTAGGAACTCCCAGCTCTTTTTGACAGCCTCCACTTTGCCAAATTTCCACCATCAAAGATGGACAGCCTACATTGTTCAATCGCTCCAAAGCCTCAACCCAAAGCTTTGCCTCCAAAGCTTCGACTACCACAACCCAAGAGCCCGTAACTCAAAGTGCACCTTCAATAAGCATCGGGCCTCCACTAGCGGCGACAATAGTGGCTCTCCTTGTTCAACGATCCACTTTGGCTCAACCTCCTCACGAGCTCAAGACCAACTCTCAATGGCTCCTCCAGTCAACAAAGCTACTTTGTAGTAGAGAGCTCCTAGTCTCCAAATGTCGCCATCAACTACCATCAACGCATCTCAGTGTCCGTCCCCTAATGTCTATGATAGGAATATGGATTAGAACAAAGGGATGAATGTAACCAATATTAGATTCTTGGGGAAGCGATATTTTGTTTTTCTCTTTGATAGGCCAAATATGGTAGTTAAGACACTTCGATAAGGCCTTTGGACTATCAAAAGCTAACCTCTTTACCTAGAACGGTGGTCTGAGGAATTCTCACCAAACAACCATAGGTCAACTAAGACCATGGTTTGGGTTGAACTCCCTCATCTTCAGAACGTCGCAGTTGCTCCTTTAGTTTCAACGGGCTGTATACGAGCTACAGCGTCCTCTCCAACAAGGTCATCACCAGCGCACACAGCAGCGCACATAGCAACGCACAATAGCAACAGCAACGCCATAGCCTCTTCACGGCACCCCAGTTGAGCCGACAACCAAGGCTTCTACAAGCTCACAACCAACGAAGTTTCAACATCTAACACAACCCACTCCATCGACAAGCTCGACAACAACGCCCACGCTTGCTCCAAGAACCTTCAATGAGTCATCGACGATCAACCGGCTCCTTCACGTCGCTCAGACCTTACTGAGAAGAATACCTTACCTCAGAAATCTAAGGTTCCACCAAAAAATGACACGTGGCAGATAGATTTGAACTTAGTCAAGTTACAACCATGGTTAGGTTTTTAAATGCCACATCATCATAGTGCCACATAAGCATGCACAGTCAGTAGTGCCACCTAAGCACATAGCCCCTGCCAAGCACAATTTGAAATTCAGCATATGAATCCTTGTGCCACATCATCAAAGGCCATCTCTTCTTCATAGAAACTTTAACAAGGCATAACTTGCAATCCAAGAGGAATTTGCATACTCTCCAAAAAGGAAAAGTAATCGTCTTTTCGAGCTCTATGCGCCTATCAAGTCAGAATCATTGTTAGCAATTAGACACTGCCAATATTGAAAGAAATCAATTAAAAAGACCTTTGCAACAAATGAAAAATCAAAGCATAAATGCACACATCACTGTCATAAGCATGCTAGAAGCACAAGTGCATGAGATGACCATAGCACAGAACATGACATCCACACATAAAGCATTAAGGTACATGGTAGAACAAAGCATCATGCATCATGCTACATCAAGCAAAGAAGAGAATGCCATCGACATCAAGCATTAAGAAGCAACAACCTTGCCACCTTCAGTCACACATTTGTAAATCAAACCTGACCACCTGAGAATAGCCATGTAAGCATCCAGGGAAGGATTTGATCTTGTAATACTCACACTTGATCACCTTAAGTAGCAATGTATGCACTAAGAGGAGATGATAAGATGTAACTCACATTTGACCACCTTGCAGTAGCCAAAGGATCATGGCACCAAGGGAAGGTGTTGAGAGTTGTGGTACCATGAGCACATAGATTAAAGGCCAAGGTATGGTATAGGAAAGAATCAAAGTAGTCACCCTAGGATGTGGACTACATGATGTGGAGATGTGGATTGAGAATATCCAGAAGGAGAGATGTGGATCAAAGGATCCCACATGTGTTGACTATTCAAAGGGCACTCTCTATATAAGAGGCCTATCATGTATTGTTGAGTACAAGGAAGAAATGCACATTCACTCAAGATTCTGTTTATGAGTCCAAGCTAATCTATCTTGGAACCTAATTGACTTGAGGTACATGTCATGAGCACTCTCTTCATCATGTTTCCACACAAGTTCCATCCACCTTAGAGAGCTCCTTAGATCCTGAGGCACACATGTTTTCTCAAGAATCGTGGTAGTATACAAAGCTCAGCTCCTTCCAAGTTATTATAGGACATAACTACATTCTTATGCTATCATAAGGTGGCCTTCATAACATCAATTTAAGACTAAGAGTCTTTGGGTTTGGACTTGAAGTCCCTAATGGGTGCTTGCCATTCCTTTAGCTTATTGTGTCCGAATCATTGTACTCTTCAGCTTAGATGTTTGTCTGAGAATCTTAACTCTCTTTAAAGTAGACATGTGCTTATGTGCCATTTTGACTGATATTGCATATATCATTTTCATCCCATTCAACCTGTGGTACCTCCTTCTTAAGGAAATGATTATATAATCTGTCTTTCTCCTCATCATCATGAAGGCAGCCGTCTTTCATCCCCCCAACGTGTAAGATCATTCTATTTTTCACTCTAGAATTCTAACCTGGAACAATGGACCATGGAGTCACTCCACTACTCAGGTCGATGATTGTATGTTAACAAGTTTTTTCATGGTCTATCCAATAGCATGTCCAAAGCTTCAAGAAGGAAACATAAGACACAACTTACGAGCTTAGCAAGGGTCATAGCTCTAGAGACCTGCTCAACAAAAGGTGTCGGGATACCTCATGCCAAGGGGGTTCCAAGACTAGCAACAATCCACCTAGCAAGCCAACAATAGATAGTATGGGGCTTCCTCAACACAAAGGAGAAGCACATCAGCAATTGCAACTTTCACTTCATCAAACCTACCACAGCCTCAAATGCAGAATAAACTCAGTAGAAGGGAGACCCACTAGGAAAGCAAGTTAGACAGATTCTCATGTATTATGGTCAGCAACAATCCAAATAGAAAAGCTTTCTCAACGCAAAGGAAAAGCACATGCACGACAAAGCGTGTCATTCTTATTTCTACCAAGAACAAGACGAAGACAAGTGACACTGTCCCCATTTCCATCCCCTAGCCAGTACAGCAATTACAACTTCCCTTCATCAAGACCTACCACAGCCTTGAAGGCAGTCTCAACTTTCTCTCTAGTGGAAGAATCTCAGCAGAAGGGACCCTCTAGGAAAACTAGTTAGAGAGATTCTCATTTGTTATGGACACATAGCAGGATGCAACGTCAGTCTTCTTTTTTATGATGGCAGTTTGGGGTTGTGCTCGGCAGCCATGCTCAACCTCCCTACAAAGCAGTCAATGGATGTGCTCGAAGCTTCATGATCCATTTAGGAATGCTCTGCAACCAATCACCAAATCAGTAGCACAAGATATCAAGCTCTGCATCAATGGGATGCTAGAGGAGCGGATCTTCATTGTCACCCCAACAAACATTATCTAAGGAGCACCATGGCCTGCCAACCACAGCAATGGTCAATTGCCGAGACCATACCATTACAATGCAAGATTCAGATGGAATGTCTCGGGTGATGCCCTAGCTTACTCGTAGGAAGCTAGCAGCCCATCTATCAATGACATGGCATCAGCTTCTATCCTATTTGAAAATAACAAGCGTTAAAGGATGCTAAGTTAGCCAGATATGGGATATGGTGGTATAGACTAAAGGATTAGAAATCTTGCATAAGGTGTCAACAATTCACTTCACAGTCCTCAGGTACAGCAAGAATGTGCGCAAGGGTCTGCAAACCTAACCTTTCTTCTAGTTTCAGCTAAAGAAGATGTCATGCAGCCCATGGGCATCTCCTTGACCATGGGGCAGTCTCAGGGGCAGCCAAAACCTCAACAGGGTTAGATCGGCAGCAACAAGTCCACGTGGCAGCCATGTAGGTCAACATGGCTGCCCACATCATCTATGGAGGTGTCCAGCAACAACCAGGACAGTAAATGCTGCCATACAGCCACATCAGCCAGCATAGGGCAGAACACAGAAGTCGGCTCAGAACAGTAAAAGGGATTGCAGTAGCCTTATAGGCTCAGATCCAGTCTGTACACTCGCAGACCAGGTTGGGTCTGTGTAGACCGATTCAGTCTGTAAAAGAATGGCGGTTACGAAATAGAAAAATACAGACCAATCTGTGAATGACAATTACAGACCCAATCTGGCAATCTGTGAAATGGCAATTACAAGAGCCTTCAGGTCTGTAACGGGCCAAAGCCTCATTCTTCTAGCATCACCTAGTGCAATTCTTAAGCCACCAGCCTTAGCAGCCATCAGCTAACATAGCCTCTCGTGATCCAGTGCTTATGCAGGAGTTCTCAGTCAGTAGCCATAGCCAACCACTCATAAGCAGCAAATCCTAGCCCCTTAAGTCAAATCCAGCCTCTCCATTGAGGAACTAGATCTTATATTCAGCCCTCTCCATTGAGGAACTAGATCTTATATTCAGCCCTCTTCATTGAGGAAAGCCTTTAGCCATTTCCGGTGGCTCATTGGTGTGTGCCAAGGCCAAACAAGATAGTAATTAGCATGAACTCTCAGTGCAACATTTCTCAGTATGATGTACCCTTATGCATAACCACAGTCTCTCTCTCTCTCTCTCTCTATGTCTCGGTATCCACACTGAAACAAAAGTGCAGAAATTTGCAGCCAATTCAAGAGGCTTCCGAATAGACCAAGACAAGCAGGAGAATATGCCATCACGCTGGATGCAAAGCTGAATGCACTGGCAATCACACCCACATGGGAAGCCCTCAGAGAGGCGGTCCTTGATACAGCAACACAGGTTTTTGGGTCAATCCCTCAAGACAGGAAAAGAATGCATAAAGGAATGCCATGTAAGAAATGGTATGATGACGAATGCAAGAAACTCCGCAATCAGCTGAAACATATTTCTATATACCTTTGTAAGACTAGAATAAGTCCAATCATACAAATTTAGATTTTTTGTTGTTCTAAAGATCAAAAATCTACATAGAAAATAAAAGAGAAAATAAAAGAGAATATGAAAGAGAAGAAAAAAGAGGTAAACAAAAACTTTTAAGAAAAACAAAAGGAAGACATACTTAGCAAGCAAAGCAACACTTATGTCGTCATCAGTGCCCAAGCATAAGCAGCTATACTGGGTTTCTAAAGACCCGCGGAGTCTCTTGGGCAAACCTAGTGCTTACTAAAATACGTCAAATAAACAGAAGAGAAAGAAAACAAGAAATAAAAAAGAAAGGAAGCAGGTGACTAAGCAAAAATAAACAAGCAAGTTCTAACTTAGAAAGCACAAGTATACTCAAACAAACTCTCTTTTGAAACTAAAAGAAAAACGGCTATTCAGCTCCCCGCTTTTTATTTTCAGCTTATGTTCAATCATTCTAAACATACCTAAGGCCGATACACCATAGATAAAAGACTTCGTATCTAAGATTGTGCGTACTTTTTTCATTATTTTCCTTGGATCATACCTCTTGTGTAATAGTAAAGTGATCAAATTACTACATTGAGTGATAAAAGACTCCTTAGTTGTACAAAGGCGGGAAAATCTATGGAATTGGGAAGAAATGACTCCATATTTTGCCAAATCAAAAATGTTTGAGTCAATGTGAGGCATTTTTATAATGTGTAAACCACTATATTCAGGTTGTTCACGTTTATCGTATATATCCTATGGTAGATTCAGAAATTCTAAGATCTAAGAAAACACAAGAATCCCCTCTTGAAGTGCAGTTCAGTTCACAAGAGTCACGAGGATAGATTCCTTCTCCAAAAGCACTAGCGTCTTTGTACATAAAGTCTTGAAAGTTAGGAACATCTGGTACAAATAAATCATCTATAAAACGCCTAACTTGGCTAAGCTTATGTAAAATGATAGGGCAGGTATTGATAGAAATAAGACCTTGCATAAACTCAAATTCATAAGTGAAAAGATAAAAGTTTGCTAAAAAGACGGCACAATGAGTGCCCATGGGGATTCCTATAATTTATTGAAACAAAGAATCACCTATTGTGATGTAAAGATTATCTAAAAGAAAATCTATCCAAGAGCAAACATCTTCCACACTTACTACCTTTGTGTATCTTTTCTTTTTAGAACCTATGTCATGATCTTTATTTTTTAGCCACAAGAGGTCAAAGCATAAGGCTGTTTTCTCAACTTTTAGGACTTTGCATCTATCTTTGTCAAATCTCATATTGAAAACTTTAGCCACTAGCTTTTTATTCTAAACTTCAGGTCTTCCAGCTCAATCTTTATGTAAAGCGTCATAAAATCATAGGTTTGAAGGAGAATAGGAGACTCTTTTTCTTGAATGCTTTGAGAGGAATTAAAAAATTTTACAACAGGAATCACTCCTACAGAGTCATTTAAAATCCATCTTGAGTGCGAGGGGACATCTGCCTCTTTTAATAAGTCCCTCCAAAGTTCATGGACACTAGGCAACATGGCTTTGAAGCAGTAGCTTAGCCATTTAGAGACATCCGTCAAAGTAGTCTCACAAGCAGCTGCAATAAATCTTGGCTTTTTGGGAGTTTCATGAAACTTCCAAGCAGCACAAAGAAAAGGTATACTTGGATTGCAAACAAACCCAAAAGACTTGCAAAAACTCTGATGTTTTGAGATCAAATCCTTTTGAGAAACTAAGGTAGGGGCGTAAGTTTTGGCAAGCGAGTTCACTTCTCTCAAAAGACATTCTAAGTAAAACTTTTTGCAAATAAAAACAAAGTTATTGGAACATTTGTCCATATAAGAAATGACAAAATTCCTAAGGAATTTTCAAAGGAGAGTTTCATCTTCTTTAGAAAGATGGTTACTTTGCTTTGAGCAATTAACCGAAGGGACTTCTTCTAGTTTCAAAGCAACTTTCTTCAAAATCTTCCCTTTTCATTCTGATAAGATATTTTGAACTCCTAAACATTCTTCTAATTGCAAAACAAACTTTGAGATTTCCTGATCGATAACTTTTAAAAGGCAAGACTCTTTAAAAGAGTACAATCGAAATTTCGTGCCTTTCATGAAAAGGTCTCTTAAGTTACTAGAAAGCAAAATTGAGGTATCAACTGAAACATATTTCTAATGCAAACCTCCACAGGCACAAGGAGAAGCAATACAATGCCCTCACGAGAAAGAAAAAAAGAAATTACATTTTGGAAAGGGAAAAATCTGATTTGATCACCTTCATCAAGAATCTCAGGAAGGGGTGGAAACAGGTTAAGAGACTGAAGAAAAAGATCATGGGAAATATATCAGATGAGGAAATGCTTGAGTATGTTATCAGACTCTATAACCATGCCAATGCAACAGACATGGGAAATGAAGAACTGTCATATGCTTCAGTCAACCCTTTCACTTTTGAGGACATTGAAGCAGGGCTGAAGAAGATGGCAAATGGAAAGGCCCTTGACCACATGCACATGTGTGCTGAACTCTTACTTAAAATGGACAAAAGATAGGACACGACACTGGCTATCACACATACTGACAAATGCTCTACATCATGGCTTTCCTCTTGACTGGCAAGAGAATTGGGTTCAACCACTATTCAAAGGGGGAGACAAAAACTCAGTCACCAATTACAGGACTATAATGGATAGCTCCACACTAGCTAAACTTTTAAGCACGGTGCTTGAAGCAAAAATCAATACTTGGGCAGAAGAGGCCAAGAAGAGGGCCATTGGACAAGCAGGCTTCCGTAAAGAGCATAGGATTGTAGATCATCTGGTCACATTAAGAGTACTCATGGATGAAAGCAGACTCAAAGGAAAAACTCTTTTATGCTGTTTTGTATATTTTAAGAAAGCATTTGATACAATCCCGAGAGGTGGCCTATGGAAAAGAATGCAAGACCTCAAAGTTCCCCTGGCACTAAGAGTAGGCATCTCTCGAATCTACGAGAAAGTATCATGCAGACTAAAAGAAGAGCATGGATTGTCAGCTGCATTTCAAAGTAATATGGGGGTGAAACAAGGCTGTCCTCTCTCACCTACACTATTTGGAATCTGCATTGACAAGTTAGAAGAACTCATAAATGAATTTACAGCAGAAGAAGGGGGGAAAGGACCCACACTCGGGATATGGACAATACTATTGCTTCTATATGTAGATGATGTGGTTCTTTCTGCTTATGACTCTGATTCCATGCATCAACTACTACAGACACTTCATGTCTTTTGCGATGAAAGTGGACTGCAAGTTAATATCACCAAAACCAAAATGATGGCAATATGCACCACTCAACCTAAACACCTTCCTGTTATTAGCTTTGTGGGGCAACCCATTGAATATGTCAACACCTTTAAATATTTAGGCATCGCCATACCAGCCGACCACAGATGGTGGCAATGTGCACAAAGAAGGTTAGACACAGGTTGGGAAAAATATTATCAATTTGAAAATGATTGCAGGCACACTGACACCCGGAACTGGAAGATCCGGAATATGTTGTTTGATGCATATGTGGTCCAAACAGTGCTCTACGGAGTAGAAGTATGGGGAGGTAGCATCTCTCCATCTACATGGAATGAGATTGAAAAAATGCAGAAAGAATTCCTACAACGACATCTAGGAGTCAAGGCTACTACCCTGTACTCTGTGCTCCTTTTGGAAACAAGCCGGAGGCCAATTAAGTTTCATGCATTGATCAGAGTGATGCAATATATAGTGGACGTACAACAAATGCCAACGGACAGATTACCACACAGAGCACGGACAGTAAGTATGAAACTTCAAAAGAACCATAAAAGCAAGATCATATGTACAGGATGGGGGACAGACATAAGAAAATAGTTCAGCAGAAGGAAAGTGGAACCATACTTAACTATGCCACCTGAAAACGTCAAACTACAGGAATTCCAGTTGTCCTTACTATGCACCCTACAGGCTCAATGGCTGACAGTAGAAGGAAGACCAAGTTAGAATACTACCAAGATTAAATAAATCCTCTATGCTGGTCATCATTCATGAAATAAGATGCCTCTGCTCAGCCATACATCAGCACTCCCATCCCTCTTCTCTATCGCAAGAATATTGCCAGATTCCGCACACGGTCACATACCTTGGCCATAGAGAAAGGAGCTTGGCTGAATTTGCCACGACATGCCAGAGTTTGCAGATTTTGTGATTCACAGACAGTTGAGACAGAGGCACATGTAGCCCTACATTGCCCCAGATATGCACATATCAGGGATGATTACCAGCAGATACTGGTAGACACCACACAGCTCTCATCAGTTCTCTCCACTGCCTCTCCGGCAGCATTGGGGTCTTTTGTCACCCGTCTTTTTTTGTACCATCAAGAACTTGAAAACTCTTGACCCCTCCACATCGGAGAAGATTTTTTTTGTACTGAGGATTAGGTCCCATGGGTCATTTTTGGCCCCCCGAGGACAATAATAAATTCTACTTCTACTTCTCTCTCTCTCTCTCTCTCTCTCTCTCTCTCTCTCTCTCTCTCTCAGTTAGCAAGCACGTTTCCACACCCAGTAGTCAGTATGGGCATAACCATAGAGAGAGTGTGCTTGCGATGCCCATTATAGTGCAGACCAGTCGGCCATAGTCAAAGGCCCATCGAAAGTTTATCTTACCAAAAAGCATTGCCATTGGCTGGTGCACATCTTTTGTCAGCACTACCAACTGCACTGCCAGAATTGCAGAGGACAGGAAGGCTGATGTAGATGTAGTGTTGTAGCCATTAGTTCCCACAAGAACACTTTCCATTGTTGTGATTATGAAAGCAAGTTGCATCTGTGACCGTGCTGTTCTATCTTTAATATAAGAGCAATGGCATTGTGACAATCATCACAAACCCAGAGATTTTTTATGACATGTATAGGTGTCCCCTCTGATGATTGCATTAGTGCACCAGCAACAGTCAGCTTCTCACTGTGCCCACACAGCCAGCAACAGCCAGCTTCTCACTGCGCTCACACAGTGCATCTTCCTTTAAATCATCACACATTTCCTGTAAGCACAATCCAAATCAGCATATATGCTTCTCCCTTCATTTTGAAAGAAAGATATATCACTTTTGCATATATATCTTTGCTTTGAAGATGTCTCCGATCTCCCATGACAAAGGTGTGTACCTTTCATCCAAAGTCAGTCCACCGGCTCCATCCTGCCAATTCCATGCTTGAACGTTCTTTTTCATTGCTTGGATCTTACCATGATCCTCCCACATGTGAACACGCGCATATATGTTTGACATCAAAACATAGGCAGCATCAAGGTTTTTATCTAATCTCACTGCATTTTCAAAAGCTTTCCTTCCAACCTCTACATTCTTCCGCTGTTGACAAGCACTCAACACAGTCATCCATATGAAAGCATTAGGTTGGAAAGGCAGATTCTCCACCATTGCCACTGCCTCTTCGAGTTTGCCTGCATGGCCAAGGAGATCGACTATGCAAGCATAGTGCTCAACGGCCGGGATGAGGCCATACTCTTTGCACATAGCCTGGAAATACTTCTGGCCCTTGTCCACTAAGCCCACATGCCTGCATACTGTGAGAATACTGAGAAATGTGACCCTATCAGGATGTATGCCATCCTCCCTCATTTTCTTAAACAAATGAAACACAAGTTCACTCTCTCCCTGGCGGGCATACCCTGCCATCAATGAACTCCATGTTACAATATCCCGTGTGGGAAATGAATCAAAAACCTTTTGTGCATCAACCATGCTCCCACATTTTGCATACATGTCAATAAGACTGCTTGCCACAATTGTAATAGACTGAAGCCCCACATTGCTAATTTGAGAATGAAGTTCTTTTCCAGTTTCCAAGGCTGCTATGTTGCCACATGCTTTCAAGACGGCAACAAAAGCCCAGCTGTCTGGTGACAGACCTTGGTCTTGCATTTGTGCATAAAGTCTAAAGGCCTCCTCACTTTCTTCCTGCTCGACATACCCTGCGATCATGGCAGTCCACGTAACCACACCACGGCATGACAGTTCGTCAAAGACACAGCGTGCATCCCCCATACTCACACACTTTGCATACATATCCACCAGTGTGGTTCCCACAAATGCATCCAACTCATAGCCACTCTTTACTACTTCAGAGTGGATGGCCCTCCCATTCTCCAGGCAAGCTATTTTGGCAAAGTTCGCATCAATTCGCATCTCCTGTTCCGATGCTGCCAAGCTACTGCAAGCCTTCAACAAGCCAACAAAGGTTCGATCATCGGGTGCGACATCTTCCTGCCGCATCTGTGCATATGATTCCAAAGCCAGCACATTGTCTCCCAATTCAACATACCCCAGAATCATGGCATTCCAGGAAACAACATCACGATATGATGATAAGTCAAAAACGTATTGTGCATCCTCCATGCTCCCACATTTCGCATACATATCCACCATGGTTGTCCCTACAAAGACATCTGACTCAAAGCCACTCTCTACTATTTGCATGTGGATGCCCCTACCCTTTTCCAAGAATCCTAGTTTTGTGGATTTGCCATCAACTTTCTTCCACTGTTCCAGTGCTGCCAGGCTACTGCAAGCCTTCAATGCACCAACAAAGGTTCGACGGTCCGGTGGGACACCTTCCTGCTGCATCCTCCAATAAAAATCCAAAGCAAGTGCACCCTCTTCTTGTTTGCTATACCCCAAAATCACAACATTCCAGGAAGCCACATTATGACGAGGCAATATGTCGAATACACGCTGTGCATCCTCCATGCTCCCACATTTGATGTACATGTCTACTAAAGTGGTTCCCACAAATTCATCTAGCTCAAAGCCACTCTTTACTACTTGGGAGTGCATGGCTCTACCTTTCTCCAAGCATCCTATTTTAACAGATTTCCCACCAATTTGTTTTCGCTCTTCCATTGCTGCCAGTCCAGTGCAAGCCTTTAATGTGCCAACAAAAGTTCGATGATCTGGTGTGACATCCTCAGGTTGCATTTGTGCATACAATTCCAAAGCCCACGCACCCTCTCCTTGCTTGCTGTACCCCACGATCATGGCAGTCCAAGAGACAACATCACGTTGAGGCAATTCATCAAAGACACGTCGTGCATCCTCCATGCTCCCACATTTCACATACATATCCACCAAGGTAGTTGCAAGGAATACATCTGATTCAAAGCCGCTCTTTGCTACTTGGGAGTGGATGGCTCGACTTTTCTCAAGGCATCCTATCTTAACAAGCTTCCCATCAACTTGCTCCTCCTCTTCCGATTCTGCCACGCTACTGCAGGCCTTCAATGCACCAACAAAAGTTCGAGCACTCGGTTGCATACCTTCTTCGTACATCCGTGCATACAACTCCAACGCGAGGGCACCCTCTTCCTGCTTTGCGTATCCCAAGATGAGAGTGTTCCATGACACCACATTTCGCTTTAGCATGTTGTCAAAAACGTGGCGAGCATCCACCATGCTCCTACGCTTCACGTACATATGCATCAAATTGTTCGTCTCAAACAGTGGAAGCTCATTCAAGCGTTCTATCGTATGGCCATGAATTTCTGTGACCTCATTCAGCTGAGGAACCCTCAAGTGAACTGCAGTTCCAATTCGCGATCCAAATGAAAGAAGATTACTTCGAGAGATATCCCCACCAACCCTCCTGGGTGCCTTCTTTTCTAGTGCGTCTTTAGCACATTTTGGAGTGATGCAATCGCATATCCAAAGAGCCTCCTTGGTCGTCTTACGCCTAATAGCAGGATCGGGATTGTCCTGAAAACAAAATCATCTACATTGTAAGGCAATCAACAATTTGCAGACGCCATCAAAATGATTTTCAGAATCTCTCGCAGCTTGCCACTTACTTTGGAAGCCCAGCCGTCGGCCAAAATTCCGAAATACTCCCGCGGTGATGGCCCCGTACTTAATTGAGCCATGGGTGGCACAAAACCTTCATGCAGGGTACCCACTCCAACTAGTAGACAAATCCCTCAATTCAAAAAGCCTGGTATAAGAAGCAGATCCAAAATTTGGTTCTATTTTTGAGTGTGATGTGAAGCTCCTGGCCCGGAGTAGCATAAGTACATGGATAGAATTGAATTGTGCTACTACCGGGCCAGAATTTTGCTTTCAGCGCGCTCATCAGGCACAATGAAGGGTGGGCAAGGAACAGCCATTGGGTGCCTAGCAAAAGAGCTCGGCATAAACAGCTTGCCAGCCTCCTCAAAGGCTACGGTCTGCGGAGGGCAGATCTTGACCGTCAGATTCGCACACCTTCATAATCAGAATGAATGGATGAAGTGCAAAATCTACTTGTCCTCCACCTTCAGATCAAAACATCGATCACGATTCACTGCACATGGCTTGATGCTTGAATCCCGCCCAATCGCCAATGCCGATCAACAACCGAGGCAACCGGCTTCGAGCCTCCAGTTGGCCTCGGTTTCCTCTCGAGAAGCGACTCCCTGAGCCTCCTCCATGGACCTACTGGGGTAGCAAATTATATGATCTTGTGAGAGATTCCCATATAGTACAACGTGAACAAAATGGGTGTTTACAAAACTATGTCCGCCACATGCATGCCCATGGTGCACTGAACTCATCTAGGTCGTGGGCTAAGTCTGTACCATGGGCGCATCGTGTGCTTCGGAAATCCATGATCCTTGGGTGTGCCCATGGTGGGCTTAAGTCTTTAAGCACCCCAATGTTTACAGACTAGAGCTGCCCATGAATGCGTCTGGGCCATGGGCCGGCAATCTTGCCCGCCCATGATTTATGGTGGTTCCCATGGTGGGATGCGTGTGTGTCTGCACGCACCTATGATAGAAGGTGTTAATGCCAATGCAAATCAAGGTGAAGCTTCATAGTCACAAGTAGACGTAGCATATTCTTCCTACATTGTGCACATGAGAGTCCTCCTAGAGCGTTTGATGAGGCTTCTCGAGCAGAGCCAAGAATACTAGAGGTAAAACATTTTTGAGTGTGCGAGTGAAAAGCAATGGGCTAATGGGACTTTGCAAATCAATTTGAGTGACTAGTTAAGTAATCTTGTTTCCATTACATGGTGTTAGGTATCTCCTTAATATAGAGTGGTGGAACATGAACCCTTCAGAAATCTCTAGAGTCATGAATGATGACTCCCATGAGGTGGTTTTAGCCTCTTATCCAGAGGACTCTATGTTTATAAGGGTGACAATGAACTAGATAAGTACCGATGCAAGGAGGGCTAATTTATGTCCACCAATATTAGCTAAAAGTACACCAGTGTGGAAATGGTAGATGATAATTGGTGCTATTTGTCAATTCTTATGTTTGGGTTTTAGCACAACCATGGTCCAACTAAGGCACTAAAGGAATCTAATGCACTATAAGAACATGCAAGTGATTTAAAATACAGTGATGCAAGTGAAATTACCGTCAACGAAAATTTCAATCTATCGACAGAAATCTCAGTTCATCGACAGAAACTTTTTTTCCGTCAATGGAATTTGGGATTCCAAGTGGATTCTAGAATCTCGATTTTGATGACCGAAATTTTCTAACGGACGGAAATGTTTCCGCCAATTAAATTTTCAACGATTCTTTTTTCATCGGCAAGAGATTTTGGCGATGAAAGTTTCATTGGATGAGAGTGCAGTTTCACACATTTTGAAACGCTTCTTTTCCCCCCTTTTTTGGACGGAAGTTTTACTCCGTCGATGGAAATATCAATCCCTCACACAATTTGGGATTCCATAATCCAAGTTCACATCACAACGGCTTGGATTAAAATAAAGTGCGTTGATAAACTAAAAATCGTGACTATTTAGATCGAAAATATACTATTTGATCCAAATAATGTAAGATGATAAAATATTTAATCCTAAAAACATCTTAACATTCAACAAACCTCTTCTATGGCCATAATCTCCATATAACTACCTATGTTAATATTGACATATTCTTAAATTCAAGCATTCGATTAACACTATATAAAAAGAAAAAAAAATTAATGACAATGCATTCCTATAGGTTTATGGATAGCACATTACATACAACATGGAGTTTGGAAACATATATTGGTACAAAGCTTATACTTGAGGGCAATGTTGTTACTTGTATGGAAATAATTTGTACTAAACTCTTTTTAACAAAAGTACTCAATGGAAAGTTGATTCAAATATGCTTTAAAAAAATAAAATAAAAAGAAAAGTGGAATTCATCAATGTGTAGAAATGTTTAAGTTGCAAGCTATAGAAATTCTTGTTATGGTTTTGACTTAAAATTTTTTGGACAATCAAGCACAAAAAAATAATTAATATTTTAAAGAAAAAGGTCCAAGGACTTTCCCAGTTGAATAGAATAGTTACTTCTCCTTTGTATTTGTTTGAAAGAAATAGTAAAAAGGAAACCATTAAATAAGTAAGAAATTGTGTAAATACATAGCCAAATATCTTAAGGGTGAAAACTACCATGAAAATTTTAACAAAAAATTGTGTGTGTGTGTGTGTGTGTGTGTGTCTGTGAGAGAGAGAGAGAGACCAAGCATGTATTTGTAATTATATGTATTTGTGTGTGTGTGTGTGTGTGTGTGTGTGTGTGTGTGTGTGTGTGTGTACATGTACATGTACATATATATGTATATATGTATACATACATGCATGCATGCATATATAGATAGATAGAGAGAGAGAGAGAGAGAGAGAACAACACTTCAAGAATTGCCATTTATAATAGATCTGTCCCCTTTATCTCTTCTATCTAACTTATAGACACCCAGCACCATCACTCAGTTTTGTGAATATAAACATCAATATATATGGAGAACAAAAAGGGATGTTGAAGGAGTCTTCTTGTGTAATACTAAATGGAGGAACATGGACATCAAGAACACAGGGGGGCCTCCACCGGGGGCATCCTTGACATAGAGATCCATGGGGGACTTCCAAGCAAAAGAGATCATAAGGTCCCAGGTGGTCTGCTTCAGACTTGCACCTGTTCCCCTTCTTAACAGTCTCTCATTTTTAAGCAGGTGTCCGCCGTCAACACCTAAGACTAGCGTTATCATCAGTATGTTATAACTGGCAGGATTATACATCCATTTGTGTTCTTCTCTACATTCACATAAATGTTTGGACCTTTAAAACATAATGCATGAGCAGTCACACCTCTCAAATATCTGAGAATCCACTTTACAGCCATATAATGTTCTTTACCTAGATTATTCCTAAATTTGCTCACAACTCCTACTGCATGTTGGACTCTACCTACATTCCTTCTTCGTACATTTTTGGTTCACCAGAATCAGTTGACAAAACATAACTGAAAGGAGGAAAAAAATTACTCAAGTGCATTCTCATTTTGTGTAACCTTTGGAAGTTCATCTCCTGTAATTTCATCGAGCTGTGTATTCTGTGTTTGCATTTTCTTTCTTCCTTTTCTACAAGTGAGCTTCATACATAACAGTCTCATTGAATACAACATCTCTGCTCCTAATGATTTGTTACTTTATCATCCCATAGACAATAACCAAACTCACTACCTCCATATCCAAAAAAGATGCACTTCTTGGATTTTGCCTCAAGCTTTGTTCTTAATTCTTTATCAACATGGACAAATGAATGCTTCACAACCAAAAACCTTCAAAAAAGAATACTTAACGTTTTTACCTATCCATGCCTCTTCTAGAATGCCACCATTTAAGGAACTTGAAGGCGATCTATTTTTATCAAGTGAACAACTATATTCACTGCTTCAACCCAAAGCTGTAAGGGTAGCCCTGCATGTAGTCTCATTCTCCTTGCACGCTCCATGATTGTTCCCTTCATCCTCTCTTACACGGGATTTTCTTGTGGTATTTTTGGAGTTGTCTTTTCATTACGAATTCCATTGTATGAATAGTAACTATCAAACTCTTTGCTACAGTATTCACCTCCACTATCAGATCTAAGAACCTTCAACTTCTTTCCTACCTCATTCTCAGCCAAAAATTTCCATTTCTTAAAGGTTTCAAAGATATCATATTTTCTTTGAATGCAATAAACCCAAGTTTTTCTAGAACTATATCATCAATAAAAAGTAACATAATGGTGAGAACCACCAAGAGATGATACATCAGTAGGATCCCATACATCTATATGCATAAGCTCTAACTTTTCTCTCTTCTTTTCTTTCCCAACTCTAAGAAATCTGACTCTCTTTTGTTTTCCATAAACACAATTCTCACAAAAATCCAAATGAACTTGCTTCAAACCTGGCAATAGCTTTCTTGAGTAAAGAATGATTGGAGAAGCCTACTTGTTGAGAATGGTGAAGTTTATGCAAAGGCTAGGTGAGAGAAGTAGAGGTTGAAGGTCCAGCCAATTGCAACTCACAAGAAAAGCTTATATTTCTTGATAAAACTCTAGCTTTAAATATAAGCGCTAGAGTTACTTGAAGAAAGATGACCAAAAGCTTGCTTGTTGAGGAAGATGAAAATGACTAGCACGAGCATAGCGATGGGGTTAATAAATCGCACCTCACAGCTAACAAAGAAAAGCAGAATATTTCAAAACATGGATTAGAAAAGTTGGGTTTCCAAAAAGCAATCCTTTGCGAGGTGGTGTGTTGCCATAAGCCTAACTTTCTCCATATCATGTTCACCATGATGAAATGTAAACCAACCCAACAAAATTACAAATGCACCCAAAAAGGTTACTAATAAAAAAGAACCTCCATAACTAAGCAATTTTTCATGCGATGTGCATAATTTAAAGCATTGTACAATGTTCAAGAAGTGATTTGTGGCTAAATTAAACAGACCAACAAGTCTAGAGGGTTTACCCACCTATTTCTCTAAATAATATTCTCAATTCAAAGAAAATAATTAGTTCTTATAAACATGTTTCGGAGCATACTTTCTCATGAGGCTTTTGCTTGGGATGTTGGGAGATCCACATTAGAATATTTTCTATGCAAACTAGCTTTCATCATCATGAACATGTATTCTTTGAACAACCATTCGTACTTAAAAATTTGAGGGAACTTAAAAAATGAATCAAATAGGTACTTACCCTCTTCAATTGCTTGACTAGGTATGTCTTTTCTATACTCTCTTGTCGAGGGTAAAGTATTCTATGGTAGACTCCTACCCTAGTGCTATCACTAGTAGTACTATGCTCAATGATATACAAGGCACATGAGAAAAACTTCCCAAGTGTGCTAATGTCAACTAAAACGTTCCTCTTTAAGTCTCCAATTCAAAAGACACTATTCTTTAGTTTCGCACTCAAAACTACTCTAAAGAGCCCTCTGGGCTCTTAAATTGATAGAGTCATGACTATCTCAATCTAACACATTAAGTGTCATCTTAGGTCTCTTTAATTCATAGACGCATGAGTACCATGGTCTAACATTCTTTAGCATCAACTCTAGATATGAAACTCACAACAATGATTTCTCCAATTTCAGTGTCTTTGCTCTTTATTTGAGCGAAGGACCTAGATGGACACTCCTTGTCATCTCACACTAACTGAAGTTTGTGGAAGAGAAGATGTAAAGCTATGAAGGTTTCCAAGTCTCCAACAAGAAGGAAATGATTGCAAGGAAGAACACAAGCATTTTTAATGCTTAGACAAATTTTGCAACCAAGCTTCATTCTCAAATGAGAATGAACATGAGAAAAATAAAGCTACTCCAAGAAGAAATATGAGAGAGAGAGAGAGAGAGAGAGAGTGTGTGTGTGTGTGTGTGTGTGAGAGAGAGAGAGAGAGTATGTGTGTGTGTGTGATTGTGCATGCATGCGTGACCCCCCTCCAGTAGCCTTTTGATGAGTGGACCCCCCTCGAGTAGCCTTTTGATGAGTGGAGTTTCTCAACATATTTGCATGCTCTAGAAAATGAAATTCACCCCATCTTTGGAAACTCAATCCATCTGTGATTAGCCTTGAGATCCTTTCTTCCTATTGATGATCCCTCTCCTATTTTTGGATAGAATAGCCAAAACTTCAAGAAGATTCCATTTAGGGCCTTGGACAATGTTCCTCTCTCTCTCTCTCTCTCTCTCTCTCTCTCTCTCTCTCTCTCTCTCTACACGCGTTCCTTTCCTCCATTGGTTTGGTCACTTGCTCATTAGTTCCCCCCCTCCCAAACCCCTCTTTCAATTTCTCTCCCTAGTATTTCCCTTTTTCACCCACTCTCCACTCATTTCCCTCGCATTTCCCTTCTTAAATTTTCCCCCTCCCCCCTTCTCCCCCCTTTTTCCCTAATTTTTTCCATATTTTTCCTACCATTTTTTCCAATTTTCTTCCTAAAATTTCTCTTAATTTTTATATTTTTTGGCCTATTTTCCTAATTATTTCATATTTCTACCTAATTTTCCCTAATTTCTTCTAGACTCTTCCTAATTATTTTCCTATTTATTTCCTAATATATATATATATTCCTAATTATTTCCTATGTATCCTAGACTTTTTTAAAATTGCAAACTTTCCTAGATACTCCTAATTTTCCCTTTTCCCTCATTTTGTTCTCTATTCCTAAATTTTTCTTATTTCTTTTCTTAAAATTTTTTTTTTCGAAACCTTTGTACAACAATTTAATCTACTAAAACCCAACCCCCTTTCCTCCTTGTCTCTCCTAACTCCCTACATCCCTCTATTCTCTTTAAACTTGTCCTAATTTTTAGTTCCCTAACCTCATCAAGCTCAAGTAAACTAATTTCCCCTAGATTGGTTACTCCTAATTTTCCCCATGGGCTTTTTACTGCAACAGGTGGCTTTAGGATTGGTACTCCCACCTTCTTAACTAACCAAAACCCCCCCGCCATTTTTCTTGGGCTTCTAAACCGAAAAAAAATGCAACTGAGTCCCTAGCTGCCCGACTCCTCCCCAACTAACTCCCCTTCCCCTATATATATAGCCTACCTCACTTGCTCTAATTTACCACACAGTCTACCTCCCTCGCGGTGCTCCTGCACTCTAGTCTGTGCGCTGTACCGTCGACGCTCGCCCCGCTACAATTTTTTTAAGGGATAGCTGCTCCCACCCGATTGTGCTCTATAGTCTCCTTGACTTTGACTCTCCAAGCCTCCTTATAAATCCTCGACTACGCTGCTCGGTCCTCCCCTCAGTGATCATTGTGGCTCCTTAGCTCAGACCTCCCTACCACTGGGCTATCTACCCTTACTCTCGAGATCTGGTGCATTGACCATTCAGTGCTTTAGTCCATGATTATCGATGTTTGTGCTACTTAACTACTTGCTTGAGTCGCCTCTACACCCACATCCTTTAAATCCTTCTCGCACACCCTACTGATTGGGTATTGCTCTGCACAGCAGACATGGACTCCTATAAAAGGCTAATTTTATTCATATTTTTAAGGTTTCGTTTCCCTTTTAATCCTTTCCCCCCTCTCTAACAACCTTATAACACCCCTTCTACTCATTCTAATCCCCCCCAACCCTGCTTTTAATCTTCTCCCTATCCCTAATATTTTTCTAATTTAATTTCTCTCCTTAAACCCCCCCTTTTTTATGACTCTTTAATTTGTATTTAATCCCTTTAATCTTTCTTTACTTATTATCTCCCCTTATATTTTTTATATATCTTTTTCTTTCTTCTCATCTCTCCTTTATCTCCTTATCCCCCTTTACCCCTTTTCCTTTTTATCTCTTCTTGAAACCTTTGTTAAATCTCTCCTTGTAAAACTTTCTTTTTTTTCCTTAAAACTTCATAATCCTCTCTTTAAATGCATCTCTCCTTACCCCCCTTTAACTATCTTTAATTTAATATTTTTGTATTAAAATTATTTACATAATTTTCTTAATTCCTCCTTTTTCAAAAAACTTTTTACACCACTTTCCAAAAAAATATTTTCACTTCTCCTTAAAGCTTTCATTCCCCCTTTTTTCCCCATTCATTACGTTTCTCCCCATTTTTAATATATTCCCTTCTTTAATTTGTCTCTCCTTAAACCAACCCCCCTCTTTTAAATTCCCTCAATCCTTAATCACAACCCTTTTTATCTTTATGTAATTATTATCTCTCCTATTAAATCTTGGTGTAATTAAGTGCTCACATCGGTTTCCATTTGCTTTATTCCTCATTACTATCCTCATGGTTACTTCAAATAAACTCATAATTTCTAACTAAGCTTGATTAGTTTGTGGTTAAGAGTTTACTTTTATTGTGACCCCGATAACAAGGGCGGGGTGTTTATGACACATGTCTTCCCAACTAAGGTCTAAGTTGGTTCTTACCATGTTTTTCTTGTTGGATGGTGGCAGATAAGCAGACTCTTCTCTTCAATAAAAGTGATGCTTGCTAGGACTTATCTATACAGTTTCCACAAAAACATGTCTACAAAAGGGCCCACTACTAGTCTCCTTTACAAATAGGGATTCACCGACTTGTATAAACTTTTTCGTTAATTTGTCCTATTTCATTGTCTAGCTTTGCTCTTTTGTCTTTTCACTATGCAAAGGGGTGTTGTAAAATCTTCCACACACACACACACGCACGTGCGCTTGCACATACGCATGTGTGTGCATGTGTTCATGCACATGCACACACACACACACACATGCACGTATGCATGTGTGTGCATGCATGCATGTAGGTGCACCACACACACACACACACACACAGGCATAGGTTTAACACAAAATATTTTGCCATTGTCATTCATATGTTGACAAAACTTCATGGGGGGCCTTTGAAGACTTTTCGAATACATGGCTGGTGCTTTGGATGATCCAATGTTCATGATTGGGTTAGTATATGGCACTCAATGGCCAATGATTATTGCTAGTTTATGAAGCTATGATTGAGTGATAGGTTGAATGAGGCAACTAATCTCTTGCATGGTTAGCATGTGACAAACAACACTAACATGGCTAAAATACTATTTGCAAAGGTTCCTATTTGAATGGAGAGAAGACAGTTTAGAATATCTTTTATCATAGGCCTTGCCTATGTGTTTTTAGTTCTATGCTTATGAGAGTCACCACTCTCTCTCGTTTCTTACTAACTATAGTGAAAGCCATGCTTACAAGTTGATAGGGACAATAATATTGTTGTTTGAGTCATATGTCGATTGTAGTAGCAACAAGCCTAGTAAGGTTGAGCTATGAGTCAATTGAGAGTCTTGTTACAGTTCAAAATAATACAAATAGATTTTTAAAAATCTATTGTAGTTTGAATTATCTCTATTTTTGATTTCTTGTGTTATTTTATGTAAAGAGCCTTGGGTTGCAAGACATGTTGTATTTGTCTATTTCTAGTGGTGGTGTTGCATTTGTTCATTTGAAGTGCTAGAAAGAGTAACACAAATTGCATGCATCAAATTACAACAATGGTATCGACACCACTTTCTCTAAGGACTAATGAGAGTCTTTCATGAGGTTTGATCATGAGTTTCTAAGTGATTCTCTCTAAAATTCCATGAATGTTTGGTTAAATATTTTGGTGAAAAGTTTACACAAAATCACATCGAACTTATGAAATGGACAATGGGGAAAAGCCATAGAAATTAATGGAACATGCAATGTTGAGGTCCATTGTCAAAATCTTTGCTTCATGGCAATTGGCAACTCGATTGTGCTTTATGAAAAAGTGTTTGTGGGGAATGGCTTCTAGTACTAAGAAAAATATAAAGAACAACAAGCTGTGAATACATTGACTATGTGGAAGAAAAAGAGTGAGAGGGTAGTTGGCAAGTTGGGATGGGCACTTTGATTAGATTTCCTCCATCATGTGGACAAGCGGAGAATGGAAGCTTAGAGGTAAGTGATCATTGAATCTCTTTTTGGTACAAAAATTAAAAATTCTAAAGCAATTATTCCATTTTCAAATGGTTGAGGTAGAGAGTTTATGAACTTGTCTATTTCGAATACACTTTTGAAGAAATTGGTTGCACTAGGACCTAAGATAGAAGAAGATGATGTGAAGGCAATTCTACTTTGGATTATATTTCCCAAGTATTCAAAGTTAGCTCTAACACTTTGAATAAGTTTTGAAAGCATGAATTTCAAGATCTTGTTGCACTACTTTTCAGCGAGGAAAGGAGGTCAAACTCACTTTCACCTAGATGGGTAACCAACATACACAGTAGAGGAGAAACTCCCTAGTTTCTTAGATATAGTGCAAGCCATGCTTGTTGCAAGTCAATAGGGTTGGTAGTACTATTGTTTGGGTCATATGTTAGTTGTAGTAGCAACAAACCTAATAGGGATGAGCTGTGAGTTAGTTAAGAGTTTTTGTTGATATTTGGAATTAATACAAGCTCTTTGTGTCTATTGCAATGTTGATTGTTTTTTGTTCTATATTTCAATGATAATTTATGTAAGGAGCCTCAAGTTGCAAGACATATTGTATTTGTTGATTTCCAGTAATGTTACTGTACCTATTCATTCTAGAGTGTGAGAAAGAGTCACACAAACTACATGTGTCAATTAGAACATCATAGATCATAGAGATCCATCAATCTTAAGGCACAAATGGTTAAACACAATCTTAAAATCAATGAAGCATTACTTTGTATTATTTGTAATAAAAATATTTATACATGTATACATGTAACAATGCCTTATTAACAAGTAATATTTATATTTATACATGCAACAATGCCTTATTAACAAGTGCATTGTTGAAGCACTAAGAATCTAAAGAACTCGAATTATAAAACTTCAATACAAAATCATGAACCCCTACTATCATGTCTCTACTATCTCTAGACAACAACTATCAGTAATAATAGTTCTTCTAGCTTTGGCCCTAGTGTAAATTTTGTCTTGTCTTGGTTTCTTATTTTATAGTTGCAAGCATATTGGTAGCTAGTCTTATTTTGAGTTTTCTAGTTCAATCTTTGAGTTATACTATTATTTAACCCCCAACCTCCCCATGTAGTCTTAGGGTGGGAATGTTGGTAAAACTTTACTAGGGAACCTTTGATGACCTTTAGGATATGTGGATGGCAGTTGAAGCAATGTTCTTGATTGGTTGATATCCATGAGATTTCATGGACAAGGACTAGTGGTGGTTGATGGACCTATGATTGGCGAATCTTACCGTAGGCATGGATGAGTCATCTAATATCTTGCATGGCTAGTAGTGGTGAATGAATATAGCATGGATAACCAACTACTTTGTAGAGGTTTCTATTTGAATGGAGGGGAGGCAGTTGAGAATGTCTTTTATCACATGCCTCACCTATGTGTTATCAACTTTATCCTTATGTGAGTCAAGTCTCTCTTAGTGCAAGCCATGCTTGCAAGTCAATAGGGTTTATAGAAGTGTTGTTTGGGTCATATGTCAGTTGTAGCAGCAACAAACCCAATAGGGGTGAGCTACGAGTTAGTTAAAAAATTTTGTTGACAATTTTAATCAATATGAACTCTTTGTGTCTATTGCAGTGTCAATTGTTTTTCATTCTAAACTTCATTGTTATTTTATGTAAAGAGCCTCAAGTTGCAAGACATATTTTATTTGTTGATTTCCAATAATGTTATTGTATCTATTCATTCTAGAGTGCGAGAAAGAGTCACATGAAATGCAAGCATCAAGTTACAACATCGTAGACCATAGAGAGCCATCAATCTAGAGGCACAAATGATTAAACACTATCTTACAACAATCAATGAAACATTGTTTTGTATGATTTGTAATAAATATATTTATACTCATACATCTAACATTGCCTCATTAACAAGTGTATTGTTGAAGCACTAAGAATCTAAAGAACTGGAACTATAAAACTTCAATACGAAATCATGAACCCCTACCATCATGTTTGTACTATCTCTAGAGTATGTGGGGACAAAAATTGTCACAAGGTATGTTTGGTTTATTCCTATATCTACCTTTTATGATCAAGCCTAAAATAATAGCCCTTGGGGGGGGCTTTTTTGTAGCCATCTTTACTTCTTCTTTGATGAACCGCATTGTCCACTCCTCTTCTAATTCCTACACAACATTAGGATTTTCTTGCCAATAAATGAATACATTGACAATGAGGCTATAACTCTTATCATGCAATATCATCCATATCTTCCCATTTAAGTTTTGCGATCATTACCTTCTATATGTAAAAGATATGTAGAGATTGTGCCTTCAACGAATTACCAACTCAAAATAATATTTGTCAATACATACTATCCTACAACATTTTCATATTTTATACAAACAATAATTGCAAGGCTAAATCAACAAAATCTTACATCTAAAATGTTCAGTCGTTCGACATTGTATAACAGCATATTCAAAATTTTGGACTTCAGCAAAAAGTCCAATATCAAAATTGGAATAAATAAAAGTCCATAAATTTTGAACATCATAGTACCATGGTTTGTTTCCTATCTTGGAAAACATATAATTCTTTAAAGAACCCAAACCAACTAAACCAAATAATCTATGACACACACTTGACATATAGAGTAATCATACTTGTATGAATATATTTTCATATCTTTCAAAACAAATAAAATGAAATGGCATGCGAGAATAATTAAGCCAAATATTTTACACCTATTAAATAAGGTAATTTTGGTCATTGGACATATTGAAAGATCATTCCCTTCTCACTCATGTGTCCAAGCCTATGATGCCAAAGAGCTATATCTTCTGCTGTAGAAGCTAAAGCAATAGAGGAGTAAGCATTACTGATACATAAATACAATGTACCTACCTTGGATCCTTTTGCTATTACCATTGACCCTTTTGTGACCTTCCACAAATTTGTGGTTGTGCATCCTTCATCATCCAATTTTCCTGTTGAAATTAAGTTTCTTTTTAAATCAGGAGCATGCCCTACCTCCTTTAGCAACCACTGGTTTCCATTCTTTAATTTTATCAACACCTTGCCCTTTCTAACAACCTTCAATGTTTCATCATCACCTAAATGAACAACTCCAAAATCACCTTGAGCATAGTCTTGAAAATATTTCCTATGATGTGTAGCATGAAATGAAGCCGCTGATCCACTACCCATGCATCAATGATAGTATCCAATGAAAGAATTAAGGAATCTTACAACAAACTACCTCCTTCATTCACTTCCTACATATTCTCTTGTTGTCCATATCCTTCCTTTTTCTTTCATGGCCAACAATATTTCTTCAAGTGTCCTATCTTCCCACAATGCCAGCACTCCAAGTTCCCTTTGGATTTGGATTTGCTTCTTCTTGACTTGTCACGATGTTCTGGGCTCTTTCCTCTCTCCATTTGTCTTCCCCTATTCTCAAGATTCAAAGCATTACCTGATGTTTCACCTATGCTTTTCCATTCCATTTCCTTGTTGCTAAGTAGAACACCAACAACATCATCAAACTTTAAAGTGTTTGACCCAAAAAAGGAGTTACTCACAACCACGACCAAGCTCTCCCAATTTTCTAGCAATGAGCACAAAATCAAGAGAGCTCAAACCTCATCCTCAAATTTTACTCCTACATACCTTAGTTGGCTTATATTTGTATTGAAGTGATTCAAATGATCAGCTTATAAACCCACCTTCTGACATCTTCAGATTGAACAGATGCTTCATAAGAAATACCTTGTTAGAAGCTGCTGGTTTTTCATATAATAGGGTAACAAAGGGCAGAAACAAGAGGATATGTTTTCCATTTAGGTGCCTTGATAGGACAGATATGGATTGCATTTCTCAGTAAAAGTTGAGCCCAATCTTCAAGGGGATTAAGGATAGCCTTGACAATCTAGAAGGCCATGTGAGCTTATGGGTAGCTTGTTCAATATCCACTATACCCAAACCTACCTCCCCTTTGGGTTTTGTCTAGAAAGATTACCTCACCTTTCACAATCTAGAAGGTCCTCCCCACAAAAAGGACCTACATAACTTGATAAAGCTTTCTAGCCCAACTTTTGAAGGCAACCAACAGGGTAAGTAAAAGATGGCCATAGGGTAAAGGAAATGATTAAGAACCAATTTCCTCCTAACTAGGTTGGCTTCGTATCCGCTCCATTTTTCAAGCTTTTTCTTGAATTTGCAAACAAACCAGTCCCATCTTTGCTTCATTGAAATTTGGAATCCCTAGCAGACGAAATACTATGCCATGGGGTTTTCTTAAACAACCAAGGTCTCTTAAGTCTTCTTGTTCCTTACCACTCATAGTTGCATATATCCTATTTTGGAGTGATTGACAAGGGATCTCGAGGCTTCATAGAAAACACCAAGGCATTTCAAAACTTTTTGAATATCCTATCTTATGACCTTTGGCGGGAAATTGGTGTTATCAGCGAGCTGCTGGGTAGATAAGTTGCTTGCCTGAGGGGAGTTCTAGCCTTGTCTGATGGATCTTTTGAGGGGTAAGAGTGACTCATCTCTCCATTAACACACACTTTGGCTGAAGCATTAATAAGGAGAAGTCTCACAAAAGACACAAAATTCGGGGGCAAGCCCATGTCCTAGAGGATCTGTATAAGAAAATCCCAATTTAGGCAGTCATATGCCTTGTCAAAATCAACTTTGAGAAAACAAATGTTCGGCTTTGAGTCCCTTGCATACACACCCTTCCCAAATATTGATGATTGCTTCTAAAAGGTGTCTTCCTTTAACAAACCCCTTCTTCTCCTCAAGGATCCAAGAGTTCATTCTATTTTCAATTTAAAGGGAGAGGGCCTTAGCAAAGATCCTATAACTATGGTTTAGCATGGTGAGAGGTCTCCAGGCTTTTGGTTCTTCCCTGGGACCATCTTTGGGGATAAGTTTGATAACTCGCCCATTTATGTGGGCAGGTAGGGAAGAGGAAGCTAGGCTTTCATTCCAAACCTACAACAGCCAAGGGCCTATAGTTTCCCAGAAGGCCTTATAGAATTCCATAGGCAAGCCATATTCACTTGGCATTTTCCCTTCTTCCATTACATCTGTTGCTTGCTTGAGCTCATTTAGAGTGAGGGGTTTCTCAAGGTATATACTTTCAATGTTCCTGGTAGTCTTTCTCCTGGCCTCTTTGCATAATTGTCTGGCTTGCCTAATAGTCTCATTTGACAGGATAGCGCCAGACAACAGTTTCTAAATGGGTTGGTGGATGAACTGAATATTCTCTCACCCTTTTTCAATAGAGGTACTTCTTCTTGAGCTCTCTTTCTTTTGATTAGTTTGAAAGTTTCCTTGATTGGTTTGTCAATTTTACCTTCCCACCATTCTCTTAAATAAGTTTTTGACTCATTGAGCTTTAGTTGCTCTTGGAGTCTTAGATCTTGTATGGCTATGAGCAACTCATCTTGTGCTATAAAGTCTCCTGACTTGGCTACCCTCTCTAAATCATTGATGGTCTCTTTGATTTTTTCCATTCTACGTGCTCTAATTTTGGCTCTGTCTCACCTCACCTGCATTAGTAGTTTCAGGGTTCTTTTCACTGATCAAAGACCAGCTGAGGTCTCCTGGCTAGATGCAATTTTCATATATATTTGATGCATGTATTGAAACACGTGTATAATTTATGCTAGTTTCACTTGAAAATAAAGTTTCATAAACAATGTATATAGAGAAAATGTAAATCATTGGAAGCCTTATGAGGAAAACAAGAGATGTCTACTTACTCATCAAACTCATTGGCCATTTCTTCTAGAGATAGATCCCCAAACACCACTCTACCAAGCACAGACTTAATGAGAGTCTCATCTTTTATTCCTTGCATACTCTTCCATGATGTGGCACAAATCTCCTCAGGTAAAGCCTGCATGGGTGTCTTGCTTGCTTACTTTAACCATGGCTTTTTTTTGCCCTTGAATTCCAAGTTCTCCCAGTTTATGAAAATTGCATTTATAAGATCCCATACTTATTAACCATTGCAAAATGCATTTTAGAAGATTCCATCCCATGCTCTAAAGCTGTCACTTGGCCTTGATGGATCTTTTATGGATGCAAAAATCCTAGTCTCCTTTAACAAAGACAACCAAAACTTTGGAGTGATGGTAGAACGATCCTCTTAAGTTGTACAACAAACTTGTTGTGATAAGAACATACTAGGTCAATCCATGACATCAATTTCCAATAGTCATTGTCATTATTGTGGTTGAAGGCCAACAACTTATCATACACATTCCAATGACATGTTTTATAGTAATGATTGAATGGAATTGAGTTGCCTTTTTTATTATGTTGAATGTGAGCCTCCAAGAACAAAGTATCAATAAACATTTTCCCTCCAATGATAAAATTCTTGCTTGCTAGAACATTGTGTCGAATCCATGAGTATGATAAAGTTGACAACTTGGGCATGGGGATGATCCTTCATCCTTGACTTTAAAATTTGAATATGAATTTGATGTATGACACGTACCTCTAATGGGCGTAGGCTCGTGGTAGGATCAATTGGAGGTCTGACAATCTGGTTGATGTGCAAGAAGAATGACTAACGATCAACAAGATTCTCCTTTTCTATCTTTGCATGGATTTTATTTTGAAGTGTATTTGAAGTAACATCTCCAATATCTTCTCTTGGTAATTGAAGTTATTCAATGCTTTGGATCTCCCACGACCTCCTTTGTGCCTCCTTTCTCTTTTAGCACCTTTGATTTCTTTGAATCTAATTTCGTATGTTTTCTTGCTTGCACAATGGCTAGAGTCTCCACAACAACATCCTCATCAGGCTCTTTTGAAGGAACCATACTAGCAACTAGAAGTCATTTTTGTGGGATCGGTGTTCTCAAACCATGCCCACTTCTGGAGGTGCACTTAGTCCATGAGATAGAGAAGATGCTATGAATCCATGTGAAGCTAAGGGAGCTCTTAATCCTTGGCCACTAGAGCCTCTTTTCTCACCTTCAATGTAGGAATGCATCTTTCCCTTTGACTTAGAAGAAATGAGGTACTTTGATAGGCGATGTTGCCATAACCTCCTCAAATTTCTCCTCCAAATGTTCCTCAGAACTACTATTTGAAGATGATATGTCCACCTATTCTATAAACTCCTCAACCTCCACAATTTGGTTGGCTAGACAACAAATGGTATCCAATCCCTCTTGGTTCTAAAAAGAAAATTACATGTGTCGATAAGAAAAAAAATTATACATGGATAGTAACTAACCTTTCCTTCCTCTTGCTACAAAAGGAGGAGTAACGACTTTAAAAGAAAACAACTTTTCATTAACAACACAAATAAGAGCCTTCTTATTGTTTTCCATCCCAAGCATTTCAGCTTTCCCAACCTTCCTCTTGCTTTTTGCAATATCTTTTATCTTCCATTTGGAAGCACCTTTGGAAGCATCAATGACATCTCCTCTATTCTTGATCAAGTTTGATGGTCCATTTTGAATTTTTGACATTTTGTACTTCTGTTTTGTCCCATGATTTTCTAAGTTGCATCAAAACTTCATCAAAGGGATCATGGAAATCATGAATTTGTTGTTGTTGTTGAATAGTAGGATTAGATTCCTCGCCACATTTCTTCAATTCCTTGCCTCCCTTCTTCTTCTTCGATATTTTTCTAGCTTTTTGAAAGAGCAACCTCCATTGTAGGCTTCCCAAAGGAACATATCTCTCCAAAAGTTTGTACCTTTCTTCGATTTCTTGCCACCCTTTTTCTTCTTTGATTCTTTTTGGCTTTTCAAAAGAGCAACCTTTGTTGTAGGCTTCCCAAAGGAACGTTTCTCTCTAAAAGTTTTCTTGTTCAACACGGCTACAAAACAAATAATCAAATTTCAATTATTTAGCATCTAATATATGGAATATCAATTGCAAAAAGAATGACATGATAATTTCAATACTTTCAATGAATTAAGAAAGATCACTAATTTGATTGCATAAAGACTTCTACTAAAAAAACAATGAATTACAATTAAAATCAATTAGAGTTCCATATCCACAAAATAGGACAAAGCTAATCATTGAAACAAGACTTTCGATTTTCTTTCCCAAAAAAATTTGAATACTTTTGTAAAAGCAGATGATAAGCAAAAAAGCTTGCAAAAATGCACAAATAAGACTCAAAAACATTTTTTATGATGTTTGAAAACCCATTTCCTAACTATGCATGAATAGTTTAAAACCTTGTTTTTTGGAGAATTAGCACGGCAATCTTAGTTGGATTTTTTTGCAACATAACATATTTATTTCAATTGCAATGCAATTTTTTTGAAAATATGCAAAGTTAAATATGATAGGATCTGACTCGGAAGAGGAATTACCCATGACTTCCCAAGGGGATAAGGAAACCCCCCCTCAGAACCAGGCTTTTACTGTGGTCCAAAATAAAAGAAGACAATCCAAAATGGCCAATCCATAGAGTGATAGCCCGAATACCATGGCTAAAAAGGGATAAAAAAAGAATGGTAAGTTGAAATTGTTTCTTTCCTTACAATGTCAGGGGACTAACTGGCCCTAGAAGAAGTGAGGATCTAGCTTTTCGGCTAAGAAACAATTCCCTCTTCCCTCATTTTTTAGCCCTTCGAGGTCAAAGTAGCTACTGACGTTCTTCAAGATAGACTTTAAAAGTTTGATAGAAGAAGAAATTTGTATGTGACTTATCATGAAGATGGTAAAGGTGGGACAGCTTTAGGGACTCTTTCTCATTTTTGGGGTTGTATCCTTCATGATTTGGTTGATAGACAAGATAGATCGATCTCTTTATCTTGTCTCATGAAAGGGTAGTGCTTCATAGTTACATCTATCTCTGCTACAAATAGTTTTACGGATACGATGAGCACTTGGGATTTGCTAGATGCAATTGGTGAAAGAGGAATTCTCCTAGGTGACTTTGACATGAATCTAGCAAGGACAGATGAGCACTTGGGATTCACTAGATGCAATTGTTGAAAGAGGAATTCTCCTAGGTGACTTTGACATGAATCTAGCAAGGATAGATGGCTGGAAAAAGGCTCAGTTGTCAAAGCATCATGAGAATGCTAAGGAGTAGCTATAATTTTTTGACATGGGTAAAGATGCTCTTTTCACTTGGCACAATAGCCAAATAGGTCCCAATAGAAGAGAGGATAGTTTTGATAGAATTTATCTTTCTCGGGACTTGTTGAGTGAGGTTTTCTCTCTGTTTTATCATATTCATCCTACTTCTCCCTTTTTGACCATAAACCTGTCACACTCCAATGTGACTTTGGAAAGGGGAGGCCTCCATCTCTTGGTTTAAGGCTGATCCAAAACTCTTGGGCTTAGAAGTATATAGGAAAAGATATGTCATATCTGGGAGGAATGTTTCATAGAAAAACAACCCGTTGAGGTTTCTTGGCTGGAGGGAGTGAAGAGGACCCAAAATTTTCTAATGTAGGCAAGAAAGGATAGAGCCAAGATCAGAGCACAATGAATGGACAAAATCAGAGAGACCATCAATGCTTTGGAGAGGTCAACTAGGCTAAGGGACTCCAGAACTCAAGAAGAGTTGTTACAAGCCAGACGGGACCTAAGAATGCAAGAGTAATTAAAGCTCAATGAGTCTCGAGCCTATCTTAAAGAATAGTGGGTAGGTAACCTTGATTGGCCAACCAATAAAACTTTCAATCTAATCCAAAGAAAGAGGTCAAAGGAAGAGATCCCTCTTTTGAAAAAAGGTGACAACTCTTTAGCAGCTAATATAGCAGAGAACATTTAGCTGATTTATTAGCTCTTCCAAAAGCTTCTCTCCAATGCTATTCCCCCTAATGAGTTGCTCTTACAAGCTATAGGTTGTTGTGCAAGGAGGCCAAGAAGAGGACTATCAAAAACTTTGAGAGTGTCTACCTTGAAAAACCCCCGAAAAACCCTCCACTCTTAAAGAGATCAAGCATGCAATGGACGATATGACTGATGGTAAAATGCCAAGTGAAGATGGCCTTCTTGTAGAATTCTACAAATCCTTTTGGGAAACTATAGGTCCTTGTCTTACTGCAAGTTTGGAATGAAAGCATTATCTCCTCCTTGTTGCCCATATAAATGGGGGAGTTATTAAGCATATTCCTAATGATGGTCCTCGGGATGAACTTAAGAACTAGAGGCCTCTCATCATGATGAGCTGTAGCTACAAGATTTTTGCCAAGGCCCTTTCCCTCAGAATCCAAGATATATTTGTAAGGGTACCCACCTGCGGCCTCATTTTGAATAAGCCACCCTAGAGAATCTGCATCAATTGTAAAAAGAAAGCGAGCAATTGGACACACCTATCTAATAGACCTTTTGAACGGAAAGGGATGACTCATCTCTTCATTAACACAAACTTTGGTTGAAGCATTAGAAAGGAGTAGCCTTACGAAAAAGAAACAAAAGTCAGGGGAATGCCCATGTCTTGTAGGGCTTGGATAATGAAGTCCCGATCCAAATAGTCATAATGTCCTGCTTGGAGTCCTTTGCAACCTCACAACCCTCCCAAATATTAATAATTGCCTCGAGAAAGTGTCTACCTTTAATAAGCCCTTTGTGTTCTTTAAGGATCCAAGAGTCCATTTTGCCCCATTGCTCCCCTCCTTTTGGCAATTGCTTCCAATTCACTGGGATGGTTTAATCAAAATGAAACCAAAATTGGTACCATTAAAGGCATTGAGCTCCCTTCAGGTAAATAACTTATCTGCCAATAGTTTGCATATGACACTAACTTCACTCCTAAGAACACAGTGCCTTGATGTTTTCTGTGAAGCCTCGAGATCCCTAATCAACCACTCAAAAATAGGGTATGCAACTTTAAGTGGAAATGAGAGGGAGGTTTTGAGGGACCTTGGATGCTTGAAGATTCCCCATGGCTCTGTTTTTTGCTTGCTTGGGATCCTCATTGGATTACAAATTTCAATGAAATAGAGATTGCTATCTTCTACTTATCCTACTGGGAACCGTCAAGAGATGGTCTTGAGAGTTTCATTAAGGTGTGTAGATCCTTTCTTTGGGGGGGTCCAACTAGACTGTCTAAAGTAAGGTGGCCTTTTTGCATTAAATCCAAAGGGGAAGGAGGTCTAAGGATAGTTGGCATTGAGCAAGCTACTCATAAGCTTTCTGCCTCGTGGATTGTCAAAGCTATTATTAACCCTAGATTGGTCCCTGCTTTTACTGAGAAATACTATTCATATTCGGCCTCTCAAAGCCCCTAAGTGGAAAAATTTTCCTCTTCTCTTGGCTCTTTGCTCCCTAGAACCCTACACCATAAAAGGGAGCCTCTTATGGAGGTCTCTTTGGTCTACTTTTGAGAAAATCAAGAGCTTCATTGTTTTTCAAGCAAGGGTGCCTTTATGGTGGTGCTTGATTCCATTTGGGTCTTGGTGATTTTCAAGGACAAGTTGATGAATGATGAAGATTTAGTGAGAGCAAGCCTATTATTCAAAAAGGGTCTTCAGTGCTAGGGACAATTATGGGACCGAGGAAACCTCAAATGGAAGTGTCAGTAGGAAATACTGAGAGAGTTCTCACTCACTAATAATCAGCAGATTTTAGTCATGAAAA
Source organism: Dipteris shenzhenensis (assembly GCF_047967505.1). Lineage (NCBI taxonomy): Eukaryota > Viridiplantae > Streptophyta > Polypodiopsida > Gleicheniales > Dipteridaceae > Dipteris > Dipteris shenzhenensis. The sequence goes on from NC_141596.1 coordinate 15,939,353, forward strand.
AAATTTCTCTGGCAAGGTGAAACTTAATGGAAGGGTGGCTCTCAGTTGGTTTATAGGAAGGAATTTAGTTGGGTAGGTACCTCCCTCTTTTTTCCCATACCAATGCCAAATTCCACTATTGACAAAGTGTACAAGGAACTCAACAAAATGTGGAGGTTTAGGGATAGTGCTACCACTTAGAAGAATAGATATGAGTCTATTTGGGACAAAACTGCACCAAAGAAAGTCTCAACCCCGCTATGGATGATAGTCCATATGGCCATCTGGACAAATAGCAAAAGTTTAAGATTTGGGAAAGGTGATGGTTGTTGTTGCAAACGATGTCCATGGGTGTGTGAAGATGTATTTCATCTCTTTGTGGCCTGTCCTCATGCAAGGAAAGTTTGGAAAATTGTCCATATGGTCACGGGGGAACCGTTAAATTGGAAGGCTATTCTATTAGGGGAGTCCTCCAAGTTCAAGAAGGACTTATGGCATCCGATAAGGGCACATCTTGTCTGGTTCATATGGATTGCTAAAAATGGATTTAAGATTAATAACATGATTATCTTTGCTAACATTTCTTTTTGCAGATTGGTGGGATAGGAACATGGGATAGGAACAAAAGCACCTCCACAAAGCCATAGAGCTCTACAATGAGGCACACATTCAGTTGAACATGGAATTGAACTACACGCACTCAACTACACTGAAGACTCACATACCATTGTGATAAGGTTACCTGTTGAAGATGATTGACATGTCTTGGGGCCAAGGAGATTCCTCTCAACAATGCAACATCCCCAACTCCCTCTACCCATGCTTTTATTACCCCTCCTTCTAGTCGTGCTGTTGGTTCCCCTCCCTCTACCTGTGTTGTTGGTTCTCCCCCCTCTGCTCAACCATTCTTTAGAGCCCCCTTGCCAAGGAAAAAAGCTCTCCTCTTTACGGCTCATGGACCAGGCTGTATGGATCAGGTCGACTCTATAGAAATTAGTACTGTGAGGCTTAAGTCTGATCCTTCACATGACACATCTACAAGGAGTCCAGTTGAAAGATCGAAAGTCTCAGAAAACCAGATGGTTAAGGCAAAAGAATCTTGAGTACCTGATGACACATCTACAAGGAGTCTAGCTAAGAGACCGAAAGTCTTAGAAATCTAGATGGTTAAGGAAGAAGAAGCTTGAGTACTTGATGACCAAGTTCTTTCTTTTTTTTTTGCAAGTCACCTCAGTTATGAAAATTACTCTCTTAGCGAATCTTTTGTATGATTCATGTGATGTAAACCAATTATGTAAACAATATATAAAGTCTTTTTTTGAGCTATATATATATATATATATATATATATGCAAGAAACAATGGTTCGACAGTTGAACTTGTCAAATTGGAATCGAGTTCGGGTGGAGTATCCTGATGATAGCAAAATGAAGAGCCTTGCTCCATACTTTAATGTCTTTAAAAGCATGGAATGTGAAATCTAGTATGCAAGCCTACATGAAACTTATATTTTATGATGAAAACTTAAAAGAGATTAAATTGTTGTTTTAACTATTATATTTAACAACATAGCAAGAAGGGTATTGAGGCTACCGTTATGCCCCCAAGCTTTAAGAAACTCATTGATCAAGCTACCAAAGAAAAAGAGTGTCACAACCAATCATTCTTATTAATGAGATGTTCTAGTTTGATCAAGGGAGAAGACCATCCACCAAATTTTTATCATGTGATCAATAGTAATTGTAATCAATTGGCAAAGATAGTGCCAAAGAATGAGTACACAACACTTCTTATTACAAATATACCTTATGGGTTTAATATGCCTAGATCTACATTTGATGAAGTCCCTTACAAAGCAAAGGAGCTCATGAGTTTGCTTGAATAATTCATGTCAATTACAATGACAACACTTTGGGGAGTTGTAATATTTCATTTAGACTTACAATCCGGAGCTGTAATGAGTGTGATTAATGACAAATGTTGTCGACGTGACCACCTTTATTGTTGGTAAGTAAATTAGACAAAATTCAAATATGTTTTTTTGTTAATAGTTATTGTTATTATTTCTTCTTTTGGTAAATTGAAAATTTATTTTTGCTCTACGTTACAGGATGAAGACTAATATAAGGCAGTTGAAGGGATTTGCCACAAAGAATATTTCAATTGATACTGGTCAACAGATGGTATAAAAAGTATAGGTCACATCAAGTTTCCTCAAAATGCAGCTTTTACTCTTGATCATATTAATGATTCCTGCAATAACAAAGAAACTTAGGCATTTAACAATGGACAAGAATGGAGAGATAGTGAACCCATATCAAAAACCACAACTCCTCATAAATCAACTCATAGATCTATTCTCTAATTCATGAGCATGAGTGGGTCTTGATCTATTTGCTAGTTTAGGCATAGTGTTAGCATGTGCTTTAAAAAGGGGTCGAAATGTAATTGCAGTATAGAGATGAAGTTCAATGTGATTATATAAAGAAGAGGGTGATTGCAATTGATAAAGTTTCTTGATGAGCACTAAGAGCTTGGATTGAAAGGTGGAAAGCTTGATAAGAACTTGGTGGTAGCCCCCTCGCGAAAGCGTCAAGCTCCAAAGATATTGAAACCCGATTTTATGAGGCTAGGCGAGCTGGCGGATACTTGGAAGAAGGAGGTCAAGAAAGAGAAAGCAAGTGAGACTTTGATAGTAAAATCTCAGAGGGAGGAGGGTCATGGAGATCATTTTAACATATGGTAGAATTGAGTAGATAGAAGATGTATTTCTATTGAGTAGATGGAAACATAACTTAGATGATGCATCTAGTTCATTTTTGTAGAAAGAAAGATGTGGATTTCTATTGAGATTTTTGTGAAGTTTGGTCTGAATATGGAATCTTGAGACTTTTGTAAACTTGTATGCTTTGAATAGTTTTAAGCAAGAAGGCATTGAGCTTACATCATTACCTTGATAGCACTTTTCTATTCTTTTTGTAATTTATGTGATAGTGCCTTGTTTGGTTTGGACAACATTGAGTAGAATATGCTACTAGGTACAACAACTTAAGATGTATCATGTGGTTTTTAAAAAGAAACACAAAGTTCAAGGGAAGGGAAAACAAATTTAGACTTAGAGATTACACAAAATAGATTGATATTTTTGCAATGTAATCGAGGTCCTAATTAATTTGTGGGCATGATGTGTGAAAATTGCATAAATTTAAGAAATTTAAAAATTTTGACTACACAAAATAGAACCCTATTGAAAAAGTTATAATTTTAATGATTTTTTAAGGGAAATTAAAAACGGGTACCAATGTTACGTACCCAAAATAGATTTCCATATAGACAAATTATACAAAATCCAATACATTCCATAGTTCTCAAATTGTATGATGTTTGTTATTTCTTTTTAAAACCTAAAACCCACAACATGTAGCTTTCCAAGAACTACTTTGATATAAAGGCACAAGCATTTAGTGTGGGAGCTCTTCTTCCTTTAACCCGAGCTACCTCATAGGAAATACATGCCCAAAGACTTTTCATATAGTAATAACATTTTTTTTTACAAAACCCCATAAAAATGCACCTCTATAAAGAGGCATGCAAACACCAATAATGAGTATAACTCCTAAACAAGAAACCTTGAAGATAAAGGAACATGCACCTCCAAAAGGGGATTATTATATAAAACACAACTTAGTATAGTTGTGAAATTGCTCCTCTCGAATGGCACCTTCTCCTTATTCCTCCCACCGCTTGCACAAACTTTGCTCTTGGAATCATCTCCTTATCCTTTTAAGCATCAAAATTCGTCCATTTTTAATCTAGCTTTCCTTCCTCCTCCCACACCTACTTTTCTTCCATGTTGCTTTGATGTACGGTATTTTTAGTCACAATAGGTTAGTGCAAAAAAAAGGTATATTATTCCCATGCATTGATACTAAGATCATTTGATTAGGTTACACCCTCCACCACTTTGACACACTTCTATCTTTTGAACTCAATCTCCACTTCCACCACTTGCTTAAACTCCTTTTGAGACATAGTAATAGACAAATTTGTAAAAGATTTAAAATAACTTGTATTTATGTTGAAAACTACACAATGCTTTCAAACGTCCTAGTTCGAAACATGCATTCCATTTATAATTGTCTATAAAATCCAGCCCTATGATATTTGTATGAAGTGTCTATTTACAAACTCTCTCCTTTGAGTGTTAAAATTATCTATTTACTTTGAGACCCAATCAAGGTTACTTTGGTTTTCAATATGTTGACCTGCATTTTTGAATATTTGTAGATATGACTCAATGCATCCCATCCATTTCTTGAGCCACTAAGGGAGTTACTTACCCTATTCTAGGCAAACTCTATGAGTGGTGGATCGCTGATGAAGGTGAATTCTTGAGGGAGCATCCTGCTCAGGCAAAATTAGCATGGGTGGAGGGCAGTTTTCATGACAGTTTGACCCCCTGTTAGTGTTTTGCTCATAACTTTCTACTTGTTAGTATGATTTTGATGAAACTTATAACAACGCAAAGCTCTCTTCAAGGCGCATGTCTTTGTGTTATTAGATCTTGAATCAAATACTATAGCAAAAAGTTATGAGTCTCTATGTTTGTTAGTCTATTTTCATGATAGTTTTTACCCCCATCTAGTAAATCGCCCATAACTTTCTGGCTGCTTCTTTGCTTCTTACGAAATTTATATCAATGCGAATCCCATCTCAATCGCATCTCTATATGTGTTTGAATCTTTGGTATCTAGAAGTTATGGGTCTCTATGTCTAATGATATTTTGGAGAGTGTTTTGAGCTAATTGTAAAGGTATCTATGAAGGAGGTGTAATGTTTCTTTGGAACCTACCCATTCGACCCAATCAGCCCCTTCAAACTCCTCGATATATATCATTTTATGTCATGTTGAGCTGCAAGATCTTCTTTCAACAACGTATCACTCTTCTCTTTGGTGTAGACTGGCTTGCTGAGATTATGGCCTCCGCTGATCCTTTCTTTCTCCCTATGCTTGAAAACAACATCACTTGGGATGTTACCATCTTCATTCTTATATAAGAGAGGATAGTATGGCGTGGTCTCTTAGTATAAAAGCTTCTTTTTAATGTCCCTTTCGCATTGATGAATATCTCTTTCACTCAATTCGAAAGCAATAGGAAGTGAAGAGGTGCATGAAATTTATTACCCCCAACTTCATGTCACATCTTTTGGTGGAGACGTCGAGTACATTTGGTATTGGATTCGTCCCACCTTACTAAACCGTCTCAGGTGTACTTGAGTGCATGTTATGCCTATTATAGGCATGTATTTCTGATGTTGCCTAGAAGAACTTCGTTAGAAGAGATTATAACCTGTTTAAGAGAACTTGAAGATCGTGAAGGTGATACTCAAGCTATTCACACGATCATTATGATCATATACTTTATGTTTGCACTCTTGAATATGTTGGTGAATAGACAATGCCATCAGTAGGCACAATGATAGATTGGGGATTGTTTCATGCACTGGCAGCTTGGTGTGAAGAAGAGTTGAGTCTTTGGGCAGTTTTTGACTATAATAGTGGAGTGGTGATTCTCATTGCTTTCAACTTCTTTTGCTATGCAAATGATGAAGAATACAATATCTTGAAGCTATTATGTGCCAATTGTGAGAAGGGTGATTCTTGAATGCATGTATACATAATGTTTTCATGGTGCAAGTTGGTCACTTATTTTTTAAGATTATGTTGAGGATCACATTGTGGAGGGTTTTCAACAAGTGGTTATGCATAATTGGTATACTAAGGCTCTGTGGGATCTTGTTTGAATCTTGGTGTTTCCTTTTTGTGTTTCATCATGGTGAAGATTCCAGTGTTTTGAGGGACCCAAGAGGAAGACACAGAGTCTTATCTTCGGGATTTTGTTTGAGGATGCCGGCTTTCTGGATGGTCCATGAAGGATCGGGCAGAGATTTTGCCAGATTTTCTTAAAGGTGTAGCCTTGAGTTGGCATGAGGCCTTGCCAGACTCTACCAAGGAGGACTGGGACTGAGTGGTGGCTGCAATGAAGTAGAGATTTGGGGTAGTGGAGTCGCCAAATGCTTGATGTTGCAGTTGGACCAGTTCTATCAAAACAAGGAGAGGGTGAGATGGTCTCTGCGTTGGCAATCTGATATTAAACTTTATGGACAAAGTATGAAAGGGCAACTTTGCGAGTTGTGGCATTTGCATCATTGGCCCCTCAAGGTCTCTCGGGTATGGAGCACTTAAAGATGAGCAAATTTGTTATGGCTTTAGAGCCTCGTCTTTGCTCAAAAGTAATGAGTAAAGATCCAACAACATACATGGAGGCACTTCGCATTGCGACCAAGAAAGAAGCTTCTCTAAAGATCAAATCCTCTTTTGTGTCTTCAACAGCTTCAACTTCTAAGGTGGAGATAATGGGCACTCCTCAAGTACCAAAGTCCTCTGAGTTAGATCATAATATCTCCCAATTGATGGCAAAGTTTGCTGATTTGAAATTGCATTTGGTTAATGCATGACAACCTAGAGCACCAAAGAGTGAAGATAGGCCTTGAGATAAGAGTGGGGTCACTTGCTATGAATGTAATGAAAAAGATCACTATTGCCCCGAGTGTCCTAGATTGAGAAAGAAAGAAGAAATTGCTTCTTTAGGGGATGAGGAAAGAGAGGTAATGATGGATAAACGGGGGCATGGTAAGCAAAAGAAGAAGAAGAAAGCAAGGAAGAAGTAGATGAGAAACATCAAGAAGAGGAACACCGTAGTAAGAAAAAGAAGGCATATAGAAGGAGAATTAGCCAGTCAAACTTTCCTTTAGGACAAGGCATTGGAAGCTATGACTTGTTGTCCGACCTTAAAGAAAAGGAAGCTCATATCACCTTTGGTCAAATTACTTGCTTTGTCTCCAAAAGTACGGAAAGAATGGGGAAATCTAGCAAGCACAAGAGTGTCAAAGAAGAAAAGAAGAAAAGTGCCATTCCTATTGTTAAAAAGGTAAATATAGATGTTGGTGATGATGTATCTATGGTTGATGTGATCATTGATGGTCAAGTGATTTCTAATGTTTACATTGATGGAGGTGCATCGATTAATGTCATGAGTGAGATGACCATGATAGATGCTGGTTTCAAATACTCTAGTACTACCTCTCCTTATCGCATCAAATTGGCTGACAATACTAGGGTAAAGACCTTGGGAGTTGTGAAGAATCTAGAAGTGGATGTATGTGGAGTTTTTGTGCCAACTACTTTTCAGGTGATCCCTACCAAGCCACATGCACGTGCCTATCCATTGATGTTGGGAAGGCCTTGGCTATGCAAGGTGAAGGCTGTTTAAAAGTGGGATACTAGAGAATTGATTCTACAAGGAAATGATAAGAAGGTGTGCTACAACATCATAAGTCACAAAAAGGCAGTTGTCAAGGAGGAGTCTTCAACATCAGAGAGTTCGAGCTCTGACTTAACTAATGAAGAAGAAGAGATAGGGTGTAGCTCTAAGGAGTCCAACTCAGAGGATGAGGTGGAAGGAGTGGCCTTTGGTCTTTGTCTTGATGCTGATCGGGATGAGTCAAGAGGGAATAAGGTGGTGGTACAAGAAGATCCTGTAGAGACACTTCATGTGGAGGATGTGAAGCACACTAAATGGCGCCAATGCAATGAAGAGCTTCTTGGTGATTCTCTATCAGTATTGAGAAGCTCTAGTACTTGGATATGTTAGATGATTTTCCATGTCTCTTTGCAATAAGCTATTCACAAGTTTGCAAGTCTCTCTTGTGGAGCACAAGATTGAGTTGAAGACAGAAAGCAAGCCAGTTGTGCAATGCTTAAGGCGATTGGGGGTGATCCAAGCTGAGACACTAAAGAAAGAGATAACACAACTACTTGAGGCAGGATTCATCTTTTCTGTTGATGATTCAGAATGGATATCTCCTATAGTTGTCACAACAAAGAAAGGAAATAAGTGGCGAGTTTGTGTGGATTTTTGTCCTTTGAATGCATGCACTAAGAGAGATCATTTTCGTTTGCCATTCCAAGATGAATTACTAGACCAAGTAGCAGGACATGAGATGTATTCTGTATGTGATGGGTATTTTGGGTACTTTCAAATTTGTATTCGGGAGAAAGATCAAAAGAAAACATCATTCATCACACCTTGGGAAGTTATTGCTTACAAAGTGATGCCTTTTGGGTTGACCAATGCACCAGCTATATTTCAAAGGTTCATGAGTCAAGTGCTCGAGCCTTACTTGGGAAAGTTCATAAGGGGGTTTTTGTATGATTTTTGCATTTATTCTCAATGCATAGATCACACGGAGAAGTTGAAGATGGTCTTAGCTAGGATTGATGAAGCAAAAGGGTGTCTAAATCCTAGCAAATGTCATTTGGCTCAAAAAAAGGTAGTCTTGTTGGGGCATATTGTGTTTGGAGAAGGCCTGCAAATGGATCTTGATAAGGTTCAAGCAATCATGGCATTGCCAAGTCCTGAGAGTGTCACTGGTGTTCACAGAATTCTAGGAAAAAGCAAGTATTATCAATGCTTTTATGATGATTTCATAGAGATAGTGCATCCCATGAACTTGTTCACAAGAAAAGGAGTTTCTTTCCAATGGGGTGTGGAGCAACAAGGGTCTTTTTAGCAACTTAAGGAGGCCATGAGTAAGGGCCCAATATTGAAGCCCCCTGATTGGTCTAAAGACTTTTATGTAAATCCAAGTGTATCTTTGCATTCAGTTGGTGCTGTATTGCTAAAAAAATTAGAGGCAGGTAGAATGCAACCCATCTATTATGCCAGCCGACAGCTTATAGAGGTGGAAACAAGGTATGAAGAAATGGAGCAGCAAGCTCTCTCTTTGGTTTTTTCAGTTAGAAAGTTTTGCTCCTATTTATTACCTCGACCATTTTTCTTCCTTACCTCTCATTCTGTATTAGCATATCTAGTTCACAAGCCTAATCCTACTGGGAGATTTGCAAAATGGTTGTCAGAGCTTCAAGAGTTCTCTTTCTCTTTTGTCACTGAAAATACCACTAGGTCCACTATGGCAGATTTGCTCACAGGATGGCACGATCTAAGAGAAGAAAAGAAATATAAGGAGGACATTAATGATGAAAGGGAGACACCACCAATAGCTTTTGTCTTGTATTTTGATGGGACTTTTAGTCCTTCATGCCAACAAGGAGCCGGGGGGATAGTCTTGATGAATTCTAAAGGTCAAGAGGTGTGGGCAAGAGGACAAGAGCTTCCAGTATCACAACTAACAATGCAGTTGAGTATAATGCTTTGATTATTTGTTTGGAGGGTTGTCTTCAAAGTCAAGTTAAATAATTGGAAGTAAGAGGAGATTTTCAGCTTATTTTCTAAAGCAAATGCAAGGGCATTACAAGTCAAGAAGTCCTCATTTGAAGGAGCTTAATCAGAAGGCCATGGCACTATGTAGTCAATTTGATTTTTGCAAGTTTGTTCATATAAACAGAAAAGAAAATCAAAGGGCAAATGAGTTAGCTACTCAAGCCATTGTAGTACGAGACCGGGGGGTGGTTTCTTTGGTAGACATTGGATGGCTAGAACTGCAAGATGTTCAGCAATATGTGGAAGAAGGTATGTTTCCTCGAGGGTTAACTCCATAATAGAAGCAGAGATTGGTAAGGAAGGCTTGTCCCTATACTATTGTTGATGACATAGTTTATAAATTGGGAAAAGATAGGGTGCTCTGTCAGGTGGTCCATCCCATGGAGACTAGGAGAATCCTAGAAATGTGTCATGAATGCTCTGGTCGTTTTGCTTCAGCAAGCACAACTAGAAGAATTCTTAATGCAGGTTACTTTTGGCCACGCCTCCATAAGGATGTATATGAATGGTGTGGAAGTTGTAAAGTATGCCAAAAGTTTGGAAGGCGATAGTTGATTCTTGGGCCCTTGAAGCCTATTCTAGCATATGGACCATTTGAGAGGTGGGGGTTGGACTTTGTGGGACCATTCCCTCATTCATCTCAGGGCAAGCATTATTTATTAGTGGCCACAGATTATGCAACACGGTGGGCAGAGGCCAAGGCCAGAGTCAATAGCAAGGCAAGCACAGTTGCAAAATTTCTCTTTGATCAAATTTGTTCACGTTTTGGTTGTCCTTTGGAAATTCTCATTGATGGAGGAACCTCTTTTAGAAATGAACTAATTGAAGATGTGGTGCATAAGCTAAAGATAAAGCATAGCATGTCCATGCCATAATATCTCTAATGTAATGGCTTGGCTGAGAAAACAAATGGATTGTTGTGCAATTCAATGGGAAAGCTTGTAGACACTAAGAAAAGACATTGGGATAGGCACTTGGTAGAAGTTTTATGGGCTTACAGAACCATACACAAGCTAGCTATTGGGTTTACACCATTCCACTAGTATATGGAATAGAAGCCATTTTACCCATTGAATTGGAGATACATAGTCTTCACACTGTTGTTGTAAGAAAAGAAGGACAGGAGGATGCCTATGCTCAACACTTGGTACAGCTAGAAGACTTGGATGAATGGAGATTACAGGCCTTACAAAACTTGGAAGCTTCTCAAAAAAGGCGCAAGGCCCATTTTGACACCAAATTACGGAAGAAAGATATTGCAGAAGGAGATTTGGTCATGAAATTTGATAGCCGTTTGGACAAGCGGATAGATAAAAAGTTTATCGGCCAATGGGAGGGACCAAATCAAGTCAAAAAGTTCACGAATGGAATCTATAAGCTTGAGGATGTTGATAGCATGGTGATATTCGGATGCACCAATGAGTATTGCCTTAAGTTCTTCTATGCTCGACCACCTTGAGGGCTAGCAGACCCTCCCTATCACTAGAGAGGATCTGCTGGTGGGGGGGAAAGATGTGATGCCAAAAATTGATATTTTTTATTTCGCATTGGTATTGTTTTCTTCTATGTTTGATAAGAGTTTGAGCATCAAGTGATAGCCTAGTGGCTCTCACTTATTTTTATTTTCTAAGATATTATATGGGATAGAGAGGATGAGTGGAATGGATCATTGTAAATACCATAGGTATGAATTATAAATACCTTGGTATGGGGTGAGAGTTAATTGTGTATGGGATATTATGGGATTTTTAGAAAATAGGAAGAGTGAGTCATATAAAGAGGTGGGCTCATGTCCATGTGTTCCAATAATATAAGAGAGGCCACATGCCAAGCATGTGGAAGGCATGTGGAGGAGTGTGGAGTCAAGAGGAATCCTTCTAGAATTCCTATGTGGAATAAGGAGGATGTGGACATATGGAAAAGAGAGGGTCCCTATGGGCTCCATGTGGGGAGACCCTTGAGTTTCTCAATATTTTAAGAGTCTTGAGCATCTTTTGATGGGACACATGGCAAGAGTAGCCAAAAAGGACATGGATGGTGACATACGGGCTTATGTGATTGATGGGGAAAAGAATCTACAGGTAGCAGTTGTAAATGGGTGAAGGAGGGTGACAAATCTCTATAAAAGGAGCCCTACTCTCCCTTGTTCATCATCGCTTCCACCATTAGGCCTCATGTTGCTATAGCTCTAGTCTCCTCAAGCCTCTTCCATGAGCCTTCTCTCCCTCTTGTAGATATTCTCTTATGTAAACTCTTGAGTCCATCTCTCTCTAGTTCATTCTCTCTCTATGAGCAGTCTTGGAGCTTCCGCTCCCTCTTGTATGTATGAAACCTCTTCTTCTCCCTTGTGTTTATAGTATTTTGAGTTGCATTGGAGTGGAGTCTCACTCTATTGATAATGAAGATCACTTCATATTCCCTCTCTTGAGTCTCTCTTCCCTTTTCTTTCTTTCAAAGCCTTAAAAGTTCTTTCTATTTGGCTACTCATTGCACACACATGGTCCATCAATTTTCCGAGCCACTAGGGGAGCTACTTACCCTATTCTAGGCAAACTCTATGAGTGGTGGATCGTTGATGAAGGTGGAGTCTTGAGGGAGCATCCTACTCGGGCAAAATTAAAATGGGTGGAGGGCAGTTTTCATGATAGTTTGACCCCCTCTTAGTGTTTTGCTCATAACTTTCCGCTTGTTAGTTTGATTTTGATGAAACTTATATCAGCATGAAGTTCTCTTCAAGCTTCATGTCTTTGTGTTATTAGATCTTGAATCAAATACTACAGCAAAAAGTTATGAGTCTCTGTGTTTGACAGTCTATTTTCATGGCAATTTTTACCCCTATCTAGTAAACTGCCCAAAACTGTCTCATCGGTTCTTTGTTTCTTATGAAACTTATATCAGCATGAAGCCCATTTCAAGACACGTCTCTATATGTGTTTGAATCTTTAGTATCATGTGTCTACTACAAGTTATGGGTCTCTATGTCTAATGATAGTTTGGAGAGTGTTTTGAGCTAATTGTAAAGATATCTATGAAGGAGGTGCAATGTTTCTATATCAGTTCATGTCATGTACTCAACAACATATCACTCTTCTCTTTGGTGCAACATGCAAACTGGCTTGCTGAGATTATGGCCTCCGCTGATTCTTTCCTTCTCCCTATGCTTGAACACAACATCACCCAAAAAATGAACCACCGTATAAGCATCTTGCTCAGCAACAAACTTAAAATCAAACTTAAAAGAGTCAAATAGACAAGGCTACCCCATCCCCCCTTACTTTATGCTATAGCCGCAGATGCACTGTGAAGATAGTGGGAGAGAGGGAAGGAGTCTCACTTGCGGCTTTCTCACATGCACAAATGGGGGAATACACACAAAGGTGGAGGCTGAAAACAGTTTTCCTCTTCTTAGTTGTGAAAGCCAAAAGAACTCTTGTACAAAGAAATAGAAGAACCCTATATGTGGGTCTCAAAACCAAACTCAACTAACTAAGGTGGCATACTAACTGAGCCACGAACTAGTGTAGATAAGGATAGCTGTCATCCAGCTATTATTCATGGGCGGTGTACCAACCGCATCTCCAGCTAACAAGTCGGTGACATAAATGCACAACAGTCACCCTGGCATATCGCGAGTGGAGCTCGATATCTCAACATGCACTGGGGTGGTTACTCATTAACAAAATGCAAGCTGGTTCAATAAAGGTTATAGAAATGCCATATGGAAAATAGCTTGTTATGCAGCAATTTGCGGATGACACTAATCTCATGCCTAGGAATTCCTCCCAAGATGTTCATGAAGTTTTGGAGTGTCTAGATATTTTCCGTATAACGTTAGGTTCTCAGATCAATCATAGCAAAATTGGGTATTGCACGCTCAGTGGGAAGCTAGAAGAGCATCTACAACACTTGGGATGTTAGAGAATCCCTAAAAGAACTATCTTCAGACTTTTATGCATCCCCATGGGATTTGATGTCTCCATGAAGGATCGGTGGGAATGGGTCCTTAATAGGTTTAGCTCCAAACTAGAGAAGTGGAGAGGCTTTCAGCCCAACCTGGCAGGAAGATGAATGGTGCTCAACCATTGCCTTTATTTGATCACTATTTTTTACCGCTCCTATTGGCACTTGAGCCAAACTGGCTTTGATAAGCTTATTTCCAAATGCAAGTCCTTCCTTTAGGGAGGTTCAAACGTGATTGCAAAAGTCAGATGGAACTTTTCCTCTAGACCAAAGAGTGAAGGTGGCCTTGGGGTAGTGGACATCAAACAGTCTGCAGCTAAACTCACATCGACTTGGATAACAAAAGCCCTACTAAATCCTAATCTTTACTGGGCATTGATCCAAAAAGTTTAAGCATGTCAGATCTGCCAAAGCCAAGGGATAGAAGAGGTACCTAGTTTTGTTTGTATATTTTAGCCCTGAACCTTGTTCTACAAAAGGAAGTACCTTGTGGAAATCCCTATGGACTGGCACTCTTGAGTCAATTAATACCCAACTCAAGTTCTCTGGGAAACGTTTGTTTATGCAACTTGACTCCATCTGGTCCTCTTCAATACACACAGGAATGCTATACTCTAGACAATGAAGATTTCATTAGGGTAGGTCAGCTTTCTAAAGAGGGTCTGCAATCATGGGGGCAGATGTGGCTTAGTAAACAATTCAAATGGAAGACTTTGCTTAAAATAAAGAGGGAATTCAAAAAACTTACAGGAAGCTCATTTTGTCACTGACAGAATATTTGGGGAGTTAGTTTTAAATTACACCTTAGAGTTTAGCTGGATCCTCACACCTCATTTGCTACCTATTCCTACTCCTTTGAGGACATCTCCTCTCAGTCCTAGAAGAGGAGATTCTCTTACACTTGGACCAAATCAATACCTAAGAGCATGTCTACACTACTCTGGCTTATCTTGCACAATGTAGTTTGGACCAATTTGAGGGGGATGAGGATTGGAAAAGGGGATGGTAAATAAATGCGCTAGCTTGGGGTACAAGACAATATCTTCCATCTCTTCATGTCATGCCCTTCTGCTAAAAGAGTCTAGACAAAGTAGTTTGGACTAATTTGAGGGGGATGAGGATTGGAAAAGGGTCTGATGGTAAATGTATGCACTGCCCTATGAGGATTGGAAAAGGGGGATGGTAAATGTATGCATTGCCCTATGGTACAAGAAGATATATTCCATCTCTTTGTGCCGTGCCCTTTTGCCCTTCGTGTCATGCCCTTCTGCCAAAAGAAGAGTTTGGAAAATTATTCAGATGCAACTAGGAGAGCCAGCGAATTGGAAAGCCATACTTTTTGGAGATGCAGCAAAAGTTAGACATTCTCATTGGGCACTTGTTTGAGAATATGACTTAGGGTTTATTTGGATTTTGAGAACCTAATTTCAATTCAATCAGAATGTTACTAACGTAGATCATCTCTTTGCTGATTGGTTAGCAGGCATCTCGAAACTACGACAGTGATCTAGACTAGTTCTTCATGGAGATTCGTGATCATGAGCAGGAACATCTTAAAGTTTTTAATAAATAATTCCAATTCAAAGAAAGAATCTACTACAAATTAAAGTCTGATTCAGAATGATGTGTTTTATGTTTGCTACTCAGATTTTTGTCATGATCCTGAAAAAGTCTTACTAATACTGTACACTTGGCTATAAATGTATATCTTTTGATCAATATATAAAACAATTATTTTTTTGCCCAAAAAAAAAGTAGTGGCCTTCAAGGTCTGGGATACTTCTATAAGGAGGTAGATGTGGTCTTCCTTCCTTGAGCCTTTTCTTTCATGTTGTCATCCAAGCACACAAAAATCTTGTTGCACAACTCAAATGATGTGGTGTTCATGGTGGTAAAAAGATGGTCATGAAGCTTATAGTCCCACAAACCTATGAGGAAGTGTGACAATAGTTTTGCATCACTCATCCTCTCATGAGGTTCACAATGAGAGTTCAAGCGTTTGATTCTAGCGATATAATCCCAAAGAGACTCGATATCTTTTTGCTTGACCTCATAGAGCTGGTTGATAGAACTCTATTTTGGTCCACTTGGGGCAAACACTACTATGAATGCCTTGTGCAAGGTTTCTCAATTAATCTTCTCCTCTAGGTCCAGATCCTTGAACCACTATCTAGCCTTGCCATCAAGGTTCAACACAAAGGAATTGACTTTATGTAGGTCTCTAATATGGGATATTGGATCTCCATTACCTAAGAATTTAGTGATTAGCTTGGAAATTGTGACTGGTTTACTTCTAGAAGGATTTTGGTGGCTCCCTGTAAATATTGGAGGCATGGTCCCCCTTCCTAGTGCTTGCACTAGGATCCTCATTCCCTCATCAGTATAAGTTACCTTTTGTGGGGTGGGAGGAACTTGAGGATATCGAGACCCTGCTCTATACATTGGTGGCCTCGATGGAGGGGTTCCATGTATTTGGTTTGTTGTACAAATGTATGATTAGAGGACTCTGATCCACTAGATGTTTGCATTGTGACTTGAGGTTGATTGGGCCTAACAGGTTGGGATGAAGGTCCTTTAGGGAGTGGCATGTTCACTCCAAGAATAGGCCTATAAGGGGTAGTTGTTCAATATGGCATACCTCCCATGTTCTATGGCCAAGTATGAAATGAAGGGACTTTAGATGTGGGGTGTCTTATTTGTGAACCTTCTATATCACTCCTTTGTCTACTATGCTCTGGCATTTGAAACTCTTGAGGGAGTCTGGGGATAAATACAACCTATATGACTGGCTTTCATCAAAGTATAGGTCTGGTGGTTTGTGTAAGGTGTAAGAACTAACTTTTGCTGACCCTTAGGATATAAAGCTAGGTGTGTAGGTCAACAAGACAAGATTTGAGGCACTATCCTAAGGCTCAGGGTTAGCTCCTAGGATATCAAGTGCATGTGTTGATCAGCACAGTTGAGGCCCCAATTCTAAGTTGATTCCACTTTGACACCAGGTCAAGAGGAGGCATCCCTTTGTGGCTTTCCTTTTTCTCTAAATTTGCAACAAGTTGTTAACACATCGAGTCAATAATGCAACGACTCAAATATAATAGCGACTTGGATAATGTCATGACTTGAGAACACAAAAACTTGGCAGTCACTGCTTTGGTAGTAATGCAACGACTTGATAACATAGTGACTTGATTATTGCAATGACTTGATAATGCATAATGTAGTGGGTTGGGAGTCACTGCTTTAGCACTAACGCACGTGGTGGTTGAATTTTTGATCTGGCCACTACTAGTGCATTTAATGACATGTGACAGGTGGTAGGTAAATTGTCAATGGTAGATGGTGTCAATACTTAATGTAATGGGTTGTTGCATTATTAACGCAGCGACCACTACATTACTAATGCAACAACTATTGCACTAAGAGTAATGCGATAGCGACACATGGGCATGCAACTCACCGACAAGTTATTACATTTTCTTGATTTTAACACTTTTTGTTCAGGGTTTGTGGGGTGGGGGGGATACTATACTACCTAATATACCTACTCAAACTGCAAAAAACAACAACAAAGAACAAAATTTTAAGGGAAAATGGCATATTTTGCAAAAAGTGAGAGTTTTCTCCTTTTCAACCCTTTGAAAATTGCTCCTAGCATCATTTCTTAGTGTTTTGTTTGGATTTTCTATCACACATACCTTAGCAATCACCTAAACTACGTTTCTATAAACTTTCGACACTTAGAAGTACCAAAATCACTTCAAAATACTCCAAATGAATTTCAACAATCTCTTTCACTCACACCTTCCTATACACCAAAAGACAATATCTTTTCTCTACAGTACTCAGCATTGGGCAATGGGTGGGTAACAAGAAAAGAAAATTCAATACAAAAGTGCACCTTGAACTCCCCAGAAATGATGCTAAAAATATGTAGTCTAGCAGTGACTCCTGTGTCATGGGAATCTTATAGTAAATGCTAATGTAGTGCTCCTCCAAGCTTTTCTAGGTTGAGAGTAATGCATGCAAATGCCATCCACTAGCATCACTCTAGTGACTCTTGACAGTTACAATCATGAATCCATAAGGAGAAGAAGAGGGAGGGGAGCGAGAAGTGGAGGAAAGAGGGGAGGAGAAGAGGAAGGGAAGAGAACATGGCTTTCACAAAAGGCACTATGAGCGAACAAGAAACAAATCCAAAGAGGAGGAGGAGAGCTTGTATTCCAATGTTTGCAACCAACAAGTAAAGACCAAAGTCAAATGCTTGGCCTTTTATATATGAAACCTTTTAAAGGGAGGGCCAACCCTATTCCCTTTATACCACTATCTTTCCTCATTCTTTACAATCACATTGGGCCCATTTGGCTCCAAGTCACATCTTAGTTCTACGGACTTTAAAATTTGTTGAGGTCTTCCTATGCTTGCTAGTTCTCTCCTCTACTTCAGGTGAAGAAGTGAAATCAGAGGAAGCTATGATAGTGACAAGAAGGGTGATGGCAACACATAAGGAGGTATTAATTGTAGAGGGTGATTACAGAAGGAGGTAAGGACATAGAGGTCTTATACAAGAAGAAAATACACTGAAAAATATCATGGCATAGAATTTGAAGCACCCATTTATTGTGTATGCAACAACAATTCATTGGAGAGATGTGCCATTGGAGTAACTACTACATGTGACACCTTGTTAAAATGATCTCCATTCCCACCCAATCATGATTGCTAGACTAGTCTAGATTAATAGCTCTATTACCACATGGCAGTTCATCACATATACTAGATTTGTACGATGTGACCAAACGAGTTGGGGATGGTTTCACTTAGATTCATTGAAGGGATTGAGAATCACCTAGCCTTATTTTCCAGTGCTAAAGACCTCAATGAGCATATAGAGACCATTCCATCCAAGTTTAAGATTGGTCTTTTATGGCCTTAGCTTGGCATAATACAACATGAGCATGGCCTTTGTTAATATTCTTCTTGACAATGTGCCAATCATGCCAAGATTTCCTTCTCCTTTGTGTCACTTGTTGTGACCATGTTGCTTGGATGCATAGCTTGTCTAGCTCAACTAGCTAGTGAAATCATCTACTGATTGCTTCTGGTTCCCCAAGCTAATGCTCTATATCTATTCGGAGAATTGGAACCAAGAATTCCAATGGTACCATGACTTCCAAGCCAAGAAATCTTGAAAGGTGTTGGATTAATGGTTTCCTTATACACCAAGTGATATGCTGAGGGTGCAAAGTGTTGCAATGAGTGCTCACGGTCTTTGTAAGCATTGACTTGAGAATTTTATTGGTTGATTTGATCTACCATTATGCCAAGGATAGTATGTCATTGCAACTTGATGCATGACCATGAACTCTTTGCTATGAGTTTGAAAGACATCGTACATGAAATGGGATTCCTAATCACTAACAAACCCAATGAGGTAGCCATACATGCATATAATGTTCTCAAAATGGAGCTTGATTGTGCTATGATCTAAGTCTTGGCTTCTTCCCACTTAGTAGCATAATCTGTGGTGATGAGAATATAATTGTTCTATGCGTACTTTGCCCCATATTCTTAAGAGGACCCCTGTAATCCAAGCTCCAATTTTAGAAAGCTTCCCATGGTTAACTCACCTGTAATGGCATGTGATCTTATCTCTTTGTTCTTTGATAAACATCACATTCTACACATGGAGCATGGTTAACTCACTTGTAATCTTATCTCTTGGTTCTTTGATAGACATCACATTCTACACATGGAGCATGCGTATCTTTGAATAGAGTGCTCCACGATAACTCTCTCTGCTGCAAAACTCTTTGAGTAGTTAGCTCACCACCATTGTAACCTCTAGCTAGCACAATATTTGTATTATGGCATGTCCCATCATAACCATGTGTGCAAAAATTTCTAAGTAGTTGGCTCACCACTAAATTGACATCCAATTGCCCAGTATGTGTACAATGGCATGTTCATGTGGTAGAACCCATCACCTCAACACTTCGTCTCAGCACCTTGGTGATACACTTGACCACCAATCAAATTATGCTTCCAGGCTTTCAAAGCCAACTGCCTATTCCTATCTTTGGGCATGTGTTCAAGAAAGGTTCCTTGTGGCAAATAGTGTAGCATCTCATCATACTTCGTTTTTGTAAAATCTACAGTAAATAAATGAGCATCTGGTATCTCAATGTTCATGCTTTAGCTTCATCTAAAACTCAGAGAAATAGTTTGCTTGCACATGATCTTTACTTGGTTTATGAATAATTCTAAAATTGAATTCCTATAATAATAGCATTCACCTTACCAAATGCCCCTAAATCATTGTTTTATTGATCAAGTAGAGAAAAGCTTGGTGATCAAGATAAAAGATGAATGGATTGTCAAGAAAATAGTGGAGAAATTTTTGTACATTGTATGCCATCCCAAGAGTTTCATGCTTGGTAGCATATAGTTGCATTCAGGTGGCATCATTAATTGGCTATTGGGTAACAATTTTCCATCCAGCTGTGCCAATATAATGCCATGGCATATCTTGAAGCATCTACATCAACATGGAAAAGAACATCCCACTACGATTGTTCATGGTGTGAATATGAGCTTTGACATCAACAAATGTACTTTTGGGCTCCAACCCAAGTCACACACTGATTTAGCTAAGTTAGCTTGCTGATAGGCTAAGTTAGCATTTTGTTTGGATAAAAGCCTTGCTAGAGGAATTTTGAGTCAAGGCATGATCTAGCTATCCTTGAGTGTGTAAATGAGGCCTGATGTCATCATATGAAAATTTTGGGCATTTTTCTATATCAACATCTTGAAGTTAACATCCTAGAGCTAAGTTAGTACCTTGGAGCTAAGTCAGCCTCTTGGAGTTAAGTGAAAAATTGGCTATGTTAGTGCATCTAAGTTAGTTCTTGCTAAGTTAGTGCTTGATATGTTAGTTCCTTGCTATGTTGGCACCTACTAATTCAATGACTGCTATGTCAGCACCTACTATGTCAATGCCCTATTAAGTCAGCATCCTAGAATGAGCTAGCTTGCCAGTTGACCCAACATTAGTTGTCCAACTGGCAATAAGTGAAATTGTCAAAGGTAGGTGGGTACTAGGCTAAATCAATGGCACTGACTTATATGTGAGTGTCCCAATTGCTATGTCAGCACGTTGGCTTAGTACTAAGTCACTGCTTGGCTGCTAAGCTATCATTCCAAAATGTACGTTTTCATCGACTAATTTTTAGAGATTTCAAGCTCACATTTGTTCAAGGTATTTTTGTTCCCTAAGGGTTCTATACCTCCTACTCTACCTACTAAAAACAATAAACAATACAAAATAACAACTTTTGTACTTTTGAAGGGGATTTCCTACTTTTTGAAAAAACTGCCTACTCTACTAATTTTGCAAATCATCAAAAAACTCAATTCTAAGTAGCTTTTCTAGCTATATATCACTTTAGCAATTATGTTGCCTTCCTCTTCTTTCAATTTCAACTTGGAATAACACTTAAAACACTGAGAAATCCAAGAAAAGTCCCACCAACTTCCTACAACTCCAAGACTAGCCACCTTTTATTACTTTGCTTGGTAGTGGGCAATGTGAAAGTAAAGCGTACCTCTAATCCTTGGCAATCATCCATGGATGCCACCTTCATAGCTCCCAAATTGCATCTCTTGAGTTGCTCCACAAGAAAATAATACCAGGAAGAGAGAGGAAAGGGGAGAGCTTGAGAGTCTTGAATGGGGAAGGGAGCGTAGGGCATAGAAGAAACAAGGAGGGAGTAGATAGGAAGACATCAAAGCTTGGAAGCAAGAGAGCTTGTATTATCCACAATGCATAATGGGCTCCAAAGCCAAAATTTTGATTTTTATACATGACCCTTGTCCAAACCATAATTTGACATAATCCTCCACTAGCCTCTATTCTCACTTCTTTAGGCAAATGTATTCTCTGGTAGTCGTAGTGGAGGGAACAAGTTACATGGCTCATCTAACCAATGATATTACATTTATTCTCCTACAAATCATAAGGTATTACAAGTATTTCCTATTTGCTAAAGACATACTATTAACCAAATCGGTTAACATGGGTGCAGAAAGACATAGCCTTCAAAGGGCAAGAGGCCCACTATGGACTTCTTGGTGGGAAAATAAACTCAATTTTATAGATGCTTGGTAGATGTGGTGAATGATATTCATTTAAGCCCAAAGGATATAAAGAGAGCCATCCTCAGATACAAGTATTACACATACGTTGAAATTTATGATGAACAAATCTTCTAGATTTATTCATTACATATGAGTTTGGTAACCTATCATTTGAGTCACTTGAACACAAGGTAGGTAAGAAGATGTATACCACAAGGGTAATGTCCATTATTTGGTGGATGGCATTGAAAGATCATAAAGGTGGTCTACTAGAAGTTATTAAGTAATGAATGCTTCTTTGGAAGGAAGAACAAACAAGGGAGCCTCTAAGTACCAAGTAATGAAAGCTAAAGTAGCATACAATGCATTAATGTTTTTACTACATTCAAATGAAGAAATGGTGGACCAAAAATGTAAAGTGAACAAGAAAGAAGCATGTAGTCTAGGAAAAATGGTTGAGAAGTGTTGGGCCATCAAGTGTATGAAATCTTTAGACAGTGATGTGGCACCAACAAAGTATTTATGAGTGAAGATTCTTGTCTACATGGAGTTCATGTATGCAGAGGTAAATTGAAATGCCCTCAAAAGTACAATAGGTTTCCATGCCTAAACTGTTGGGAGTTCATCCTCATGAGAGACTTGTTAGTGAATAAGGTTTAGAGAAGGTCATTGTACTCGAGCATTGATTGGTCATTGTGATCAATCAAGGGCTTTTGATTGGACCATCATCAAACTCACGTGTAGCCAATGCATAGTAAGATGTGGAAGATCCTAGTGGCAGTTTGCATAGTTTGCATGGCTCTTGGCAATGAACGAGGTGACAATAGACTCTTTTGGCTCCTATATTTCAAGAACATGACCTCTGAGGTCCTTTTACCGACCTGGTCAGGTCCGGGTGCGTGTGTGTTTCACGAGAGTTGGTGTAGGGATGATTCAAGAGTTGTAGTTATCGCCATGTTCTTGTGAGCTGGATCCAACAAGGTCGATCAACCTGAGAAGATTTTCATGGCAGTTTTGATAGGTTGAGTTGTTTTTCAAAGTGTCTTCACATTGATCGCGCATTAGATAGATTCAATAGAAGGCTTTCATGTGTTAGTTATTGTGCAAAATCTCTTGTCGTGTCATGTGAAGCTAAGCATCATTTTATGCAGTCCAATTATCTTTTTACTTTATGAGAAACGAGTTGTTTATGTGAGAATTTCCTTCAGTGGTATCAGAGCGAAGAACAAGTCTTGGGAGGTTCTATAAATGTCGAAGTATTCGAGTTTGAAGGTGATCACTACTCCAAAAAATGTAAGGAAGCCAAGGTCAAAGAGAATCCCGAAATCATCATTAGGAGAAGTGTGCTTTTGTGTTCGACTGAATCCTTTGCATCTCTGAGATGGATACAATGCATAGAGAGAAGTCTGGACATGGGGTAGCTCTGATTACCTTTAGTGGCAAAAATTTCCTATCGTGGCAGTTAGCCACCCGCTTATTGTTCATGTAAAAAGGAGCTCTGGAGAGTTGTTGCTAGAACACAGAAAAAGCCAAAAGGAAATGCTTCAGAAGCAGAGAAAAGTTCATGGGAAGGCGGTTGGTTACATGGGACATGCTCTGGGTCCTGAATTTTTTCATCATCTTGATGTGAAGGCGTCAGTATCAAAAAATTGGCAAATGTTGGAGACTCTTTTTGGGGTTTGCGTGAAGCACTCAAAGGTGAATTTGAAACAGGACCTCTTTGATTTGAAGATGCTCGAGGGAGAGAATTCGGGTATGTTCCTTAATAGGATGCAAAGCTTGCTTAGACAACTAAATGATGTATCGGAAAATTGGCAAATGTTGGAGACTCTTTTTGGGGTTTGCGTGAAGCACTCAAAGGTGAATTTGAAATAGCACCTCTTTGATTTGAAGATGCTCGAGGGAGAGAATTTGGGTATGTTCCTGAATAGGATGCAAAGCTTGCTTAGACAACTAAATGATCTTGGAGCTAAGGTTGAGGATGAAGACAAAAAGGCAAAACAACGAGATGAAAACCTGAAGCAAGAGAAAGGCAAAGCATTTACAGTTGATGGCAAGGAGGACAAGCAAGACACAACCATGCTAGTTGAAGCAGATCAATTGAGTGATCAAGAGTGGGCATTTTAATTCCAAGAGGGCAGTATCGACTGTCAGGCTCTTTGTGAGCAACTGTCGGTTCTTTGTGAACATGTTATAGTTGCTTTAGATCTTTGTGAATCCAAGGTGAGTTGCTCTTTGTGAGCATAAGCATTTTTTTGTCCCTCATTTTGGCTAAGGCAGGGTTTGGAGTTCATCCTCATGAGAGACTTGTTACTGACTAAGGTTTAGAAAAGGTCATTGTACTCAGCATTGATTGGTTGTTGTGATCAATCAAGGGCTTTTGATTGGACCATCATCAAACTCACGTGTAGCCAATTCATAGTAATACACGTGGTTGGCAATAGCTTGCATGCAAGACGTGGAAGATCCTAGTGGCGGTTCACATTGCTCTTGGCACAATGAATGAGGTGGCAATCGACTCTTCTAGCTCCTATATTTCTACAAGAACACGACCTCTGACTCTCCTTTTACCAACCTGAGCAGGTCCGGGTGCGTGTGTGTTTCATGAGAGTCAATGTAGAGCTTTTACATATAGCCATGTTCTTGTGAGCTCCAACAAGGTCGATCAACTTGAGGAGACTTTCATGGTAGTCTTGATAGGTGGAGTTGTCTTTGCAAAGTTTCTTCTCTGATGCGCATTAGATTGATTCAATAGAAGGATTTCATGTGTTAGTTATTGTGCAAAATCTCTTGCCATTTCATGTGAAGCTAAGCGTCAATTTATGCAGTCCAATTATCTTTCTACTTTATGAGAAACGAGTTGTTTATGTGAGAATTTCCTTTATAAACCTAATGTTAATCAAAATTAAAGCTGTGACTGTCCACAATCCTTCAAGACCACCCTCATTGTCTACATGGTGGAACCATATATTTTAAAATTTACTCTCGAAATTATGCATCTATTTGACAAGTAAGAAACAATTAAAAGCCCTTAACACAGATTATAGTTAAGGATGCAAAATTTTCATAGTTTTTCTTTGACATCCTCATTTGTGAATTTAAGACAGGAGCTTCATGTGCATTGCCAAAGCATCTTTATGACATGTCCCAAGATAATTGAATTTTATTTAATAAAAAACGCCCATTCTTTGAGCTCACAACGACAATGGTGGTTTCTTTTCAAGGGATCTCAAATTAAGTACCCATTATGTATAGATCAGCTTTTATCTCAACCCTAAAAACTACCTAAGAAGAATCTTACTTAAGTAGTTTTCCCACTACCATTGTCAATTTGAACTCTCATTTTATATATTCTAATTAGTTTCCCAGGGGTCCATGAAGTACCTATGTGAAGTGATTCAAGCGCCCCATTGCTCCAATACTCCCTCTTTGTACCTAAAGCTGTGACTATCCACAATGCTTCGAGACCACCCTCGTTGTCTACATGGTGGAACCATATATTTTAAAATTACTCTCATAATTATGTATCTATTTGGCAAGCAAGAAACTGTTAAAAATCCTTACCACATTTTATAGTTGCATGAATTTAAGGAAGGAGCTTCATATGCATTGCCAAAGCATCTTTATGACATGTTAGCCCAAGATAAGTCATTCAAAAATTTATTTATTTTTACATTATGACACCCATGCTTTGAGCTCACGATGACAACGGTCGTTTCTCTTCCAAGGATTTCAAATAAGTACCCATATTGTATAGGTTGGATTTTACCTCAACCCTAAAAGATATCTAAGAAGAATCCTACTTAAAGTAGTGTTCCCACTACCATTGTTAATTTCAACACTTATTTTATATATTTTAACTAGTTTCCCTTCATCACAAAGGGTCCTTCAAGTACCTATCTGAAGTGAGTCAAGCATCCCATTGGCCCAATTGCTTCGATGTTCCCTCCTTATATCCCATTTCTCCCAAAACCCTTCTTATACCGTATTGCTCCCACCTAGGTCTCTTGCAACTCATTCTTGCTCCTCACCACATTATTGTACCCCTCCCAACATCCCACTCATCATCCCCTATTCACCACTTCAACATTTCTCACCTATGCTTAACTAGTCCTTTAACTTGTTGTGACAATAGGCCTCTCTATGCAATGAGAAGAATACCACTCATGAAGTGGCTATGCTATCAAGATAATTTTGCCACTTTTAGTTTGAATTCAAAATATTAAGAAAGGATTAGATGAGCATAGCTTGTGAACTAACCAACCTTGCTTTGAAAATGAATGCTTGAAGAGAAAATCTCAAGCCATGTGTGTTCATGTAGCTCATGTAATTTGCAATTGTACTTTAACAAGAAACTTCATTTCCATTGTTATTTGTGATCCTAAAGTGTGTAAATCATGAAGTCATTAAACTTTAAATGTAGCAGCTTAATACCTTTATGAGCACTACCTCCTTAGCGTGAGTGCTATAGTAGAGAAGTGGAATCCCCTTTGTGAATTTCAAATGTTTTTAAAAAGTTAATTGAGTTAGGCTACTTTTTATGGAGATTATTCTACAAAGCGTTTACTCTTCAAGGTAAACCTATCCTAATGCACTAAAAATATCATATCTTCTTCTTACCGCTAACCACTATGTTAGGACATAGTGCACTTGTGCACTCATGTATGGAGTAGATTGATAGTTGATGGAGAGAGAGAGAGAGAGAGAGAGAGCAAGAATAGAAAGAGTGAATGGAGGGGATGAGTGTCCAAAATTGATTGGCAGGATGGGAGGGGTGTTGAAAAGTGATTGGGAGGATACTTTTTTGGAAAAGTGCTGTAGAGCATTGCCTTTTAGGCAGCGCTCATAAAATAAAAAATAAAAAATATATCACTTACTATATCGTAGCCAGCACTACTTTGTTGTGATGAGGTTATCTTCAGTGCCGACTTCAGGTCAGCTGAAATTTTTGAAATTCCTTTCAAACTTGAAAAGGCCCGATAATTGTTTGACCAATTTTGTGACAGCACACATTTGCAAAGCTCCTTGTGTTAGCCACAATGATGTGTCAAGAATGGAAGCCCAATAAATATTGGATCTGGATTGTTTTTTTAATTGTACGCAGAGAGTGCAGTATGTCCAGGCTTCCAACCATCAAATTCCCCCAAATTTTCATAAGAAAGGTACATGGCTATAATAGGAGAGTTGTGACATATACATAACATAAGCTGTACAGTTACATCATGAGGCACATAATATGTTCTAAAAAACAGTTCTATTGTATACGTCAAGTTTTGAAGATTTATATTAATCACTTTCAGAATAAAATAAAGAGGGGCAGAAATACTTGCCACCTAGCTGAAGCTACATGATCTGGGCTCTTCTGTGCTTCTATGGTAAATTTCTCTCGTTGCACTCTGGCATATGCCTTTCTATCTACTACATTTCCCAGACTTGAACAAATTATCATTTTGGTTGTACTGCAAGTCTACAAACACTGCCCTTGTGGGAAAATGCCCAAAAGCCTGAAAGAGCAATGTTTTGGCCAACAGATATGTTACTGGTGGACAGTGGATCTACCCTTGCTTCCAAAGCTGTTCCTAATGACATTATGTACCACAATGCAACTAGATATTAGACCCTAAGCGACAGAATCTAACTTTACTCCCAACACTGTTAGTGCCATTGTGTACAATCCTAAAAAGATGCAAAGTGTGTTGGAAAGTTCACCTCCCCATCTGTAAGCCCCCACATGAGGAGAGCATGGAGGGCAGACCTAGGGCAAGATATGCCCACAGAAGAAAGAGAGAGGGGGCTGCCACATGGGCAGCACCTCACAGAAAACCAGAGCTTCAGAGGCTGCATCAAAAGGAGCTACTGTGCAGGAGAGGTGGCAGGGCATCTACCCTTGGATCTGGCCTGGCAGGAGTTGACTGAAGAGCAGCAAGAGGCGCAACAAATGGCAGGGGAATCCTTGAAGGGTTCAACCATTGGACAGGCCTCATTATTAGGGCTGGTTGGAGCCAGCCAACCAGGGCACGTCATGGGCAGACTCAAAGGGCTGGGCCACTGCATACAAGAAGGGCTGCAAATGGGCAGTGCCCCTTAAAAATAGGGCTGGGCTGGCCAACCAGGTCGGCCAGCACACAGCCCCAAAAGGGGTGCCCACAGCCAATAAATAGGGCTATGTGGGGTCGGTTGGAGGGCAGGCTAAGTCGGCTAGCAAGGCAGCAAAGTCGGCCAGTTTTGGGGCATATTGGCCTATAAAGGGAGGCCCTTGGCCTCACTTTATCATCCAGCAGTGCAGCCTTCCAGGAGCAGTAAGGAGCAGCAGCAGACCTACAGTTGGGTCTATTTCAGGGAGGTCAAGGAGGATCAGGAGTGTGCAGAGTTAGCTCTACATCGGCTGAGACCTAGGCTGTCTACCAGTGCAGTAAGGTACTGAGATCTGGACAGAGAGTCTACATATGCTCAAGGTGGAGCACACGGGCTCAGAGATCTAGAGGCATCTGGCAGATAGTAGAAGAATCTTTTGGTAAGATCAGAGGACCACATCCTGGCGGGACTCTAGATCTATCTTTTGTATTGTGTCCGTAGCTTTGGACGGAAATATATTCTTTTTGGTGGATTCTATATCTAGCTTGGTTCACTGTCTATTTGCTAGTCTGCACAACACATCTATGTGAAGCACATTAAGTAAAGAAGTTTGTGATTCCACCCACACCACACACTGTGTGAGCTCAGTCTTCCACTGTGTGTACCCTCTGTTGGTCGATTTCTAACAAACTGGATATTAGCTACAATGAGGACTAACTCAATTGACCCAAATCAACCCACTGCATTTCTTTGCAGACTAAAATGAGGACTAACTCAATTGACCCAAATTAGCCCACTGCATTTCTTTGCAGACTAAATTTCCATATTGCACATGTGCAAAACCAATTTGCTTAGACAGCTTTATTCTCTCATTCAAGACCTGCCACAGGACTCAAGAGTAGAGATCTCTTCCCATGGATTAAAATGGGTATTTCCCTGATTCAGAGGTCAAGTATTAATCTCTTTGCCTCTTCCTTTGTGGCTTGGACAGTGTGCCAGTTAAGAATTGGGGACAGCAAAGCAAGTGCTAGGGCAGAATGCCCGGACCTCACAAGTTTCTGAAGCAGTGGCTCCATGGTCTTTTCATTGATAAGGCCACCTGCAGTGAGAAAAAACCATAGGCCTTCGTGCAAAGGAGTCATCTGTATCATTAGCCGCACACGTAACGTTGGGTGCTTCAGGTAAAATTGCACGCCGTTCCGCCCTCTTTCTCTCTCCTGTTCGTGTTATAAAAGCATAAAGCAAACCAGAAAAGAGGCAACTGCGTCAACCACATAATTGATGACAGATTTTGCAACTACCCAAAAATGACTGAAAAATCACTTTACCTTTGTGATAAGCATCGAAACTTGGTCATATGTAAAAGCTGGATGCCAGTGATATCCAACTGCAGCTGGTGCATGTTTGATCCTTGCACCTTGCTGCCTCAATCGCACTGCCATATAGGACAGAGATATAAGATGAGCTCATGAGAATGAAAATATAACGAAGCATAAATGCAGACACATCAGACAAATAAATCCAACATACAAAGAATTTCTGAGTACAATGAGGAAAGCATCTTAATGTGAAAAAAGCAAAGGACAGAGCAAGTACCCAGTGCATTTCACTTTAAAATAGAATACGTATAAAAATGTAGGCAATAGGATTGTCGAGACCTGATGCATTTACATATAAGCCGAAATGTTATGGAATTCAAATGTTATAAAAATGACCATAAAAGACTAAGAAGTGAGTTGCTATGCAACTGCTACATGAGTACTACTACAGCTACAGAGTAATGATACCGAACAGTGCATCCATACTAGATAGCAGACTACTGTCTAGGAGCATAGTTCCAGATCTGATTTGATGCAGAAGCTAGAGTGTATGGGCTTTCAGGGCAGAATACAAAGTATCCGGGCTCATGTGTAATAAAAAGGGAGAAATCTGAGATGCAGATCAGAGACGGTGTCATACGTAGTCAACCACTACATCTTTTGCCTTTTCCTTCCTCACAGGGACAGCCTCTGTCTTTAAACTATGGGTGCAGGGTCCGTCCCACCTCGAACTGTAAAAGAAATGCCCATATGGCATGATGGGGGTATAAATGTTTCCGGAGACCCTGTAAGAAAAAGGAATCTGCTATTACTAACATAATCTCATGAGACATTGCAAACTTTGACTCTGTGTGGGAGTAGCAAACTACGATAATCACATGGCCCCCATGCATGCAAAAGCTACTGACTTGACAGAAAGGATTTGTACATAGAGACATTGCATACTTTGACTCGGTGTGGGAGTAACAAACTATGATGATCACATGGCGAGAAAGATGGCCTTTCTTTGAACCTCACACCGAGGTAGTTTGCGATGTGCGTGTTCATCCTCCTCTGCCAAAGTGAGCAGCAGTTCTGTCTTTGGCATTTTCAACCCTGGATCTTTCAACGAATGCATTATCAATCTTACTTCAATCGACAAACTATATCCAAACATCAGATTCTCATGTCTATTTGCAAGGGTAATAACATTCCCTTTCCCAATGCATTCAGACAAGTTCTTTGGCAGAGTATATGAAACCTTTTTTTTTCAATGAACAGACTTCTATAAAACCCAACAGCAAAGCTCTTGGCAGAAATAGATCATGCAAGGCATGAGAAACAAAACAACCCAAGTGGGTAAAAAGCATGCTCCTCACGGCGAGGTAGATGGCAAAAGCCACCCGGAAAGACCCCTCCATGCGCACCCACAACTGGCCATCAAATTGTGTATAGTATCTATCCAAACACTAGCTAGTTTGTAAAGGGTGGGTCTGGGAGCCATCTAAAGCCTCTATGCACTTGGGTCCCCACATATGCCACATTGAAAAGCTTTCCAGAATCTCCCAAAAAGTATACACCGCAATATGTGCAAGTTTGTAAGGAGAGCGGGGATTATCATCCAGAGAACATGACTCGGCTAAATGTCAGCGAGCCGAAAGAGCCCAAGAAGAGTCATGCCTCTTGTAAAAGACATGACGTCCCATAAAAGAGCTAAGCCACCAAACCCCTAGTCATAATAAAGGAGAGGGAATAAAAATGCTCAAAAGACTAGCAATCCCCTTCTAGATGAACCTCTCTCTCTGCACTCCAATAGACAATGCTGAATAGACTCCTCAGCAAAATGGCAAAGAGCACAAGTAGAGGCTGTGTCACGATCTGTGACGTATTCCTTTCTCTATACCTTAGACTTATGGATGGTTTGATGAATGGACACTTATGGAAGGGTATGTCCTTTCGACGGGACACTTCCTATAAGGCACAACCCTTCACAAGAGACATTCTATTAAAGAGACACTTCTATTGTAATGTACCCTCTCATCAAGGGTCACACCCTTCACAAGGGGTACACACCTCTTCATGCACATACACTTTGGAGTACACACCTTTTCATGTGTGACTCTTCACTCTCTATATAAGAGAGGCCCAACTGTATGGATGACACTACAGCTACACTACAGACACTCAAGCAATACAATTATTCCTTGTTCTCTGCTATTTCAGTCTCCTTTCTGTTCCTTAGCACATTTCTAAATATAGTAAATCTAGGATTTCTTACAGTGGTATCAGAGCAAATTTCGCTCCTTCCTGTAGGAAATGCCCCCCACCTTCTAGCGCCTATCTGATACATCTTTTTCCGCTAGAAGGATATCCATGCACATTGTGCATGGAAGAGATGGAGAGAATGAGCGTAAAAATTTTTAGCGCCAACCCTGCCTAAAGTCATCATTGGCCTCTCCATCTCCCACACATCACGAGTTGATGTGAATGGACACGACAAAAATCGTGTCTTTTCATGTGCTTGGGCTGTCCCAAAACCAAGGGACGCACCTTTTCCACCATCGGACACACCTTTTGATAAAGAGTTTTGACTCCTCACCCAAGGGACACACCCCATCGTGGAAAAAAGGACACACCGCTTCATGTGGGGACACCCCTTTTGAAAACAGGGTCACACCCCTTCATGAAAAGGTACACCTATTCCAAGGGTCACACCCCTTAGAATAGGCACACCTTTTGGCACCAAGCACGTCATAAAAGGGTACCTAGAGGGGCTAAAAAGGAAAACCCAGCCCCATACCTTAGGCCTAACCCTAGACTACCCAAGGGTTAATTAAACCCACGTTTTAATTTTTGGCAACCACCCAACCTAGGCAGCCACACAAAAAAAATGACGATTCACGTTTGACGCCCGTACGGAATTTCATCACGCAGGATTCGCCTCCCTTCCACGCCATACGCAGCTCTCCATCAGCTGATTTGCTGCCCTGGGTTCGTGCCAGTCTTTCAGCGCCAGATCCCTGCCCATGCTGCCGCGAATCAGCCCTGGAAGCACGCAGCAAGCATCGCCAGATGCAAGCAGTCTCTGCCAGCGAATTAAATCAGCCTGGTCCCTGCTGCGCATAGCCTGTGAACAGCGACTTTTGGCAGCCCTCCTTTTCAGTCTAGCCAGGCTCGGTCCTCATCTAGTACCCTACAGGTTTCAGCGCAGTCCATCTTCGCCAGGCTACGAACTTCCACACAGGAAAAGTGCGCCAGATCTCATGCGATCTGCAAAACGCCTCTGCCAACGTCCCTTCTGCCTCGAAAGTCTCGCCAGGAACTTTTTGCTTGTTCACACATCTACGTGGACTTGAAAATACAGCAGTATGGACCTCCGGACAGCGATTTGCAGGCCTTTTCTACGCAACTAATTGGCAGATCTAATCTATGCCAGGTGGATTCTTTCCATTTTATTTCTAAGGATTCTCTTTCGTATTGTTATTTGACGCTGATTATCAAATTACAGCAAATGAAAGCCGCTTCCTTAAAGCATGGAAACCCCTGGTAATTCCCCAATCCTTTCAAGGACACCTCAGGCATCATCAACCACACAATATCGTGTTCAGATTGCACAACCAGCCCATTTCGGAGCTTTTGCATCGTGGGTCTTCTGTGTCACGTGCCCTTCCAGTGACTTGGACCACATCCTATACCTTCTGCGTGAGGCACCTCAGTTACATTACTTCCTCAGCACAGTCCAGGTTGTGTTCCACGAGATACGTAGATACCCAGAACCCGATATTCCTCACGAGTTTGCTGTCCATCTTTGGAGAGATTTTTACCCCTCATCTTCAACATCTCCAGGGTACTCTCCACCTCCTTCAGCTCCTAGATATCCTCCTATACATGTTGTACCTCTCCCAAGACAGTATTTACACTCTGAAGGCATTCCTTCTCTTGGATATCCTCCACTTCCGATAGCAGCTCCTTATCCCTTCTCAGATCCATGGACTCTGCAACCTACCCCTGTACTCTCACGAGCAGTAGGACCCATTTCGGCATCACCAGTGTTACCTCAGACAGGACCTCCTTTACCAGATTTCCACGGCTCGTTCCATCCTGCTTCTCCTACCCCCTCCAACATGAGCAACCTCAGGGAGCAGCCCGAATCTTCTTCCAGGAATGGTACAAACTAGAGCGTAGGTTCGTGCTTTTCTCACAGGGACCTCAGATATGTCGCAACACTCGCGTGCAACCTCTCCGGAGATAAGTGACTCAAGTCCAAAGAAGACCCCTAAAGTCAACTTACAAGGCGAAGCACTACTTCAACTTCAAATTTCCCAGCTTCAGGGCAGCATCTCCGACTTGGTCCAGAAAGTCCAACAACTCCAAGATTCTCGCAGTACCACACATACAGAGGATGACGTGACACAACCAGACGACTATGTGGACTCATTCCCACCACAGGTAGAAAACACTGAACTCCGTGCCCTCTACCATTTACTCCAAGCTTCCAAAACTAAAAGACTTGACATTAAACTTCCGGAAGCCTACACTGGTCAACGAAATCGCTGGACAATTGACCAATGGCTTGCAAAACTGCGCATGTACTTTGATACTGTTGACCTCACTGAAGGCAAAAAGATTGCCTTGGCAGCCTCCCTCCTTAAGGATACAGCTTTCCTATGGTGGCAACGACGCTTAAAGGACGGCAAAAGTGTGTTAACTTGGGAACGTTTTGAACACGTGCTCCGTAAGCAGTTCATACCTGCCAATGCAGACTTCCAAGCACGTTCAAAACTCTGACAGTTGGAGCAAACAGGCTCCCTGTCTTCCTACATCTCTCAGTTCACCACATTGGTGCTGGAGATTGATGGGTTAACTAATGATGATCGCCTTCATGCTTTCATCTCAGGCCTAAATCCCTCGTTACGCATTGATGTCCTTAAAGCAAACATCACCACCACAGCTGTTATTGCTTTTGACAGCCATAAACATTCCGATATCCAAACCCGATACCCAGTTTATGATAAGGAGTTTCTTGCCGTTGTGCATGCTTATCGCTCTTGGAAACATTATCTCATGGGAGTTGACTCGCTGGTCAAGACAGACCATCACTCTCTAAAGTATATCTTTACTCAGCCAGTCATGAACGCTCGACAAGCACGCTGGGTTGAGTTTCTGGCCAACTTTCACATGACCATTGAGTACATTCTAGGAGTATGCAATGTAGTTGCAGATGCTCTCAGCAGGTTAACTCTAGCATCAGCTATGGTAATCGCTACACTATCTGTGGATGTTCCGAATTCATTCAAAGGAAAGTATTTCAATGATAAAGACTTCGGCACAACAGTACAAGTTCTTTCCAAAGATCAACCTTCGACTTCCGAACAGAAGATTTTCTCATCCTATTCTTATACAGACGACCTTTTGTATTATCAAGATCGTGTCTGTGTACCACATGACAAGGATGTTCATCGTCTTTTGTTAAAAGAGCATCATGTAGTTTCTTATGCTGCCCATCCAAGCATCAACAAGACTTATAGGTTACTCAGTGCAACATACTACTGGCCTCAGATGAAAAGCGACGTCATCAAAATGGTTACATCTTGCTTATCTTGTCAACAAATGAAAGCAAGCCGACGACTTCCAGCAGGACTTCTTCAGCCTCTTCCAGTTCCAACTGAAAGGTGGGAAAGTATTTCCATGGATTTCATTACAACACTACCACGATCCTCCAGAGGTAACACTCAGATTATGGTAATTGTTGATCGATTGTCCAAAATGGCACACTTTGTTGCTTGCAAAAGCAGTGCACAGGCTTCGTACATCGCCAAACTCTTCATACAACACATCTTCCGACACCATGGATTGCCCAAGAATATCATACCCGACAGAGATCCTAAGTTTACCAGTCACTTTTGGATTTCACTATTTGAATCTTTGGGTACAACTCTACTGTTCAATTCAGCCTACCACCCAGAATTAGATGGCCAGACTGAAAGAGTCAACCAAGTTTTGGAAGAAATGCTTCGACATTATATTCAGTCACGCCTAGCAGCTTGGGAAGAGTATCTACCACTCCTTGAGTTTGCTTATAATAACTCTTTCCATAGTGCCATCAGCATGACTCCATTCCAAGCAGCTTATGGACACACTCCGATCGTACCAACGAATTTTGTACTTCAACATCGAGTGGCCCTAGCTGATCAACTGGTTCAAGGAATGCAAGACATTCTACTCCAAGTCAGGGATCATATGCGAAAAGCGCAAGAGCGGTATCAACGGTCTGCCAACAAACATAGACGTCACCTGGAATTTGACACTGGTGACATGGTGCTATTATTTGTAGCCCCACATCGCTATAAGACGGTTAAGTCTGTGTTTCCTAAGTTGCGACCAAGATACTATGGACCTTTCTGGATCATCAAGAAAAATTCACCTTTAAGTTACAAATTGGAATTACCACCATCATGGGGTAAAATCCATCCGACATTTCATATTTCTTGGCTAAAGACGTACATTCCAGGCGATGAAGCAGTTCCTCCTACAGGTGATTATGTCCCAGAAATCGAAGACGATTATGTTCTCCTTATTCCTGAGTGTATTCTGGACCATCAACAGCGAGAGACTCGACATCGACTTATCACAGAATTCCTTGTTCTTTGGCGAGATCTGGACGACTCCGACGCTACTTGGCAATCTGATGAAGACTTACAGCAGTACCCTGACATTTTACAGCAGTATTTTCAGAATTTACCGTGATATTTTCTACATCAGTTCATTATCTCCACCAGGGTCTTATTTTGAGTGGGAGGGGATGTCACGATCTGTGACGTATTCCTTTCTCTATACCTTAGACTTATGGATGGTTTGATGAATGGACACTTGTGGAAAGGTATGCCCTTTCGACGGGACATTTCCTATAAGGCACAACCCTTCACAAGAGACATTCTATTGAAGAGACACTTCTATTGTAATGTACCCTCTCATCAAGGGTCACACCCTTCAGAAGGGGTACACACCTCTTCATGCACATACACTTTGGAGTACAAACCTTTTCATGTGTGACTCTTCACTCTCTATATAAGAGAGGCCCAATTGTATGGATGACACTACAGCTACACTACAGACACTCAAGCAGTACAATTATTCCTTGTTCTCTGCTATTTCAGTCTCCTTTCTGTTCCTTAGCACATTTCTAAATATAGTAAATCTAGGATTTCTTACAGGCTGCCCGAACATGGATCTCCACTCATTCAATGCAATCTCTCCGTGTATAGAAAGCCAAAAGAAAAGAATGATTTGTCTATTCGTGAGGGATTTCTAAAGTCTCTTCCAAAAGTATTTCTGCAGATCAGCAGAAATTACATGGAATCTTTTAAATTCCACTCTGCCAGCAAAAGATGGGCCATAGTGTTGGAAAGGTCACCTCCCCATCTGTAAGCCCCCAAATGAGGAGAGCGTGGGGGAGGGAGACCTAGGGCAGGATGTGCCCAAGAGAGAAAAAGAGAGGGGGCTGCCACATGGGCAGCACCTCACAGCCAAGAGTGAAGAGATGGCTGCCACATGGACAGCTGCAAGGCTGTCATGTGGGCAGCACTGCTCAAGAGCACCTGGAGAGCCTAGAGCAAAGGCGCGGTACAGGCGGGTCAGGAGCGTAAGTGTACGGAGCAGGACAAGGCTGTGCAGATCTAGGACAGGTGGCACTGACATCAGCATGTGTACGGGGCAGGGTACAAAGCTGTACAGGGCTGTATGAGGCCTGGTGGAGCAGCAAATGGGGCTGCCAGTGGGCAGTGGCATGCCTTATATAGGGCTGGGCCTTTGCCTAGATTGGAGGGCCAAAGGCCCTAGAAGTGTGGGCCAAAGGGCCCCGGTTTTAGAGCCCTTAAAGGACTGGACCAGCCACAGTCTGGTCGGCCAGATTAGGGCAGGCTGGTTGGTCTTTTACAGCAGGCCTCATTTCACATCCAGCAGCCAGCAGTTCCAGGGCAGAAAGGAGCAGCAGGAAGCCTACTCTCTGGGCCTATCTACAGGAGGTGAAAGAGTGCAACAAGGGCTGCAGACTTAGCCAGGAAGGGCTGGACCTTGGCTGTCTTCTAGGGCAGCAAGGTGCTGAGATCATCACACCTTTTGGAGCAGCCATTCACAAGCAGGTTGGAGCAGTGGAACAGCTATCTTGGGGCCTACATTCAAGAGGACCAAGGGGACCTGTGTGCTGCAGACAAAGCTTGGCAGGGGCTGCCCACCTAGGCTGATTCACAGGCAGTAAGGTGGAGAAGAACACACTGGACGGAAAGTCTACAGACGCTCGACAAGGAGCACACGGGCTCGAGTCTAGAGATAGCCGGCAGATAGGAGAAGGACCTTGTGGTAAGATCAGAGGACCACACCATTGGTGGGACTCTGGATCTCTCTCTTTTATATTGTGTCCATAGTTTTGGACGGAAATATATTATTTTGGTGGTTTCTCTATCTGGCTGGTTCATTGTCTACTGATGAGTCTGCACATCTATTTTATGCACATAAGTTAAGAAGTTTGTGATTCCACACCCCACACCACACTGTGTGAGCTCCTGGGCATTAGTCTTCCGCTGTGCGTACCCTCTGTTGGGTCATTTTTAACACATAGACAGTGCTGTATTTCCTTCCTGTGTGCATGCCCTAGCAAGGCGACATGGTTAAGTTGTGGAGCAGTGTCATAACATAATACATACATACATACATATATTTATATTGATTTATAATGTACCTAGAACCTATGGCTAGGTGATAAGCCTCACATCTCTCCTCCTTATGGTTTGTTGAAACACAGTGCATCCTCTATCGATAGGATCCCCGTTGTTGGATTCTTTAGATGTGTTTTCTTCTCGTGTCCAGGCCTTGGAAAGGTGTTGTTAGGTTGTCGAGTAGTGTGATGTGATAGTGTGTGTATGTGTAGTTTTGATCTAGTAATTTCTGTTCTCAACTTTGGAGACAGTAATATAAAGACACATGGATTTCACTTTAAAAAAAGAGTGTGCGTGTGTGTGTGTGTGTACATACATATATTTATTTATATTCTTACTAAAGATGGTCACTCTAGGTGTGGGACATAACATTAGTATAAGAGAAAAGTAAGAGAGAGTGGTGAGAAAATCACATTTTGATCTTATAAAATCCACATATAGCGTTTGGATTCATACTTATCTAAACTTGTAAACCATAGACCTATGGCCTTAGGAGTAATGTGAAGGCACATGGTGGAGAGAGAGAGAGAGAGAGAGAGAGAGAGAGAAAGAAAGAAAGAAAGTGTATTATTGTCCACTAAAGGCCAAAATGGGCCCATGGGACATCAAGAACTCTGCATACAAGATAGCACAAAATCAACGTGCCACAAAGAAGAGGCATCGTCGAATATCATCTAAGTGCTACGCAATACAATGCAAGTGAAAGTACATAATGTCAAATCTGAGCCTAAATACAAAGTAAACTAGATGCAAGGAAACCGCCCCTGGGTGCATGGGGGGATGAGTACAATATGCCAATGCAAAGATACAAGTCCAGGTGTCACAGAGTCTGAGAACCAAAATAATACTGGAAATCCTGTCCATCGACTCTGCCTCCTGCTATGAGAGTACAAATCTGAGCAAAGGTGAGGTGAGCGGCTGGTGGGGCGAGATCTCCATGAGTAAGTCTCCTCCGAAAAGCTGCCATCATCCTGGATCGTCTGGAGATGAAGCGGCGAGTACGTCCCCTATGTAACAAGATCCTGCGGCGTCTACAAACCATCTCATATGTACATCCACAGGGTGGAGGCATGTGTCCTGGAGAGAGAGAGAGAGAGGGTAGGCTAGGGAGAGAGATAGTGATACTCAAAGAGAAAGAGAAAGAAAGAAAGATATATTAATGTCCACAGGAGACCTCACAGGCCTATGGAACAAAGCGCACAGAAAAGCGAACTCATACAAGTGGGCTGAAGCAAAGGGTACGCTAGAACCCTTGCTGAGTACTAGTCTATGCTAACAGAATCATAATCATAGACAAAGACAAGTCAACTACGGCTGCAGAGTGGGCCATATCAATCAATCTATCCAGGCGTTGGGACAAACTGAAGCCTAGTACAGTGATGGCTCTCAGGTGGGCTGTGAAGATGTCTCATATCTGCGTTTGTGGAGCTGTCTCGCGCTGCAGTGGGGGACGCGGTCTCGTCGCTCTCTAGACTCTCTGGGCTATGTCTAGAGTGACCCCTCATCTCACTCGGTCCCCCTTGAGGAAAGCTGTTATAGGTTGGACCTCAATAGAGTGTACTCTAGGGGCTCTCTGTCGCACATGTGGCCTCTGCGCTCCCGATGGTACTGTGCCCGCTGCTCATCCAGACTGCTCTAATATCGGCTAGCTCCTCTTCCTCCACTCCATTGTGTCCAGGGGCTAACTCAAATGTATAAAAGTCTGTGATGTGCCACTGTGCCCAGTCACCCTCTATGTCCTGTAGTGGTCTGACCATCCCTTGCTGCTCTCTGATCTGTCGTAGAAGCGTCTTCCTATGTCGCCGCATCTCCATCAGATGAACCTTTTGGTATTGTATCCTATCCTAGTTTTTGGACGGACGGAGATATTAAGTGTTGCTTCTATATTTATCTTTGAGCATTGTCTATTAACTATGCACATAAGTTAAGAAGTTTGTGGTTCACACTGTGTAAGCTCTTGGGCGATACTATCAATCTTCCGCTGTGTGTACCCTCTGTTAGGTAATTTCTAACATGGTATCAGAGCCCAAGTAGCAGGCTCACAGATGTGGGAGTATGAAGGCAGGGACCTTATTGAAGGACGACCCTGATTCAGACGCTCCTGGGAATTGACTTCCACGACTGGAGGATTGTGCCCTTGCGATAAGGAGGGTGACTCAGGTTCAATCAGGTGCGTTCAGAGTTCTGGTCTACTGAAAATTGAGTTTGGTTGACTTTGCTGTGTGGTATAAACAGTAGAGATGTCGACCTCTACAGCCTCTTCAGCCCCTACTCTCCCTTCCTCCTACCCCAGTTTTCTCTCATTCACTATCCCTAACTTCGGAGAGTCTCGGAAACTAGACAGGACCAACTACCCGATCTGGAAGGTGAAAATCCGGAGACAGATAGGAGCTCGAAGCTTGGGAGGATAGAAATGCCCATGCCTTGGCATTAATCATAGGGACTACGACGGACTCTGTTCTTCCACATATCCAGATAACCGACACGTCAGTAGAGGCGTGGGTCACTCTGAAGTATCTATACGAGATGGACAACACCTCCCGGATTTTGCTTCTTCAGCATCAACTCTACAATCTTGATATGGAAGAAGGAGATACGGTACATAGGCACTTGACGAAGGTCAAGGTGGTGAGGGATCAACTCGCAACAGTTGGTCAGAAGACAGACTCGTGCCATTTGGCCTTGATGGTACTGAGGAGGCTACCTCTGAGTTTCAAGAGCTTTGTTACGGCCGTGACAGCATGACAAAGGACTAAACCTCTGACGTTTGAGGAGTTGGGTCCATTATTGCTACAGGAGGAAGCTCGGGAGAAGCTCTACAACGACGACAAAGATGACAAGGCGATGTTGGCGAAGGATTACGCTGGCAAAGGAAAGGGCAAGCCTAACGGTGGCAAGTCCAAGAAAGACGACTCTGACGACAAGGAGACTTCGAAGAGGAAGCAAAAGAAGAAGTGCTTCTACTGTGATACGCCGGGACATTTTGCAAAGGACTGTAGAAAGAAAAAGGTGGATCAGAAAAACAAAAAGGAGTCCGACTCAGATTCAGAGGGAGAGGCCAAAGCAAATGTGGTAATCAAAGAGTTGTTCCTGGTGACATCACCAAGTGTTACCAAGGTCAGATATGTTGAACTAGAAATCATAGTAAGGATGTCTGACATAGAGATGTGGGTCGACAAGGAGTCAGATGCCTTTGTGAAGGTGAAAGACAGCATGGAGTGCTTGGTACCTTCCAGGTGCGTGGCATTTGACACTAACACGAGGGTGGATTCCATGGAGGGCCCTGGGTCTCATGGTCTGATGGATGCTGTCCTTCAGAAGGGGACAGTACAGATTACACACACTTTTGGTGGGTGCCTCGATGAGGTACAGGATTTGCTTTCAGAGCAAACACACCGGCAATACAACAGTCTGGTATGTACTTGATATTTTGCATTTGAGCCTTTATAGCATGCTTTGGAGAGACTCTGCTCTTCATTTTTCTAAGGAGATATGAGATTGGAAGGAATTGGCCTTCTTCGAAGGCAGAAGGAGAAGTATTGGTGCTTCTTCAAATCTCGGTCGCAGATTGCTAGAAGGTGATCGACAAAGAGTACTGAAGCCAGAAGAGTACCTACTTGAGAACTCAGCGAGAGTTCATGGTCCAAGTTATTTGGAAATATTCATTGGTTGCAGACCTTGCCAAAGGAAGGACAGGTTGAGACAGACCCTAAGAGCATGGTGCCTGGAAGACTCCAGGTTGTTCACTCATTATGAGGGGGACAACTGGAAGATCGTGACGGCTAGATTGCTCGAGTTCGAAGGCGGGAACGTGACTGAAGGAGGTGGTACCAAGAGGTGCTACCAAAGATGGACTTGTGTACCAGGATGGTGTGCAGAAGCGGAACCAGACCTGGTGGAGCAAGAGCCACTGGATGAAAAGCCAGGAAAAGATTTTGACATCGAAAAGTTCCAAAGGACTACGACCAGGGAGTTACTGGAGCATCGTCATCGACGTATTGGCATTGGGCCTGGATGTGTCGGTGAGAGGGGGTGTTGGAATGGTCACCTCCCCATCTGTAAGCCCCCATACGAGGACAGCATGGGGGAGGGAGACCTAGGGCAGTACCCCACAGGAAAAGAGAGAAAGGGGCTGCCACATGGACAGCATCATGGCTGTCTTTATATAGGCTGGGCCCTTGCCTTGATTGGAGGGCCAAGGCCCTAGAAGAGTGGGCCCAAAAGGCCCCGGGTTGTGAGCCCTAATAGGGCTGGACCAGCCACAGACTGGTCGGCCAGTTTGCTGCAGGCTGGTCGGTTTTTGCCAGCCCCCTTGGGGCCTATAAAAGGAGGGCCTCCAGCCCTCATTCAAAATCATCTAGAGCAGCCTTCACACAAGCAGCAGGAGTAGTCTTCGACCTATCTTGGAGCCTATACTTTGGAGGACCAAGAGACCTAGAGAAGCTGCAGACGGAGCTTGAAGGGTTGCCCACCTAGGCTGATCTATAGGCAGCAAGGTGGAGAGGATCACTCTAGACAGAGAGTCTACATATGCTCGAGGTGGAGCACACGGGCTCAGAGATCTAGAAGTGCCAGGCTTGTAGTTGAAGAACCTTTTGGTATTGTATCCTGTCCTAGTTTTGGACGGACAGAAATATAAAGTGTTGCTTCTATATTTGTCTCAGAGCATTCTCTATTTACTGGCTTGCACATCTATGCACATAAGTTAAGAAGTTTGTGATTCCACACCCCACACCACACTGTGTGAGCTCCTGGGAAATACTAACAGTCTTCCGCTGTGCGTACCCTCTGTTGGGTAATTTCTAACACTAGTAAGCTTGATACCTAATTAATGTGACAAGTGACAAGTACAGCACTTATATAGAGCACACACACACATATAAATACCAATGCATATGGGATAGCTCCCAATGTGACACATGGCATCCATAGGACACACTAGACTAAAACTACACTAGACTAGAACACACTAAACTGACTCAACCTGACTCCATTTCCTAATATACCCCTGTGGAGGAAAGGCGAGTGACTATTGGAATGGAACCAAGATCATGACAATGACGGTCATCGAACGGTCTAGAACTAGGCATGGCTTCCATGCTAACTCAGATGCAAGTGAGTATGGCTTTGAGGCTAGTGAGCATGGTACACACTCAGAGACTCAACTAGCATGGCTTAGAGGCTCATCATGCATGGATGTATGACCAACTCAGAGGTCTAGGAGACCAATGCACCAACATCCTGGAACTCACATGCCAGGCTTGATAAATAGATCTATCAAAGCTAAAGCCAATACATGGCTCCCACAGTACAT
This sequence comes from Dipteris shenzhenensis, assembly GCF_047967505.1. NCBI lineage: Eukaryota > Viridiplantae > Streptophyta > Polypodiopsida > Gleicheniales > Dipteridaceae > Dipteris > Dipteris shenzhenensis. The sequence continues at coordinate 15,982,170 of NC_141596.1, forward strand.
CCCCCTCCTGGCTCCAGGGACTAATGAGGGACATGGAGCCACACACAAGAAAATGAAAAAATGAATACATCATTTTAGGAGGACTATCCAAGGCAGAGGACCTTTATTGACCCAACACACATAATTTCTTTCATTCATTGTTGGGAAACAACCCAGGGCAGAGTACCCAAATATTACTAACAATCATCTATCACTTCGGAGAGTGATAGATAGATCATGCATTTCACAGATAAAGCTCATCAGTCAGGTCCAATAGATGTGACATAAAGATTCTTGAGCTTGGCTTTGATCTCCGTGGCTGAAGCATTGAGAAGTAATTTGTTATCCAACCTCACACCAATAAGGGCTATTGCTTTCTCTCGTGTTGGTGTGACTTCTCCACGAGGACGAAGCTCCATGGTATCAACTTGAGGTAGCAAATCCAGCAGGCTGAAAAGAATAGCCAGCAAATGGAGGAGCTCATCTAAGGCTCTGAAAATCATGGGCACAACCGAATCGGGGGCCCCTGCGAATTGGGACCAAAGTGAGGGCAACTGAGCTCAGTAGCTCATGCACAATTGGAGCGGCAATAAGGGATGAAACTGAGGGCTGGAACTGAAGGCAAAAGAGGCGGAATTAGCAGGGCAGAAGCAGGCTAGTGCGGACAGGTGTACGGACAGTTGGGCAGTCCGTACAGGCGGGTACGGTTCGGTACGCGATGGCAAGAGCAGCAGTAGTCCCGAGTGCTGGTATGGGCCTGTACAGCCTGTTGTACGGCACGGGTGCAGTACAGAACAGTCTGTACAGGCTGTGCGGACTGTACGGCTGGCTGTACGGGCTAATGGGCAGCTGATGGTGATGCTAATGGGGCGGCTAATGGCGAGACATAGGTCCGGGCTGAAGGGGTAGCTGATGGCAAGGCATTCCAAGGAAATAAGCAGCAACAAATGGTGCGGCAAACGATGTAGATCAGCTCCAACAGCTCCCCAAATTGATGGTGAGGCTAAGGGAAGGGAGCTCTACCTTGGAGGAGAGGGTAGCTTCCTTTTGCGGGCTTCTCTCATCCTCTAAGTAGAGCAAGAAGAAGGGGAAGGTAGGAAGGGAGGTTCTGATACCATATGAAGGCACATGATGGAGAGGCAAAGAGAGAGAGAGAGAGAGAGAGGGTAGGCTAGGGAGAGAGATAGTGATACTCAAAGAGAGACATAATGAAATGGAAATGAAATGACAAGAGCAATGAACCAAAATGTAAGTACTCACATGTAGACAAAGAGCATATGGGATAGCTCCGAATGTGACACGTGGCATCCATAGGACACACTAGACTAAAACTCACACTAGAACTCACTAGAACACACTAAACTGACTCAACTTGACTCCATTTCCTAACATAGTGGGTTGGAGGCTAGTGTAGGGCCAGACACACGCAGCCAACCAAAGACAACCAAGTGTCATGATAGCACCGAGTGCAAGGGGTCCCAATCCCCTGCCTCCTAGCCATGCAGTCCTCCACAGCCTCCCAACAAATCCCGGGAGGCATACTCTGGAGATGTTTCTGATCTGCCCAAATATTCAAGTACTAACCAAATTCCAATCTGCCCATATATTCAAGTATTAACCAGCTCCACATTTGATTATGGGAATATTTCTAGAACTCACACTAGAACTCACTAGAACACACTAAACTAACTCAACTTGACTCCATTTCCTAACATAGTGGGTTGGAGGCTAGTGTAGGGCTAGATACACGCAGCCAACCAAAGACTACCAAGTGTCACAAATGCACCGAGTGCAAGGGGTCCCAATCCCCTGCCAGCCACGCAGTCCTCCACAGCCTCCCAACAAATCCCCGGAGGCATACTCTGGATATGTTTCTGATCTGCCCATATATTCAAGTATTAACCAGCTGCACATTTGATTATGGGACTATTTCTAAAACTCACACTAGAACTCACTAGAACACACTAAACTGACTCAACTTGACTCCATTTCCTAACATAGTGGGTTGGAGGCTAATTTAGGGCCAGACACACGCAGCCAACCAAAGACTACCAAGTGTCACGAATGCACCGAGTGCAAGGGGTCCCAATCCCCTACCTCCTAGCCACACAGTCCTCCACAGCCTCCCAACAAATCCCGGGAGGCATACTCTGGAGATGTTTCTGATCTGCCCAAATATTCAAGTATTAACCAAATTACAATCTGCCCATATATTCAAGTATTAACCAGCTGCACATTTGATTATGGGACTATTTCAAGCCCCCAATGCCACGTCATTTAGCGCGAAGGGCCACTTTTAGCCTTTGACAATTTTCCATGAAGTCCACACCAAACAAGGGAGTTTGCCCATATTCCAACAGCTGGGGCATGTGGTATTGGACACATGACCTGACCCTCACTGTACTATCTACCTCGTTCTTCTGCTTGATTTCCAGGTCATGGGTTCACTGTTTATGCACCATCTTGTGAGAGATCGAAGAGAGTTTGATTGATCATTTTGCTGCATAGGGTAGCTATAGCACGTAGACCCTTACTCTAACACACCTTTTATTAGAATCATGGTTCTACAAAGAGATCTGAAAATTTCATAGTCACATGAAAACCCGTTTCATCCTCTTCGAAACCTCGAAACGCAAAACAGACGAAACGTTTCGAAATAGAACGAAACGCTCTCAACGAAACCTTTGTTTCGCCCAAATCAAAATAAACGTTTTTGTCCCGTTTTTTCTAGAATCCAAGGTGTTTATGTTTTGAATTTCCTTTTAGTATCTTGACTTTATATTTCTCTTTGTTCACTCTAGCTTAAATATAACATATCTTTTTGTACCTATAAGGGTATATATTAAGTATCAATTCGAAACCTATCCGTTTCGTCTGACAACACGAAACGAAACGAAACAAAACTTGTCGAAACAGCGAAAAGGCGAAACAGACGAAACGTTTCTTGTGACTATGTCTGAAATTAAAATGGAATCTCATAAATAGGGCACTTGGATAAATCGAGACAAACACCCAACGCATTACATGAAAGAAAAAGTATTAATTCAATTTCGAACCTCATGATCTTGTCTATAAGGTTACAAACCATTAACTCCATTATGCACAACAAGGACTATGACAATGACATCGCCAACAACCTCATCAGCACCCAACGGCATGTGCACATCATTGTATGGATATGTGTTTTTACTCATGCACACATTCACACTGATGCTCCAATGAACCTCATCAGGATTCAGCACCCAATATGATGTGCACATCCTTGGGATATGTGCTTTTACTCATGCACACATCCACATTGATACTGCAATGAGCCTATGATTAACAAAGGTCTGCGCACCCACCTGAAATCAAACTGAAACAAAATGTCACACCAACCCTATCACCCCTGTTATTTATATGCATCATGAAAGAAAGGGAGATCGTTCCAAAATTACTTCACCTTTTCTTCACCCCAAGCTACAATTGTTGGTAAAGACAAGATTGCTATCCAAATGCGCTTTAAAAGTGTATTGATAGGGCATATGCATAAAAAAGAAGACAGAACTATCAGATTCGAGAATCTGCGTAATAGCCGATTTCTATTGAACATCAATCAATATAAAGCAAGCAAACGATCCATTAGAAACTTGAATACTTTTTATGGAAAAGATGAATCAGATTGAAAGATAAGATCTAGGAGGATACTTGGAACATACCCCCTAGCTCAAGATCTTCCCAGCCATATTCACTAAAATTTGTGTCAAAAGGACCCTTTACACAATTGTTAACATTTACACAAGCTTCAGCCAGTCTGCGTCTAGATATGGCTACATTCCCTGTTGCAAAGAAGGCAGCAGAGTAGTCCTGCCATTACAAAGAAGAAGATCAGCGGCACTTCGCACATGTTGACACAAATCACTTCAACAGACTGTTAACAGTGAGATTGTAGCGTGCATATGCCCTTGTTAACTGCCAAGAGTCGAAGGAAAGGAGCTATGGAAATTAGTGATACAAGGAAGTATGATGACTTCCAATTTACAACCTTCACACAAAGCATTAAATCATTCTCGATGAAATGTGAGAAGACAAGAAAAAGGTACAAGATTTGTGAGAATCTGTCATGCTGACTACCAAAGCTTCCACGTGCACACTTTAGGAATCGTATTGAACAAGTTTGACCAGGTTGGCCAACTTCGACCAACTTTGACAAAGTTGACCAGAGCATCCAAAGTGATCTTTTGTATCCCAAACATCTTTATATTGCATTGTTACTACTGTCTGTAACATCTTCCACGCCCGAAACTTGACCTGTCACCTCACTTGCAAAGCTTCAACATCATTTGAAGGAGGAATGGACAATCTTCATAGAATTATCTTGGCAGCCATTGAGCAATAGTGAAATTATAATTCTCAAAAAAGGACTTCTCCCTCTCTGGTGCTTGCCCAGAAATCTAGGGCATAATAACACCTACAACAAAAACAATGGGCAGCCCTAATGCCCATATGAAGGGGCTCACAGGCAGGCTCACAGCCCTAATGCCCATATGAAGGGACTAGCCTCTGCCCAAGGAAGATTTTTTATTTCTTCTAGCTTAGACCATGAAGGGCTTCCCATTGACCTTAATTGGAGCAGAAGAGAGTGGATGGGGTCTGTGGTGTGTGGGCAGGAAAGCGACCTGCTGCAAGCCCTGGTTATGGCACACAGATGGCTGGAGATGCCAGCAGCAAAGGCCGCCAGTAGACAGGCTGGTTGGGCTGTTCAGAGCCAGCATACCAGACCTGGAACAGGTCAGAACCAAGAGGGCTGGGCCCCGCACTGTATGAAGGGCGTTTGCCCTGGTTTTATAACCCCACAGGCTGGTGGGGGGGATGGATCTGGCCGGCCACATGGCCGAGCACACGGCCCCAAGCATGGGAGGGAGTGGAGGGGGCCAGCCAGTCAGCTGGCACACACAACAAGGGGAGCTGGGCCCCCACTTATAGGCAGCAGCACAAGTCGGCCAGCAGGGGGTCAGTCAATCCCTCTGCTGGGTCGGTTGGTTCAAGTACTGCCTTGCTCTATAAAAGGAGGGGCCATAGGCCCCATTTCATCATCCAGCACTCCAGCAAATCAATGAGCAGAAGGAGCAGCACCAGCCCCACCTTTGGGCCTATGTCCAAGAGGCAAAGCAAGGGCAAGAGTTGCTGTAGACTGAGCTCACAGAGGGCTGGTACCTTGGCTGTCTTCTAGGGCAGCAAGGAGCTGAGGTCTTTGGACGGAAAGTCTACATACACTCGAGGTGGAGCACGGGGGCTCAGTGATCTAGAGATATCCAAACGATGGTAGAAGTACCTTATGGTAAGATCAGAGGACCACACCCTGGTGGGACTCTAGATCTATCTCTTTTGTATTGTGTCCATAGCCTCGGACGGAAATATATTGTTTTGGTGGTTTCTATATCTGGCTGGATCATTGTCTATTTACTAGTCTTTACATCTATGTGAAGCACATTAAGTGAAGAAGTTTGTGCTTCCACTCACCACACACTGTGTGAGCTCCTGGGCTATTCTATCAGTCTTCCGCTATGCATACCCTCTGTCGGTTATTTCTAACAGTTTGTTGCAGCGTAGTGATGGGACGGGCAGCAGACTCGGCCTGCAGCCACCCCATCAACATCTGGCATGATATTATCTACACCCTGTGAGGCCCTACGGAGCAAGGCCTAGAGGGGTCTCGGAGGAACGCCAAAAGGTAGGAGAGTCACTGCAAGGCATGGCCTGCAGGCATCTTTTACACTCTCACAGGTCAGGGCATCCACTGGTTGTGTACCCCTACACACCCAGGCAGGTTTGGCTGGCCCCTTGGCCCCATGAAAGGCAGCCCTAGGCCCCATAAAAGGTGGCCTAGGGAGGGGTGCAAGGTAGCCTATAAAGGCAGCCCTTCCCTTGCCATTTCCCTTCACTTGTTCCAGCCCTGAGGGGGCCCAAAAGGGCTCCTATCCTAGGCTGGACCTAATAAGACGGAAACACTACCCTACTGTTCTCCAGTGGGTACCAGTGAACAAGGACTGATCAGTGAACAAGGACTAAGACAGGAAACACTACCCTACTGTTCTCAAGTGGGTACCAGTGAACAAGGACTGATCTGTCTAACTTGAGGTAAGGCTGAGAGACTAACTTATGTAGCTTGTGCCTGACTATCCCTGGACAAGGGCTCACAAAGGGGTCACGACATACGACAAAATCTCCTGTTAGGGAACTATTATGCACTTGTCGATGTAGCCCATTGTACCCGGGTGCAAGGGTGCATGTGACATCCCTCTTACTACCTAGGCCTGCTTCCTTACCCTCTACCAAGCTCAACGCTTCCTCTCCTCAAGATGAACTGCCCAATTTGCACATAAACCAATCATGGGAATCTGCCCCAACTGCTCTACCTTGATTCTGCTATCCACTTGCCTAGCCATGCTGCTTCACCTTCTACCAAACCAAAGGTTCCCTCTCCTCAAGACAATCCCCATCTATAGCAGCTCATGAGAACCTACAATGAAGGCCGTAGCCAACCCCTTGCTGTATACTTGACCTTGTTTCCTAAGGGCTGGCTTGGAAGATCACAATTTTTATCACTACCACAGCCGCACACAGCTGACCATCCGAGAGTGTAACTGGAGCATTCACCTCCACGCAAAGAGGAAGGTTCATTCAACGCAGGTACGGGAGTGGTTTCGTTGCAGATATACTTGGGCAATCAAGTAAGAAGCCCTTGGGACTGCGGCCCATATCATGCATACAACTCTCCGTCATCTTTCAATTTATTGCCTTATTCTATTTCCATTCAAAGTACATGCATTGTCAGCACTCAGCTTTTTTTATAGCCTTACTCTATTTCAAATTAAGTACATGCATTGTCATCTCTCAGCTTTTTTTTTCCCCCTCATTTACTCACAATTTTGTTCAAAATAGCCTTTGTTCTTTTGCTTGTTTTACAAAAAGATTTAATTATGTATGTATGTACATGTATATGTATGTATATGTGTGTGTATGTGTGTGACAATCTCTGCAGCAATCTTTCTATGATTGTGTTCAGACTCGTTTGATTGATCAGGATATGTATACAGCTTATACTGAGATCTTTAGTTGAGTAGTAGTTACTTCATTTTCGAAGTAACTATGAATGTAATTATTTTACAGCAATAAAAGATTTCTTCTCACAAAAAAAAAGTGTGTGTGTGTGAGAGAGCAAGAGAGTGCATATCAGAGTGTGTGTAGTGTGTGTGTGAGTGGAGAGGGTGCGACCTCTGCTGTTCAGCCTCATCAAGGTTTCCGTACAGCCTTCCCCTTCTGTCCATACACCTGTATGGTCCCGTACAGGTTTCGTATGTCCGTACATTTCGTGTGTCCATACAGCCCCGTCTGCATCCCCGTTTCATACGTCCGTATAGGTTTCGTAAGTTCGTGCAGGTTTCGTATGTCCGTACAGCCCTGTCTGCATCTCCGTACAGTCTTGTCTGCAGCTCCGTACACATTTGTTGTTTCTGTACTTCTCTGTGCAGTCCTGTGTCTGTACACTCTTTTTTCCCTTCTTGTCTTGTCGTAGTTCAATCATGGCTTCAAATTTGGATGTTTGTACATATGCTCGAAAAGAAAGACCCGCAGATGCTAAGCGCCGCCTATCAGAGCCTGCATTACAAGATGATGAACTTACTATGGAAGCTCAGTACGTGTTTGACACCCTTAAGGATGACTTTCAGCAGTCACGACAAGAATGGGGCAAACCGGTTCCAGAGGTCGCGTACAAATTGAAATTGCCGTCCCTCGTGAATCCTCTCAGGAAGTTGTCTCAAACTGCGGTTATAATTTTCTTCCAGGAAGAAGCCCAGTAGCCAGTGATGTCGCGCAGTGGATTAAATCCATCCTTGGAGGATGCTTGAGGCTTCTTGAGTTCTCTCCCCTGTTTTACGGGAAGCAAATGGTACATGCTATGCCCTGGTCCCCAAACAAGGATTATCAAAGTCTTATACGACATCATTGTCCTGTATGGGTTGAAGTTGTTAACTTCCCGGACTATATGCGTGAAGAGTTGCCTGGCCTAGCTGCTTCTTTGGGACAGGTCATTTGTCCTCCACGCCCCATGGGAAACCGTAACACGTTCTGCATTCTCTGGGACACTGATACACCTACCCCTCCTTCTATTGCAGTGGAAGTTGAGAGAGTGCAATTGGGAAAAAAGTATTTTGAATTGAAGTGGGGCGTGTTTGCACGAGCTTGTTTTGCCTGCCACAAGTTTGGGCATCTAGCCTCTGAATGCCCAATGGTTCTGCATCAACCCCCTTCCAATGCCTTGCCGCCCCAGACACGGGAAATGAATGAGAATTTGCAAGCTAAGACAGCAAATGGAAATGGAGCAAAGAATGCCAAACCAATCAATCAGGTGCAATCACTTGCTGGAAAAGGAAAAGATAAAGGAAAAGAGAAGATGAAGGAATCTGTGGGGATTGATCAGGATGGTTTTCAACAACCTAAGAAGGGGGTTGTATTGAAGCAACGCCCCCTTCAATCTCGTCAATGGGATGCTTCTTCTCCCTCACCCGGACAGGCTTCTACTTCAGCTCCTATCCTTCAAAATTGGGTGGGGGTATTGAAGGAGGGCATCCCCATATGTGATTCAGAAGAAGGGGAAAATGCTATGTCTTTCATGGATCATGAAGTAATGCAGCCCATGTAGGCAGAGGCTATGCCTCTCTGATGTCTTGTTTTATTCTGATACTTTGCTGTATATACCTCTTTCATGCCTCAAACACTTAAATGCTTTACATACAATGTACAGAGCCTTTGCACTGTCTCCAAGTGGAGGCTTTTATGGAATTATGTACATAAAATGCAGCCAGATATTGTTTGTTTGCAAGAGCATAATCAACACTCCATGGTTGGTCATCATGATTATTTTGGCGGTTATGATATATATTATGCTGGTACCACTACCTACTCAGGTGTATGCATACTGGTTAGACATGAGCTAGAACCTCACTTAGCCTTCAATGACAGCAGTGGCAGATGGATGGTCATACAATGTAATGTCAATGGTGATATCCTTGAGTTTGCATCAGTCTATGCTTCCTAAACCTCTGCCATGAGGGCTTCATTATGGGATTCTTTATGCAGATATCCATGGAGATCCAATGCATTCATCTGTGGAGATTTTAATAATTCCCCTCTACCAAGAGATAACACCACTTCAAGATCTCATATGCTATCATTGGAAAGGCAGAAATGGGATATCATGCTTCTTTCTGTGCAGGCTGAAGATTTATGGCTGCTTCTCCAAGGGTCAGTACCTGGATATACTTTTCATCATAATACACTTACTACATACTGGGCAAGGCTTGACAGATGGCATTTGTTTTACCCACAACAATTTGCAGATTTTAGCCCTCATCTCCTTATAGATTTCTCATTGGGCTTGTCAGATCATGCCCCGTTGTGGATGAATTTGCAGCTTGGCATGCCTCTGGATGATTTGCCACTCCTTTCCAGTAGATTATTGAAGTTAATCACGCTTATTTCCGACATCACTATTTCCAGCAAATGATCAGACTTGCAATTCATCCCTTGCCTTTGCATGCCCAGGAGGACATGAATTATGCTTGGGACAGTTTTGTCTCTCGTATGCAGAATGTCATTAGGGAGTATGGCAACTGGCATATGACTGAATGGAGGAATGAGGTTAAATGGGCAAAAAGGACAGCACAACAATTGACTGAATTTTCTCAGTTAAGGCCTCTCTCTGATTCAGAAAACGATTCCCTTTCACATGCTCAGATTAAATTGACAGTTAATGATCAGAGGAAATTGCACAAATGGCAGATTAGGGCAAGAATGAAGCCCCTCATGGATAAGGGCTGCTCATCAAAAGCTTTTTCCAGGGCTTGCATGCTACTCGAAAGAAAAACTCATGTCTAAGGGTAAGGAAGCTCAATGGCTCTTAGACGCACTCTTTCTCTGATCTCCAAGATGAATGCCAAAATTATTTCCAGAAATTGTTCTCCGCTCCTGGTTCCCCATCAAATCAAATGACTGATGCTAGGACTGAATTTCTCCAATATGTTTCTGGAATAGTGGAAATGGATGATGCTCTTATCTTGGAGAGACCTTTTACTGACACAGAACTTGATAATGCATTGTTCGACCTCAGCAAATACAAGTCCCTTGGCTGGGATGGCCTTACGGTGGAATTTTATATTTCCTTTTGGGATGATTTGAAAGAAGTCCTCTTGCAAATGATCAATGTTGCCTGGCAAGAAAATCAGTCGCCGCACTCTTGGAAGCATAGCATAGTCAAACTTGTGCCCAAAAAACATCTGTGTGACCATATGTCAGATTGGAGGCCTATTACTTTGATGCCTGTAGTTTACAAACTCATTGCCAAAATGATTGTGCATAGGCTTCACAGGATACTGGATGCGGGACTTCATCCTCATCAGTATGGGTTTGTGCCGCGAAGACAAATCCATGACAATATATCCAATGCCTTGACTGCAATTGAATATGCTAAGTATTCGCATCAAGATGTGCTCATATTGCAGGTGGATATTGCTAAGGCATTTGACACTGTGTTCAATGGGATTTTATCTCTCAAATCATGACAAAGTTGGGCTTTGGTCCCAAGATAGCAAATGCAGTTTACAGGCTTTATTCTGGCTCTACTTCTCAGTGCATTCTTGGGGGTCATCTGTCTCGGTCATGGACATTGGGTCAATCAGTTAGACAGGGCTGCCCTCTTAGTGCTCTCTTCTATGCCATTGCGACCCATCCCCTTTTAATGTATCTTGATCATCTTACAAACACAGGACAGATGACTGGTCTTAAAATCTCTGGGGCAGCATCCTTTTTAGCACAAGCATATGCTGATGATTCCTTCTTTATGCCATAGAATTCTTCCCGGGAAGTTCACATGCTTATGACCACTCTTTCATTGTATGGTTTGGCAGCGGGATTGCATGTCAATTTTGACAAATCTAAATTACTTCCCCTGAAACAATGTGACTGGCATTCTATTCTTTGGCCAGGTCAGGTGGTGCATTCCAAAGATGTAATCAGGCATTTGGGATATCCCATAGGATGGCATATCACCAGGAAGCAGCAGCTAAAATGGATCTTTCAAAGACTTCAACATAAACTGGAATACTGGAAGATTTCTACTTGGCCTCTTCATGTCAGGCTCAGATAGTACAGTCCATTGTAATGTCCTATGTCCAGTTCTATTTGCCTTTGCTGCATTGGTCCTCCAGGGATATTTCAGTTTCTTTGTCTCAAGCTATGGAGATGTTATGGAGGACAAAAACTACTGTGAAAGCATTGAGACTGATGAAGATGGAAATGGTGTGCTCTCCTAGGATGCATGGTGGACTTAATGTCCTCAATATAAGATATCATATACTTGCAAGGAAGGCGACTATGCTGCATACTTTTTTCCGCCAACAACAGCCATGGACTTGTATGCTAGCATCCATGTGTGTCAACATGAGGACTTGTGCTTATGGTCATTGGACTACTAATCATTGGGAGGTTGTCATTGGGAGATTTGTAGGGAAGATACCTGGCTGTCCTTTCTCTACTGCTCTGATACTTGACTGGAAACAAGTACTTGCTAAGGTCAAATGGGCTCCTCATAATTGCTCGGGGACAAACTCAATGAGGAAAGAAAGTATTCATTGGAGTGTCATCTTTCACATTCCACTCGCTTTACAGGAACCTGTTCGGGCATACAATCTCATGAAATTGGGAATTAGATACATACATGATGTGGTAGATGATCAAGGCTATGTCTTATCTTTTCCTCAGGCCACTACTTCCTATGCATTGGGAATGCATCATAGGTCTATATGGAAGAAAATTGCTGATCTGTTACATCCTTTTCTACATGTTCCTCCTGTGGCTGACACAAATAGGCTTACGGATTGGCAATTGCAACCCTCTGCTACATGCACTCATCCTGTTTCTCTTCCTGCCTTAACCTCCATCAAAGCCTACACGCTTCTTCAGCCTGCTCCATGGATTTAGCAATATGCTAATTCTCTGTGGCATATAAGGAAGCCCCTCTCATGGTGGCGGAAGAATCTCGGGATGTTATGGAAGTGTAAAATGCCATTGAAACAAAGACTTTTTCTTTGGAGATGTATGACAGGCACATTGTCAGTGAGGGTCACACTTGCTAAACGTCGCATTGCACCATCCACATGTTTTAAGATGTCAGGCTCCTTCAGAGATTGTTCTTCATTTGCTTTGGCACTCCCCGTGTTCTAGGATCCTCCTCAGGAGAATTTCAGATCATCTTCGGCTCCGTTTCCCGAGTCACTGATTTGGGAAACATTTCTGGCTCTTTGGCAGATTTATGAGGTCTTTGTCTCAATACTCACTATTTCTCTCTTGGGTGAGATATTGGGCTCTTTCGACAACAATCTGGAGTGAGCATAATTTGGCATACTTGGGTCGGCAGATTCACAAGTCATATGAATCTTTCCAAGCCTCATTGCAGCAATCCTTATATGATGCCTGCCATGAGGGTGATATGGATGCTTCTTGCATAGAGCTTTTTTTTTTATGTTTCTGATCTTTGGGATACTCTCCATTTCGGAGACCTCCCATCATGTAAATTTATGAGCATATAAATATACTGCACTGGATATTACTATTAAAAAAATATGTGTGTGTGTGTGTGTGTGTGTGTGTGTGTGAGATAGATAGATAGATAGATAGATATATATTAACGTCTCTAAAAGGCCAAACGGCCTATGAGACTAAAACAGTTGATACATCTGCTAGTGTTGTCTCATCAACGAGAACAACAAAATAAATAAGCTGAAGGCTGAGAGCTACTAAAGGTACTTACAGTCAGAGGGACTGCAAGTGACCCAAAACTAATGAAATACCAAGCAAGTATTTACTAAAAGTGCCGATTGATCAGCATAGGCAGAAAGCTAATCAATAAAAAGGTTGCACTCTTCTTATGTCAAAAATCCCAATCATGGGCAGCTCTGGGATCTCATAGCTCGGTGCCACACGTTTCCAGTGTTTGGCAATGATGGCATGGATCCAATGAAGATATGGGTGCCGGGCACGGGATCTTGGGGGCCTAGGCCTCTGTGACCTGGATATGGCGATGGCTCGGTCCAAAATCACACCACTAGAGTGTGGCAATCTGCCTGTGTGTGATAAGGTGGTGGTGGCACCAGGGGTTTTTGATGGCAGGGAGGGCATAAAACTAGTTGAGGTGCTGGCAGTGAAGAAGTCTCTAAGTGTACTTTGCCTGGGTGGGGCTGGTCTCAGCTGTCTGTCTCCCAACAAAGTCTCTCTATGTCGCTTGAGCTCTGATAAAAACAAACCCAAGCATCTTCGTACTCCATCACCCTACGGAGTGGGCCAAATCCCTTTCTGAATAGTCAGTGGTATCTTCCTCGGATTTCATAATATAGCGTGCATCTACATATGTAATGCTCCTCTGTCTCCTCCTCCTGCTGGCATAACTGACATATCCGATCCTGAGGGGCTGTGTGGGTGCATCTCCCTGTCTCTATTCTCAACTGATGCAATGAGGTTCGAATTTGGCCAATAATACTACGTAGCCCGTGAGATAGGTGTGTGTCCATGTATGCTGGCCTGGCTATAAGTTCATCTGGAGATAAATGAAAAAAATGGCTCTGGTAGTGTGCCATCTTCTTCCCTAAGGGCTCATGTGGTCTAGTCGTTCTCTCAGTCTCCAACTTGACAATATCAGCTCTACTGATCTTGTTTCGGTCATGGCGAGACAAGTCTAACTTGGAACAATCCAAACTGTATTGAAAGGGTGGGAGTGCATCCATTGTCAACTCATGCTCTACAAACCATCTCAGTAGCTGAGCATACCAGCACCATGTTCGACCCTCCTCTGCTAGCTGCCTGGATGATATCATAGCCAACCGTGCATATCTGGAGCCAGGTAGATCCCACAATCTATGTATGCAAGTTACTGCCTGGAACAGAGCCTCAGTCACTAGTGGAGCAGCTGCTAATTCAGCTCGTATACATCTATGTATACATCTTGAGAGAGAGAGAGAGAGAGAGAGATACGTGTATACATTTATGTATAACTCTTCTTATTAGCTCGCCCCTAGCTAGCCCTTCAGCTTGTTTATCTCAATGATAACAAGAATGAACTCTTTTCGATGGTCTGTTGGTAAGATAATGTGCCAAGCCTCTTTTAACAAGGCCTCGACATTGTGTACACAAAACTCTAACACGATGCAAAAGCAACGTACTGTAATTTTACCATTGGGTGTGTGCAACATCAATTTCACCATGTCCCCTTCGAGACCTGGATGAAGACTGTAGCTGCATTCTCGCTAAGGCTGAACATGTGCTTTTTGGCATCGGAAGAGAACTATGAAACTCGCTAAAGCCGACGAGCGTTCGACACCTGTTGAATTAGATCTATAGCCCGAATTTATTTTCCTAAAGCTGACGAAAAAGATCTAACTGGGACAACATGCAAACTCACTTGAAGCCTGCACACTTGGCAGCCTTGGGGCTAGACACTCCTATACTTGAATTTTGAAATCCGTAGAGAAGAACTGCACATTATTTTTCTCCCGAGATAAGTCTGCAAAGTTTAGAAAGTAGACCTTTGAAACTAGAATTCCGGATTTACAAAGGTGCATTTACCCATCCGTTGAGGCCATAGTGCAGTCGATTCCACCATTAATCCCCGTCTTGTTTTGCCACAAGAGCCAAGAAGGTGGGATGTAACGATGCGGCGATGGAAGAGAACTCAAGAAGGGACTGAATGGCTCTGTACTTTTCTTTTTGAGCTTTGTTTGTGTGAATGACTCGTTGTAAGGAGAAACGTTTCGCTTGTTCGAAAAGTTTGCAATTAACCTCTCATTTACAACGTACCTCTCGGGATAAGTATATAAGCATCCAAATATGTTTGAGAAGGTACTTGCCGTTAACTTGAACGGTTCTGATTGCGGGTTCTCAAAATTGTTAGTGTTAACAACACGACCATAAGTGAATGCCCTGTCATCACCATCTTCCTGAAAGGCGTCCCGCAGGGCTTCCCCGTGTGCTCTCAAGAACTGTTCGGTCACAACGAGGTCAGAGTCAATGAATACAATGATCGACCCCTGCGAATGTGCAAAACCCAAGTTCCTTGCAGTTGCGGCGCCAAGGTGCTGCTGTTGGAGAACTTTCACGTGCCGGAATCGAGGACTGTGCTTTGGAAAACAAACAGGGAGACGGCCCTCTACGTCCACTGGCGACCTTGTCGTTCCGGATTCGCCGCTTTGAATGAACTCAACCGTCCCGTCAGTGGAGCCGTCGTCAACGACAATAACTTCATAATCCTCAATTCCTACGTGCCGATAACATTGTTGGCTCTCCAGCGCAGCGAGGCACTTCTGCAGAATCGGAAGGCGATTGTAAGTGGGAATGATAACGCTCCAGAATCCGTCTCGTCCGGAGCTTGAAAGTTCAAACAGGGGTTCAGTAATCTGTTCATGAGGGGAACCTAGCAAGCGTGCGTCTGAGAAATTGAGGGAAACGAGTGATTGTGCAGTGAAGCTGCTCCAAAAGGAAGAGGAAAACCGTAGGCAACATCTCTTCAGTCCTGAACTACTACGAACCGCTTTACCCTCGCTTGATTCACAGAGAAGGAAGATCTTGGGAGACCCATAATTGGTGTGATGAAACTGAGCAGGGTAAGAGATGGATGAGAAAGCAGCCATTGTGCTAGAAAACAACTGGCAGCCAAGTGATTGGAATTTCGAACAACACAAAGCTCTGCCTTAGGCAAGGTTCAACTTTCAAAAACCAAAAATAATTTCTAGCAATTTCTAGATTGTTTTTTTTGCAAATTCTTTGATTTGTTGATGTCTTGACTTTAGAGCATGTCTTTCAAATTTGTCTCTCTCTTGGCAGGCAAAAAGGCAAAAAGCATACATACAAAGTAAAAAACATACATTATGCTATTCCATACCTTATCTCACATAATCACTCACACACAACTCCACCATTTTCCCACCGCTTCCTCGCCGTTTTGTGATCGAACGTCTTCTTGTGGCGATGATCCAGCATCTCCTTTTGTCGCCTGCCTTCACTGGCCTCTTCCTTGTCTTAACCTCTTCCAACTTCTTGATGCGTAATTGTTGCATGGCTTATTTTGGTCACGACTTCCCTTACTACGTAGCCGTTTTGCTTGCGACTTGGCTATGGTCAAGCAATGGACTTACTCCCTTGCTTCCAACCTTGTGGCAAGTTCTCTTATGGCCTCACACTTACTTTCTTGTGTGACTTCTCTACATCTCAGGTTTACGTCTCCTTCCCTCTGACTTAAACTCTACCTTGCTTAAAGCTTATGGTCGACTATTGCGGCCTTTTTTCTACCTGAAGAGGCAACATGTCTCCTTTTGGCTAGCCACCCTCCTCACGTAGCTTTCCCTCCACCCTTAAACCTTTCGATTTGTTTGTTCAACCGGGTTGGCAAGCTCAGAGGCAAAATACTTTCCGCCATGGTTTTGTTTTCATTAAAGCTCTCTTCCTTTCTATACGTGCGTGACGAGTTTTTACGCCTTTTCAACTCTTTCCTTAACCTGGTTCTACATTCATAGTTTTTCAGCGGGTGTGTGAGCCCTTTTGTCTTCAATAGAACATGTAATGGGCATTGCGACCTGCATAAGTTCTGCTTTTGAAGCTTTGGTATTGGCGTTCCATTGTTGTCGGGCATTGTTCATTGGTGCTACGGTTTTTTCTTTCATTCTTCTTATCGGCTACGTGAGGACTACGTGCTACTCCTAACAATGCCGCTTTTCACCTCTTATTCTCTGTTTCAAGGTCGCATTGTAGGTGATCAACAATGGCACCTCTAAGCGTTTGAGTTTGTCATCGCAACCAAGTTTGGAATCACCCCGCTTTTCCTTCTTGGCATCACCCTGCTATGGGATAGAACAAGAAAATACGGAGTTCCATTGTGTAGGAGTCGTCTTAATTCCGGAAGAAAAAGATATAATAATTTGACAAGCTCATGGAAACGAGCTTTGTAGGTATGATTGCGGATCCCAGCAATGTCTTCGACCATTCTCTGCACACAATTGTGTAGAGTGCTTGACATAAGTTTACCATTATCTTGCTGGGTAACGAATTTCATCAAAGACTAAGACCATCAAGTACGAGCCCATTTTGAGAAGTAT
This sequence comes from Dipteris shenzhenensis, assembly GCF_047967505.1. Taxonomy (NCBI): domain Eukaryota; kingdom Viridiplantae; phylum Streptophyta; class Polypodiopsida; order Gleicheniales; family Dipteridaceae; genus Dipteris; species Dipteris shenzhenensis. The sequence goes on from NC_141596.1 coordinate 15,999,329, forward strand.
GGCTGGAGTGCTCTATACAATGAGAGGAAGTTAATTGGTGCAATATTATATTGCATGTGTAGTCAAACGCACAATTACAAGCTCCTATGCTTCACTTGCCGAACTTTTCTCTTCGGCTACACAGTTGCGCATATTGCATGGTCGTCTATCAATAGCCATCTACCATTTGTTGCCTTCTTTATGGCAGGCAGCCTAGGGGGACGTTTGTGTTTTTTGTGCTCTTCTTGAGCCACTAGTCACAATCATGGGCATTGATTTCAAACAAATCTAACGGTGTTAAAAGCAAGGTGCACAAGCATAGTTAAGCTCTTTATCAAAAGGATGGGAGAAAAGCATAGAAGTGCTTTGTCATAAATCTATATAATTCGTAACCAAGCACATGATTATCAGCATTGTCTGTGTCTTCAAGCAACAGTGGAGAGGTCTGGTTGTTTGCAGTGTCTTTAACCAACAGTGTAGAGATTTCGAGGTATGATTCTTTCCCTATCGATGTGCGTTCCGTATTTTTTGTTTATAGATTTGAGGTTACGAGACAATTGAATGATTAGAGCTCTATGGGAATGGTGTTGATAGATCTATCTATCTGTCTATCACTCCGCGCATCATGTTAGCCACAATGCAGACACTGCGGTGAGGTTGTTGGAAGCCGACAAGCCTCCAAGATTTACTGTTAAGCAATTGTAAGCAGCCAAGATGGATTTGTGTTTAAGCCACCGTGCCATAGCCTTGGCATGTGAAGCTTGGGAGGGCCTCGTGATGGCCTTATGCTCTACTCTAACAAGCCTAAAAGCTTGACTTACTATAGTGTTCAGACTCCCATTTTCCCGAGGTTAGAGAGGCACATAATGCTGGCTAAATGGAGAGTGAGAATATTGCATGCTCTACTTCTTCAGACTTTCTCTAATGATAGTTGTCTTTTTGTATTGTCCACAGTCTACTGAACGATCTGTGAATGTTGGAATCATCCCGCTCAAGGACACAAGCAGGTCCTCTCAAGCTCACATTGGCAAGTTTTCAGGATATTGTCTTCAAGATCAAAGAAATCGCCAAAAGGCAACAAGAATTTGAATTTTGCCTATCACATTGCACGTAGTAACTTTATCGACGTTCGACTATGATTATGACTATTGACATTCAAGTAATATGCCAGTTTTATATCAATTCGTGAGACTTATCCTCGACGCCAATATTCTCGGTGTTTATATTCTCGATATTATCTCGATACCCACGGAAGGGCCCGTTCCCTTGGATTATAACCCTTTGGGAAAGGAAGCACGCCGCCTCCTCGCCCACACTATGTGTGGTTATAATAATTATATATTATATATTATCATATAAATATTTTTAATTCCTCGTCCATTCAAAATTTCTTGTTTTCAATTTAAATTCTTACAAAATTTCTCTTGTTTAATGCATGTTATCGATGCGAGGGAGCAAGGAAATCCAAGATGGATGCAAGATTGAAGGATAACAACACCTTTATTGATATGGTTGTAGTCCATGTGGCAATATTGCTACAACAATTATTGTATCGGCTTATTCATGTATATGTTGGACTTCAACTTCCAAACTATGAATATCATGAAATCAATAATATATCACCACCCTGAGATTTGCAGGGAGGATTGGGTCCTAATGGACCTTGTGTCACATCTCATATCCACCATTTTACTCGTTTGCTTTTTTCCTTAAATTTTTGATAAAATACTAGGATTCAACTTCAATTTTGAGTTAGTAGTTACGTGCTCCATGATGGCAAGGCTGCCTACTTGCAAATCTAGTTGATTGACTTTTATTAAGCCTCCAATGTCCCCATAATGTGCTCTCCACTCAATGCGCCTCAACCAACTTTCACAAAGTGTGCTTGCACATCTCTCTTGTCTTTAGCAAAGAAAACCACGTCATTTGCGTAAATCAACAATAGTAATGCATGTTCAGCAACCTAGACTCCTTCTTTGTTGGTTATTGTCATCCAATCTTGTACCTCATCTAGACTAGAGAGAGTTGGTGATGAGGAACATCCTTGCTTGACCCCTATATCATTGCTTATGATGACCTTCTCCTTGGAATGAAAACCATCTCCAAGTGGGCTAGGCCACTACCTTCTCATAAGTCTGTATGTAGCTTCTTTAAGTTCCAAAGGGACTCATAGCTTTCCTAGTCTCTCCCATAGTTTTTAACATGGTACTGTGTCAAAATGCTTTCTTGAAGTCTACAAAGCAATAATAGATAGGCCATTTCATGTTCTTTGCTACCTCAGTTACTACTTTTGTGGTGACCAGATACTGTTAAGTGGTTGGGATGAAATCCTACCTATGATGGTGCCGTGATCCTGAGTGAGAGAGAGAGAGAGAGAGAGAGTGAGTGAGAGAGAGAGTCCACAATTTCAGGGGACTTCATGCCCAAGAAAAAAACTACACAAAAATGTGATATTTCTCCATAGTATGTGTCATTGAGTCATAGTAAGACAGAGAAACATAGATTTCGGGGGATGTCATGCCCAAGAAAAAGACTACACAAAAATAAGATATTTCTCCATAGTATGTGTCATTGAGTCATAGTAAGATATAGAATCATAGATTACATGAAACCTTAAGTGGCTATATCAATGGCTTGATTGTTCCCTTAAAGGAGAGCTACAGCAACATGAGGCCTAATGGTGGAAGATATGATGAACAAGGGAGAGGAGGGCTCCTTTTATAGAGATTTTGTCACCCTCCTTTACCCATTTACAATTGCTGCATGTAGATTCTTTTCCCCATCAATCACATAAGCCTGTATGTCACCATCCATGTCCTTGAGGCTACTCTTGCCATGTGTTCTAGCAAAGGATGCTCAAGACTCTTAAAATATTGAGAAAGTCAAGAGTCTCCCCACATGGAGCCCATAGGGACCCTCTCTTTTCCATATGTCCACATCCTCCTTATTCCACATAGGAATTCTAGAAGGATTCCTCTTGACTCCACACTCCTCCACATGCCTTCCACACGCTTGGCATGTGGCCTCTCTTGTATTATTGAAACATATGGACATGAGCCCAGCTCTTTATATGACTCACTCTTCCTATTTTCTAAAAACCCCATAATATCCCATACACAAATAACTCTCACCCCATACCCAAGTATTTATAATTCATACCTATGGTATTTACAATGATCCATTCCACTCATCCTCTCAATCCCATACAATATCTTAGAAAATAGAAATAAGTGAGAGCCACTAGGCTATCACTTGATACTCAAACTCTTATCAAACATAAAAGAAAACAATATCAATGCCAAATAAAAAATATCAATTTTTGGCGTCACACTACCTAAGTCCATGTTGGCACAGAGACAACATAACCTGGATTCATTTTATTACCCATCCTCATGTTATAGCTTATTGTGATCATGGAGTTGGGATGCCATGCGTGTAACCCAGTGGCTATGGAACTTGTGGCGTGCCAGTCGATCCTGCCTTGGCACCATATAATTTTTGCTCTGTTTTCAGGAAGCCTGTATCCACCATTTGTTTGGACAGAGATATGTGGCGTGCTTCTAAGAAGATGACTCTTTGATAGAGTTGGATTGTAGTTTGAGCATCGATCCGTTCATTGGGATTGAAACTGAGTGGAGGAAAATGGCAGTTGATGTGGCTGGGGACCTCCAAAATGTATTCCAATGTTTTGCAGAAGATAGCACTTTGGCGAAGGATGCAGTAAATGTTGCCACACATTATTTTCTCATACTGTTGAAGTGCTCAGATCAATGTGCCTTGGATATTCCATTCTACACCAGAGTATGGCTTGATCATTGGCCAATTAATGGTGCGATCCTCACCCAAAGTGTGCATATTGGCTTCCCATCTGTGACATCATGGACCTACATAGAACTTGGGATGGGTTTTGAGACATGGAGGTGCACACCGATATTCTTTCAAGAAGATTACATTAAAGAGTTTGGGGCGGCGCCAATCAGGTTGGGGATCCAATTTGCTGATCCAAGCTTCACTAATTTTATGTTGATGAAGGTTGGTAGGAAAGTTGTCCCGGGTCCACCATCCACCTCGAGTTTTCATATCAAGATATTTGCTCTAGAAATCCTTGATGGGGTTACTCGAAAGTGGTATAACATCAAAATCATACCCATCATTGGAATTTGGCATGGGAGTATGAATTCGATTATCTGGATCTTGATATTCAAAATCAAATATTGGGTCATTTTCTGCTGATGGCAGCACAATTAGTGTGGGAGGTGATGGCGGGGCAGGGAGAGAATCTAGGGACATGGGGGAGAATTATGGAAGAGTGTTAGTTGTGGGAGGGGAATCAGAGGGGAGGGAGGGAAGAGTTGAAAGTGGTGAGAGGCATGGTGAGAGTTATTTGTGTATGGGATATTATGGGGTTTTTAGAAAATAGGAAGAGTGAGTCATATAAAGAGCTGGGCTCATGTCCATGTGTTCCAATAATATAAGAGAGGCCACATGCCAAGCGTGTGGAAGGCATGTGGAGGAGTGTGGAGTCAAGAGGAATCCTTCTAGAATTCCTATGTGGAATAAGGAGGATGTGGACATATGGAAAAGAGAGGGTCCCTATGGGCTCCATGTGGGGAGACTCATTGATTTTCTCAATATTTTAAGAGTCTTGAGCATCTTTTGATGGGACACATGGCAAGAGTAGCCAAAAAGGACATGGATGGTGACATACGAGCTTATGTGATTGATGGGGAAAGGAATCTACAGGCAGCAATTGTAAATGGATGAAAGAGGGTGATAAAATCTCTAGCAAAGGAGCCCTCCTCTCCCTTGATCATCATCTCTTCCACCATTACGCCTCATGTTGCTATAGCTCTAGTCTCCTCAAGCCTCTTCCATGAGCCTTCTCTCCCTCTTGTAGATATTCTCTTATGTAGACTCTTGAGTCCATCTCTCTCTAGTTTATTCTCTATTTATGAGTAGTCTTGGAGCTTCCACTCCCTCTTTTATATATGAAATCTCTTGTTCTCCCTTGTGTTTGTAGTATTTTGAGTTGCATTGGAGTGGATTCTTACTCTATTGGTAATGAAGGTCACTTCAGGTTCTCTCTCTTGAGTGTCTCTTCCTTTTTTCCATTGCTTTCTCTTCCAAAGTGCTCAGAAGCGTTGTCTATTCGGCTGCTCATTGCGCATACATGGTTTATCTATTTTCCAAGCCACAAAGGAGACTCTTGCTTCCCTCCTAGGCGATCTCTATGGGACTTGGATTGTTGATGAAGTCTAAGCATGGAGGTAGTATTCTCCCAAGTCGGCACCAATAGAAGGACTAGGTGTTTTTCATGACAGTTTAACCCCCTGTTAGTATTTTGCTCATAACTTTTTGCTCGGTGGTCCAATTTGGATGAAACTTATATCAACGCAAAGCTCTCTTTAGAGAGCATCATTTTATTTCTTCAGTTATTGTATTAGATTTCAGACCAAAAATCTATGACTATGTGTGTGTGACTATTTCTTTTTCAGACAATTTTTACCCCCGTCTAGTAAAGTGCCCATATCTTTCCGACCGCTTCTCTATTTTTTATGAAACTTATATCAGAGCGAAGAGCTTCCACTCTCTCTTGTATGTACAAAACCTCTTGTTCTCCCTTATGTTTGTAGTATTTTGAGTTGTATTGGAGTGGATTCTTACTCTATTGGTAATGAAGGTCACTTCAAGTTCTCTCTCGAGTGTTTCTTCCCTTTTTCCATTGCTTTCTCCTCCAAAGTGCTCAGAAGTGTTGTCTATTCGGCTGCTCATTGCGCATACATGGTTTATCTATTTTTCGAGCCACAAAGGAGGCTCTTGCTTCCCTCCTAAGTGACCTCTATGTGACTTGGATCATTGATGAAGTCTAAGCATGGAGGTAGTATTGTCCCAAGTCGGCACCAATAGAAGGAGTAGGTGTTTTTCATGACAGTTTGACCCCCTGTTAGTATTTTGCTCATAACTTTTTGCTCGGTGGTCCAATTTGAACGAAACTTATATCAACGCAAAGCTCTCTTTAGAGAGCATCATTTTATTTCTTCAGTTATTGTATTAGATTTCAGACCAAAAATCTATGACTCTATGTGTGTGACTATTTGTTTTTCAGACAATTTTTACCCCTGTCCAGTAAACTGCCCATATCTTTCCGACCGCTTCTCTGTTTTTTATGAAACTTATATCAGAGCGATGCCCATTTCAAGGCACATCCACATATGTGTTTGAATATTTTATATCATTCTCTACTAAAAGTTATGGGTCTCTGTGTCTTATAACAGTTTGGAGAGTGTTTTGAGCTAAGTGTAAAGGTGTCTATGAAGGAGGTGCAATTTTTCCTCGAAACCTATCCATCCGACCCAATTAGCCCCTTCAAACTCCTCGATATATATAAGTTCATGTCATGTTGAGCTACAAGATCTTTCAATAGCGTATCGCTCTTTTCTTTAGCACAAACCAGCTTGCTGTCTTTCAATAGCGTATCGCTCTTTTCTTTAGCACAAACCAGCTTGCTGAGATTATGGCCTCCGTTGATCCTTTCCTTCTCCCTATGCTTGAGTACAACATTAATTGGGATGTTACCATCTTCATTCTCATCTAAGGGAGGAAAGTATGGTGTGGTCTCTTGGTATAAAAGCTTCTTTTTAATGTCCCTTTCCCATTGATAAATATCTCTATCATTCAGTTTGAAAGCAGTAGGAAGTGAAGAGGTGCGTGAAGTTTATTACCCCCAATTTCATGTCACAGTACCAAGAGCTTGTGGCTGCTCTACAAGCGGAAGATCACTTGAAAGCACGAGTGCTTATCCAATGGAAGCAAATCCAACTCAGGATCATATTTGCTCATCCAAACATCAAATGGGAACATTCCATAGGGGCAAAAACTCTGCACAAAATTTTCCAAGACGTGTCCGAAGATGAAAAAAATATCTTTTGCCTATCTACATATGCTGAATTTATAGCACTTAGGATGGATGCTTTCATTGCACCTCATGGGTAGTCCTCCCCTCATGGTTATTTGATCCCATCACACCAACAAAAAGAAGTGTCAGAGGATGACAGGGCCTATCTCACATCTAACTTCCCATATCTCACCACTCTCTAATGCCAACCTCAACCTCACTTACCCTTGCTGCTACCACCCTCATTCATACACATGGTATTTACAATGATCCATTCCACTTATCCTCTCAATCCCATACAATATCTTAGAAAATAGAAATAAGTAAGAGCCGCTAGGCTATCACTTGATACTCAAACTCTTATCACAAACATAGAATAAAACAATACCAATGCCAAATAAAACATATCAATTTTTGGCGTCACATCTTTCCCCCCCCAGCAGATGCTCTCTAGTGATAGAGAGGGTTTGTTGGCTCTCAAGGTGGTTGAGCATAGAAGAATTTAAGGCGATACTCATTGGTACATCCGGGTATCACCATGCCATCAACATCTGCAAGCTGATAGGTTCCATTGGTGACATTCATATACATCCTTATAGAGGCGTGGCCAAAAGTAACCAATCTCTGCTTCTATTGTGGAGTTAACCCTCGAGGAAACATGCCTTCTTCCACATATTGCTGAACATCTTGCAATTCTGGCCATCCAGTGTCTACCAAAGAAACCACCCCTCAATCTTGTACTACAATGGCTTGAGTAGCTAACTAATCTGCCCTTTGATTTTCTTTTCTGTTTATATGAACAAACTTGCAAAAATCGAACTGACTACATAGTGCCATAGCCTTTTGATTAAGCTCCTTCAAATGAGGACTTCTTGTCTTCTAATGCCCTTTCATTTGCCTTATAATAAGCTGAGAATCTCCTGTTACTTCTAATTCTTTAACTTGACTTTGAAGACAACCCTCAAAACCAAGAATTAAAGCATTATACTCAGCTGCATTGTTAGTTGTGATACTTGGAAGCTCTTGTCCTCTTACCCACACCTCTTGACCTTCAGAATTCATCAAGACTACCCCCCCGGCTCCTTATTAGCATGAAGGACTAAAAGTCCCATCAAAATACAAGACAAAAGATGTTGGTGGTGTCTCCCTTTCATCATTAATGTTCTCCTTATATTTCTTTTCTTCTCTTAGATCGTGCCGTCCTGTGAGCAAATCCGCCATAGTGGACCTAGTGATATTTTCAATGACAAAAGAGAAAGAGAACTCTTGAAGCTCTGACAACCATTTTGCAAATCTCCTCCCAGGATTAGGCTTGCGAACTAGATATGCTAATACCGATTGAGAGGTAAGGAAGGAAAATGGCCGAGGTAATAAATAGGAGCGAAACTTTCTGACTAAAAACACCAAAGAGAGGGCTTGTTGCTCCATTTCTTCATACCTTGTTTCCACCTCTATAAGTTGTCGGCTGGCATAATAGATGGGTTGCATTCTACCTGCCTCTCCTTTTTGTAGCAATACAGCACCAACTGAATGCAAAGATACACTTGGATTTACATTAAAGTCTTGAGACCAATCAGGGGGCTTCAATATTAGGCCCTTACTCATGGCCTCCTTAAGTTGGTGAAAAGACTCTTGTTGCTTCACACCCCATTGGAAAGAAACTCCTTTCCTTGTCAACAAGTTCATGGGGTGCACTATCTCTGTGAAATCATCACAAAAGCATTGATAATACTTGCTTTTTCCTTGAATTCTACAAACACCAGTGACACTCTCAGTACTTGGCAATGCCATGATTGCTTGAATCTTGTTAAGATCCATTTGTAGGCCTTCTTTAGACATAATATGCCCTAACAAGACTACTTTTGTTTGAGCCAAATGACACTTGCTAGGATTTAGACACCCTTTTGCTTCATCAATCCTAGCGAAGGCCATCTTCAACTTCTCCATGTGATCTATGCACCGAGAATAAATGCAAAAATCATCCAAAAACACCCTTATGAACTTTCCCAAGTAAGGCTCGAGCACTTGACTCATGAACCTTTGAAATGTAGCCGGTGCATTGGTCAACCCAAAAGGCATCACTCTGTAAGCAAAAACTCCCCAAGTTATGACAAATGATGTTTTCTTTTTATCTTCCTCCCAAATACGAATTTGAAAGTACCCAGAATACCCATCACATATAGAATACATCTCATGCTCTTCACTCTTTGGTGCTCTAGGTTGTGCATTAACCAAATGCAATTTTAAATTAGCAAACTCTGCCATTAATTGGGAGATATTATGATCTAACTCAGAGGACTTTGGTACCTGAGGAGTACCCATTATCTCCACCTTAGAAGTTGAAGTTGTTGAAGACACAAAAGAGGATTCGATCTTTAGAGAAGCTTCTTTCTTGGTTGCAATGCAAAGTGCCTCCATGTACGTTGTTGGATCTTTACTCATTGCTTTTGATCAAAGACAAGGCTCCAAAGCCATAACAAATTTGCTCATCTTTAAGTGCTCCATCCCTGAGAGACTTTGAGGGGCCGATGATGTAGGTGCCACAGGTCGCAAAGCTGCCCTTTCATACTTTGTCCATAAAGTTTCATATTAGATTGCTAATGCAGAGACCATCTCACCCTCTCCTTGATAGAACCGGTCCAACTGCAACATCAAAGCATTTGACGACTCCAATATCTCAAATCTCTGCTTCATTGCAGCCACCACTTGGTCCCACTCCTCCTCGGTAGAGTCATAATATCCCAAACAAGATCCCACTGAGCCTTATTATACCAAGACCAACGTATTGTGCATAACCACTTGTTGAAAACCCTCCACAATGTGATCCTCAACAAAATCTTCAAAATTAAGTGACCCTTGAAACACTATCCCTTAGATGAGAATGAAGATGGTAACATCCCAATTGATGTTGTACTCAGGCATAGGGAGAAGGAAAGAATTAGTAGAGGCCATAATCTCAGCAAGCCGGTCTGTGCCAAAGAAAAGAGTGATGCGTTGTTGAAAGAAGATCTTGTAGCTCAACATGACATGAACTGATATATATCGAGGAGTTTGAAGGGGTTGATTGGGTCAGATGGGCAAGTTCCGAGGAAACATTGCACCTCCTTCACATACACTTTACACTTAGCTCAAAACACTCTCAAAACTATCATAAGACACAGAGACCCATAACTTTCAGCAAAGACATGATATAAAACATTCAAACAATATCAAGATGTGCCTTGAAATGTGCTTTGCTTGGATATAAGTTTCATAAAACACAGAGAAGCGATCGAAAAGATATGAGCAGTTTACTGGACGGGGGTAAAAACTATCTGAAAAAGAAATAGTCACACACAGAAAGTCATACATTTTTTGTCTGAAATCTAATACAATAACTAAACACATAAGATGATGCTTCTTAAAGAGAGCTTCGAGTTGACATAAGTTTCGTCTAAATTGAACCATCGAGCAAAAAGTTATGAGCAAAATACTAACCGGGGGTTAAACTATCATGAAAAACACCTACTCCTTCTACTAGTGCTGACTTGGGAGAATACTACCTCCATGCTTAGACTTCATCAATGATACAAGTCCCATAGAGGTCACCTAGGAGGGAAAGAAGAGCCCCCTTTGTGGCTTGGGAAGTAGATAAACCATGTATGTGCAATGAGCAGCCGAATAGACAACACTTCTGAGCACTTTGGAAGAGAAAGCAATGGAAAAAGGGAAGAGACACTCAAGAGAGAGAACTTGAAGTGACCTTCATTACCAATAGAGTAAGAATCCACTCCAATGCAACTCAAAATACTACAAACACAAGGGAGAACAAGAGTTTTCATACATACAAGAGGGAGCGGAAGCTGCAAGATTACTCATAGAGAGAATAAACTAGAGAGAGGTGGACTCAAGAGTCTACATAAGAGAATATTTACAAGAGGGAGAGAAGGCTCATGGAAGAGGCTTGAGGAGACTAGAGCTACAACAACATGAGGCCTAATGGTGGAAGAGATGATGAACAAGGGAGAGGAGGGCTCCTTTTATAGAGATTTTATCACCCTCCTTCACCCATTTACAATTGCTGCCTATAGATTCTTTTCCCCATCAATCACATAAGCGTGTATGTCACCATCCATGTCCTTTTTGTCTACTCTTGCCATGTTTCTCATCAAAAGATGCTCAAGACTCTTAAAATATTGAGAAAGTCAAGAGTCTCCCCACATGGAGCCCATAGGGACCCTCTCTTTTCCATATGTCCACATCCTCCTTATTCCACATAGGAATTCTAGAAGGATTCCTCTTGACTCCACACTCCTCCACATGCCTTCCACATGCTTGGCATGTGGCCTCTCCTATATTATTGGAACACATAAACATGATCCCACGTCTTGATATGACTCACTCTTCCTATTTTCTAAAAACCCCATAATATCCCATACACAAATAACTCTCACCCCATACCAAGGTATTTATCATTCATACACATGGTATTTACAATGATCCATTCCACTCATCCTCTCAATCCCATATAATATCTTAGAAAATAGAAATAAGTGAGAGCTGCTAGGCTATCACTTGATACTCAAACTCTTATCAAACATAGAAAAAACAATACCAATGCCAAACAAAAAATATCAATTTTTGGCGTCATAGTACACCACCGTTGTGCATTGTAGTGGGACTTCATTAGTGTTATCTTCCATTGCCTCATTGTTTTGCACTAGCAATTGGAGTTAAAGCTTTGATATGACTATCTTTTGGGATTGCATCTCATCCATTTTTTCCTTATACTTATGCTAGATGGATGTATATGCCTCCTTAAGATTTTTCATTTGCAAGGTGACGTGCGCGTGTTGAGGATTGACTTCAATGGTATTGGACCATTGGTCCCAGACTTGTGCTTGAGAAGTGTTGGCCTCTTTAGTGGTAGCAAGTTGGTCCCTTGTAAGCTCTTCAATGGTGAATATGCATGTTGCCAAAGACTGTTGCATGTCTTCAAGCTTTTCTTAGAAATCCTAGAGCTCTTCTTCTTTTTGGATTTGGGCAGTTTGTATGAGAGCCTGGAGGGAAGTCCTACAATGACCATGTACATCAGAGACTTTCTCCATTCTTACCACTCCATCGATGCACAGGTTGGCAAGTATGGCATCATAACTGTACATCAGAGCCAACTCAAGACTATCCTCGATAGTACAGTAATTCAAAGGGCCTTCTCACTCCCAAGTCAAGGTGCAAAATACCCTACAAGGCCTAGTGATACTAAATTTCTCAAAATACAGCCTCTCCTCGCCAAGGGTACCATCATTTACCCTCGACTCAGGAAGCAACACAATTCCTATCCACAATCCAGGGGGTTAAGTGCCGCAAGAATCAATCCCTCCCACTCTGCACTTATTTTGCTTAGTAGGTAACTAAAGCAAGACTAGATCCAACACTTAGTCATCTTCTTCACAAAAAAGTTGATGGTTCATCAGGCCAAAAATGTAAAATTCCACACTTATTGGTTGTAGTCATCAATAAAGAGCTATAGGAATGAGAAATGACTCTGCCCCAGTCTCGCCAAAACCTATTGAGGAATTGGACATTCCCTTCTCACCACAGAATGGGAGCCGTCACCACCTTCTCCTATTATCACATTGGCAAATGCAGATACCTAGGAAGAAAGTCCTATACTGGAGGTAGGAATTGAGGAATTGCCCCACAAAATATTGCAGCTTGGCACACAATTGCAACCAATATATCTCCAACAATTGTAGCCGCCAGAGCCTAAGGCTACATTGGCACGAGCACATCATGCTAGTCAATGAGCCATAAGAAGAGCTAGTGCCAGATCAACAATATGATTACTATACCCAAGTGACTGACTTACCATTGGAACAACCACCGGCAAGTACTACAAAATCATCAGGATGACTACATGGGCACCAATTATATCAATAGTATCGCCAATCGTCATCATCATCTGTCATTCTCCATTATCAAGCGAGCCAAATGCTTCAAATGTTAGAACTATTCACTAGCTTGGCCAAGGAGGAGCATGCACGAGAATTGGAAAGACACAGACTGTAGCAGCCCATCGAAGACCAATTCCATGGAATTGCCATAGAGGTCAGGGCACTTTGGGCACAAATAGATGAGAAAGAGGTTAAAGAAGTGCACATGAACCAAGCTCTCCAAGCTCAAGAGAAGGCAGTGCTAGATGTGCCCTTGCACGTGAATCATCTGCAAGGTGTATTTTGAAATTAGCCTTTTACATTGGTGGGAGACCCCATTCATCATAGAGCTCCTTGGATAGGACATTCACTCTTGCTTCACCATCCACTATGGCTTGGACTTCATCATATGCTTTATGGATCAAAGGCATAGTAATGTTGTGTATTTCATCTCTCTCACCCATTCACACAAGGATATCTTCTATGTCTTCCATAGGTGGAGGGGGATTTGCTCTTTGAAAGTCTCTCAGAGATTGCGACAATTCCTAAGAGGATTCCAATGGGAATTGACACAGGGCAACTTAGAATGCTAGAGAGTGCGGCACCTTCAAGTTGGCGTCGCGGTACATTATGTTGTGATTTTATTGCTAGAACAAAGGCTCTAGTGTCATTGGAATATTAGGACCCTTGGTGGCCTCTTTTTGTTGGCAGGTAATTACATTCACAGGTTGTGATAGTATGTTTGCGGGCCCTAGACTTTGATGGTCCATCCCAATAATGCCAATTGGGATGTCAGGCTTAGCCTCATTTTGTTGTGGGACCTTATTTTTCATGGGACTATCCATATAGGCATGGCCAATCTTTTCAAAGTGGTTGGAAAGTAGCGGGGCTACCGCCATGAGGGCACTCTACGATCCGGTGATTCTCTCCACAATCGTAGCATTGGTTCTCAATATGTGTTGGGCCAAACTTGATTCACATAGACTGGTATTAAACCTTTTGCTCCTTCCACATAGTACACTCAGTACTCAACTTCATACTCAAATTGCGAGTCCACTTCCTTGGCTTAAGGTTGTTGTATTGGAAATGTCGGAAGAGCTGGATTTGGCGCTCTTGGATATGGTCGTGGATTTGGATTCCTGAGTAATTGTGGGACTTGGGTCTAGAGGGGAATAGGATTCAACCTCAGAGTTGGATGCTTGTGCAAGTGCCAGTTGCCTATACACTGGGATGGGTGCTAGTTGGTATTGTTGAGGTCGAGGCGGATTGTTGCGCATGTTGAAGATGCAACTATTTTCATCATGCCCACCAACTACGTAGATATGGCACCACAACCTTGGCGGTGGATTTGCTTATGCATTGATCCTGGCTCTTAGGATGGGGCATTCATTTGCTGTATGATTGGCCATGCAATGTGGAAACCATACATTTTCTCACCATGGATAAGTCTAAGGTGGCGGTTGACATGTGAAGCTTTTGTTCCATGGCATGCATCATTTCTTCTCTTAGCTTCATGGTCATGGCCTCTAGGCGATCTTCATTAGATGTTTCGATAGTGGACTTGGATTTTTCATTTTTAGAGTGCTTATCTCATGCACCTGCTCTTCCATCATCACTACTGGTGTCAGAGTCGGTCATGCCATCCTCGATGTCAATGGCTATCGCAAGAGCAACATTGAATGTTTCATTATTGCTAATCTTTTTCATGTCTTTGTGGATTTTTTTCCTTAGGCATGCAATGAACTCGGCCATGAGGTACTTATCATCGGGGCATGGGTCACATTTGGCAATTAAGCGTTTCATCTTGCCCAGGTATGTACATCTTCTCACCAACATTGTTTGAGCTTACTTAGTTGGAGAGCAAGATCATCTTCTAGTCTCTCAATTTGAAAGAACCTCTTGAATTTAGTTTGCAGTAGCTCCCATGTGGCTCTTTCTTCCACTAGGAGGTCTAGGTATCATTCTGAGGCAAGGTCATTAGGGAACCAGGCGACCTTGGTTTCATTAGATTGATCTCCACCAGCTCGACATGCGGCATCAAAATGCTGGAGGAATTGGGCTAGATCGCCCCTACCATTGTACTTGGGAAGTTTGATTTTGCCCAAGGGGTGCCTGCCTTGATTGTTATTGTTGGGGCCAAAATTGTTGCGAGGGTTAAAGAAATTGTTCCCCTCTGCTTCGAGTTCAAGGTCACCATCATAGCGCGATAGTGGTCTATCATGTCGTTTCATGGAGTCGTCAAAGGAATTGGCTGAATTTCAAGGGGGGAATTTGGGGGAGAGGATTGTCGAAGGGGTTGGTCGAAGCGTAGTTGCATGCAAATCTGGCGAGAGGTGGAACAGGTGCCTTTGCCATCGCAAGTGCACGTGTTGATGTAGGTGTGTTAGGGGGGTTAGAGATGCATTAGTGTAGCAAGGACAATCATGTTATTAATGTCCCTAGGATTGTCCCATGTGAGTAGGGAAATGCGTTGGTGTAGACGGATTGTCAATCGGAGGTCACGATGGAAATTTATGAGCAAGGACAATCATGTTATTAATGTCCCTAGGATTGGCCCACACAAGGGAGAAAATTAATGAGTGCTAGGAATGCCAAAATGGTGTGAAATGGACTGGAAAATTCCCCATAGCGTGGTGTATCCATGTGTGAAATCTTGGTTCAATCGGTTTGGCCACCAAATGAATGAGTTTCGATGGGTTTAAGTCGAGGTAAAATGTGGCCTTTTTTTGGGGGGGGGGGTCCCTTGGCCTTAAGCGTGGTGTGTGTGTGGGGGGGGTGGTCCCTTGGCCTTAAGCCTGGTGTGAATGGGATTTATGCTAAACTAGGTTAAGTTACTCTAACCTACTAAGTTAGTCTAACAAACTAGTTCTTGAACTAAGCTAACTAGTAGTTCTAGCCTAACTATTACACTAATTGTGCTAATTGTTCTAGTTCCATTAACTAGGAATTGTCTAACCTAACCTAACTATCAGCTAGTTAATCTAATTACAGTTAACAAGAACCTAGTTAAGGTTAATTTTAACTTGAATCTAACTAGCCTAGTTAGCCTAACCTAACCAAAATCTAACTAACCCACCCTAGGTTATCCTAACCTAATTATAAGCCTAACTAGCTACATTTAGTTAAACTAATTATAGTTAGTCTACTTACTGAGTGAGAGTTAATTCTAACCTAACCTAAGGCTAATCTAGCCTAGTATAGTTATCCTAACTAGGGTTTGGTTACGGTTAGGGACTCACTTTTTTTTTAATAAGAGGGGGGGTGGTAGAGAGGGGGGGAGGGGGAGTCTGTCGTCACCGGGTGGGAGAGGGGGAGGTGAGGCTAGGGGTGTGTGAGGATGAGAGGAGGGGAGCGGAGGGGAGGAGTCCAATGAAGGAGGGAGTGCTATGTTCTTGAAAGTTTGTGGTAGTTTGTTTTTTACACATACTTGCATATGTTTACTCGTTACTTGAGACGCTAGTCTCCTCGATAGCAGTTTATTCTCAGTATGCACGGCTCTAAGGCTTTTGTCACCTACAGATATATCGGTGTTATCATTTATAATATAAGTGTAGCTTAGGACCTCGGGTCGTATTCCGGTGAGAGACATAGGCTTAAGTGTGTTAAGAAAACATAGTGCAAGCATGCGTGAAAGTGATGTGCATCATCATGATTGGGGTAATGAAGGCTTTCGCCTTCATTGGGGAGTTGAAGGGTTTACGAGGAGTTTGAGGGTTAGAAGGACATTCAGGGTTTAGGAGGTTCCAAAGTTTAGAAGGAGTCCAGGGTTTAGAAGAGTTTCAGGGTTAAGAAAGAGGATCCAATGTTCAAGGTAGAGTACATGGTGGAGAACTCGTCTCCCTCGCAGATCATGGAGGTTAATGGTTGAGGGACTAAGGGTTTTAGGGGAGCATAGGAGTGGGAGAGGAAGAAGGTGTAAGAGCAGAAGGAAGGAGTAGAGGGTGGAGAAGGGAGGAGAAGGAGGGAGGAGAAGGGAGGAGGAGAGGGTGGAGAAGGTAGAAGGAGGAGGGAGGAGAAGGGAGGAGGAGAGGGAGGAGGAGAGGGTGGAGAAGGGAGGAGGAGGAGGAGGGAGGAGAAGGGAGGAGGAGGAGGGAGGAGGGAGGAGGGAGGAGGAGAGGCAGAGGATGGGTCACAAGGTTGGAGGAGAGGGGAGGAGGAGTTGCAAGGTTAGGACATGTAGAGTGCAAGGGAGCATGGACACTCGGAGACAATTGCTTGGAATACCAAAGTAGAACTCAACACAATGCCCCAAAGAGCATGTGCTTCATTCCATTATGGGGTATTTATACAAGTTGGAGAGCTTCTCTCTCTACATATAGGAATTGTAAGACATTCTCTCTCTACATGTAGAACTTGCATTTAGAAGTTGCATGTAGGAGTTGCAAGTTGCATGTTGCATGTAGGAGTTGCATATAGGACTTGCATGTAGGAGTTGCATGTAGAACATGCATGGAGGAGTTGCATGTAGAAATTGCATGTAGAGCATGCATGTAGGAATTGCATGTAGAAACTGCATGTAGGAATTGTATGTAGAACTTTCATGTAGAACATGCAAGTTGGATTCTTAAGAGGGATTATTCCTAGCCTTATGTAAGTACAAGCGGAGCTTGGCGGAGCTTTGCCGCTACTCTACACACACATTCTGTGCTACCTAAGTCCATGTTGGCACAGATACAACACACGCCCTTAGTGGGGATACTCATGCTCAATCCGATTATATTATAAGTCCATCCAACTATGTATGTCACTATGTTATGCAAGATGACCAAAATATCCCCATCTACCGAGCAACTTCTTTCTCTCAAAATGGGAGAGATATGAACACCTTGACAAGGACACCACTAATTCGATGCTATATGTGTCAAGTTCCTCATACGACTAATGAGTGTCCATACAACGGAGTGGCTAATCTACTAATCTCATGCTTTACATGTCAAGGACCTTATTCCTTGAAAGACAGTCCTTATATGGATACCCCTGCATCAGCCATGGCCCCTTCAATCACACAAGCACCATTGTGCACTTGGTGTGGAGTTTACCACATCTATAAGGATTTCTCAATGCAGAGACCAATAGAGCTAGCTCCTACTACACCTAAGAATACAAGTCTTAATCTTCTCAACATTGAGAGAGGCCAAGTGTCCTCGATATCCTTAAATGTAATTACAAGGGTCAACAACAACAACTTTGTAAGTAGGCCAAAAGAGATAAGGCTAGTACATCCCAACCTAGAGAGGTAAACAACAAGGGTGCATTTAAGGTGGGAAAAGGTTCTCACGAGGTGATTATCCAAAATGGATCCAAGGAGACACATCTACCTTTTCCACCTCATCCTCTTCTAGTCATACTCTGTCAAACGATAACCAATTCAATCTACCACCAAAAGGATGAGATGACACTTGGAGAATGTTGACTCATAGAGGAAACCTATGACCCCCAAAGGTCAAGGTGAATACCCAGACCCTGTCACATCAAGAAACAACACAAGATTGAGGCACAACAGTTGGTGTATGACTGCCAAGAAAAATTTGAACAATGGCTCAAGGCTAGCAAGGGGCTAGAAACCATCCAACCTAACTACCACACCTTCAATAGAGCCCCTCGATGCTCTCCCATACTCAAAAGAGTAGACGAGAAAGAGTCACAAGGTTCATCTACAAGAGGTCTATGGCTCACCCACAGTGACTCTACTTCCTTCCAATCAGGCTTCTCTATGGATAGGCCCCCAACATCCACATGGTAGCCAAAGTAATTTGTCTTGGACAAGAAGAGAAGCTCACGTAGGCGACTTACCATACGCTTCAGTGCACAAACAAGTTGGAGGTTGAGGTATCCTTTATGACGCAGTGGGCCTTGAAAGTAGGTATAAAGCCAATTATGACTTTGGTCCACTACTACTATGATGCATACTATTCTCCCTCCAACAGGAATGAAAATTTGGGGAAGCACGCCAATGTACATTGTCACACTCCTTGCCTTACTTTGGTGCCTAGAGGACAGGCCACACATAGAGCGACCCTGCCATTGCATGGGAGTAAATTACCCACTACCGCACGGGGGAGAGATACTAAAGGCAGCCATCTCAAAGCATTACAACCTATAGGTGACACTGGTGAGACTCAACAAGGGACGGCAACCCTTTTGGGAGTCAGAGGATCCATAGTATTTGCTACCTAGCTTCCTCAAGGTAGTCTTGTATTCATTCTGGAAAGCACTAACTAGCGAGGAAGGGATCGATGCATCAAGGCTTACAACAGGGTTGAGTGGTCCTTTTTGGAGGGCACTATGTAGAGACTTGGTTTTTCAGGCATATGGATTAGAGGAGTCTCAGCCTTGTACAACGGGAGTTCCAATAAGATGCTTATTGGTGGCAACTCTCTCACTCATTTTGGTAGATGGAGTTTACAAAAAATTTCCTAACTAAAAAAAAAATTGGTAGATGAAGTTTACACTTTAAAAAATTTCCTAACTTTAAAAACGTTAATAGTAGTGTTGTTATTAGCATCCAAAGAAAGTGTGGGCATTCGATCATTATTAGCATCAGTAGTGTGATAGAAATATCCACAAAATATTTGGGGGGAAATTAGTGCTTGGACTTGTCCTAATTTTCCCAATTAAATATTTATGTATTATATTAGTTTTGGCCAGTTATTTTGTGTGTATTGTATAGCACAATTCACCCCAAAAAAAAGTGTTTGTGTGTAGCACATAATTGTATGTTTATATCATATTACACATAATGTATTGTATACCGTGTTATATATATTGTGTTATAGGAAAATATGTAAGTAACTAAGCATATACATATAGTATTTAGTCTATCTATCTCTTAGAACAAGGTATAGGCTTCACATCTCAATGGGAAATTCACAAAATCTCACATCTAGAATACATTACAACTCTTATTATGAGATAACATAACTATTTTGGTTTTCAGGACTTTGAGTTAAATTAGGTATATGGCGATTATTGTTTTAATAGTAGTTGTTAGCTAGCATAACCATCTCACTTTATTTTTTAATGTATTCTAAAAAGATACGACAAAGTACAACTATAATGTGTTTATTTGATGTGCTTTTCACAATAAAGTGGGTTCAATGTTGATGTAGAAGTAGCTTCAATGTTGATGTAGAAGTAGCGTACAATATTCACGACCTTAAAATGAGAATGAAGAATCAAGAATGGAGAGGTTTATATGACTTATGTTTATATTATGTTGAGGGCACACATGAAAGGAATTCATGCTTGAGTTTGAATTATGACAATGAAATAAAATCAAAGTGATTGTTATGTTTTGTGTAATTTGGAGATGATCTTAGACAATGAGTTTGAATTATTCTAGTTGAATGATTTTGAATATCTATATAATTTGGAAAATACATTAGATCTATATGATTTTGAATTAAGTAGTTGAATGAAATATATATGATTGTTATGATGAATGCATAGATTGAGAAAGGTATAAATGTTTAACAAATTGGAGGTAGTTTGATTAGTTCTTTTAAAATGAAAAAATTTTAATGCACATATTAAGGGTCAATTATAAAGTAACATGCACTCTATGGCAATTGTGCTTAAAGGATCATATAACTTTATAGGAGGTATTTATGGGTTATATTATAGCAAAGCAGGCATGAAAAAATAATCTACATTTCAATTTTAGAAATCTCACTGCCAAAGGTAAAATTGCAAGAATCTCAACATATCATAATGAGTTTTTTCATGTTGGTATTAGCCTCTATAATTAAGCAACATATACTCTATGGCTGTGCAAAATGCATTCCTCAAGTTTATAAGGGTATTTGCATGGGTCATATTGTAACAAGAAGGCATCAAAGAAAATGTATAGCTGACTTTTAGAAATCCCACTCCCAAAGGTGGAGCAATGATAAAAAGTTAAATTGAAGGGATTTTGTAATATCATAATGAGTTTTCTCATGTAGGTGATGGACGCTAACATGCATTCATGGGATAGTCAGTTCCATTTTCTATAATGTGGTGGATTAAACTACATGTAATGGAGTCATCTTTGTTGTGTGCATTAGTATTATATTGTCGAAGCATATGCAACATGATGCTCCAAAAGACCCATAGTTAAGGTTTGAGGAATCTATGAAAGCACAAAAAGACTTTATACCCTTAATTTATGGAAAATGCATTGCCTTGGGAGTCTTCAAAGATGCCTTTAGAATATTGTAAGCTACTTCATAAAAATGAGAATGAAGAAGTAGCCTTCAGAAGCAATAGTCAAAAATGCATAATCAAGGACATTCAACGAGTAATCATTTTGCCAACAAGAGACTAGGCTATATAAATTTGATTTAGATTACTAATTACACATTTACTTGTTTGATGTCAAGTTAGTAATTTGTGACATCTTTTATTGATGGTAATTTGAGTTGTGAATTATTTTATTTGGATTTTTGGGTTTTCATAGAGTATTTAATCCCCTCAAAGAATGCCTTGCCCTTCATCCCTACCTATTGTAAGTAATTTTGGCGATAAACAATTCCAATATACATTTAAACATAAAAATTAGAGCATGAATATTTTCCGGTGTCCTAAAATATATGGCATCTAAAAATTTTATCATTTCAAAGCTTTCTCATATTTTCGCTATTGAAATGATACGTTTAAAGACGGTCCAAGGGGATTCTCTCTCTCTCTCTCTCTCTCTCTCTCTCTCTCTCTCTCATTTGCTCGATTGACGGGCCACCAACAAGAAGCCATACATGAGAGATGATGATCTTAATGGTGTGCTATATAACTTTCAAGCTAACCACCAAGCAAGAATATATTTGTGTCAAGGATCTTTTGTAATGTATTTTTTTGCAATCTTTGTTCCTATTATATGCGCCTATAACAAAAAATAACAAATTAAGTGCCAAAAGTATGAATTTTTTTAAATCTTAGAGCTCATGTATCCTAACAGTTTTGTACAAACCCTAAAAGAATCCATTAATTCCAAGATTTACTTTTTCAAATTGTGGTCATAGGGCATATAATAGGAGCAAAGGTCCCCAAAAATCCTAACTATAAAGAGAAATGGATTAGGTTTAGTTTGGTTAGAGGTCGAAAATGCAGTAGGAGAGACAAGGACACTAGATAGGCCTTTGAACCAAACTTTGGGAAACTTTAAAAATTAGAAAATCATGTCAAATCCCCACCACCACTTGCCATATTACATTCATATTCATTCACCTTTGAGATAAGCTACAATTCATACCACCCTTCATATATTGTCAAGACAAATTTATGACTATCCTATCATACTAGTGAAGAAAATCACCCTTATATTTTAAAAGGCAAATAAGAATGTGCACATGTAGAAAAGAGAGCGCGGAGAGAAAAGAGGAGGGGGCAAGGGAGGGGGGGCGGGGGGAGAAAGAGAAAGTTTATTTAAGTCTGCTGAAGACTGATGGGTCTATGAGACTGAAAGAAAACCTGATACAATGAGCAAAATGGTGGAGCTACTAAGCAAGCATCCTAACCCATGCTAGAAAACTGTGTAGACATAGTTAGTGATATCATTGTACATGTCAACCATAATCATATACATCCATCTTGGCATCATCATCCTCATGTGGAGACACAGTCTGATTCAATACAATACAAAAGGCATACAGAACGTCAAGATACATCCAATGACAGACTAGGCAGTGTAGGCAAGAAGCCCGTAATCGATCCATGTCTGCTATCTAGATGAGTAATCTGTCGTGCCCTCTTGGTTGCTACCTGATGCCTGACAAGCACCACGGTAACCCCGATTGGCCACACCCCAGGCCTAAAAATAGACATGTCAGTGAGTGTGATCTGTGCGCTCTATCAGGTTCACCACGTCTCGATTTGAGGGTCTTTGCTTCTCCTGCTATCCATGGCTGAGAGAGCAACCTACTCTGCCTGGAAGAACTCTGTGATCGTACTTTGGGATGGGCTAGGCACAGTCCCTACTCTTGTCTCCTCAATCTGATGGGACGATCTCGATGTCGGAGTGCCTCTCGTGAATAAAAGCTACCAGGTATCTCGGATCAGGTTATAGGAGTCTGAAGAGGCCCTCGCATCTGTCTCTGAAAAGGCAATGGTATTGTCCATGAATCTCATGGTAGACTAGGCAACGGAAGATAAAGTGCTCCTCTGACTCCACCTCATGGGACTCACACAATGTGCAAATATGACTCTCTATGGCTATCCCCTCTATTCGTCGGCACCCGATGACATGTAATTGCCAAGGGAAACCCTGAGGTAGCGTGTGTCACCCTATGATCCATGAACCATAAGGACGCACACGTAGTGGAGGTAAGTGAGTCTCGAATGCCGCATCTAATTGCGGTGGGGATGCAGCTTGAATGCTCTGATAAGGGAGAGATGGGTGAGAGGTCTATTCCCCAACAAGTGTTACCACACATGCGTGTAGGTCAAACCAATAAGGAGTTGAAAAGGAGAACCTTGGTCCATGGGTCCTGAAAGTCTGAGTGGAAGCATAGTTTCTCCAGTCGGGCCAAGGAGGCGTAACCTCTACTCTGGTGGGCCTGCATCGTCGGTCTCATCGTGAAGATAGGTCCGGAGAACAAAACTCCCAAGTATGTGTATGATGAAACGATCTCAAGTGGTGCCCTATCAGATGTAAACTACTCTCTGTGTCCTGAGTCTCATAGACTGAGACCCCCTATGTGGAGGACCGGACAGGTGGGTGGTGGGGTCCAATGATGGGACATCCTTCCCAAAAGGTGGTCATGTTGTCCATCGGTGCAGTCTATGTCCGTGGAATCCCTCATACTCTGATATTGAGAGCCTTGGTGGCCCTCTGTTGCTGCTCCATGAGGGTAGCCGAAAATTCCCGCTTCACCACATCTACCCATTTGGAAGTCTCTGCTATGGCTGACTGCATGGTGGCTATCTAAGCCTCCACAACTGCTGCAGGTGTACGCTTGAGGCCATGCTCAAGGAAGAAAACTCCTTCCTGAGTTCTATGTGTCGTGTCTGAGCTCTTGGATGAGACTAGCCTGTTACTGAATAACAATCACCTGCTCCTGAGTGAAACGGGCCTGCTCTTGTGCAAATCGGGTCAACTCTGCCTCATGTGCCCGAATGCTACGTACCTCTATGAGGAGAGACTCCCACAGGTCTACTGGGTCAGCCAATGAGTAGCTCAGGCCTCTCCGGATCTTAGATCGGTAAGGGCCTCGTGCAAAGGTAGAGAGGTGGGGCTAGATGGTGGATGGCAAACGGGTGAGGTGAGCAGAGAGGGGATATCAATGATGAGGGAATTCTAGTAGAATACTGGAAAGAGGCTGGCTCAAGGGGAGAGGTAAGAGGGAAGACAGAGAGTACTGTAAACCAATATGGATATCTGGGGACTGTGAAGTGGGTGATGGAACAGTCGTCGGTGTAGCTATCGATATGGCTATTGGGGTAGATGATCCGTTGTAGCTGTCAAAGTTGATGCTAAGAAGCCCATGTTGAAACTTAGGAGTGTCATAGAAGAGGCTAGGACACGAAGACAGAGGGTATATTGTTGCTTTGTGGAATTCCGCAAAGCCTTTGATACAGTACCTCAAGCATGCCTCATTAGGCGGTTACATGAGCTGGGGTATGGGCTGGAGATAGTTTGGGCTGTTATGGCACTTTATGAGAGGGTTTCTGGCAGGGTTCGGATGTGGAGCGGATGGACAGATGAGATCATGAGCACCATGGGGGTCAAACAAGGTTGTCCACTCTCATCGACCTTGTTTGGCCTCTACATAGATGAGCTTGAGTCTTTTATGAGGACACTAGAAGGAGCTGGTTGTTTTCTAGCCGGTTACTTGCTCCAGATTCTTTTGTACGCTGATGATGTGGTGCTATTATCCTCGTCTGCTGAGGGGCTCTAGAGACACCTAGATGCACTATTGGCTTTTCGCGAGTCCCATGACTTGAAGGTCAACTTGGGTAAAACCAAGGTTGGAACTGTAACGATACCCTTTGGTCCTGGGAATTTCTCCGAGTCAATATACAAGACGAGACAGTCTTCTACACAAAGACACATCAGAGACCAAAGCGCCCCTTATCGGTGGTTAGTGGATACAGTTGGGAGTCAACCTAGAAGTAGGAGACGAGGGAGACAGGTAGAGTACGGGGATTCAAGAGGAGTAGCAGTCTTATATAGATCATCACTTATTGGGGCGATTTCAGTGAAGAGGAGAGATCCACATTCTAGGCTTCTTTGGATCCGACTGGGAGGAGGCTGAGACATCACCATATACACTCCTCTACCATAATATCATGGATTTCTTGAGCCGTGGAGATGTTCTCCTAGTGAGGAGCTTAAACACAAGGATAGAGTGTTGGGATAAGTATGGTCAAGGGCTTGCACTATGGTGCATATGTGCATCTAGGGGAGTCACGTGTGTGTGTGTGTGTGTGTTGTAGAGGCACATCTAGTGCTATGATGTGTCTAGTGTGTGACCTAAGTGATGATGTAAGCCAAAGGTCCCCACATGGGAGGTTCCTTTGATTTAGGCCAGTCCCACTGATGTAGGGGCTAATTGCCACTGATTAAGGGGAGGTGCCTACACCATTCTCTTTCTATAAAATGGAGGTCATTCCTTCATTCTAATACATGGATTTTGCCTCACTTGTGCTCTCACTCTTTGTGCCATGATGCATCTCTTCTACCCCACACTCCTCTACATTTGGTACCAGAGCTGATAGGCTTTGTAGAACTCATTTTGGTAGTGCCACCTCATCATCTTCTCCAACACACCTTTTTGAGCTTTCTTCCTCCTTCCTTCTCAGAATTTGCTTAGCTCTATTCTCCCCATTCCTAGCGACTTTTGACAAGCCCTTCCAACTGGAGTTTCTACCCTATGGGGCGCTCCCTTGGCCTAGAGCATTCTCCCAAAGATGGTGTATTCCACCCGTGCTGATACAAGCAAGCTGAAACGTCAAAACACGCAATTTCGCCCTTCTGCTCAACCATTTCCTGAGCCCTTCTAGCACAAGTTGGTCCATGCCTAGAGCTAGCACAAGTTGGTCCATGCCTAGAGCCTGCTGCTAATAAATTTTGAAGGCCAATGCTTATTGGAGCAAGGAGAAATTAGAGAAAAGACAGTCAAAGAAGGTGCAACTCTCCCAAACAAAAAGGTGCACTATTTCAGCAATGCTCTTCAATTATGTGAATTGTGCCCTCCAAGTTGAGCTAGTCTACTGCAATGCATTTTTGACAGTTTTAGACATTTGATGCTAGAGTAAATGCTAGAGTGATGCTTGAGGATTAAAATGGAGGGAGATAATGTTGTTGCTAATGTCAACACTATGAGAAGTATTATGACACAACTAGCTTCAATTAATTCTCCTGTCACTGAAGATGATGCAATGGCAGTGATTTTAAAGAGCATGCCTCAAGATTTTGACTATGTGATTACTACTTTGAAGAATCTTCCTCAACCCTCATTAGAAGGCATCATTAGTGCCTTACAAGAAGAGGAAAGAAAGAACACTTCCAAAATGGGCAAAATGCATACAGAGGCACTTGCAATAAAGTTTTCAAAGAGCAAGTACAAGGCTTGTAAACACTGTGGGAAGAACAATCACCTTGAGAAAGATTGTTATAGAATCAACCTTGCTCATATTGTAAAAAGAATAATCACTCTGAAAAGTTTTGCAAAGAGAAAAAGAGAACTATGACAAATCTGGTTGAAGAGAGAACTCCATCAGCAAAAGAAGCATCCAACTTTGTGGTAGAAGACAAGGACTTTGACTTTTGAGCCCCACACTCCTCTACAAAGAGCACACCAGGTACCGCTGCTAGATTTTCGAGAGGACGTTGTTTTACTTCTCGACATTCATCTTGCTGACAATGACATATCACGAGTGTCTGCTGATAGACGGACCCCTATCACTTCTTACGAGCATGCACTACTCATTATCTATAATGGTCTTGAGCGATGAGCCTCCCCTAATGGCTTCACTTGCTTTCTGCGTGGAGGGAGGTCTAGCGTAGTTGATTATATCTTGGGATCCGCTGCCTTCACATCACACATCCTAGACTTCTCCATTTCACCACCACCACCTGAGACAGTTCACACACATTTCTTCAATATCACTACTTCCCGCCTTGCTCTACCACTCACCACACCACCCTCCTACACTACCTATCACGACATACACTTTGAAGGTGGATGCGGGTGATGATGATGATGAGGATGGAGGCCCCACCTTGATACTGTACTAGCCTTCGTTATCGCTTTGTTGTCCACACCGAGTCCACTCTTGTTGAAGTGTGTGTTAACGTCCTCTAGAGTAAGTTGCTTTGGAATCATGTAATCTTTCTTGTTTCTCCCTTCATCCTTTTCTGTGTCATTCTCTCGCTCGCCTCTCCCCATCTTGTCATGCTTATGCAAAACCTTTTCTTCGTTTTTCGTTTAAGCAAAAGGGTAAAAAAGCTAACACCCATGATAAGCCTCAGGGGCAAGACGATAACAAATAAATAGCAGGATGGCCAATGCCAACTCGTGAGTTGAGAGGCATTCTGCCAGGGAAATGTATCTCTCTAAGACCAGTGGGCATGATGTTTTACAAAAAATAATGGTCAACGTTAAAGCTGGTCGAATCCAAATTGTGCATGTGAGGGCATCAAAGCAATCTTCAATGTGACCATGAGGAGTTCAAAGAATGTGCCAGGGAAATGAATATATCTCTTAAGCTAGAGGGCATTAGAAACACTAATAGCCATAAAAATGGATAGAGAGGAGCAAGAACTGAAGTGAAATTCATATTATGTCAAGTCTCCAAAATGCTGATAGAAACTCAATAAGAGCAAAATATCACCAGAGACGCCGTTTGGCGAATCGCCCAAATAACTACTAATCGCATTGGAATTTATCGCTTTAATCGCTAATTGTAAATTTTAATGCGCATTGAAACCTTCCACTCATGGGAAAGGGCTTACAGATCCAACATAGACATGAAAACGGCCATCACAGATTGAGACTTTCATTTACAGTCCTCATCCAAAAGACCAATATGATCTAGATTCATGGGTGCCACTTGATGCTGCATCCAAGACTGTTGAAACCCACAAACAATTCGAAAATCAGCAGCCAAAGCACATAAATGTACACCTCTTAAACAGCCAGGTAGGTATTGAGTTTTAAAAGACTACCTTGGTCTCTGCACTGTGCTTACCGGCCGCCCAGACAACACACAGTCTAAAGCATTCCTTATGTCTCTGAAACATACCAATACATGTAAGTCCATTTTGTTTTCCTTCATGTATGCTAGTACATGTCTAGAAATAGTGCACGAGTTTTCTAAAGCATAATTTGTTGCACAAAATAACAAACCTGCCAGTGATAGGCCGGTTGCTATTTGGCCTTGAATCGTCAAATTGGCCATGATAGGCAAGTTCAAATAGCCGCCTTCCATCCTTTTAAAATTCAATGAAGTGGCAATTGATGAACAGCTTGCTATAAAAGTACATACACCCAAAAACCAAACACTCCTATGATTTACCTTCTTGAAAAGGAAAAAGTCAGGTGTGCATGCTGCACCAAATGCTTTTGCAACGTCCTGAGTCTGCAAATAAACATCAGGAATTCAGCACAACTCCACAGGTCTTGGATTTCAGATATCAAGAGGAGGAAAACTTTAATTAAAATATAATGGGCTTTTAAAATTCCTTGAACCATTTACAATTGTCTTCAAATTCCACGCTCAAGAAGTTCACAAATTTGAAGATCAACAATGGATGAACAAGAGCGGTCTCTTCCTCAGCAAGATGAAAGCAGGGCCAAAATCACAATAGTCTTCAAGTGCTAATGTGAACAAGAAGAAGAGGGGGTGAAACCCCTACTTGTAGTGGGGGAGGGATCCCCCACCTTCGCCACCCATGTAATCACCTTGGGTCAGCCCCCAATGCCCCATGCCCCCAACCGGCCTTGATAAGATCAGGCAACCTAAAGGCTGACTTGGGACAACCAGGGGGCCAACTTTCTGGAGTTGAGAAGTGTTGCAGTCTGGACCATATAGATGCTGCATTCACATGGCTGATCTCTGGATCTGCCATGTTCCCTCAGATCATTCTCATTGGCTTCTTCGGGGGCATTAAAGATTGAGCAACTAAGGACTGAGTGAGTACCCAGAGGGTGGAGCATTAAACTCCAACCACTCCCCTAATAAGAGTTTGATGGTCTGATTCCAAGAAGCTGTTCGGTCATGTATCCTTTACCTCCAGCTGCAATTTGCCCTCTCTTGCTCCGTCACTGCCTGAACTAAACCCCAAGCTGGGCAGGCGTGGGGATCAGCCCATGCTGGAGTTAAAAAGTAGTTGCTACCGCTGTTGGAGAGAGAGGTAGAAGAGCAGATGGAAGAGTGGAGGTGCAGAGGTGTAGCAGAGGTGGAACAATAGGAGGGCTGAGTAAAAGGTGGAGAGAAGGTCAAGCAGGCATGAGCAGAAGTGGAGTGGATGGATGGAGAGAGAGAGAGAGAGAGAGAGAGAGAGAGAGAGAGAGAGAGAGAATCACCTCATCATATAGATAAGGAAATGGATATCCCAGCGTTCTTGCTTCTTCAGTCATGAACTCTGGTCCATCCTGCTCATGCCCCACCATTCCAACGTGAGAAAGATTTCAGTCATCATTTTCAGTCATCATCCAGAAAATCAGAGGCACTATAAGCTATATCCACATAAACTATTTTTGAGGCATGAAGAAATCTGACAAACAGGAAGAAGTAGCATGAGAGTAAAGAACCTGAGGATGTGTTTTGATTGAGTTTGAGGAAATTGCCACAACACCAAGCCCTTGCTGTAATATACAATGCAAATGCAATAAACATCCTAATATCAATCCATTATTCATCTATACCAAGCCTATAGAAGGCATGTTATGAAAAGAAATATGCCAATAAAACAAGGTGATTTCTCAGGGTATAACAAACAAAAGGCCATCTAATTGAGCATCAACTCTGGCATGCCATAGCATAAACATTAAAAGAAACTATCTGAAAGAGAAGCGAACATACTGGAATGTATTCGTTGGCCAATTTCACAAGATCAGGCTTCAAATGCACAACGAAAGGACAGTGATTACAGATAAACATGACCTGCATAGAATCAGGATGTACATTAGAGATAGCCAGTTTTGTTCAACCCCTTTAAGAAAAGAAGTTATTTGTAAAACCAAACAACCTTCCTATGTCATGCATGGTATCAAAACCGACATTTCTTCTACTTGACAGGTGGTGTGAAATGACTTTTAAGATTATGACAAGCCATCCTACCTTGCCTGACAAAGAATTCCTACCTTGCCTGAAAGAATTCCAAGGAGGGTATTCTGTTTAATAAATTGTTGTTTTCTTGGGTCCAAAAATGTAAAAAATATGTTCAACATATATATAGTAATAATTTCATAAAGCAAATTGTAATTTCAATTTCGGTCTCCACATCAAATTTGAAGTAAGACTGTCCACATGTCTTCCAAGACCCATGATTTCTTCAAAGGAATCTATGTATTATCCAAACGATTGGAATTTGATGCTTTTCACAATTGCAACCTATGGATTGAAATGCTATGTACACGCTCCATGTTATGTCCCAAAAGTTTGTGACTGGGAGCAAACATAGATTGTGGTTTTAAGGAACCACATCCATGTGGCTTTTAAGTGATTGTGATGTGAAGCAACAGAGATTAACTTTGATTTGAAGAGTCAGGGCTTGTGCAAGGCTCTTCAGAATTGCCGACAGGGTTTTTGGTGTGACAAAAGGTGAAGAGCAGAGCTAACAGATGAGATCATCACTTTTTGCAGAGGGCTTGCCTGAATCAAGAACCCAGTTGGACAATCAACAATGTCTATTCCAAAAGGCCAGAACATGTGGCTGCAATCTCCTACAAGCTGCCTAGGGTCAAACTATTAAATAGCAAGCGAATGGCCACAAGAGGGTTATGTGATTCTGCATGTAGCAAAGTGACCATGAACTGCAACAGGAGCAGAGCATGCTCAAGAAAAGTGGCTGCCAGGGTTTTGATTTAAGGTTTACTACAACCAAGATTTTCCTTAAATTAGATTAGACTTTTTTGTACTTATCTTCTTGTACATTGCTCCTAGATGCTAGGAAAGAGTACTATAGAATTGGCCTCTATGTGTCTACATTTGTGTAAGTAATGTTCTTTATGTCATACCATGCCTAACCACATCAAGAAACAAGATGGCACCAGTATGGCAAAATAATATCATCCCAAGCTTATCGCTGGGAGAAATGGAAGCCTTCTTGTGGCTACTCCAAGTTGGTTTTGTCTCGTAGTCTTCGTTTCCTCCGGTTGTTATCAACGTTCTTCCAGTCCTTGCTTTTTCCTCTCGTGTTGGGTTAGTTACTTTACGTTGCATAATATTTACTCTTCGGCTTCTATAAATGAAATGAGAGGTGGTTTGGTATCTTTGTCCTCCATGGTTTTTCGGTGATGGTTTGTGTGGGTTTCTTTTTTGGTTGTTATCAACGTATTCTAGTCTGCCTTGCTTTTTTCTCTCTTGTGTTGGGTTAGTTACTTTACATTACATAATGTTTTACTCTTTGGCTTCTATAAATCAAATGAGAGGCAGTTTGGTATCTTTGTCCTACATGGTTTTTCGGTGATAGTTTGTGTGGCTTTCTTTTTTACTTGATCTTTTGAGTTTAGAAGTTAAGGCAATCTGGTGGATTGTCACTTTTTGTTCATGGAGTTACTCCTTGCTTGGTCTCGCCTGACTGCTTGTTGCAACAAGGCAGCTTTGGCAAACTTATAGTTACCTCAACTGGTAAAGTAGCTTTCTCACTTTAAGCATTAGTGAAATCTCTCCAAGAGGCTCTTTCTTGCACTATCCCTTCAACACGATTCATTATGTTGGCTTCTGTAGCATGTCTTGAGCTTCTCAATCTAGTAAGCTCGTATGATTCTCTTTTTCAGTATTAATTTTTATGATTTTTGACAAGATCACATGCTTGGCTTCCTTCCTAGGCTTTGACAATCACTAGGAGCAACATTTGGGTCATCGATAAGCTCTAACATTCATCGTTTGGATCATAGTAGTAGAAGTGATGTTTTAGGCAAGCAAGTGCTTCTCATTCTAAAGATAGTTTATTTGATTGGTAGAGTGGATAAGAGTGTTGCGACAATTATATTTCTTACATCACTTACCGCAGATATTATAATGCGACAATTATATTTCTACGTCACTTACTGCAGATATTATAATATACTCATGTTGACTAAGGAGAAGTATTATATAAGACCACACCAGACGCGACGAGGATTCTAGTAAGTGCTTTTTAGTTGGACCCATGTTTTGGCAAGCTAGATGGTTGGAATTGTGGGTGATTCCATGGCATGTATTTTTATTAAGATGTATGTATATCAAGCATAATTACGTTGGGATTAGTTGTTACTAACACAATCCGTTTCTTGAGTACAGATAATGAGTTACATAACAAGGAATGAAGATAGTGAAGATAATTTGGATTGGGCAAAATATTGAATAATTGATAAAGGCCATGGTCCCAATATTGTAAAATAATGAGCTAATTTACCTCATTATTTTGGATGAGAGCACGTTAAGCCTTAAAATATTTGGAGCCCATAAAGCTATGTTAAGCAAACCCTCTAATTGTGAACTAGGGATGCTATTGATGTACTATTAATGCCTCTTTTTGCTTTTCAACTAGATATAAAAAATACTCTAGATGGAAAGAAAGAGCCACCATCTAGAGGGGACCCATGCTGCACCGCTCTTTACTTTGCTTTGTTCCTTTGTTCATGATTTTGGTGATTCATAAATGGTTAATTTTCAGTTTCATGATGATGGTATCAAGGCTGATTGAGAGGGGAGGGGGGGGCGGGGCGAAGAGAGAGAAGGGGAGGGGGGGGGGGGGCGGAGAGAGAGAGAGAGAGAGAGAGAGATTACCTCTTTGACTGTGCAAACAAAATGAACAAAAAAGAAGAGCTCAGTCAGGCAATTAAGCCTCCCAGGTGAGAATCTCACTTGGAAATTCTACTTAAACAAAACTGGTGAACGTGCAGCTTTATGTGAAAACCAATCAGCTAGTCCCATACATCAAAATTCGCAGTTAATATATGCTCTAAGGTAAACGACAATGGGACAAAGTGGGTTCTACAAACTTTAGCAATAGCCCGCACGACACTGGGCAGACTGCAGCTACACCGTTCCGCAATTACTACAACAAGGGCTTCAGCCTTCTACCAAGTGCCTTTGGTTTCTGCAGAGTCCAAGCTGCACATCTACGCAGAGACCGGACTCCGCGCCAACGTCTCAAGAATGAGCGCATAGACTACATTGGCTTAATTGGCAACTTTTTCACGGGATCTTTACCTGCAAGCATTGGTATGCTGTCCTAGCTCGATGTGTGAGCAATTATCTCAGCAGCACTCTTCTGGCCTCAACCGCAGTTGGGATCGGATACAACTTGACAAGTATGCTTCACTTGTACTTACAAGTTTTCAAACAATGGTAGGCGCTCCATGAATGGATTCTAAGTCGGTCTCAGGCATAGCCAGAAGAGAAGTCACTGTGAAAGTGCAGCGAATACGGGAGCAAAAACTCAAAGCAGAATATGCAAACTGAAACAGCATAGAAAAGCGACTGAAAACAGAAGGAAATGCAGAAGAGATAATTGTTGAGAAAACCTCCACGATAAGTTGTACAAGAGTAGCAAGGGGTGGATCCCAGGCAGAATCTGACCGACCGCCCTGGGTTGACCCAACCTGGACAGGTCAGTTGACCCGAACTTGGTCAGGCCTCTAGTTGACCACTAACTGGCCTGGTTACTATCCCATATTATGGTCTATACCAGCCTAAACCAGCCTGCTAACACCGCCTCTAGCCCTGGCAAAGTGCCCTCGCTAGACTGAAAACACAGTGAAAAAGGACTAAAACACTACACCTCTCTTTGGGCAGGCACACCCACATAACAGCCCTCACTATATAATATACATACAAGAGATGGCCTCTACCCCCCCCCCTCTCAGCTCCTGGATGTAGAATCAACCTCAGGAGCTCAACGATGCACTAAGTAGCAACTCAGGAGGGTTCTACTGGCTTCCGTGGCATCAAAACATAATTCACATGCAAGGGCAAGCTCCCTTCTGATGCCTTTCTCCGCACAATATCTTTCAAGAGCATGGGCACAGAATTTGCCTCTTTTGTCAGCCCAAAGAGCCTTCACAGGCAGCCCAGATTCCTTCTCCCACCAGATCACACAATTCGCGGAACTAGGTAAACGCTAGATCCTTTCGGACCACTAAATACACCCAGGTGAATCTACTGCAATCATCAACCAGCAGCATTTCGTGAAGCCTTCTGACCCAGAAGCCTTTGAAAGTAAGCTGCTCTGAAAATCTGATACTTTTTCTAAGTTCTTAAGTAGAATGAACTAAATGTTCAAGGTTGACCAGTCTCTGGCAGTGAAAATGCTCTGGGATTCTTTTTTTCTAAGAGGGCAGCCCATAGGGAATTCACAAGTGCGAGGGAAGGTGGCTCAATACAGATTCGAACAAAGAGCACTATGTAATCGCACATCGGCCCTAAAATTGCAAAACACAAATGCATATCCACTCAAAGCTCTGCAAAAGATATACCTTATTGAAGACTCTACAATCGCAAATGCTGGACAAGATTCAGCCTTTAGCCTTCATATGAATCGCTCTATGAAAGGGCTATCCAACTGTCAATTGATAAGCTGAGCATCACATCTAGAAAACGCTGAGCCTCCAAATGCAGGACTATCCTGCAATTAGAGGCTGACTTACTGGGTAGGAAATTGGTCATTAGCCTTCCTGTGCCTCTTCATGATCAGCTCACCTTCCTGCAGACTCCTCTGTGGACACCCATACTTCTTCAATTCTACCTCTTCAAACAAAAAGGGCTTGTTTGAATCTGTTCTAATTAATACGTGCATCAGGAAGCCTCTTATCACGTTAATCTCTTGTCCTCCTTACAAATTGCTTTCTCCTGCCTTTCAATTGAGTCAACATGTACAAAGTTTCATTTGAGCAATATATTCTTGGAGTTGATACTTTCTTAACACTGTGCTTCTAATCGAGACCAAAACACTGAGTTGATGAGTTGAGAAGACTTTGAATCCATCACACCATGGTTCTAATGCAACGCGTTCCCTTTCCCTCTGTTCCAGTAGAGTTTGCAGGGCTTTCTTGCTCTTTATATTTTCATTTTAAATACATTTATGGCTACGTGATCTCTTTTGATTCGTTCCTTGTTATAACTAAAACGTAAATGAGATCTACGCGTTAGTTTTGGCGGTTACATGGTGCGCCCATAAACTCCTGCCAATAGTTTCAGAAAATGAGAAGAAAGTTTATAAGTGAGTGCATGGTCCTTAATTAACAAATGTTGGATTCTCTCCTTATTGTCTTTGCAAAGAAAAGTTTCCGAGACAAGGAAATTTAGCTCTTCAACGTACCAGCAGAGCAGGATAAGCATCGAAATCATCAAGCTTCCACGTTTTCCCCGTCAACGGCTCTGGCAACTACACACAAAAATTATCTATAAGCGCCCACCACTTAAAGCTTTTGTTTTTATTTGGTTGTTCTGTCTTCAATTTCGGATTATCTCCGATATGGAACTAAGATTCACCATACGAATGCCAGCTCAAACATGAAGCAAAGGACTCAAAAAACGACCCAATAGCCGGAAAGCGTGTAAGGACCTCGAAATCAGGGGCACGGGAGGGCAAAGGGATTGTTCTCGATTCGGTTCGGGCAGCTCGGACGAAGAGGCGTGGGGGGCGAGGCAATGAGGCATGTTGGGATGAACGGAAGCTGAGGTGCGAGGGGAAGAAGGTAGAGGAAAAGCCATGGGCAAAAGGCAAGAGAGATGTGGAGAGAGGGCAGATGGCCACCTTGCAGGAAGAGCAAAATGCTGGCAAAGCCGGCATGGCTAGAGAGCATGCCACTCAAGAGCCACACATCTCATGGCGAACTTGGTGTGGGTGAATCTCTTTACACATTCCAGGTGAGTTTTTTAATGATGCTCCCACAGACAATGGGTGGGCATCTCGTTTACACACACGCCACCCATGACCAAACCTTGGTTGTTGCGGCTATTGGGCAGTGTATGCCCATGGGTAAGCACAATGGGTAGCTGTTGTCTCATGGGGTGCGTCCATTCAAGCCTACTCCCAACTTCCATTGGTTCACCCTCCAATCCTTTGACAATATGCAGTTGGTTGGCGAAACTTTTAGCAAAATCTCATTTAGAACATCAGACTCTCTATCAGCCAAGGCATAGTTATCCCTCAAAGCTCCCTGAGTTCTCCAGCATGCACATCTAGGATCCCATAAATGAAACCACACTCTAATGCCTTTCCTATAAAGGGACCTTGCCGCCAGCAGCTCAATCCATGCCAGGGCCTTTCCCTAGTAGGTTACCTCCCAGGACCACCATAGGCCTTCCTTCAAACTAGCATCTCCTCTCAACCCCGATCTCCCCTTCCACTTCATTAGGGGATTGCAAGCTTTCCATGCATCCACCAAGCCAACAATTAAATCTGATCTTGAAATTTTAACAGGAAGCCACGAACATAGCTCGTTATACCAAGTCGTCTCCTTCCACACCCCTACCTCTCTGCCTTTAGCATTTTCCAAGAACCATTTACATCAACTCACCCACGGAGCAATACATATAAAACATACGAGGCAACCATTTTCCAAGCAATGAAATGTTTTCAAAATTAATATCCAGGACCCCAAGTCCCCCAGCACCTTTAACACGTCCCATGGGATATAAAGCCACTTCCTGTTATGCCTATCCTCCGCCCAAATGGAAGCCCTCAAGAGCTTCTCTATCTCAAGTCAGTGACATTTCGAAAACACCATATAGTGGCTAGATACATAGTGGAGGCTGCTAGCACATGTTAACCACAATAATCCAGACATACCACCCAGGGACTGCGCCATGCCATGCAAAATTTTCTACCAAATCTTATCCTTGAACCAATCCAACCTCTGTCGTATGGTAAGGCCAACGCATAATGGCGCACCTAGATATTTGACAACCGTGCCTCTATCTATCCACTTAATTAAAAAGGCATCCAACCACACCGATCTTAATCCAGAATTAGTACGAGGCCAACAACAAATTGAACCTAAAACCATGCAAAACTTTTGCATACGCCACATGAATTTTGACTACTATCTCTCGATTCCTAGGTGAGCGCTACCATGTCATCCGCAAATGACTGAGGACAATATTGGTCCCCCAAGAAGAGGACAAGCCCCTTAATATTACCCTCTTGCACACCCTCTCTAATCAGGTGAATCAACGGGATGGTACATACTGTGAACAAGAGAGGTGCTAAGGGGCAACCCTACCTCACAGATCTACAAAGAGGATTGTGACCCACTGCTCCACCAAATCAGGCATAACACCGTTGCGGCATTCTGAAAAAGTGCACCATGCAAACCCCATTTCCAAATCCTAATTTGTTTAGCACATCAAGCATGTAATCCCAAAGAACCCTATCATAAGCCTCATCAAAATCGAACCCCAACAAAACACATTTCTAACCCAAAGTAGCTGCATAATCCAACACTGACAACACATGCAAAATATTATCATAGATATCACGCCCCTTGATGAAACCGTTATGCTCCCTATCCATAACACCCATGCAAATGTCTTTGATTTTGATATCATAGATATCACGTAGGCCTGATGGCCTAACAACGGAGTTCTATGTCACTTTTCGAGGTGTAACTAAGCATGATTTTGTGGAAAGGGCTAATTGGGTGATGTTTACATGCCAGCTATCAAAAGATGTGAACGTAGGCTTAATAAAGCTTTTCCCCAAGAGGCAGAACAAACTTAAGGGGAGAGATTGGAGACCTATTTCTATGTTGAACACCTCATATAAAATCATAGCCAAATCGCTGGCGCGCAGAATCAGAGACATTTGCATTGGCCAAAAGTAAGATAAGTGAGCCGAAATTATCTCAACTAATGAACAAACAAGTAAGGACTAAGCTAAAACAGGGTCAAAGAGTCATAATGTCCAAAAAGAAAAAATGATTTAACAATTCCACCCATATCCAGCGAAAACTGTATAATATAAATAAAAGGGTTACCCATAACTAGAAACATCATAATTTAAATAAAAGGTCACCCATAATTATGTTATCTTCTTTATTCTCCTCAATGGTAGTAAGAACTACAAAGATCATATACATTCTCAAGCTATGGCTCATTAGTTGTCTCTTTCCATGATAGTCTATACTTAAAGGAAAGCATATTCTATGAAAGCAATGATTTTTATCAATGGTGTCACTTTCATATAAGTTTCTCCTAGATAGTTCACCCACTTTCATGTCATGGAAAAATTGTGCATTAAACTATTGCTAAGGGTTTGCCATTATGTGGTGATCGTGCCCCAATGGAGAGCCGAGCTACAAGGCCATGCTATTGCAGCATGGGCATCCTCAAACCTATCTTGAGGGAAGATTGATTGTTGTTGATAAAGATCATTCTTAGTATGCAAACGCATCCATATTGTTCTACTTCCAATGTATAGACCCCCAAGAAATTCCACACCATGTTTAAGCTAGTTAAAGATTTAAAATTTGCAACAAAAATTTTGGTGGGATATGGTTTCAGCAACCCATGGTTTTGGAACATTTGTTTTGTAAAACCATGGTTTGGGAGGCCAACTAAGAGAAGCTAAGGATAAATTAAGAGTTATATGCCTAATTATAGTTCATCATGTGCAAATGAATGGTCTAGATGTGATCCCTAGATGCAGTGGTCACCTTTCAATGATGTGACCTTTAATGAAATCATTTTTGAGTCCTAATAGAAATTTACATAAAAAATGGATTCCCATGCTTATAACTCTTTGCGTAGATCCCAATCTCGTTTGGTGCTCTGTGCAAGAGGCTTACCCATGTACCGACGAGAGTATCTACCCATGAGAACACTGTGTGAGAACTGCCATTGGGGGGCTTACGCTGAACTGTCAAAACCAAGTCATGTGAGAAAGTTTGTGTGCCAAGGATCAAACCTGTAAAATAAAGATGACAACTGAGTGTCGGGCATAGCCAAGAGGTTGTACAAGGTTGATGTATGTGTGTGGAAAACAATGCCAAAAATAATCAACAATGCGTGACTTTACATGGGTGGCATGTGTGTATGCAAGAAGAATGCAATAATCATGAATCCGAGAAAGATCACTCTGCCAAGTGTCACATTGAGGTGTTGAAGTGTCAAATGCCAGGAGAGCTGAACGGGTATCAATGTGTGAATGTGTACACCAATGATAGATCCGATGGGATTAACGCCGCCGGTGGAAACTAATCGGGTAATGTGGCAATGCCTGACTTGGCTTGGTAGACTACACGTCAAATCACAAAATGCAACAAATGAAATTTATCTTAATTCATTTTATTTGCTAGGTGTGCTGCAATGGATTAGGTGGTTTCGATGATGAGGATGCAATGTTACTGGCCCGTGGAAATGTCAGATGGCAGATCTAAGGTGCTCAACGCGTAGGGCGCAATTTGGCGAGCAATTTTGCCTTTTGGAGCACTGCAAAATTCCCTCTAGATCAAAAGATACGGCCCCCGAAAGGACAGCCAATAAGAGAGCAAATGATGAGGTGGCCCAGTGAGTTCATGTGC
The DNA here is from genome assembly GCF_047967505.1 of Dipteris shenzhenensis. Classification (NCBI taxonomy): domain Eukaryota; kingdom Viridiplantae; phylum Streptophyta; class Polypodiopsida; order Gleicheniales; family Dipteridaceae; genus Dipteris; species Dipteris shenzhenensis. The sequence continues at coordinate 16,038,769 of NC_141596.1, forward strand.
TCTTACAAAAAGGTGCCTATGAGGCACAATGTGCTAAGGAGGCACATAATGACATCACATTGTGCTGCCGACAATAACTGAGATCATAACATGACTTTCCTAGTATGCTACAATGCAAGGACCAATCACTAATAAGGAGAATTCACCATTTAGGTAAGAAGAGCCAGAAAAACATAACAAAACAGATGCAATTGTGGCCTCTGCCCATGTGGAGGTCTTAACACCAAAGTGAAAGATCACATACCATTAAGTAATGACAAATTCATGCGACAACCCTTTTACATCCAAAATGGAAAGAACCAGATCAAATTATTAGATATTAATGAGAACAAAAAGCAAATTGCTACAAGAAGAGATCGCGAAATTGCATACCCCTGTTCAATGGATTGCTACAACCACCAAGTGAAACAATGGGTGTAAAGAACACTTTTCTGCAAACTCAGGTAAGTGAAGAACCAACCTCTGAGATATTCATAGACACTGAACCATCAACAAGATGGAGGCCACCATAGTCACCTTTTCAGCAATTTGGACGGCAAGAATTGTAGGATGTAAACAACAGGAGAATGAAAGACAAAAGGAGCAGCTGTTTCTGCTCCTTTTTATTCATAACGGCTTGAGATGCAGGATATATTTCTTGCACACCAGTAAATGAATTAATATTGTGAGACAACGGAGGTGATGGACGATCTAGAACATGATGCTACACTGATGGAGATGAGATGCAAACAATGAAAGGTATAACCATACGGTAAAACCTCAATGAACCAAATACAAGTTTCAACCAAGGTTTTAATCCTAAAGTAAAATGAGAGAAGGACATTTCTATGATATGCGTGCGTGTGCATGTGCGTGTGTGGGGAGGATTTCACAAAAGAGAAGTGTGTGTGTGTGTGTGTGTGTGTGGATGTGCATTTGCATGTGTGAGAAACTGAGGCGGAATTACAAGCAACATTAAACAGGGAAATAGCGACAACTCCTTTGTGGAAGCTCTGATCAAGGAACAACCTCATGGCATTTGGTCCACATACAGATCAACAAGATGGTCGAGGTTGTTTGATGCCATTAGGAAGTGGATTGGGTGATTCAATCTGTTTTTTTTGTTCCTGTCACAATAAACAGTCCATAAAACCAGCGTGTTTGATTGTTTTTCCATATTCTTTAGTGGCTAAGTAGAGGCCATATGGGTGTATAGGCTAGCAGAGTTTGGGCTTAATTGAAGCTGTGATGAGGAAGGAAGAAAAAGCTTCAGCTTAACTTTCTATATACAGATGTACTTTCTCTCCTTCTCTTGCTCTCTAAGAATGTCCCCCTGCCAAAATGAGTACGGTCAAAGGAAGGAGCAGAGAGAGGTGGAAATAGGCTTCTCTACCAGCCGTCCCTTGGAGTTAATACTCCACTAGTTCCACCTTTCCTTACTTTACAAACATCAGGTGCCACAGACCCTTTCCCTCTTCATTGAAGTTTGTGGCACCTTAATCCTTACATGACATGCAAGCACCATCGTGCTTGTTTGAGCACATATGCTCCTTCATCATGAAGTCAGTGGATACATTGTCTAAACTAAAACTGTTAAGAGCCATGACAAAATGGTTGAGCCTTTCACTGAAATACACACTTTCAGCCTCAGTAGTCCATGGTACCTTGAAGTTAATGAAACTGTGATGGCTTCTACCATCCACCAAGATATACACATTCTTGTCCAAAATGTCAGGAATGGGAGGGCTTGTGCAATTTCAAGATCCATCAAAGCCACCTCATAAATTAATATCTCAATAGAGTTCACCATCATTTTGAGCAGTTTCCCCAAAATCTTTTTTTCCACAAAGAGAGAGCTCAGCTCAATGCTCTCCCCATCCATGAAGGAATGCTGATTACGACACTATTCCCCCAAATCCTAATTACCACTTGAGGGAATGATTCCCAGAAGGAACAACTTTAGATCCTTCCTACATAACACCTTTACAATCTTGAAGCACTGTAAACGGTGTTGTAGCACTGGCTCTCCAAGCTTCACCTTGTCTTCTTCCTCCTGGGATTCAGTGAGTTCATTGTCTTGACATCAGCACCCCAGGACGCCCTAACTTTGTAACTCGTGTCCATTTCTCACAAGAAAGGTAGCACTGTCCTGTCTCTCTCAGCTGAGAATGAAGGAAAACACAAGTTTTAGCAGTATAGTACCACAAGATAACTTTTGTCTGCCTTGATATAGTTGTCCATCTTGCTTGATAGCTCCCCAAGCTCACTAAAATTCCCTGCAAACTCTTTCTATGACCATCCTGGACTCCCATCGTATTCCATTTATGCAAGACAGCACTTCCTTCCACTGCTTTTGAAAAGCCAATCAAGAGAGCAATACGCTAGATAAAGGCCAACTTAGTGATGCCATGCATTAAAATGTCCGAATGTAGACAATGTGGCTATATGTGTGTGTGCATGGGCCTGGGCGAGGGCAGGGGCGGGGGTGCATATGTGCGTGCACGCACGTGTGGACTCTATGCAATCATCAGGTCTTTGATGATCCCTCTGTGCCAAGTATCATTACTTCTGTGCATCTCTAAGGCCATCATTTTATGATTGTCTACATGCCCGGGATCTGGATTACCCTGATATTTTCCAATGTATGTAGCTGGCTGTCCCCTTCTTGGGGACTGCTCTTTGTAATATAATGTCAACTGGGAAAAAGAAGTATGTGTGTGTGTGTGGAGGTGGATTTTAGCACATCAGTTTTGATGAACAAATAGTTGAAACATTTGAAACAATAGTTGAAACCTCTTAAAGCCAGAAGAACATGTACCCATAGGACCTTGCCCAACAACTTGTCCAGATCCAGACAATCAAAATGGCTCTGTTTGCTGTTTTTTCAATCCACCTCACAAAATATCCCTAGATGAACAAACATATCCCATCCTTGAGAGAAAAATGAAAGTGCTTAGCATCCCATCTATATTGAAGGATATTTGGTGGCATGCTCAGGTCGCATGCCGACAAATCCTAGGGAAATGCCAGCTTCTCACTGTGAATTAACTTACAGTTCTGCCTCTCCATCATCCATGCCACACACATCTGTCAGGTATATCCATCTCATCTTATAAGCTCTCCAATCTCTTCCTTCACTTCAGGGCGAAGTTTCTCTTCAACAGATTATTCATGCACCTGGCCATTAATTTCAATATGGGTGAGAACTAATATGAATATACGATTCCTCTTCCTCTCATGTGCTCTTCCCATGTATCAACAGTGGCATAGATGTGCCATTCCACACACAGACAGCCTCTCAACCATCCATGCCGCACAGCTGTGGCAGACATGTATCCAGCTGCATCCATTCATCACAGAAGCTGTCCAGTTTCTTGTGTGAACTTCCTTTGCATGGGGGTGAAATTTGTTCTAAACAACACATTCGTGCACGTTGCCATTGATTCAAACATAGGTGCACCCCAATGAATATGTGGTGCCATTTTCCTGCCATAACTCCACTCGCCCCTCCCACTTTCCAGTCGCTGCATATATATTCCGTAATAGCACATAAATAGAGACATTCCCTGGTTCCAAGTTGAGCATACATTGTGCGGCATGTTCTGCCAGCTCTATATTGCCATGCATTCTGCAAGCACCAAGTAAAGCTGTCCACACAACAGCATGAGGTTCCATCGGCATTTTGTTGATGTAAGAGACTGCCGCATTCAAGTGCCCTGCACGACCAAGGAGATCTACCACACAAGCATAGTGCTCCTTGGTTGGCATCACCCCAAAGTCTCCATGTATGGAACCAAACCAGTGGCAACCTTTGTCTACTAAGCCTGCATGGCTGCAAGCTGAGAGAATACTTGTTAGCGTAATATGGTCCGGCTTCAGGCTTTCCTGTTTCATTTGCTCAAGCAATTGAAGAGCCTCCTTTGCATCCCCCTGTATAGCATAGCCTGCAATCATTGCATTCCATGAAACGACGTCGTGAGACTCCATGTTGTCAAAGACAAACCGTGCATTCTGAAAATCTCCGCACTTGGCGTACATGTCAACAAGGGCAGTTCCTACACAACAATCCAATTCAAACCCAGTCTCTATGATTTGCGAATGCACCCCTTTGCCATATGTTAAGGCTACCACACCAGCACAAACATTTAGTATGCTGATGAAAGTTACACAGTTTGGCTTTACACATTTCTGTTGCATTTGCTTGAAAAGCTTAATAGCTTCCCCTCCACACCCTCGATGGGCATACCCTGCAATCATTGCATTCCACGAGACCACATCTGGTTGTATGCCTTCTTCCTGCATACATGAAAACAATTGAAGAGCCTTTGATCTGTGTCCATGCTGCATATATCCTGCAATCATTATGTTCCAAGAAACTACATCAGGTTTAGCACCCTCTTGCTGCATTTTTGTAAGGAGCGCAAGAGCGCCCTCAAAGTGGCCATGCTGGGAGTGCACTGCAATCAATGTATTCCAGGAAACATTGTTTGGTTTTACGCCTACCTGTTCCATTTGTTGAAACAGTTTGAGAGCCTCCTCACCCTGCCCAAGGCGAGCAAAACCTGAAATCATTGCAGTCCACGAAATCACATCTGGTTTGATACTTGCCTGTTGCATCTCTTTGAAAAGTTTAAGAGCCAGTTCAACATCCCCATGCTGGGCATATGCTCTAATTACTACAGCCCAAGTGACCGCATCCGGTTTTATGCCTTCCCGCTGCATTTGATTGAAGAGTTTAAAAGCTTCCTTCAAACGGCCATGCTGGGCATATCCAGCAATCATTGTGTTCCATGATACCACATTTGGCTTAAAGCCTTCTTGTTGCATTTGCTCAAAGATTTCAAAAGCTGTCACATCACACCCATGTTGGGCGTAGCCAGCAATAATCACATTCCAGGATGCTACATCAGGCTTGACACCTGACAGTCGCATTTGCCGAAAAAGTTCAACTGCCTCCTTGACAAGACCACACTGCACATATCCTGCTATCATGGTTGTCCACAAGACCACATTTGGTTCAAAAATTTTGTCAAACACAGAGCGTGCACACTCTAAGCTCCCACATTTGATATACATGTTAACGAGAGCAGCCTCCAAAAATGCATCAGACACAATCCCACATTCAATGAGGTATGCATGAACTCTTTTGCCTTCTTGAAGGATTTTAAGGTTGGCACAAGCTTTAAGGGCGCTTATAATGGTGACTTTGTCCGGCCTTGCTTCAACCTTTTGCATCTTGTAAAACAGTTTCAAAGCCACATCACTACGCCCACATTTGGTGTACATGTTAATAAGGGCAGCCTCCACAAAGGTGTCGGTCTCAATCCCACTTTCAGTTATATATGCATGAACTCTTTTGCCTTCATCAAAAACTGAGAGGCTTGCACAAGCTTTAAGAATGCTTGTGATGGTATACTTGTCCGGACTTACTTTGGACTTTTGCATCATGCCGAACAGCTCCAAAGCTTTACTATTATAGCCATGTTCGCAGTAAGCCGCAATCATAGCATTCCAATTAAAGCAATTTAGCGTGGCCATATTATTAAACACATGGCGTGCATCCATTAGACTTCCAAATTTGGAATACATTCGGATGAGGAAGCTGCAAATGAAGGGGTCAAGCTCAAGTCCGGTTTTAATCAAGTGGTTATGCAGTCGTCTGCCCTCCCCCAATGCTTTCAACTTGGCGCACTCTTGTATGAGGCAACCATAAGAGCGACCCTTAATGCCGTGTTGATCCATTTTACCCAGAATGTCCAGGGCCTCTGTTAAACGGTCCTTTTTTACCAGATTCCTCATCGACCTAGGTTTTGCACCGTCACTGAGTGTATCATACGACCTAAAACCACAACAATAGTGGCCTGGACCTTCTTCTTCCATTGCAGGCGGCTCTAAGTTGACCCAAAGAGAATTGCATGTATCGTCTATCCAAATAAAATAGCCTCTCTAGGTGGCCAGGTTTTACATAAATGGAATGCTAAATGGCAATTAATTGTGAAAAGACATTCGCAAAACTACGGTCCTACCAATGCCAAACTGTACCCAGAATCACGCCAGAGTTGTTGTAACTTTCTACCCAGAATCATGCCAGAGCTTTTGTAGCTTTTTAGCTCCAAACATTTGCCAAATATCAAGCCATAGTATAATGGCGAATACCATGAACATGCCGATGCAAAATCGGGTCAAACAAAACCTTCAAGCGATGTAACGACAGTCCTATCTCGGTATTCCATGCTAATGAAAATACAAAAAATAGTTTCAAGCATTTGTATCCATCAACGTGCTTCACTCCCGAGTGACCTTGGTGTGAAAATAGATGGTTACTTGAGAAAGTGGGACATGGGAATAGGCGACTCACCTATTTTGTTTTAACAGGCAGATTACCACATTTTTAATCGTCCAATTAGGTCGAGGGGACGACAGTTTCTTTCTCTTGCGATCTAACAAGCATAAATAGAATTGTTTTATTGTCAATAAAAATAAGGGCATAAAAAGTTTTAGGTGTAAGCATAAGATATTGTAAATTGCCATGCAAGAATTGCTAGCTACCACACTATATAGAGGCATTCGTTGGCATAGCATAATGCCTTGAACGATCATAGTGCAAATAATTGCTTACTTGAGGAAGAGGGGGACCTGGGAAAAAGCAACCTTCCATCCCACACCTATTTTCTAGGCCCTAGAATATGAGAAATAGCTCTCAACCACGCCTCCACCTCTGCAAGGAGCCTGCTCCAAGTCCCATAGGAACTAGCTGGTCCACTATCCCACCGTGCCCAACATATGCGATTCCACTATCCAAGCATGAGGTCATTCTAATGCCAAGTAAGAGGTTACCTCTCAAGCTCCTCCCTACAATAGGGGCAAGCACAAATGAGTTCAAATACCAGCCACTACCACAAACTGAACAAACTCTAAAAAGACTTCGCATCAAAGGGGAACCATCCAATGTTACACATAAGAAGCTACGCATTAAGCATCTAAGTAGCCCCATGTATCTACGATGAAAACACCACCACAAGGTGCCATGTACCAAGCAAGAAGGACTTGGTTGGCCACCAAATACTTACCTACTAGAAAGTTTGGCCAAGTTCCAATACAACACCTTGCACTGCACACTCTCCAAGATTAAGGTGATTTGCTACTCTATCGAGATGTCCATACCCTATTGCCAAGTTCCTAGGTATATCACTTTCTGCTGTGGTGGTATCCAGTGGAGCGAAGGGCTACTCTCCAATCTCAAATCTCCTGAATCTCCAATTGTTATTGTAAGGATATCGAATGACTTAGTCTAGCTAATTCTAGATCTAGAGGCCTCACATTATGTGCCTAAGGTGTCCTTCAACCGCCTCCAGACTCACTATTGAAACCCTCTACAAAAAGGGCCATATCATCTGCAAACTCCGCATCCAACAACTCCTCCTGCTGTTGAATCATAGCCTCATCTTAGTAAGACCCATGGCCTGAGAGAGCAAAAAATATCCCAGCACCTTTGCTATACAAAGAGGAAGAGAAAGACAACAAGAGAGTATGCTAGCCTTGATCAAATCACAAATTATACGTGGTAGAAATCATGGTATGTGTGTTGATATTAAATATATAAATGTAAGATCATTTAATTTGATGGCACATGATAACATAGACAATGCATGTGGCATATTGAGCTACATACACTTCATTAAAAAGTAACATTCATTAATATATTAATAATTACAAAATATGTTTATGTTGTGAATCAAGTATTATATATACATGATTAAAATAAGAATGTGTAGGTTTTTCTTTAGGTTGTTCATGTATGTTACAAGTCAAAATTTAAAATTTAAAATTGTGATGGTGTTTTGAAACTGAAAAAAAGATAGAAAATTTTAGAATGTATGTATCGCTAGCTACTACAGTGGTGTGTAAGAAATACCAACATCCATTGCCCTCCCCCCTCCCTCTTTTTCGCCTTATGGATTCACGATTGCAACAAGCCGAGAGTCGCTAGAGTGACACTAGTGGATAGCATTTGCATGCATTGCTCTCAACCCAAAGTAGCTTGGAGGATTACTCCATCAGTGCTCCTGCAAGATTTCTATGACACGTGATGTGGAGAAGGCAAGCTGGCTTAGGCTTATGCGGACGACTAGAAGATAGCTAAGTAGGAGGAAAAGGAGCCCAAAAGTTCAAGCAAAAGGAGGGGTAGTGGAAGCTAGGATAGCTAAAGTGGGCCAAACCCACTTAGGCTTAAGAGCTAGGGATACCTTCCTTGAAGGCTTTGCAAGTTCAACACTCCTTGTCTTCTTTTAACTTCTTTATCTTCTTTTAGCATCTAAATCATGTGAATTAACATTTATTCTTGTATATATTAGGCTATCAAAATGGGAAGGAGTGTATGGACAAAGAGTATACCTAGGTGTACCACGATGGTATAGAGGCACTCTTCAAGATGTTGGTGAGAAGGGGGGAGCTCATCCCCTTTGTTGATGTAAGCAATTCAAAGTAGACATATTTATTTTTCATCAAATGTTTAATTTGAAAAAGTAGAAGATGAACTAAGCTCTAATATGCATGCTCGTTAAACAATCTTGAGATATGAACAAAGCCTTGGACGAGGCTCGGCACGTTGAGGAAGCATCTAGAGGCGCACGTGGACAAGGAGATGATGACTATGAGGAAGGCTATTTATCAAATGCTTAAATTGACCTAGTAGAAGATGAACTAACCTCTAATATGTGTGCTTGTTAAACAATCTTGAGATATGAATGAGGCCTTGAATGAGGCCGGGCATGCTGAGAGAGCATCTAGAGGAGCAACTGGAGGGAGAGAAGATGATGATGAGGAAGGTGGTGGCCATGGGGAAGGGGGTGAAAATGACAAGGACTCCGCCGATGACCATGAAGATGATGATGTGAGTAGTGGGCTAGGAGTATAGGGCTAGGAAGTAGGGATATTTTTGTGGGGGTTAAAGGCCACTGTACCTTAACCTCGGTTATGTACAATACTCAAACACATATATATATGGATGAAATAGAAGATAAGGGTGCTCTGCACCCACCAAAAACTTGTGTCTCTCAAGCTCCCTCTCAGCTTTCGTTGTGTGCTCACAACTGGTATCAGAGCTTGGCAATAGAGCTTGGTGGTAGTGTGAGCAGCCTGGTGCAGTCTCTAGCCCGGAGAGAGAGTGGTGCATCCTAAAAGATCCTTGTTCAGCAAGAGAGCTGCAGATTTTAGAGCTGCTATAGTAGATGGAGAGAAAGGGGCAAAATCCTCTTGGGCATTTGTTTTGCTGGGTTGCAAAGTTGAAGGTGCAGGATATAAGCAAATCTTCTCAGACACACATATGTAGTAGCGCAAATATTTGGAGTTAGAGACAGAATTTTTTGAAGTCTTCAAGGAAGTTGTAGATCAGATTGAGAGCCACATTTTCACTTTTAACATCTCTGTCATTTGAGTTTTCAGTGAAAAGTTACAGCTCCTGTAAAAAGTGACGAAATTCATTTCCTGCAGGGATTTTGTGTGTTGGATCTCCATATCTAGGCCACCATTTGTAGTTTTGACACTTCTAGTGGATCCAGAGTGGTCCAAAACTTCTACTTGAGAAGTTGCTTCTGGTTCCGTGAACTTTTGAAGCTGTGGTGAATCTTTGACTACTCCGACGTCTTCATTTTGCCATTTCCTGTGTCAGTAGGATCTTAACATCTGGGCCTCCATTTGCAGAGCTGTCTGTCCCGTTGGATCCGGGACTGCCTAAAACATATGTCCACAAATTTGCTTGCCATTCTGTGAAGAATCAAGGGAGTTGTGATTCTCTGTGTTTTTCCGTCGTCTCTTTGAAGAAAATTTCTCAAAGTTTCCAAGACCTTCTCATTGATTGCCATGTGGCATTTTGACTAAGGTTAAGTTTCCTAAGGTTTATTTTTGCAAGTAAATGCAAGGGTTGACTAGCTCTTACTCCATCCTTGGATGAGATTTTGGAGTTCTAACAGAAGAGAGATATTTGTAGATTGTCTTGCTGAGTTCGAGTATACAGTGACACCCATGTTTTGAAACATCCTAAGTTCTACTTTCACTAGCGGTCATTATCGTAAGGTCGTGATTTCTTGGATATACCTTATGCAGATCACTCTGGTTGCAATCGCGCTCATTTGTGGTTTGCATTGGATTGCAGTGGATGCTTTACAGGCCATTTGGATGCATTGCGATCCTTGTTGGATGTGCTGATAGGCCCACATTGCCTTGTGGGTGCTTTATTGATGGACGTTTAGCACACAGATGCTATTTTATGCTAAGGGATAGCTTTGACATATTGCAGTGGATGCACAGGTTGTGCTATGATCTTTTGGATGAGACATTATTGATGCTTATGCCCATGGACGATGTTTATGCTTGAGGCATTTGGCTCTTATTGGCATTATATTTGCCATTGTTTTGTCATTGTGGGTTGACATTTTCTTTTGGGCCAGATTTGCTCATATGGATGCATAGTATATGCACATGAGTCAGATGCATTTTGATGCTTTGAGCCTTGAGTTTTGGTGACACTATCCTTCATTAAAGTAGACATATTGGGTGCATTTGGTATTTGGTGTGATTTCTCTTTTGCAGGTACTAGCATTTGGGATTTCGTTTCATTTGCATCATGGCATCCTCTTCCATGTCTGAAAAGGAGTTTTTCAGCATTAAAAAGTTTGATGGGACAAACTTTTCTTTGTGGAAAGAACAGATAAGGGATGTGCTTATTCAAAAGAAGCAGATTAAACCCTTGGTAGGGATTGAAGCTAAGCCTGCAGATATGTCTGAGGATGATTGGAATGAGTTGGATGCATTAGCAAAGTCTACTATCAGACTTCATCTTGCAGAGTCAGTTTATTTCACAGTAGTAAATAAGTAGACTACGGAAGATTTGTGGAAGAAATTGTGTGCCACTTATGAGAAGGAAACTAGATCTAATAAAGTTTACCTCATGAAGAGGTTGTTTGAGCTGCAGATGAAGGAAGGGGTCTCCATTGCTTCTCACTTGAATGAATTCAATATTATTTTCAGTGAGCTTCAGGCTCAGAAGATGAATTTTGATGCGGAGACTAAGGCAATATTTCTCTTATGCTCATTGCCATCCTCATGAGATACCTTTTGTACAGCTGTCAATAACTCTACACCTGATGGAGTACTGAAGTTTGATGATGTTGTGGGTAGCTTACAAGTTGGCCAAGGAGATTAGAAGAAAGTCTATGGATGGCAATAAGCAGGAAGTAGCCTTAAATGTGTACAGGGGCACATCACAGTTCAGGGGAAGTCCCAAGAAAGAGGGAAGTCTCGTAGCAAATCCAGGGCACGGAACATGGAGTGTTACCACTGTGGCAAGAAGGGCCATATGAAAAAGAATTGCTACAAGCTGAAAGGAGAGCAAAAGGATAAGAAAAAGAATGCAAATTGGGGTGCAAATAAGAGGAAAGAGAGTCCAAGGGAGGATAAAGGAAAAATGAAGATCGAGGAGATTAATGCAGTCACTGATGATAATAACAATGACATTCTCTTCATGTCTAGTCTACTTGCAGACTTTCTCACCACTTCAGATGATGCATATTCCCAGGATTGGATTTTGGATTTTGGTGCTTCATTCCATGTTACTCCCCATAGGGAATGGTTCTCCACTTATGATAAAGGAAAGACAGATTGTGTGTATCTTGGAAATAACTATGCATGTGACATAGTGGGAGCAGGTGACAAAGTTTTCTTTTGCAAGGGTCTGCATTTGTCTTGAAAGATGTGAGACATGTGCCTAAGTTGACCAAGAGTCTTATTTCAACAGGTCAGCTAGATGATGCTGGTTTTCAGACCACTTTTGGCTTTCAGAGTTGGAAAATTCAGAAGGGCTCTATGGTTTTGGCCAAGGGTGCCAAGTGTGGGACTTTGTATCCCTTACATGTATCAGGTGTCTCTGATCATGTTGTTGCAATAACCGAGCAGCCAAGTACTTCTTTGTGGCATTGCAGGTTGGGGCACATGAGCTAGAATGGAATGAAACTCTTATGCCGTTTGGGTTATGTACCACATTTGAGTTTTTCAGATTTTGAATTTTGTGAGCACTATCTCTATGGGAAGGAAACTAAATCAACCCATAAAAGAAGGGGAAAGAAAGACTTGAAAGGCTTGATTTGGTGCATTCAGACTTATGTGGTCCCATGCCTACACGGTCATTAGGCGGGGCTGAATACTATGTGACATTCATTGATGATGCAACTAGGAAAGTGTGGGCTTATGCTATAGCTCGAAAGAGCAATGTGTTCCAGGTATTTCAAAAATGGTTGCATTTGGCTGAAAATCAGTCAAGTAGAATGCTTAAATGCCTTCAGACTGATAATGGTGGAGCGTATATCTCTCATGACTTTCAGCATTTCTGTGATACACGTGGGATTAAGAGGGAGCTCATGTCCCCTCGTACTCCAAAGCAGAATCCAATTATAGAACAGATGAACCGCACCATTCAAGAAAGGTTGCAATGTATGCTTTCCAATGCATGTCTTTCTAGTGGTTTTTGGGCTGAGGCAATGAAGACTGCAGTGCATGTGATCAATAGATCACCTAGCACGAGTTTGGATGGTGGTATTTTTGAAGAGGCATGGAGTGAAAAGAAGCCCTCTTAGTCTCATTTGCGTATATTTGGGTGTGAGGCATATGCACATGTGCCAAAAGAGCTTTGGAAGAAGCTAGATCCTAAGTCTAGGAAATCCATCTTTTTGGGTTATGGTGAAAGTGGAGAGATGGGCTATCGTCTCTGGGATCCAGAAGCAAAGAAAATCATACAAAGCCATGATGTGGTCTTCAATGAGAAGAAGATGCATAAGACACCCATGAGGGATGTGGAAATGAGGGAAATCACTTTCCAAGATGTGAATCCACCTGTATATGTTGATAGACAACAAGCTATCCATGCACCAAATGTGTAGGAAATGGTGCCACCAGGTACTCCCACAGGTACACAATCAAGGGTAGATGATGGATCATTTATTGGTGGCAATGATGAGCCAAATGTGGTTGATATATGCAGGCAGGATAGCAAGCTAAAATGCCCTTGAGAAGAACATCTAGAATGTCTAGACTACCTGAGAGATTTGTTCCAGGGGTAGACTATGTGATGCTTACTGATTGCGGGGAGCCTTCTTGTTACAGAGAGGCTATGATGCGCGAGGATCAGCGCAAGTGGGAGTATGCTATACAATCAAAGATGAGTTCACTCATAAAGAATAAGACTTGGGACTTGGTTTCTTTGCCACATGGAACGAAAGCATTGCCATGTAAATGGGTCTACAAGATGAAGGTCACAGGTGATGATGTGCCTAAGTACAACGCCCATTTGGTTGCTAAAGGGTTCAAGCAAGACAAGGGTGTGGACTTTGATGAGATATTCTCTCCAGTCATGAAAATGACCACACTTAGATGCATACTTGGACTTGTGGCAATAGAAGATATGGAGCTCATGCAAATGGATGTCAAGACAGCTTTCTTGCATGGGGATTTGCATGAGGAAATTTACATGATATAGCCGAAAGGCTTTGAAGAAAAGGGCAAAGAGCATTTGGTTTGCAAGCTGAAAAAGAGTCTCTATGGCCTTAAGCAAGCGCCTAGAGAATGGTATCACAAGTTTGATGCTTTCATTCGGTTCCAGGGTTTTAGAAGAAGTGAGATTGATCACTACCTCTACACTAAAAGGGCTCAAGATAATGGCCTGATACTCTTGGCCCTTTATGTGGATGATATGTTATTGGCTAGCAAGAACACTTATGAGCTTGATGCATTGAAGAACAAGTTGCATGAGGCCTTTGACATGAAGGATTTGGGACCTGCAGATCATATTCTTGGTATGCGCATCACGTGTGACCGGAGTAGGAAACTCCTTCGGCTTTCACAGAAGGAGTAAGTTACAAAAGTGTTGCAGCATTTTAATATGGAGGGGGGGAAGGCAGTAAGTACTCCATTGCCTCCATATGTGAAACTGAGTTAGGCAGATAGTCCCAAATGAGATGAGGAGAGGGCCATGATGGCCAAGGTTCCTTATGCATCAGTGATTGGGAGTCTTATGTATGCTATGATAGCTACTAGACCGGACATTGCATTTGCAGTGGGAGTTGTTAGCCAGTATATGGCTCATCCAGGAAAGAGGCATTGGGAGGTAGTTAAGTGCATCATGAGGTACATGAAGGGTACCAAGGAGGTGTGTATCTGCTTTGGTAGAGGAGAGATGCATGTATTTGGATACACAGATTCCGACTATGCAGGGCATGTGGATAGCAGGAGATCCACTTCTGGTTATGTGTTCACCTTTGCAGGTAGTGCAGTGTCATGGACGTCTAGTGCACATAAGTGCATTGCTTTGTCTACCACAGAGGCCAAGTATGTTACATCCATAGAGGGTTGCAAGGAGGCTATATGGCTTGATCAGCTAGTGAGAGATTTGGGGATTCATACAGATGTACCGGCATTGCATAGTGATTCCATGAGTACTATTCAGCTAGCACAAAATCCCATCTTTCATGCAAAGACCAAACACATTGAGGTCAGGTACCATTTTATCAGGGAGGTACTTGAGGACAAGCGCATAGAGCTTGTCAAGGTTCATACAGATGATAACCCTACAGATATACTGATGACAAAGAGTCTACCTAGTCAGCAGTTTGAGAATTGTCATGTATTGATGGGCATTGGATAGTATGCTCATTGGTTGTTCTCCCTTAAAGGCACATTGGCCTTTAAGTGGGAGGTTGTGGGGGTTAAAGGCCACTTTACCTTAACCCCGGTTATGTACAATACTCAAACGCATATACATATGGATGAAATAGAAGATTAGGGTGTTTGCACCCACCAAAAACTTGTGTCTCTCAAGCTCCCTCTCTCCCTCTCAACTTTCGTTGTGTGCTCACAATTTTTGTGTAGATAAGTGCACACACACACACACCGTTGAAGTAGATCATGAAGCCCAATCACCGATTACCTTGCATTCGGCAATTGTACTCTGTGGATGTTAACATGCCCTCCTTCTTGTTGTTGATCTGCCCCCTTGAGTCAGCACTAGCGGAGTTGTGTGGTGAGGACCGTTTGTAGGACTGCATAGCGGTCTAGCTATCATGGAGCGAGGCGAGTGAGGTAGAGCGATACTTCCAAAAAAAAGGTGGCGTGCATATCCTCGTACATGCGGATGTCATGTCCATGGAGATTGCGGATGCGGAGGTAGAGGTGGAGGCCTTGGAATTGCGTAGAACCAATGTCAGTATTGAAGACAATGTGGTTGTTCAAATTGTGGAGGTGGTTGTTGATGGGGCAACTGTGGGCACGGAGATCGTGGAGGAGTAAGAAGAGGAGGCGGTTGAAGTGGACCGTTGCTATGACGGTAGGATCTAGAACTAAGCCGTATGTGTTGTTGAATGACTCGAGGCGAAAGCAAAATCCCTCCTAAGTCATATCTTTAGGAAAGTTGTACAACATATTGGGGTCCTTCTACTAGAGTTCTTTGAATTCGGCCCAAGTCCATTGTCGTTCAATTGGCATTTCAATTGGCATATATAGGAGGTGAATTCTGTGATCAACGTGGACAATGCAGTAGTATCGCCAAAATTTCTCTAGCTTCAAGAAGGGGAGTCACCATCATAGCTGTAGACCAGCATCTGCATCGATCGTTGAGACTGGAGCGTCGGGGGCGAGGCTGTATCCTCCTCTTGGGTGCGTGCATCGCTAGTTGTTGAAGGATTGCGTGATGAATTGTGTGAGGGGGCGCACCTCTAGGATTTCGTATAGATGGAGGTGGGAGCCATCAAGTTGGCGCTTTCAATGATGCATAAGCACACTGTCTGGCAGCTCCTGAAATGACTGCAAGTTGGGGTGCCATTAGACATCTTCAGGGGGGGAAGCAAGAGGAGTTGGTGGAGCTTCATGATCTGGAATTGGCATGGGCTCCGTCTTTGCTTCACCCATTGGTGTTGTTGCTTCGACTTCCTGTACAAAATTGGCTACCCTGAGCAACGTGTTGAAGGCTGCATCAGGAAAGTCGACTGAAGCTGTAGAGGAGATGGATGGGGAGGTCCCGTGTTGTGATGTGGTGGTGTTAGAGGCTGGTCAAAGCCATCACCTACCTGAATGGCCTTCTTGGACCGAGTTAGGGGGTGTGGAGGGATCTCGGAGCCGAGCGACAGGGACCCTTTATCCTTCCTTGCGAGCTTCCTCATTGCCTTGCCTAATGCCTTGGCTTGCATCCTTGTGATGACTTATAGGGGCACTGTGGCCACCTGGCCTTGTTCGATGCTAAGCGGATTAAGGCTGGTAATCTTTGGTGGGATGATTGGGATTGTCGGTCTCCTCGTGGGACAGTCCTGGAAAAGATACTCGGTCCCACACCCTGCACACAAGGGTGTGGGGTTGGTCGTGGTTGGAGCGGCGAGGTACGATCCCTGTATGGACAGTCCTTCAAGAAATGTGGCCCCTGGCATTTGAAGGAGGAAACTGAAGGGTTTGAAGTACCTCAGTAGGGGCATTCACTTGCTCTTTTGGGACCCTAGTAGGTGTAACATTGGAGTGGGGGTCTCCGAGCGATTGCGTTGACAACACATCGTATATAAAGTTTGTACAAGACTCCAAGGAGCTGCCCCAAAAGTTCTTCCTTAGATTCATTAAGAGATCTCGCTCTGCATGTTGGCAACACCTACTCCCATAACAATCGATGGAAGAATTCTGCTGCACCGAATCTAGTGACATTTTGTACATTGCTGTTGGAGGCTCTCTTTGTTTAGGCACCTTGTTAATGAAAGTGTACCTTCTTTTCTTTGATGTTGGATCATCCCTTTTCAACATTTGATCATTGACCAACTCATCTATACTAGCAACGTGGTCCATGGGCACATATTGTTGCAATGGGCTTCCTTCAAGTAAGGTAATCTGCTTGATGGGCCACTTTACTAGGCTGAGAGAGCCGACATCTTGCATAGAAGACCCTGAGTCACTTCCTCTAATTTGTTCTTTCTTTTCAATACCCACACCAATGCAATCATTACCCAATAGGTCAAAGTTTATAGAGTCTCCCGGGAAAACATATAAGATCACACCTTCCCCCACGGTCTTTGTTTTGCTCTCATCCCATAAGACAACCTTTTTCTCTTTCCAAGATTCACGAATGAAATTGTCAGTTTCTAATGAAGAAACTGGCATTGCCTCAACATAAGGTCGCTCAGGCTCACTTGGTGCAGCTTCTTCAGTTACCACATCATCTAAAGAATCACCAACATGTTTTAGAGAGCCCTTAGGCCACTTGACAATGCTCCAAATTGCCTCACCAACAAGCACTGCAGAGCGGTCTAGAATATGGGGAACTGTTAATCCTTTGGTGGGAGGTAGTGGCTCAGCGTGCCACTTCCCTCCTCGTAGGGGTAGTAATAGTGAGGTTTGTGATCTGGATCCGCGACTCCTCCCAATCATTGGGCACTTCCTCTACCAACACCTAATTGACTGGGGTTACACGAGGTAGTGGGGGTTGCAGGCCCAATATGGGTGGCGATAACGGAGGTGGCTGAGTTCTGTACTAGCTAAAATTGGTCACAGGAACACCCCGTGTGATCAGGGGGTTAGGCAGGGCCGTTAGGGCCAATGGGGGTCTCATTTGATACATGGGTTGGGGAAGGAACCTCGAAAATCAACATGGGGAGGTATCATGGTTTGCCCACCTATGGCAGTATGTGCAGTAGAGTGCCGGCCTTTCCCTTAGGTGTGAAAACCCATTAGAGGGGTGGTTGCCATTGCATACCCCACACCAAACGTTGTCTCTCTGTGGAAACAAGTGGGGGTTACTCGGTGCCTCCTTGGAGGTTCTTGTCCTCCACTGTTAGCCTAGCAGATGTAGCAGATTGGAGGCCAGCTCACTCATATCCAAGCCCTTGGGCTCGTTGGTCTCCTTCTTGATTGTTTCTACACTCGAAGACCTAACCAATGGGGCTATTTTTTAGGGATCCGAGGTTTTATCCGAATTCACCTTGTCCATCATGTTGTCACATATGCGGATGGCCACATTACTGCATAGATCGAAGGAGGTAGGATTCGTCACCAATTAGGTGGTCGTGCAGTTTCGGGTCTGCTAACTTGATGAGGAAGTAGGGCAACAGTCGTTCATTGCTCATCCACTTTTACGGTTCACAGCGAGCATTGAGGTGTTTGATCTTGGCAATGTAATCCCTTAGGGATTCTTTATCGTTCTCCTTTACCCCATACAATTGATTAATTTGGCTCCAATTATGGCCGCTGGGGGCGAACCCCACAATGAAGGCCTTTCTTAATGTCTCCCAGTTGATTTTCTCTTCTCGGGTGAGAGCTCTATACCATTGGCCTGCTTTGCCATCCAAGCTGAGACCATATGCATTGGCCATTTCTAGGTCTTCGAGAGCACCAAAAGCTCTCCGTCTTGTCGGAGCTAGATAGATCTTCCCCATGTGGAGTGATTTGTCCAAGCTCTCCGTCTTGTCGGAGCTAGATAGATCTTCCTGTCGAGGGCCTATTAACGCGTGGGGGCTAGGAATTGTGCTTCCAGATTCCCAGCTAGGGCATAGGGTAGGATGAGCATAGCTCGAAGCACTATCTTTCGGCATGGGATCCTTGGGCGAAATTCTCTCGGACCTCAAGTGCATGTGGGAGACCTCTAACTAGGCACACTCAGGCTGAACTGAGGTTTTGGATTTTCTTTAATTCTTAGGCTACCCCAGAGGTATCCCAATGGTCGTGGGGATAGCTCTATGGCGACGATCATAGGGGTAGGATAATGCATCGGATAGCGGGATACTCGTATAGCGATGGGCAGTGGAGTAGGTGTATCGCGACGATTGACAGAATAAATCTTGCCATGTCTTTGACGGGATAAGACGCAAGTGGTATCCTTGTGGGCGTAGGTATAAGGTTAAGACAATGGACGACAGAATACTGATCAACGCGTCGGTCGGTGGTATATTTATGGCGACGGGCATGGAGATTGAAAATAGCAATGGGCGACGTGATAGGCTTATCGCGATGATCGACAAAATAAATATAGCAACAGGCGATAGAGTAGGCATATCGCGATGATCGACGGAGTAAAAATAGCAACGTGCAGAGGAGTAGGCGTATCACGATGATCGGCGAGAGACGGATATGACCACGGGTGTGGGGGTGGGCCCACCGTGCTGACAGTGGAATAGCAAGATGGCAACGGTCGGCGGAATAGCTCTAAGGCCACGGGTCAACTGCTGTCAGGTCGACGGGATAGTTAACTCTAACACACATTGAATCAAGGCACTGGTTAGGCTGCGCAGAGGTTAAGTCGGAGGGATACGACTAACACACCTGGTCAACGTGGTTTGACCGATGGGATACAGCTAACGCACCAGTCGACGGGATAGCTCTATGGCGCTGACTCGTGGGGATAGTGGAACACTATGTCACCGATTGGTTTTTGTGGATTTTTAAGAGATTTTGAGTTTCTGTTCTGGTTTTGTTGTGCTAGGGGGGTGCTACACTACCTAGTCTACCTACACAATGAAAAAAACTTGAAGGAAAAACAATTCTTGCAAGCCAAAATGCAAGATTTCTTGAGGGGTGAGTTCTCGAACACAAAACAACATCGAAATTCAGCAAGAATCACATCTTTGTTGTTTTTTTATGTGTTTGGACATCACACACTCCTTAGCAATCTCACAAACTAAGTTCCTATCAACTCAAAACACTAAAAAGCATCAAGAACAAGCTTCAAATGCTCCAAAATGACTTTCCAACAAAAAATGGCAGCTTTCCTAACTTTTCTATCCAAACTCTCACTTCTTAACCCTCTCCTCTCCTACAACTCCACTAACAAAGCTCCAAGTTAAGCTTGAAGCCTTGTGCAATGGGTAATAACAAAGGAAGACAAGTGCAATGCAAAAGCATACCTTTTATCCCCGGCAACGGCGCTAAAAATGTGTGAGTCTCAACGATGAGTCATTGGTCATGGGGATGTTGAAGAGATGCTGATGGAGCCTCCACTCCAAGCTACTCTTTGTGAGAGCAACGCAAGGCATGAGCCATCGACAAGTGTCACTCATGCAGCCTCCGAATTGTTGCAATGTGTTTCCATGAGAGAAAGAGGGAAGGGGGAGAGGGGAGAAGAGAGGGGAGAAGGGAGGGAGAAGTAGAGGAAAGAGGAGAGTGAAGGGGGATGGAGTGGCAAACACAAGGGTACTACAATGGAAACAAGAGAACACCCAAAACACTCTCTTGGAAGAGAAGAGGGAGCTTGTATTCAAACTTGTGCAAATAACAATGAAGACCAAAGTCAACAGTTTGGCCTTTTATACTTGTCACCTTTTGAAAGGAGGGCCAACCCATTTCCTTTTAGCACTCTCCTTCTCTTTACAACCAAAGGCTCTTGGGCCCGTAGAGTGCCAAGGCATATTGCTATTCTTTCCATCTCTCCCTACTAGCGGAAATAGCGCTTGTGTTAACCATATTAGAGCGCTTGGGACAAGCCTAGCATTAGGAGGTGTTCCTAACCAGCTCCCAAATAGCGCTTGAGTTAGCCTCGCACCTCCAAGGCTTAGGCAATTTGGGGCTCAAACTCCTTGAGTGCCCTCACACCTTAAGTCATTTGGGGTTTGAAACCCGTGCATGAGATTTAAAACCTAGAGTGGCAAGCCTTAACTTCCACGAGACACACAATAGCAGCTTGCAGCTGGAACATATAACCTGTGCACATTGCTTGGATGCTTTGGCCTTGGGATATTTGGGGATCAAACTCCCTGAGTTTGTGCTATACTCCTTCCATGTGCACGTTGCCTGCAATCATTGGCCTTGGGGTATTTGGGGATCAAACTCCCTGAGCTTGTCCGTTGAAGTAGGTCATGAAGCCTAATCACCTCCAATCACTGATTACCTTGCATTCGACGATTGTATCTGTGGATGTTTACACAAGGAGATACATTTTTCTTGGTTTAGAATTAACTACAACCCCTGCTAAAATAGAACCAATGCAATGTTGCACAGGGAAACACATTTTCCTTTATTTATATTTAACTTTAAAATCAAGGAAAATGTGTTTGCTTCATTTAGGACTAGCATTTAAAGGAAGAGGAATGTTTAACTTTGTGCAACCACCACACTAACATTAAATTAGCATGGCCGTTGTGACAAAATACATCTTCCTTGGTTTAGGATTACAACCCGCACTAAAATAGAATGAATGTGGTGGTTGCACAAGGAAATACATTTTTGTTCATGTAGGGGTAGCTTTTAACTACCTATTTTAAACTCAATGTGAAATATATGAACAAGTGTGGGACTCCAATGCCGTTCTCACGTGAACCAGCCAACTAACATAAATACATTTTCTTTGGTTTAATTAGGAGTAGCTATAGCAATCTCCAAGAACCAAGATGGCGGTCGCACCAAGCCAACATCAGTGCGGTGTTGCGAATCTAGATTAGCGTGGGAGGGCTACGCATAGATAACAAGTGGAGAGTTTTAGCTAGATGATAAGTGGCGAGCAGCAGGTAGATGACATGACAGACTGTGGAAAGTATGATGTACAAAGATGCAACGCAGAGACTACACAGAGATGTAGCACAGAGTCTGATGTACAAAGATGTAGCACAAAGACTGTGCAAAGGAGGGCAGAACTGCTCATGTAGTGACATGTGTTGAGTTCTATGGTGTTCAAAAATAACAAGTTTTGATAGATTCCGTCTCATGATTATGCCATGAACGCAATCATTACACCAGCAAAAATCCTAACGAGAGCACGAGTCTGTCCCAAATTCAAAATATTACCGCTAGTGCATCACGGCCCTAAAATTTCCCCCAAAATAGTTATGTGATTGGCTTCACCCAATCGTGCATTGACGCGACTAGCCAGCTTGCTATCCCATATGACCAGAGAGAGGACCAACTAGATAATATTGTAGATATTTATACCTTCTATTTTGAGATGTAGAATAGCATATTCTTCATTTATAATTATTTTTCTAATAAAATCTAATTTGTTGGGGTAATTTATCAAATTTTTTTCTTGCAGATGCAACCATGCTAGTGAGACTTTTTTGTTGATTGCAAGCATCAACTAGAGCAAGGCAACAAAGGGAGTTAGGTTATGTTTAGTTTTGAATATTATGAGAAATAACACTAATATTGTCTCCATACAACACATGCTAAGATTCTTCCATCACTAATAGTGCATTAGGAAAGTCCACCATATGTTAGAAGTAGATAATGCTAGAATTTATTGTCACAGGATTAAAAACCAAACAAATCATTGTGCCCTTTCTTGCTTGCCATAGGTCATGCCTACAATTAGCAGAAATATGGTTTGACTGAACTCTAAAGAGCTAAATGAAGATTAGTCAAATATTTTCTTGCAAAAGTTTAAAAATGATATCAAAATAGTTGAATGTTTTCTTGCAAATAACTTGAAATTGAGATCAGCATGTTCTACAAGATCAATGAACTCATGTCCTAACCCTCTTTTGTATGTCCTAACTTGGCATTTAAGATCAATGAACTCATGTCCTAACCCTCTTTGTTATGTCCTAACTTGGCATTTCCCAATCCCCCTAATGTATAGAAGTACCATTTCACATTAATAGTTTGAAACATACATTAATAAAAATAAAACATATATTACTAAAAATGCTTGGGAGGTTCACCTCACAAAATTGTAGTGTACCACATGGATTCAAAAGGAGGGTCATTTTAGTTCAAATGTTAGAAAATTTTTAACAAAATTACAGTAATAGGAGGTGCCTTCTATTAACTTTTCAAAAAAATCCATTAGTTCATAAGTAAAGAGGGCTAATTTTATTCGAGAAGAAATTTTAGTTGAGGAATTTTTTAAATACCACTTGAATGCACACGATACCTAGGGTTTCTTACTAGTCCCGTGTAAAAATGAGACATACAAGATACTTTAATGTACAAACTAGATTTATTCAATTACAAACTAGATTCATATTGAATAAAAGAGATTAATTTAAATGCTTGTACAATAATTAAATATGACTTCAAAATTAGTTGTGACTATCTTAGTATATACAACTTGAAAAACATATTAGCATGTTATACAAGATTAGTGGCTTGGACCATTAGGGGGATCATTCCCTAGTAGGAGTACCACTTATCGCGATCTAAGAATATCATTGATATTTACATTGGAAGCTTTATTCACCTCATTTGTGTCTAGACCTATGAATGTATCACTTGGATGTTTATGTCCCAAATCAACATGGATTGCAAAAATTCAAAGTTGCAAAAGAGACAAAAAGAAATTAATAGGAAGGCTCGTGACAAGACACAATAGATGAAGCGATAACAACAAAGTGTCACATAGGCACCTATAGAGGCGTAGAGGCATGGCACAAATTGTTTTTTTTGGGGGGTAGAAAAGTAGTTTGTATTTATATTAACAAAAGATTGATACAATGGATTTCCATACAACCTTTGTATTTTGAGGGAAACCCAGTAAAAAGGATCTTTTGATCAAAGATTTGTAGCAACAAAAACACCTAACTATGGCTGCATGAGAAAGTAAACTGATAGTAAATGTCCTTTCATAGAGTCTCTTTTTCAATAGGAAAAAGAGGGGGTATGTCTTGATTTTGTAATAACTCAAAGAGTCCTTTGCAGTTATTGGAGGTCTTGTAGTATTCCTCCACCTCTTCCTAAAGATGGGCAAGTGTTTCATTGTAGTTGTATATTTCCTGATCAAGAAGGCAGTTAGCCCAAGCACACGATAAGCAAAGATATTAGTAATCAGAAAATTACTTTTGCAAGAGAGAGAAATTACTGTCAAACCAATGTGAGAAAGAACCAAGAGCATTGACTGATTGACTTTGGAATGTATAGGCATTCTTGGGAATCTGTATAGACCACTATGCATGTGCTTTCATAATAACCCAAGAAGCATAAGGCATTTTGAAGAAGTCTCTTATCAAGATTGTTTTCCTGTTTATAGGTTCCTTAACCTGTATTTGTACAAATCTCCACACTTTTTAAGCACCTGGGCAAGTTATAAAAAGATGAAATACATCTTCTTTGATTCGAGGGAAGTTTTTATCTTCTCACTTCTGTAGTTGGTCATACTACTTTCTGGATGATGTGCTAGAGGAGGGGACTATATTTTTCTGGAATGTATTTCTCCCAAACTAAGAAAACCTATTCTTCCTTTAATACTTGTTGTTTGTTAGCTTCCATTTTAAATTGAGAGTTCTAGCAATCTCTACTATGTCATTAAAGAGTGTTGGAATAGGGAATAGGTGTGGGCTCCCTAGGAGCCCAGCTAAATTCTTTTGATAGTTTCAATACATAGCCTCCTTTCCAAGTAGAGTCTCGCTACCACACCAAGAATCTACTCATGACCAAACCCTGTTCCTAATTAGATAGCATGAACTCCCTTCTAACAAGCTTTGACAATCTCATCATCATTTAGGGAGGATTGCTTGAAAAAATTAAAACCCAAATAAAATGAAGTCCTATAAAAGCTCCCTTACTAGAAAAGACTATCTGGCATTTGATTTGTTTAAAGGCAAACCATATTGGTCTCCAAAGTTGACTTCTCTTGGTTTGGCAAGGCTCAGGGTTGCACAAAATAGAAAGTATGGGATAATTCTTCCATTTAGGTATTATTATGGATCTGACAAGAGTAAAGTTTCTCAAGAGGAGGCTAGCCCAATCAGCCTTGGGATGTAGTACAGCTTAATCACCCATGAGGTAGCCAGTTTGTAAGCTGCTTGTTGAACTCCCCACCCCCGACATGGCACAAATTGGACACAAACCACCTAATGAAACATATAGTGCAAGGTCATCAACACTACAAGCAATTGATCTTGGCCACATAACAATACCATACTTAGTACCCCATGGCACATTGCTAGACAACAATCATTGTCTATCATGTGCCTCCCTTGCTAGTCAAAAGTACAATTGAACTTGCCTTTGAAGAGTTGCTTCCAAGGCAACCAACCTACCTTCTAGTGCACTGTCATGAACCTATTTATTGAATACCCATTAAGCAATACATTTGCAACATCTCTATCTTCTTGGACCTTGCATTTGCTCTTGTAGTAGCTATGTCATTTTGTACCTTTCTATTAATCGTGCAGTCATTAAAGCCTTTGATAGGGCATTTTGGGTGACAAAGACTCTAGGAATCTAGCCTTGCACTTCTTTGTCTCCCTTGACATGTGGAATATGTGAGGACAAATCCACTTTCATCCCCTCGGAATTGCATATACAATTGTTGGAAAAAGAATAGAGGGAGATCACTATGATATGGCGGTCATCCCTTCATTTCTATAAATTTTGTATTCGCTTGACACTACATATCCTCATTGGTGTAGAATTGGTATTTCACCTTTCATGCCTCTAATCGAGAGAGGTTTAAAAACTTCACATCACCTTTTCTCACCCCTTTGGCCACATCTTTCCATTTCAATCTCATTGGCTCTGCCCACTTACTCGTCTTCTTTTATAGCTTCAATTGCTTTGATGTGGAATTCTTGTGGAATCAAAGTGAGGATGTTTGATAAATTTTTGTACATCCTATGCACCCATGTCACTCTCTAATCCTCCTCATGAGCTTCCACTTCGCTTAAACGGCACTTCTTTGCCCTTCTTTGGTGTTGACCCGCACACACCCTCCTTCATTCCTCATGTGCTCATTGCTAATGTTTGCAGGCATTTAGGAATGCTTTGGTTGCATAAAAAGAAAGTATTTTCTTGAACAATAGTATATGCTATAGCCTCTAAAATAAAATAAAAGATGGCCATGTCATTAATAAATCTCCATTGTCCCTAGCCATAAGAAAAAATATATTTTCTCTTTGAGGAAAAGAAAGAGCATTTTCATTACACCTAGCCATAAGAAAAAATATATTTTCTCTTTTAGAAAAAACAGACCATTTTCATAATATATTCAAGCCATTGTTTGTTAATGTGCACATATTTTTCAAAAATCACCCCCTATGTATCCCCAAATGAAATCTCAATTTCAATCATGCACATACATATGAAATCAAATTCCAGTTGTCTACTTAAAATACTTTGCATATACATCTCGCATGTACAAAGAAAACATGTAATCAATGATAAATGGATCTATAGAAAGAAGAATTCATATATTTAGAATAGTTATTTGGCACAACTTGAATAGTTATTTGGCGCAACAAGTTCAAGTCCATCTCTTTGCCATGGTGCTGATGGCAATTACTCCTTTACACCCAACTGGCCCAAATGTTTGGCTATGTTAGAAGTTGTTTTTCATTCAACAAGATTTGCCAAGACTTGCCACCATTAGGCTTGCCTTTTCCTTTGCCAGGGTAATCCTTCGCCAGCAACGCCTTGTCGTCTTTGTCGTTGTTGTAGAGATTCTCCCTAACTTCTTCCTGTAGTAGTAATATGCCAAAGTCCTCAAAAGTCAGAGGTTTGGTCCTCTGTCCTGCTTTCACAGTCGTAAAAAAGCTTTTGAAACTCCGAGATAGCCTCCTCAGTACCATCAAGGCCAAATGACATGAGTCCACCTTCTGACCAACTGATGCCAGTTGATCCCTCACCAACTTGACCTTCGTCAAGTGGCTATGTACTAAATCTCCTTCTTCTATATCAAGGTTGTAGAGCTGATGCTGAAGAAGCAAGATCCGAGATGTGTTGCATGTCTCGTATAGATCCTTCAAAGTGACCCACACCTCTACTGACGTCTCAGCCATCTGGATGTGAGGAAGCATAGAGTCTGCCGTAGTGCCTATGATCAATGCGAGGGATGGGCATCTCTGTCTTCCTAAGCTTCAAGCTCCTCTCTGCCTACTGCCATGAGTATATTCCCATGTCTGTCCACCATGTCCTCCGACTTCACCTCCACTCTCGTTGTCAGTTTCCATAGCTTCCGAGCCACTAAATGACTCCAGATCTTCACCTTCCAAATCGAGTAGTTTGTCCCATCTAGTTTCCCAGACTCTCCAAAGTTAGGGATAGTGAAAGAAAGAAATCAGGGGGAGGAGGAAGGGAGAGCAGGGGCTGAAGAGGCTGAAGAGGTCGACATCTTTGCTGCTGCTAAACCACACAACAAAGTCAATCAAACTCAATCTTCTAAGCGTACCATCGAGAGACGAACATCACATGCCAACAAATGCCATTTAGACAATAAATGACAGCCTCAACGCCAACTTTGCCATACAACATAGAATATAACCCATCATGGTTAGCAGCCACACCTCCTATCTTATATCATACCTAGATTGATATAGCTATCAATAAGACCAGAGCCTTTCATACGAGTTACATCATCCTCATAGTCTTAAGGTACAATACCTATGTTCTGCATCCCAATTGTTTACCTTTGTATACATGTATCCACTAAATATCAATGAGTTAAGACACCTCTTGTAGTCTTAAAAGCTATCATCCAATCATGAATGACAATGTATGATCATAAAGGTGACGGTAAATGCTAGTGAAAGCCCATATGATATAGAAGCCTCTTGCATAGCTTTCCTAATAGAATACTAGTAACCTTAAGCCCTTACGCCATGGTGGGAAAAAGGTTTTAGTAGGAAAAGTCAATTCCCCATGATGAATATCATATTGTTTGGTGGAAATGTGGAGTAGATGTCATTTTCAACCTTTAAAAGCTTCACTAATTCCCTTTTCCCACAAATCCCCTAAGCTCAAGAGCTCTTGGGTTTTGTGGGAAAAAAAGGTGGCGAACCACATGCCACCTTGGCATTAAAGTTATGATTTCCCACAAAACTCCCATTATGTCATAAGGCCTTTAATTTCCATTAGCAGCTATGCAAGCGTAGAGACTATCCCAAAGATAACCACTTTTGTCAAAACGTGACAATTAATTGACAATGATAGATAGCAGATGAGAAGCTTTTCTTGGATTGTGGACATGGCACTCGTGTGGAGGAGGTCATGTGTACTAAAGCTGTGGCTTTGTGAAGGTAGCTACTACATTGAAGAGATTGGAGTTGGTGATGGTGAGATCGTTGGAGACACTATGGGATGGTCGGGTCATGCTGGGTCGCCTTAGTCACGAGCTGACTGCGTAGGAGCGCACTATGGGATCATGGAGGGTCAGCTGGCTTGGTTGTAGGAAGCTGTGGAGCCATTGTAACGCCGTTAGCTAGGTGTTGAAGTAAAGGAGTTGCCTCTATGGCTGGAGCAGTTTGGACATTGTTGAGCAGCCCATGCTGCTTAATGAGCCTTCGGGAGGCTTGTTATGTGCTATGGTGAGGAAGTCTGCCTAAGCTGAGTTGCTTAGGTTGTTGCACTTGAGGGCTAGCCGCCTTACGAGTTCTGGAGCTTGAGTGCTTGGTCGCTCTTCGTTGTAGATCTAGTGCTATTGGACCGTGAAGCCACTTTGATGTCTGGTGCTTCTGCATGCGCCAGGGAGGAGACAATATGAAAATCTCTCTTCTTCACCCGACCCTCTCGGAAGAAACAGAGAAGGGATTCTTCACCCTTACAAAACCTTCCCTCACACCTCAATGAAAATATGGATTCGAGGCAGAACCTGAGAGGAACTCAAGACTGAACCTTAGAGAATTGAACTCATAAAATCTCTCAAAGAAGCTCTCAAAACTCTCAAGGAACATTAAAGATGATAAATGGCTATAACTTGAGTTCCATAAAGCAGAATGGAGAGCTTCTTGAACCAGAATGGAGGTGAGAATCAGCTCTACAAGAAGAGCTAGAGAAGATGATAAAGGTGCCTCACAAAGAGGGCTTGTGCCTTGATAGAAGCAAGGGCTTGAACTCTCTCTGACAAAAATCTCTCTCAATTGAAGATGCCTCATGCAAGGAGGGCTTGACACTCATGAAGGGAGTGGAGCACCATCAGCTCTGATACCATGATAGGAGAAGTGAGAGAGGGAGAGAGAGGAGTGCACACGATATAGCTACCTGTACACTAAGTGTATTGACAATGAACATGAAGATATACATGTGAACCCCTTAGGGTTAGGGTTAGGGTTTGCCCATATGCCCTATGCAGATGGTGCAATTTACACCATCCTTAACGGTTTCTTATTTTACAAATGCTTCTCCTCTAGCCTTCGAGTAGGTTTTGTCTCCATAGCCTTTATGAGCTTATAGTTCTACATGTCACATCTTTGTCCTGATTATTTGGGTCATGTCCATTACAAGCCCTTTATATATTGCATGTCCTTCCCTTCCCTAGGTACGGCCATTGCATGTATGAACATAAATCATGCATTAGTTTACACAATGTCATGAAATAAGCCAAGTTGCCTCACATGCACTTGTTGTTAAGCTCTATATTTTGTTTTGCTTGATTACAAAGAAATTGTTTGGCTAATTGTTTGAAAGCCATGAAATAGCATCTTTGCCAAGGAAAATGCATATGCGTGTGTTGATCTTTTGTGATCATGATCTTTTGTAAACAATATCACAAAATCCTTGTAGGCATGTTTCATTGCCTTTATATTCAATGCAAAGTTGATTTGTTCCTCTAATATATCTAAAGACTCTTTTTCATAAAAAGTAAGGAGGATGGAAGCTAAGCAGCAGCCCAAGCCAGCGTAAACCTCCGTCGCTCCTTTACCTCCCATCTATAAGTGTACCTTTGGGTCTAGCCCTCCTCTTTTTGGACTATCCCCATGCCCCTCCCCTTTCCACCAAAGTTTCTTTACGCAAGGATTATCTACTCCCCCTTAATTCTATTTTGCATCTCTTGTTCTCTCTATGGTCTCAGGCTTCTGCCTACCCAAATGATGCTAATGGTTCCAGATAATGATTTGTCCCAACATCTTCTACTTGTTTTAGTGTACCCAATGTCTCCAACCAATGCTCTTACACAAGGGTATTCCGAGCGTCAAACAAGTTTTTCTTTTTTGTTGCTCCAGTTACTCAATAGTTAAGCTTCCTTTCATGTGCTCTCCACTTCTTCACACCTAATACTACCAACAAAGGACCATCTTAGAACAAGGTGCTGAAGGGTGGATAGTATTGTGTAGGGCACTTCTTCTTTCAATCCAAGTGGGTTGCTCGAAGAATTCAACCTATGCTTCAGGACAATGATGCAAATTCATCTCAAAAAAGAGGGAATGCTTTTTCCAAGCCAAAGGGTAATGCCCAAGGCAGAATGGCCACTGCAGTTATAAATGAGGATTCATTGCACAATTCAGTTCAGTGGTTAGAGCCACATGCTTTTTTTGGTTTTTCAAGACCTCTT
The DNA here is from genome assembly GCF_047967505.1 of Dipteris shenzhenensis. Lineage (NCBI taxonomy): Eukaryota > Viridiplantae > Streptophyta > Polypodiopsida > Gleicheniales > Dipteridaceae > Dipteris > Dipteris shenzhenensis. The sequence goes on from NC_141596.1 coordinate 16,068,947, forward strand.
ACTTCTTCTCTTGATAATTGGATCATATTGAACTAGGCAAAAAGAAGTTGAAATCTTAAATCTATCAGATTTCTTAGAAAGGGTCATCTTGCATTTCTTTTTGAAAAGCTAGAAATGGCTTTTGCTGTTTAGAAGTCACACATTGTAGTGAGTCCAAAATCAGCCTCTTTATCTTGACCATTGGACTTCTTCCTTTGATCCAAAAGCTCCCCAAGATACTAAAGCCCTTGTTTGGGTAGAATTGCCTTATCTCCCACTAGCTTTTTGCATTGAGGCGGAAAAGCTATGCTCAAGTCTAGGCAAGGTGTTATGAGTTGAAAAGGAATAGTTCATCAACCCTAGAGCTCACGCTCAAGTCTGTGTGCTATAGGATCTTATAGAGGATCTCCTTGATAAATATTAATATTTTCCAAATCCTCTCCCCCTCCCCATCCAAGATTTGAACAACTTGTGTATAAGAATTCACCAAATTCTTGCTTGTTTTGTGGGAGGGTAAGTCAAAACATCGAGCGACTGCATTTGAGTGAGCCCAAAGTTCAAGCAATGCTTATGAGGAACTTTGTCTAAACCTGTAGGAGCAATAAAATTTTACTAAAAATTTTGAATCTACATGACACTATTACAAATTGTTTTTAATTATTTTTTGTATGATTCTTGGCAACTTACAAAGATTAAACTTACTATTGGATAACTCATAGATCCATGCAAGTAAGCAATCATAGATCCATCCAAATCAGCAATCATTCAATGAATACAAAGGGAAATTTCTTAGCAACATACAAAGAGAAAACATATTATTCGATAAATAATAAATACATGCAAGTTAGCAATCATTCAATAGATACAAAAGGGGAAATGCTGCAATGTCTACACCTCGAGGCGATCACTTAGAATTATGTAAGGTAGCACATAAGTTAAAGGGGTTTCTTTATTTTATGGAGTTACATACATGGCAACAATAGTCCCACCGATAATATAGAAGCTCCTCCTAGTAAAATCTCTCACAAACAACTATTTGTAGCTCATCAATTTTTATGCTACCGACATGATTTGATCCATTTTGTACACAAAATGATCACATGAATAAAATGTTTAAACTATGGAACTAATAAATTATTGATCACCTTATGACCATGATGATGCTAAAATAAATATGGATCGCCTTCATATGTCCTTGACCATGTATACACCTCTAGGATGGAGGGAGGAAACCAAGGACCCAATCTCTATATGAGAAAAATCCATGGTCATAATTAAATATAGAGTTTGATAAGGTCCGGCTCTCATGAAACAAAGATAAGTAAAAAGTTTCTAAAGATCTAGAATTTTGACACTTTAACATGATAAATGTATTCATTCATATCATTCTGATCGTTTTGACTACAAACATGACCATATTTGGAGTCCGATTGACCAAGTTATCGCGGCCTCTAGGGAGGCTCCTCCTCCCATTATTTTTTTGCCTTGAAAATGGAAATTGCACAAGAAAAACATATACTTTGACCCTTTTTCCACCCCTCCTTCGTTGACCCTTGAAAAACATTGCCAAACATTTTCAAAAATTGTTGTTTGTTTATAAGACAATTGATTACTCACAATATCATGGGTAGGACAACAACCGTAAAAGTAAGCAATGCATGCTACTTTTTGAACATAAAACATCACACTAGAATGCCAAAATTTATGAAATTTCTCGCTCAAACCGTTGCCTCGCTTGAACGCAATCGCTCGAATTTTGGTAATCCTCGTGGAATAGCAGGTCACTCCTTAAAAGATTATCTAACAACAAAAGTCCAAAAGCACAAAACAAGCACTCTCATTTTGATGAGGAGCTTGCTTCAAACTCTTTTCTTCAAGAGATCAAGATTGATAGGTTTGCAAGAGCCAACAAAGTGCGAGCGAGCCAAACTAATGGCTCCAGTGTAGGCAAACTATAAAATGTGTAAATATTTGTCCCATTTTCCTGGCTGACCTGATACATAAGCACGCAGCATGTCACAAATAGTATTTTGTGTGACTTCAGTTTGACCATTGGACTCCGGATGAAAAGCGGTGGACTTCATACTAAGATTATCAAAAAAGTGATGTCTAGAAGTTACTACATAATTTACTATCTCGGTTGAACATGATTACTTTCCAAAGGCCATGGTGAACAAAGATATGCTTGATGAACAAATGAGTAGCTTAAACTACTGACAAAGTCTTTTTGCATGGAATAAAATAAGCCTATAGTCCAAGTCATATCGAAACCTGAGCTAGTTGTAGGAAATCCAGTAATGAAATCCATAGAGATTTGTTCCCATGGACCGGCAGGAATCGGTAAAGGCATAAGGAAACCTTGATATTTGCCCTTGTAGCTCTTGACTTTCTGGCAAATAAGGCATTGTGCAACAAACGATGCAACATCGAATTTGAGCTTGGGCTAGAAAAAATCTTGAACTACAGTTTGATACGTTGCAACGATACCTCTATGCCCCATGTAGGTTGGTTGATGCACCTCTTCTAGTACTAAATGACGAAACGATGCAGTGATGCATAAGCGTTTTTCATAGAAAAGGTAATCATCATGAATGGAATATGAGGCCATAGGGGACCATTGGCTTGCTTAATTTTATGCCAAATTTTTGAAAAGTCTCGATCATTGGCATAGGCATCCTTCATAGGCTCAGAGGGTCTCCCTCGATGACTGAGATATTATATAGGCTAGGTTGTTGACTCAATGCATCAGCAACTACATTGTCTTTGCTTGGTTAGTATTGGATCATCGGTTTAAAACGGTCAATAAAGGCAGCCCATTTTATGTGTCTATCAAAGATCACCAATTGAGTAAGGAGATGTCTAAGTAATTCAGAACCCATAAGGTAGTGCTTCCAAAGTTTAAGGGCATGGACTACAACGGCTAACTCTTTATCATATGTGGGAATAGTTTAGCTCCGTTGGTTTCAACTTACATGACTCAAAGGCAATCGGATGGTTATCCTGCATAAGAATAGCCCCAAAACCCTACCCATTGGCACCAGTGACCATGACAAAGAAGGGTCTCGTGATGTTTGGCATGATCAAAATTGGTGTTCGGGACATTGCCTCTTTAAGTCATTGGAAGGCTAAAGTGTGTTTTTCTTCCCAAGAGAAAGCACAAGTCTTAAGTAGAAGTTTAGTCAATGAATATGCCTTGTGTGCAAAATTCTTAGCAAATCTTTGGTAAAAACTACATAGACCTAGAAAAGATTGTAACTCATGAATATCTTTAGGTTGTGGCCAGTTCACTATTGCCTCTACTTTCTTGGGATCCACTCGAACACCTTCAGCTGCCTGTGAAACTCTGTGACCAAGATATTCAATTTCAGATTGGAAAAATGAACTTTTCTCTGGGATGGCATAGAGTTGGTTCTCACGTAAGACGGAGAAAACAAGATCCAATTGTTCGACTCTTATGATAAACCATGATATCATCGAAGAAAACTACCACAATGTCCAAATAGGGTAGGAAAATACGGTTCATCATCCGACTAAATGTGGCAAGTCCATTAGTTAGGCCAAAAGTCATAACAAGGAATTTGTAGTGACCGGTTTAGATCCTAAAAGCAGTCTTGAAAATATCTGGCTCGGTCACTCTCACTTGATGATATCTTGACTTAAGATTGATTTTGCTAAATATTGTGGCTCCTTTCAACTTGTCAAGAAGGTCGTGAACTCTTGGAATGGGGTATTGATTCTTCACTATTATTTTATTTAAGGCACAGTAATCAATGCACATTCGAAAAGTCCCATTTTTCTTCTTGACAAGAAGAACAGGTGCCCCGAATGGTGAACTACTAGGTCGAATCAAGCCTTGAGGAAAAAGGTCTTCTATTTGGGATTGAATCTCTTGTTGCTCAGTAGGATTATGTCTATATGGTGCCTTGCATGGTGCAGCACTACTTGGGATAAGATCAATCTTATGGTCCTCAGGTCTAGACTAAGAAAGGCCAAGGGGTAAGTCTTCCATAAAACAATTAGCATAGTCATCTAGAAAAGGATCAAGAGGCTCTTGCTTAGGTTTTTTAGTCACGGAACTAACCTCGACCTTGTTGACCATAACAAGATATGTTTTGTCATGTTTGCGCATAGCTCTTTTAGCTTGGATATGCGGCAATAAAGGCCAAGAGTGAGGGCTTTTGTCACATTCCAAGATCACAGACTCAGTGTCTTGAGTCACGAATAGTAGGTCGCAAACCCTCGATAAAGGTACAGCATTGCTCCTTACGTTGTACTTTTTAAATGGTCTGTAATTGAAGTAGGGCTAAAAGATATTTCTTAGTATATGCATCCACGATTTCATTGTCTAGCTACCTCCTTACTGTGTAGGTAGGAAGCGCGTCTTAATTTTGTCTTTGAATGCTTCCCATGTCTTCGGAATGCATGATAACAAGCATGCTAGGTGCGATCTCCCCCCATAGGAGTGATGCTCGTCTTCCACTTCCTATGTATTTCATTGATTTCATAATTTCGAGCAACAACTCATACAAGCTCATGTACATCTCCTTCATGCACGAACTGGAGATAAGCCACACACACCCTTTTGAAAATAGCTTGCCTTTTCTAGACATAGAGTTTGCTTTTTCCACTTTAATTAATATGCTTAGGCTAAGCCTCTAATGTTCCAAAAATTAAAATATGTACATGAGCATTTGTAATTTCAAAAACTAGGCTTTCTGAAGTAAGCCTTGTTTATTTTTGCATCACTGGTTATGCCTTACGTGCACAAAAATGCTTGCCGCCAATGGCCATCACCCGATTTGTTACTCTTTCCCTGGATTCAGAACATCCATCAATAATGGAAATATTTCAAGCATAAGAAACCTTGGAATCAATCACCAATTTTATTCAATCTTCCAGCATTTAAGCGATGTAAAATCAACAAATCATAGATGGATGGTGCACACATGTGACACATACCATCGCATGGTGCACACACTGCTACACATGCATAAAATCATACAAATTATGCACACACTACTACACATACCACCATCGCGTAAGTGGCGCACACACTGCTACACACTCATATGGCCATAGACATATATCTAGACATGTGTACGGATGGTACACACATGCTACACATACCATCACTCATCGCATAAGTGGTGCACACACTGCTACACACTCATCGCATAAGTGATGCACACTGCTACACACTCATATGAACATCGAACACACACTGGATCAGCTGTGTGACAAAATGCTAGATCCCATAACTAAATATTGAAATATTTAAAAAAATAATAGAATAATCCCAATTCTCGTAACAAATATATTCTAAGGAGTGCACCACCAAGATGATGACATAGTCAATAACTATCTAACTTCGAATTTTTCTCTCTTCTAAGACAAGTTTCATTTGATTCCATGCGCTAAAAGTACCTTAATAAATCCCCCCCCCCCCCCGCCCTGACATCCACTCCCAAAAAAAAACACAACAAACCTTGCTAAAGCACATTGCCCTTCATTGAAGGTCATGCTGAGAAAGGAGGTTCATATACAATGATGGTACATGTTTTAAGCCTTTCGATGAATCAAAGCAATAAGTTTTTACTTTTTAAATATAGAGAGAAAGCTTAACATAAATGACTCCTAGTAAAGAAGTCATATAGAAGGGTCACTATGAGGAGATCTAGGATCTTAGTATATGAGGAAATATAGCACATGAGGAAATAGGATCAAATGAAAAAGGTGGTCCCATCCATATTCAAATGCATTTCTATTTTATTTTCATCCCACCGTGTGAAAGAACTAGAAATGGGTTAGGTGGGAGAGGACACATTGCATCATTTTGTATATTGAGGGTGCGGATAAGGACACATATGATGCATCCTATCACCATCCCACCATGTATTAACAAGCAAGCAAGAGAGTGCATAATGTCCTCAATAGCTCTAACCTTCATTATCCCAATTTTGATGGAGTATATTGATAGAGGAGAATATGCTCATGAGTTCATTTTGAAGGGAGGCAAGGAGAGAGGTCACATGAGCAAAATTGGAATGGGCATGGGAGTGGGATAAGTGACAAGGATGTGGCATAAAATTATTAGAGGGACACTTTTGTAATGAAATTGTAACAAGAGCGCATTGCTAACAACGTGAATGATATTTAATCATTCACAAGACCTGCCCCAAGATTAAAAAAAGCAAACAAAAAGGAAATGCTATGGGGAGAGAGAGAGAGAGAGAGAGAGAGAGGAGGGGGGGAGGGGAGGGGAGGGAGAAAAGGTGGAAAAGGTGTGTAATAAGACTTGAGGAGATAAAGAAGGGGAGAGCATTCAAGTCCAATGATGAAGAGTCAACATATTGTCCAATAGGAAAAATGCACATTCCAAAAATTTTAAAAATGCCTAATTTCTACTTTGCCAAATTTGAAGAGTTGCTAAGGCTACCCAAGAGAACAGGCCAAAAAGCTAGGGATGAGTTGGGTGGGAGGACACATTGCATTATCTCGTGTTGAAGCGTTGCTAAGGCTACCTAAGAGAACAGTCCAAAAAGCTAAGGATGAGTTGGGTGGGAAGACACATTGCATTATCTCTTGTGTTTCAAAAATGGGGACAAGGACACATGCTATCATTCCATGCTTTCCAATCCCTTCAAAAAGGGGATCCCATTTGGTTTCCAAGGTCTTGAGGCAAAGGTCCAACATGACATGGGAGAAAAAGCCCCTGCTTAGTTTAGGATGGGAGTATTGATGACAAATCCTAGACCCATGCATTGTGGTAAGGCACCAAGTCTTTTATCTTAAACTATAGTAGCCCCAATTTGTGAGAATTTGTAAATTTGAAGGACATTAGGAAATGTAGAAGCTAGTCGCATGTAAAACAATGACCCATGTCTTACAATTCCAAAGATTTTGCACATGCCATTTACTTGAGAGAAAGCGATGGCAAACATGTCACCTTTCTCCATAGAGCATAGATTAGTGCGATGAACATAATCTTTAATTTAATTTACTTATGTACTTTTAACTTTTCTAGTGCATCAAAACTAAGGCTTTTAGAGATTGAAGCATTTAATAAAGCATATCATAGCAAATATAAAGCATAGGAACAAAGAGGGGTATGTTCCCCCATACATTGATAAATGTACATTGATATGGGAACCTTAATGTGTTCATTTTATTGCAAATGAAAACTCTACTTCCACCTAAAACTCCTTGATCCAAATAGAAGCCTTTTTTTTTTCATCTCTAATTTGAGAGAGAGAGAGAGAGATGGGGCACATTCAACATGGGGTGCACTTCCCATATAGTTCACTATTGGAGTTCACTAATATATTTGCAATGGCTATGGCTAGGAGAGGTAGGCAATGACAAAGCTTATATAAAGAAGCATGTGGAAAGGTTCATTGCCTTAGGTAGACAATAGTGATGATCCCATGAGTAGAAAAAACAGACCAGATTTACAAGCTCCTGCCATCTATAACTTGAAATTATTCAAAGAGCAAATCTACAACTTGAAATGATTCAAAGAGCAAATCTGTAGGGTTGCCTCAAGACAAAATGAAGTAAAATATGCACCAAATAGGATATGAGGACAGTTTACCCAGCCATCCAAAGAGGCAATGAACGTTGAAAACAAAAACTTATAAAAGTCCTTACTTTACACAGGATAGAGTCAGCAGCCCACTGTGTGCGCTCTCTGTCTCTCTCTTTCTCTCTAAACATGGCACAATCAAAGTCTTCCCATCAGCTCTGCTGGCTCGTGCACATTAAAAAACTTGTTTGCATCAATAAAACATGTTGTCTATCGATGCCTTCTCCGCCGTGCCATGACACCAATACTCTCGAAATTTCAAGTCATCGATACTTCGGAAATTTCAAGTCGAGAGACGTTTTAGACAGCTTGTACATCCCGCCTTCAAGACGAGAGAAGACAGCAAAATATGGTGTGAAGACCTTTGCTGCAAGTTGCAAAATTGTGTAGATTGCCAAAAGGGAATGGGCTCCCTGAGCCTCAAAATCTTTGACAAATGGCTGGCCCAGTTCGGTACTGATTTGCTCCAAACCCCCAGCCATCGTTTCACTACCCAAAATTCCTAGATGTAAGCAACGCTAGGGCTGAATGAACTTTGCTCCTGTTTTCTTACAACATCACCATTGGATGACTTTGACTTTACATCAATTTCTGCCCCAGTGATTTCTCCACCATGTAAACTGCCATTTTGTGTTACACGTTTGCTATAGTCCCAGTAAGATGTAGTAGATCAAAGTAGTCGGTAAGGCAACTAGCATACCAAAGATAACTCTGCAATTCAAATAATCAATTGTCAACAATGGCCTCCAATACTCTCCCGATTAGTTTACACAGTCGATCGGCAACACTAACTAGTATCGCTAAGGTAACAATTCGAGTCACAAAGCTTTCCACAAAACCAGGGAAATGGGTTGAGGCATACGCTGTGCTGAGTATATCCGGATGCAAATCATATTCCCTTGCAAATACGAATGGAACAATGCCTTGGGGAAGTGCCGCCTGGAATATTAACAAATATCATACATTATGAAGTGCAGGTATCGAAGAATAAAACTGGGTCACAACATTGCTTCCAATGTTTCTGCTGGATTTGCTAAAGCAGCAAGGAGCGTATACTAAAGTTCTAACAAAAACTTTCGTTACAACACATGCACTCATGAATGTGTCCATACCATTCCTACAATTGGAGTCGTTAAAAAATTCTAAATGTAGCCATGAGGTTACGAACAGGGCAGAACACTGCATCATAACAATACCTGTACTATGGCTGCATGTAGGTCAACACCCCGTAAGCCAACAGCAATCGATGAAGCAGCCATTACGGCAGGTCCTGTTAAAAACCTTACAGCCATTGCAAAAGTGGCGAGGGAAGTGCCACAGGCGATCAGTCTGGGTTGAAGGGCCATAAACAGACCTGGCAAAAGGCAGTCGATTGTATGAGTCCACAAAGATAGACTTGCATCTCTGGTATCATTCACTGGAAAATCATATGTATTTATGACACAGAGCACACAGGCATAGAAGTCCTAGCTCTTAAAAAGTTGACTCGATGAGACTTTCACCTAAACTGAACATAGCCATTCCAAGCCCAGCATCAGATAGTAGACTTATTGAGTTGAGAAGGATCTTTGGCATGGCGATGTTCCACCTGCAGTGAAAAAGACCGAGATTTCAGCTGTAGATATAAGTAAGAACGACACAGGAATCTTGTAGAATTGCATTTGCAAATCTCTGCAGCATAAGTATTCAAAAGGAAACCCGCGAAAGATTAATACAGGAGCTAACCTGTATGAGATCAAAGACCAAACGAGGCCAATCAAACTTGAATATGTATTAGGATTTCGCAAGAGTTTGCGGCCAACCATCTGCAGAATCAGCTTAACCATAACAGGAGTTGGGGGCATCTCCTTAGGTTTCCCAAATACGGGCAATTTTGGAGATTGTGCTGGTACATTTTGTCCCTGCTTATCCACAGAGGAGCCTGTCTCAGCAGGAAACTTGGCTTTGCTCCCAAAACTAAAATCTTCCCCGACATAGGGAATAGATACCGCCTGCGGTGGCTGATTTAGCGGTTCATGCACATCTGCACGACAAAAAATACGATTAATTTTTGTTGCCTCCTAAAACATTCACGTCTTTGCTCTCCACAAGCAAAAATAAACACTCCATTGCCATTGTAGAATTAGACAGATTTATGACTTCCGCCAAAACTTCGCAATTTTACACAATCCGAAAGTTCGCATTACAGCTACAGATATGAACCGAAACAAGATAAACATATGTTTCCCGTAGATATGCAAGCAATCGGAAGCTTGCGAATGCTTTCAGACATCAAATCAGAAGTTGGCTGCTATAGTAACTTACCTCCGTTAGGTGCCTGCTCGTTGGAAGGAGGGACGTTCATTCGTACTTCTTTAGCTTCCTGAGCACTTTTGGAATTGTCCGCCCCTGCAAATTCAGCGCCTCCGAACACATGAAGGCCAGCAGCTTCGGACGTTGGGGATGCAGCTGAGCTCCAGACGAACATGTGCAACTCCTTCCCATCGTCTTCTAACCTCGGCGACGCTCTTGGATCCGATATCTTCTTGCTTATTTGCGAAGCTTTAGGTGAAAACTTACCCGCATTTGCTCCTGGATACCCGGTCCAACTGGTGCTATTGTTATGAGCAGGACCCCCTTGTCCTCCCACAGAAGCGTCATGGAAGGGCATACTATTTGGAGGTTGGTTCCTCATCCCATAACCGTGGCTGAGAGGTCCATATGAAGGTGGAGGTAGGCGCGGAGAATTCACTGCTTTCGCAGCCTGATTGAGCTCTCTATAATTATCTTCGTTCACATTGGATGCCCTCGGAGTCGGACCGCGCGAGGATTGAACGGAGTACACGTCCGATGCAGTGAAATTGGACTGCCTTGGGCTGCCAGCTCGGTTGGACATGAAGGAATGCAGGTCCGGGTGATTCATTCCGAATTCTCGGGGAGTGTTGTTTCGAGAGGAATAGACGGAATATATCTCTGCTCCCGTCAAATTGGAAGGCCTTGGGGTGATAGCCTTGGATGAAGCCATGGATGCCAAGCCCAGAGACCTTCGGGGAGAAGCAAATGAATTCATGGCCTGGGAACGTGAAGAAGTGGACCTGCGGATGGTGACGCGAATCTTGCCATCATCACCAACATCCGCGTGAGTTTGGAGAGGTTCTCTACCGTCGAGGGAGACGACATCGGAGTCGACCTTGAAGGAGATGATAGAGGCTGCAGTCTCAGGGAACTGCTCCATGACAAGGAGCCTGGCTGCACGATACTCGAACAAGAAGAGCATTAGAGTATACCAAATGATGCACTGCAGCACGACCAGCTGCACCATGAGACCCCCGTAGAAATTGCCATACATGGCCGTGAGCATAGGAATCCCCATGACCAAGGTGTTGGGCAGCGTTGCGAGGGCGAAGAGGGTGATCATCCAGTCCAAGCTCCCGCTCCGTGAGAATTTCGCCCAGGCTGCCAGCACAATCAAAATCGCGATCTTGGACATTGTGTCTGCTAAGAGGAACATGCCGTCCATCTTGTAAGGATTGTTGGAGGATATGAAATGGAATGACAGCAAAGGCACAGCAAACACTGCCACAAAGCGGTTGATCCCGGAGCACTGCACGGGAGTGAAGATCTTCCACCATCTCACTGAACCATAAGCTAAGATCATTGCCACATAAAGAGGCACCATAGCGCTGAGCACGGTGTAGAGATCCTTGATGCTGATCATGGTGACTGGAAAGGAAAGCGAAGGTAGCAACAAGGGGAGGCAAAAGGATGCACTGCTCTATATATGTGCGTAAGTGGGTCGAGATTTTTATGAATATTTCTAGCAGAGGAGACAGAATGTGTGCAAGGTGATTGCCAAAGAAGATCAACTCTCAATGCTCTACTTGTTTAATCGAAAGCTCATTACCAAAACCACTCCCCGGGAGCCTGTTGCATTGCCCCCCAGATTTCATCCTGGTTTCGTTACATTCACCGAGTCTGTGGCACTGGCACTCGTTCTGGCTGAGCTCAGAGGAGAAGTCTGTGAATAATGCACAATCGAGAAGCTCAAGAGCTCGAAGAATGGTTACCATATAGCGAGCAAAGTATTAGCAAGAATTGCATAAAAGGAGGGAGGGAGGAGGAGAAGAAGAATGGGCAACTGGGAGGGATAATTGGGTCTACAAAGATAATTTAATCTCTCTCTCTCTCTCTCTCTCTCTCTCTCTTTCTCTCTGTCTCTGAATGGATAACTTGTGGGGAGGTAGGAAATGGCTGCACACGCTTACAATACAAATAGCAGGTAGGAAGGGCGGTAGGGATTAAGCAAGAGGACGAGAATGAAAGGGGGGGGCCTAAAGCGAAAGGAAGGAGAGGAGCAAGGAGGGGAAAAGGGGCAGAGAGAAACAGTAGACCCACATGTGAGATGCAGGCCAAAAGGTTAAAAAGGAAGATGAGAATGGACGAGGGAAGGAAAGGACAGCACACTGAGGGGGGGCAGGTCAGGTCCGTTGGGGAGGGGAAAGGGGCATGTGAAGCGACAGTTGGGCAAAAGAGCAAAGAAGAAGAACAACAGGGGAGGCTAAAGGAAATCCTCTGCACACTCTCAACATCTGAATTTTGATGAAGAAGAAGAAGAAGAGAGAAGGTGAAGATAATGGGAAGACAAAGGGTGGCTGTTTTAAGAGTAGAAGAGGCAGACAGGCAAGGACAGCTCGCGCTTTTGTGGGTGGGAATTAAGCAAGCAAATAGGACGGCAACTGAAACTGATTCTCAAGTGGGCTCTGCTTCAAAGGTTTGTTGCTGTTCTCCTCTCCCCATCTATCTCCCCAACGAGATCTAAAATCCTTTCAATCAATCAAGCTAACTGCCTCATTGTGGGATCTTTCTTGTTCCTATCCCTCACACTGTTTGTTTCAGTCCACCCCTCACTCTCATTTCCTGTTTATCCATCCGTCTCTCTATAGATTTGTTTTGATGCATTTGGCCCTTTGGCCTCCTCTTGTTGAAGCTTTTTTCTTTTTTTCTTTAGAGAAACAGCATTGGCCCTGCCACAGTTCCTGCCCAACTGCCCCTCCTCCCAAGTAGTTTGTCCTCTGTGAATTTTGCTTCTCTCTCTTTTTTTTGGGCATTTGGGCTCTCTCTTGTTTTCCTGCCCTGGAGAGCTGTGCCTCCCAACTCCCCGGCCCTCCCCCACTCAAGCGCTTTCTCAGCACCATCACCACTCTCAAGAGCCCGCCAGCAGCAGCCCCCCCCTCCCCCAGACGCGCATGCCTTCCTCACCGCTGCGCTGCTCAAGCGAGCGACCAGCAGCATGCGCGCACGCTGCACTTTGGTTGCAGTGCACTCGCTTTGTAGTGCATTAGTGCATTATAGCGAGCGAGAGAGAGAGAGAGAGAGAGAGAGAGAGAGAGAGACACACACACACACACTCACTCACCGTCTCTCAAACAGCGACACGGCACAGAGAGAGGTAAAGCAACAGTGGCCTGGTGACTGACTGTTGGCAGTGGGCTCTTGCCTCACTGCCCCCCCATACCCTCCAATAGCTGTCGCCTGCTTGCCCTCGTCCTCTCAGACCCAGATTCCCTCGTGGGTGCTTCCACCATCGCCAGTCGACAGTAGTACTCTGCCCCCGCCCACTCAAAAACTCTCCAGACTCCACAGTTCCTTCTCCAACAGCCCCACAGACGCCGCCATGCCCTGCCCTCCCGCCAAACGAAACGCCAGGTCGCTGACAAAACAGGTGCAGAAACCTCTCATTCCGATTCGCTTCCTCCTCGCCATCTCTCACATTCCGATTCGCCTCGCCATCGCTCAGCTCTGTACCTTACGCAAAGCGGTCAGGCGGCCCAGTGGGCAGTCGAAACGGCTATAGTGGCCGGAAGGCATCTAGATGCAGAGGGAATGGATGGATGTTCTACTTTAAACTCGATTGGAATGCGGCATGGATGCAAGCAAAGATGGATGATTGTGCATTGGAGCAATTGCCCGGGAAACGATGAGAGAAGGTCGCTTTTCTCAGGCCCATGCCCCCACCGCGCTTGCTCCAAAGTGGGCTCTCACTCTCTCTATCTATCTCTCGCACCGTGCACGTCCCAACAAAGCAAATTGCAGCACAGATTGAACAAACCACCGTGCTATTAATTCCACACTACCACATTGCACAACCGCCGTTCCTGAGGGGACTTGCCGGCCTCTTGTCCCTACATAATTTACATAACGCTGACGGCGATCCGCCGCAGCAGCTCAGCTGGCTAACATCGCCCCCAAGAACAAGGCACTAGTACCACGGCATCGGTTACGCAGCGTGCCCCGCGCGATAAATGCGCTCCTGCGTGGAGCTGACGTGGTGCTGTGGTAGATGGTACACGTCGCAGGGCAATTGCGACAGTAACGGCAGCTCGGGAGGTGGGGGTGCCACGTTGGCACCGCCAAAGAAGCAGCCATTGTGGCAGAGGAAAGGGGGTTCTAGAGTCCATCTTACTTAAATTTAGCAGAATGCTAATTTAGCGGACTGCGGTAGACTGAATGTGATGTGGCGGCGGTGGGAAATGCGAGGGCTCTCTTTTTTTTATTTTGTCCTTTTAAATTTCCGACCATTTTTGGGTTCTCGTGCGATTTTAATGAATTCATTGCGATTTTCTTTTTTGAATGAATGCGCGCGTGCGGGGACATGAGTTAATGCTGCGGCCGCGTCTTTTCTACTATTTATAGAATCCTTGGCAGCCGTTATTTACTAGGCGTAAAACTGTGGCTATCGCCCCATCTCGAAAACGGCGCCCGCTCTAAGTGGGGGGCCCACCGAGCCACGCGGCGGCCAGGATGACGGCCTGTCGGCGGGACTGTGGCGGGCCCCGCCGCTGATTAACGGCCACAGAGCCCCCATTATACTTTCATAAATCCGACACACGTGGCTTCGGCCTCCTTAAACCCGGGGCCCGCGATCTATCTTGGCGGACATTCCCTATCTAAAAGGCTACATTTATAGGACGGCCGCCGGCAAGGGCCCCACTTTGTGGTCTGGTCCCCACATGGCGCACTCTTCTAAATGCCCACATGGCAGGGGCCTGTACAGCTCAGCTATGACCCAGATTCGCAGAACCTGTAGTGCACTGCGTTGGCTTCGAGAAGCTGAGAGGTTCGTTACACGAACAAGGTCAGCTTTTTATGCTTTCGTTCATTCTACAGCAGGAAGCTTAGTCCGAAGCTACAACATATTTTATTAACACCAACGGAACGAGACATCGATTAGTCCCGAAGACGGAAGTTTGAAGACGGAAATCGGAACCAGTCGAAGGATCGCATCTTTTTTTTTGTGTTCGTAGGTAGATATCTATCTATCTATCTAGTAGCTCGCGCAAACCGAGCAGTGCACACAGTGCCCTGCATCTCTCCTAGGAGCTCTCAGCTCGCTCTCATTCTTCTTGGAGCAGCACATTATATAATAATAGCTCGCAAGAAGTGTCCACAGGAATTTTGTGACTCGTGGATCGTGAATCGTGCCAACAATCTCCATTTGCATGTGCCCTGGGTCCTGGAGCTGTATAGGCTGTAGCCCCTCCATTGCTGTGCCCACTTCCCACAAAATATGCTGGCATTGCTGCTGCCCCTGGTTTGGACCACCCCTCCGCACATGCCACCGTAACAACTTCTCCAGCGCACCTGAGAAAGTCGCGCTCACCCGTCCATTGCAAAGTCACTCCTCCTCCGTCGCTTGCTTTCAGAATGCCTCTGTTTCAAACGCAATACCGTTTGCCGAAGAATTTTGCCCTGCAAACTACTGTTCGCTTGCATCACCTTAGTCCTGCAAAAGTCTGTTCGCATGCATCACCCTCCGTCCATTAAACAATTCCTAGGCCGCCTGTGAGACGCCCCCAGGGCCCACACGCAATAACCCAACTAACAACACTCACAAACTATGCAATGAATCGGACCTTTTGATTCCCAATGCGTATCAAGTCAATGTAATCGGAATGCGAAGACCTAGAATTGCAAAATGCTTTATCCAAAGGCTTGATTTAAGGGCCACGAGGGATATTCTTTTCACATTCTTATATGGAGTATAAAATATGCCCTTTGGCCATGCGCTTCAATATGTATATAAAAAGAAATGCGATCTTTTTTAATGGGGTAGACTGTAGTTTAGTAGTCATAACTTTTTAGTCACCTAAAGAAGAGATCTCAAATCAAGCTTTCAAAGACTTTGGGCAATCAAGAAAGGTAACACGGATAACCACAACATATTTTAAGGGTGAAGTTATCTAAATGATGCTTTCCATTAACACTCTATTAGAATACTATGTTTTTACCAAAATTTCAACGTCCCAATACAATTGTCCAAACTTAAATGCAAGCACCTAAAGGTTGTCACTATCTCCCTCTAAATCCAAGGCATATTAGGATACATTTCCAATCCCCCAAAAATATTGTCTATCTTCTTTACATCGACGATGCCCGAAGCATACAAATTTCAAACCCTTGTTTGTTGGAGCACAAGTCCAAAAAGAGCATTCCTTTACTAGACATTAACGTAACTTGTTTTATTCCATCAAAGAAAAGTCTCATAGGATTCCCTTCTCATCATCAACTTTATTTACTCTATGTTAATTCATTTCATGCATAATATGTATATTACCATGTCAATTGGAAAACCTGATTTTATGCCCACAATACAAATAAAGTTTAGGAAGGCACCATTCATGCATGTAAAGGAGGGATGTAATTCAATGACACCATAGTGCTTTTCACATGATAGAAAATAAATCTAATTGTTGTCTCTTATTATGTAGACAATCAGAGCATGGAGATTGGTTTATTATGCCTTCCGACATACTAGATATGGGGGTCCAAGTAACGAAATAACTTTCAATAAATTTCTTTAATGCCTTGATTCTTAAAATAGCCATTGTTTGTGTTTTTTCATGAAACACAAAAAGTTTGATTATACGTTTGAAAGCTACTAAGGCCGTTTCTCTGAAACAAAGCGTAAATCAACGCTATTGTCTTGTTGATGTCAGTTTCCACTAAAACACAGGACTCGATGATGTAGTGGTCTACAGATGTCTACCCAGGGCTCAAATTTGACACTTACTTATGCCCAAAGCTATCAAGTCCCAATATGCTCTATTGGATTCTTCACTATGTGGTGCATTCCTTTAAAGTTTGTCATTTAACCTTTTAGTAGATCATGGGATCTAGTATTAAAGTGTATATACTATGTAGTTTATGAAGTCCCCAAAGTTTAAGTGTCCTCACTAAACCATACAGCCCATACTAAAAGATAAAATCTAAAGTTGTCTACAAAGCATTTGCATTTGGGACTTACAAGGCTCAATTTTAAAAATGATGACATACCTACAGGTATAAAAATATCCATTGCATGGCAATGTGGCATGTGATTTCGTGTCCAAAAACAATGCATTTGACGTTGATATGTACTATCCAAAAAAATGCCTGAAATCCCAAGTCATGGGTGCTTACAGGCTGCTTTTTGACTTGAACATTTGATTAAAAGGCAACCTCAAAAAGATATCCTCACACTCATATTGACAATTGGTATCTGTAGAGTAGATTGTAAATGTTTTAGTTGAACATTCAACTCTATAATATGCGACCATTTTGTAATTGAATTTGATAAGAGTGCCAACATTATCTAGGACAGAAAGGACGCTTTTTTATGCCATCAATGTGAGCTATGTGGTGGCTCCATGTATCTTGGTTATGTTTACTTTGACTTCTTCCCTAATGCTTGCTACATGATTGCTATAAAAGAAAACCTCTCTAGTGAAATTTATGTGACCGTACTAGTCAACTCCTTGTACTTGAGTCATGTTTTAATTGTGAGCTACTTATACGCTAACAATTGTTAATATAAATGCTACAGAAAAACATCTTGCTATCGAAATCAATGTGAGCTCCTTATACCCTAACACTAGTTATGGGAGTACTCGAGGGATTCACAATGGGTAACTTATGATATCATGTGAGTGTATCGTAGGGGTTTTTTTAGATGAGACATAAGCTTATACATTAGGGGTGGGGTCCCTTTTTACTTTTTCGAATGAAGCCCATACTATGGCTAGTTTTTGGCCATGGTAGCGAATCCCTTAGGTGGGAGTGCTGAAAAAGTATCCAAAGGTCCTCCATGAGACAATCATTGCAACTTTGAGGAGAAGGCCACTTGTTGTTGTGTGGACTGCAAAGGCCTTCTCCATAAATTATGGATAGAGCATAAGATGTACAGAGGAAAATGGCCTAGTGCTTCAAGAAAGTAACCATGTTGCACCAATATCCATGGTATACACATGTCTCTAATACATGCTTTTGTTTCAACTTCTTTGCATTTACATTTTTCAGTACTTGCAATTAAGTCAACATCACTCCTAGTCAATTCAACGATGGGAGAGACTGCAAAATGGAATAGCTATTGCAAGGGGAGCCAAATGCTAAGGGAGGGTGTGGAGAAGGTGAGGGATTGGGAGGATGGAAGCAATGGTGATGGCAAGGCGATCGTGGAAGGAGCGACAGGAGGTGGTGTGAAAGGAAGGAGAAAGGGGTCCGAGGGGGCAAGAGTGGTAGGGCAGCAAGGGGAAAGCTGGATGAGGGGGTGACGGTCAATGACATAGCCATGAGAGCTTGTAAGAAGAAGGTAGAGTTGCATCACATCATTGCATGAGCATCCGATGCCAACACTAAATGCTTCATCACAATGTATCAATGATTACGAACATTACTTTATCTTTATTAACAACCTTAGCTTACCATCAGGCTACAACTTCGAAGGCGATGAACCAATTATAGGATTTAAGATTAAAAGTTGTTAGGGGCATATATTAATCTTATAAATATAAATGGTATTTTAGGGTGAGTCTATCTCATATTTTAGAGTGCCCACATTATCTATGACAATAAGGAAGATATTTTTTATGCCATTAATGTGAGCTACGTGGTGGCTCCATGTATCTTAGTTGCGTTTACTTTGACTTCTTCCCTAATTCTTGCTACATGAGTGCTGGAAACTCTCTCTAGTGAAATTTGTGTGACCCTACTAGTCCCATCCTTGTACTTAAGCTGTGGTTTAATTATACCCTAAATGGTTGCTTTTTTAATTTAAAAAAACCTTAAATGGTAATGAAATTGTGGCAAAGAACTCACTATTGAAATCCATGTAAGCTCCTTACACTAACGCTAGTTATGGGAGTATCAAAAAAGAATTAGAGGGTCCTCCACGGACCACAAGATAGTCATTGCAAATTTGAGCAGAAGGCCACTTGCTATTAAGGCCTTCTCTAAAAATTTCTAAAATGTGGAGAGCATGAGATGTACAGAGGAAATGGCCAAGTGCTCCAAGAAGTAGACATGTTGCACCAGTATCCATGCTAAATACATGTGTCTAATACATGCTTTTGTTTCTCCTTCTTTGCATTGCATATTTTCTAAGCTATTAAGCTTATAAATATGAATGATATTATAGGGTACAAAGATGATTCTATCTTATATCACACTTGGGGAGGAGGAAGATGGATATTCATCACATGATCATCATGAGGTACATACCGAATCGAGATGGAGGGAGGAGAGGTGTGACAGGGAAATGGGTATCATGGAGCAACTATTAAGGCGAATTATGAGCATAGGGTATATGGTGCTTGCTATAAATTTATCTTTCTCATAGCAAGAGGCGTACCATATTTGGGGTTGTCAATACATGATAATTCTATGCACTAGTAGTGGTGTTGATTGATGAAATGCATTTAAGATGTTTATGTGCCAAATAGTCTTAAAACTAGAAAATACCTACAATGTCGATTTCTTAGCATGGCCTTCCTTTATCTACCTGGACACCCATTTACTAAATAAGAAGAGCACATAGATTTCATTATCAAGGATGTTGATGCTTGAAGTGGGAAGGAATGTTAGTTCTAGTCGCATGACCTCAAACGGGTCATTGATGGAAAGTCCTTAGAGAGATTGAATAGTAACGCATACAAATGTAAAATAATTGAATGTTATGTCATTATAAGGGTTTGGTCAAGGATTTAGGTATTAAGATCTTTCATAATCAAGGTTTGTGATGACTAGGAGGCTTTAAGGCTTCCACACATTTGATTAGTCAACTCATTAGCCAAGCCCTTAAGAGGTAAGTTCTAGGGGGAAAGAAAAGGTTATTCATTTGGAAAGGAACCAAAGGGGGAAAATGGTTAATGCATGGGAAGGGATTAGAATGTTAGCAAGTGGCCACTTATAGCAAGGAGCTTTCTAATGGATTGGGGACCAAGTGAATCTATCTTTTTTTGTTTGTAGTGGAATTGAGACACCCAAGGGAAGCAACAGATGTGTCAAGCTATGGCATTTGGCTGGACTGGAGATAATAGCTCGGAGTCTCGTGAGTGTTCAAACTTGAGCTTAACATTTTCCCACTTTGCCCCCATTCTTCCTTCTTCCCCCTTCATTCTATCACTTTCCCCATTCTCCTCCTCCATCCTTCCCTTCTTCCCCCTCCTCCTACCCCTGCCTTCTAGCCTTCCCCCTCCCTCTCTCTTCCCCCCCTTGGCAGTCCCCTCGTTCTCTCTCCCTACCACATCACGTGCATCAATAGTAGCGGTCGTCGTAGTCACCCCTTATACAAAAGAAATCATCTTGCTTACCTAAATGATATTTAAAGGTATAGCATACAAAATGTGTCCATCTCATATCATATTTAAGGAGGAGGAAGATGCACATGATCATCATGAGGTGCATAGAGAATCTAGTGGAACCATGACTCATCATAGGTGTATAATGGCACGCATGTAATGAGATGCTCGTAGAGGTGAACCCTCCTCATCATCTATGAGTCCTAATGTTGGATTTTAGACCTCTAGTGACTATCCTATTCTTTCTCAGTTGAGATCACTTGAGCTTAAGGAGTTATGATCATAGGGCATATGGTGCTTCATACAGTTTGATCTTTCTCATAGCAAGAGGAATTACCATATTGGCGTTGTCAATATATGATAACTCTATGTACTAGTAGTGGTGCTGGCCGATGAAATACATTTAAGATATTTATGAACCGAGTAATCATATCGATCCCATTTAATGGACCTTAGTATTCATGGGGTGATCGGCATTATTTTCATAAATGCTTAGTTTGGAAACATACGACATAGTAAATACCATATTACTCTGTGTGTGTGTGTGTGTGTGTGTGTGTGTGTGTGTGTGTGTGTGTGAGAGAGAGAGAGAGAGAGAGAGAGGACATACATATGGGATATGGCATATGTATAAATATTGCATCACTTAGAGAGGGAGAGGGAGTGAGCTATGTAGGTTGTTTCCATGTAGATATTTAGCCTTATAGCCAAGGCAATACAATAGGATTGATACATAGCTCTGTAGGGGACATAGGATCACATGTTAGGTCAATGCATGGTGGATGCAACCATGAGGAGTCTACTTGTAGGAGAGAAGCTAATTTTATGCTATTCATTTTGTATGGCTCTTGTTGTGGTAAACTAGCAAAAAATTCAAGGCATTTTGCAAGGACATCTACCAAGATATCATCTTGGGATCTTCTTGATAACTTGAAATCTACCCTTCATAGATAGCCACGATTACCTCTAGTTTGGGTTTCTAGGTAATGTCACAAGACAACTATCTAATAAAGATTCAAGGATTTCTTTTTCCAAATAGGGTAGCAAATCTGTGATACGCCGAAATGGAAATTGGTACTAATAGCACCATCAAATTCACTAGAAGCACAACCATGAATGGAAATAATTTCAATGACAATCATGAAAACTAGAAAAATAAGAACATGGAACACAACACTAGTCAATTTTCCCTCTCGAAATGGTGGCTCTAGCTCTCCAACTAGAATATTTATAGTTTTTCACTGGAAAGTAGTAGCCAGTAATAGTACATTTAAAATTATCCCTTGTATTAAGTGGATCCTCGACATAGCCAATGCACTTAGAGTAATTCAAGGCTTTTTATGTCTTCATTAATCTTTTTGCTCGCGGTATAGAATATATTGAAAATATGAAAGTGTGGTCCCTATTTGTGGTACCTTAATTGGGGGCACAACAATCGGTAACATCTACATCGTCTCCATTCCGCTTTACACGACCTCATCATTTGTACTCAAACTACTAATCATGTTAGGTAAAAATCTATTGAATAGTTATTAAACATGTTACCACCAAACATCTAGAATCATTAATACATAGATATCAAACACATTACCACCAAACATTTAGAATCATTAATATATAAATATCAAACACATAACCACCAAACATCTAGCATCATTAATATTAATGAGAATCACCAAAATACCAAGTAAGCAGTTTCACTACACACCTAGTTGCAATAAAACAGTCACACTAGTTGACACCGATCCTTTGGAATCATCCACAATAGAAGTGATATCATCACACATACAGCACAATATAGGTTAACATTCTTGAAAGGTATCTAAAGTGATCACATGTATTATGTTAAGTACAAGAAGGATTTCACTGAACTATAATTTCAAATCAATTTCCCATTCCTAAGACCATCAACCCTATAGTTCATTTTTTTGTGGTCCTTATAAAACCTTCTGGATGGGAAGCATTCTTAAAATTTCTTATCCTCATTCAATGTTTGCATCAATATCCTCGAGTCACATAGAAATCCATGTGTCCATTATAAGTCATCTATTTAAAAGAAGCAAATCATAACTTATAATAAATTGTATGACTAATAGTCTATCAAGATGCCATAATACACAGTATAAATCAAAGTCTTCTAACTCAATTTGGTAGCATAATCTTCGGGGTTGCTATGTAGAGGGCTTCAATTTGGTAGCATCATTGTCAAGGTCAGTATCTAATGGGCTTCAATAATTGATGAGTTTAAATTACCCTCCATAACTTTTATTCTATACACATAACTATGGGCCATATAATTTTAATAGTCTATGATAAATAAGGAATATGATACATTAACCAATTCTTGGCTTCAATTAAAATAAATCGTATCATTCTAATTACATTCATTATGTTTACCAAACTCTTTCCAATCATAGTTTTACAACACTCTAGTATATAGTTGTTAGCCCAAATTCTCACCATTTAAGTTCATTCATTCTTGCAAATCCAGAAGTAATCCATAGACACACCTCCTAAGCTTATATCAAAGCTATGCCTCCACCATGTATTACCCTTTTTATGGCGCACAACAAGATCTAAAAATATATCACCGTATAAGTCATTCTTAAGTCCTAAGTTGCAATAATTTGCCCAATTTTTAAAATATTAAAACAATGCATAAAATCATGGAACTGTCCCATTTAATGCAAATTCAATTAATTATTCCAATTTATTTGTATGAATCAAACAATCACAAGTGTTGTTTTGGTAGATGCTAAATGACGTCCTAACTCGAGCAGGGTATGGTTCCTTCATTTCACATGTCGTGATGGTAAGCAACTCCTGTAAGCTAGATGTGTGCAACCTAACAATAAGCTTACATTTGACTACAAGAACTCACAAACATCATGGAATGTTAAAAAATGGATTTTTCTTACCTTGGATTATACACATGGCAACCCATGGTAACCCATTCTCTCGATCGCCTCGTGTGGTCGAATTGGACCTAAGCTTCGTCGCAGATCCCCATTATTCCGTCACATCCTATTCACAAGGTCAACCCCAGAGGCAGGCCCCATTGTAGACATCTTCATGACAAAGCACTTGTCCTCAGGGGACCCTTGGCTTGGAAACTTGCTACCATGTAAAAAGTTGTACATGGAGTCCTCCTTGAACTTCAAAATATTGTCATATCCATGTGTGCTTTCACCTACTTCCATTTGAGCCCTATTGACCATTCTTCGAAAGCTTTTTTTGAAAATGGGTTAGTGAAAAACTCCATAATTAATGGGTTAGAGAAATTTTCCATAATTAATTGTTTAAACAACTATGCTTAAAAAGTAGCCCTCACCTTGCACTCTACCAAGGGAGTGAGCTCCTCCAAGATGTGGAAGAATTCTTGCTCTCCTACATTGTCTGAGGTGTCATGGTCTAGCTTTACCAGGCTAGTCATCAGTGTGTCCTTGGTAATTGTCATTTGGACTTTTGGTGCTCCGACAGTCTTGTCATGGTTGATCACTAATTGGACTAGGTATCGGGTCCTCTCCAGTGCCAACTTGGAGGTGCCAGGTTGCACAGAGTGAGTGTGGGTACCGACATGAATCATAAGACGTGTTATACCCTTTTCATGCGGCATGACATAATACACCCTGCACCCACACATTGCTATGCATATCCCCAGCTGGACTCTTGCAGTAATGGCAAGCAATTGTTCCTTGGATGCTAGCTGGCAGTCCAAGTGGGCATTTGTTCTTCATGGTCCCTTTGAAGCATGTCCGATTATACCTCCCTAATGTCTTGTAACATGGGCACGTTAGCCTTTGGCACTCAAGAACACCCACACAATAGCTTATATGCACAACCCCTACAAACTTTACGTTGCTTGTGCCTGCTTTTGTCCAGAGGTGCCCATCATACTTCAGCTCCACGGCATCCATTGGGGCCAACTTTCCAAATGTTGGTGGAAACTCAAAGATGATGTTTCCATTATACATTCTTGGAAGTTCCACCACTCTTTTAATCCAATGTGATTGTTGCAAGAGCTTTGTCAAAGTGTTTGATTGCTTGGTGGCCAACAAAATACTTATTAGGCTCCTTTGCGATCTCTCAATATCGTACCATGTTCTGGGCTATCAAGATTGATTGGCTCCATGGGAGTGCCCAATGAATGTGGGCCTTTGCTCAAGGGTTGTGAATTGAAGAATAAACAACAAAAAAGAGTTCCAAGGTGGCTCTTGGATACCCTACGGGACAGCAAGCAAGCTGAGCCCTTGGCTGCCCGCACCAGAGGTGGTCAAAAACAAATGGATGCCAATTTGCTTCATGTTGCTTTGATTGCTACAGCTTGCAATGAGGAGCCTCGCTGTCATGAGGATGCATTTGACAGCACGGAATGGATGGATGCCACGAAAGCTGAACTTGATCTCATTCATTCAAATGGCACTAAGTGGGTCTACAAATTAAAGCGAATGCCATACTGCCCTTCCCTGCTTCAGATGACGCTTTGCAAAATCCCGCTCCAAACACTTCTAACAGCTACATCTTTGTTCAATGATCAATCCTCTTCTAGGTAGCTGCCTTCTTTTTAGAGAGAGCCCTTAGAATAGTCAACACTTGTGGGATCCTTTGATCCATATCTCTCCTTGTGGATGTCCTCGATCCACATCCTCACATCATGTAGTCCATATCCTAGGGTGGCTACTTTAATACATTCCTATACCATACCTTGGCCTTTAATTATGTGCTCATGGTACCATATTCCTGAACACCTCCCCTTGGTGTCATGATCCATTCGTTATCGCCAGGTGGTCAGCTGTGAGTTACAAATCCATCACCTCCCCTTAGTGCATACCTTGCTACTTAAGGTGGTCAAGTGTGGTTTTTACATGTCAATACCTCCCCTGAGTGCTTTGCATGGCTACTTGCAGGTGGCCAGCAAGGTTTTTGCTTCTCAATACATGTTGCTGATGGCATTCTCTTCTTTGCTTGATGTAGCTTGATGCGTGATGCTTTGTTCCATTAATGCTTTATTGGTGGATGCCATTTATGCTATGGTCATCGCATGCACTTGTGCTTTTGGCATGCTTTGTGCATTCATGCGTTGCTTTTCCATGTTGCAAAGGTCTTACCATGAGCTTCGTTTTGCTTCAATGGCAATGTCTAATTGCGAACAATGATTCTGACTTAACAAGTGTGTAGAGCTTGAAAAGGCGATCACTTTTAATTTTTGGAGTGCGTGCAAATTCTTCCTAGATTGGAAGTTACGGCTTGTCGAAGTTTTATGAAGAAGAGGTGGCCTTTGATGATGTGGCACAGGAATTCACATGCTATATGCAAAGTGTGCTTGTAAAGGGACTGTGTGCTTAGTTGGTTGAGGTGGCATAATTAACTAACCACATAAGTTAACCATGGCAACTGTGGTTAACTTGACTAGAGTTAAGTCTTAGCTACCAATTGGCAAAACTTTGACCCCACTGCCTAACTAACCAAACCCTAGCTTGGCCATACCTAACCAAACCTTCGTGCCATGTGGAATTGCCAAGTGTCCTAAGGTATGAACATTGGACTTCTGGATAGACCTGCATGGAGACGGTGTCGCGAGGAGGACGGCTATGGCTGTGGTGCCCACATTTGCAGATGAATGCACAAAGGTCAGGAGCAGCTTGTCTATAGGCGCCAGTCATTGGAGATCGCTGCAAACTTTGCGCTCTTGTGGAGCCACGTGAGTTCTGGAGGCGTATGGTGGGTAGAAGATAGGCTGTGTTGTTGCGCACTAGCAGCTCAGAGGTTCATTTGTTGGACGACTCCTGCGTCTGCCGCTTGAAGATCATGAGGTGGGATGTCTGTATGGCTCTGAGCGTCGCTATGGGTAGCTGGTTTGAAAGCGTATGGAGACGCTCAAGCGTCTCGACTGGCTACAGATTGATTGTAGATGGAGAGAGCTACGAGGATGTGGCGCTTTTGTTGCTTCATCAGAGTAGGGGTTGGCCGATCGTGAGGCAATCTGCGATGGAAGGCAGAGAAGTCGCGAATGCTTTGTAGTAGTCGCTTCCATTGGCGACTCATTGGAGGCTTTAGCCATGCAGTTGCAGGGCGTTGCTATTGATTTGCTAAGCTGTTGCTATAGAAGGCGACCTCTTGAAGAGGCATGTGAGTCTTCGGGAGCCATTGTTGGCTGGAGCCCTGGACTCTACATGGAGGTGTCCAAGTCGAGGGAGATGGAGGCGCTGTTCAAGTGTATGGAGAGCCAGCTGGGAGACCTTGGAGGGCTCGTTTGCAGAGGCTAGAGAGGCGTAGACGGGGGGCAGCTGTTGGTGTGGCTGAAACCTTTAGCTTCATCTTTCCTTACTCCTCATCTACAAATAGATCTCTTCTCTCTTGAAGAAGTCATTCAAATCTCCCTCTTTCCCTTATAAGAAGAACTCTCATACAAAAGTATATAACAACAAAAATCTCTCTACTCTCTTAAGAGAAAGTGAATGGCAAAGAGTGGATGAAAATTTCAAGAATACACTCAAGAGAAAGCATGAGAAAACATGCCTATAACTAATCAAGGAGAGCTAGACCTAAGCTCTGATACCATGTGAAAGTGCGGATGGTGCTCTCCTAGTGCAACGTGGAATTAGCAAAAGATCAAGGGGGATCAAACCATAGAAGAAACTCTATGAGAGAGGCATATGGTAGGCAATACTCAATCTATTCAAATGCGTTGTATCAACAATACATGATAGGCTTCTTATATAGAGAGAGCCCTTAGAATAGTCAACACTTGTGGCATCCTCTGATCCACATCTCTCCTTGTGGACGTCCTCGATCCACATCCTCACATCATGTAGTCCACATCCTAGGGTGGCTACTTTGATACATTCATATACCATAACTTAACCTTTAATTATGTGCTCATGGCACCATATTCCTCAACAATGGGATGATTCATCACCAAATAACCCTTTGTAAGTGTCTTGCATCCAGCTTTTACCAAGAATGGTAGCTTCTATTAAGGTACCTGTAGGAGCTACAAAAAACTCACAAGGTACAATGTAATTGTCCAAGTAAACATTCAACATTTAAGAACCAATAGCCTTAATAGAGGTACCCTCTATGGATTGAATTTTAGAATCACATAATTTAGGGTGTACCTGGCCAAAATGCTTTAATGTCTCCTAGGAGATGAGTTTTTTGCTTGCTTGCCAATCTACCATGGCTTGTATTCAGCATGTTGCACCTGCTTATGTCAACTCTACCCAAAGTTGAGATGGAGTCATATCTATCTCATTAGGATCAATAACATTATCAATTGTAGGTTCAACTTGATTAGGTAGTATCGCCCTTATAGTATAAAAAGGTACGACGACGGTAGGTTTATCATTGCCAAGGTGCATCTACCAAATCTTCTTGCTAGAGCCCAAGCTTTGATACCATGTAAGAAAACAATACAACGTCTATGCTCAACAGATAATAGGATCTCGTATGCAAGAGAGAAAAACAGATAGTATGGAGAATCAAAAATTTGATTACTGTAAAACTGATACAATAGATGGCGTTGCCTCCTAGCCATGCGCTCCTGTGAGAGAAGCTTCGATGGCATGCTGGAAACAGTAGAGGACGGAGGCTGGATGCTAAGGAATCAGGGTTGCTGTAGCTAGTGATGAAATGGGCTTCACGGGCTTGCTCTTATATAGCCACCAGTCGTAGTCGGTTAGACCCAATTGGGTGACCAACCCAGTCTGCCTAAAACGGCCAACTGGGGGTCGGTCCCGAAATAGGCCCCCGACCACTCGATAGAACCATGGCACAAAGTAGAGCAATAACCTACGGAGTCGGTTCAGCCCAGAGCCATCGGGGATCATCTGGGGCTCCAAACGGGCCCTGCAACCTGAGAGTGGACTGCCCCGAGAAATGCTCCATCTACCCTCAATGCGGTCAGTCATGGGATGCCTTCCCGCACTTGCATCTAGCCTAGTTGGCATTGTACCAACTCTATCTAAAGCCATCCAGCCATCAGGCCACACATGCCCCCCATTTGGTGTCCAAACCAGGACCTATCAGATAACCGAGCTACTCAAATGCCTTCTCCTCATATGGGGGGCTTACAAGTAGAGTTAGCGGGTTCCCGCGTAGTTACACGAGAGTGGAGCATTGATATCTAACAGTTTTATGTGTGTGGGGGTGGGGTGGGTTGGGGTCGAGGTACGGGTAGGGGTAGGGGGTTTTATGTGTGTATGTGGGGGCAGCCAGAGGGGGAGGGCGAGGGGGGTTGTGTGGGTGAGGAGGGGGGGTGTTGGGGGGGGGAAAGGGATGGGGGGAGGCTTTGTGGAGGCTCACTAATCAAGGCTATAAGTAGCACTACCTAGGTAAATCATTTTTTAATCATTTCAATACTCCCTACCTATACTCCTCTCCTCTCACGTGAGTTTGATGATGGTCCAATCAAAAGCCCTTGATTGATCACAATGACCAATCAATGCTCGAGTACAATGACCTTCTCTAAACCTTATTCACTAACAAGTCTCTCATGAGGATGAACTCCCAACAGTTTAGGCATGGAAACCTATTGTACTTTTGAGGGCATTTCAATTTACCTCTGCATACATGAACTCCATGTAGACAAGAATCTTCACTCATAAATCCTTTGCTGGTGCTGGTGGACCTTCCAATGCTTGTGGTATGCAAGAGCAGTGATGCACTGAATGGTCGTGATGCGTGAAGTGGGAGCGAATGTCTCCTCCAAGTCAATGTCATGTTGTTGGGCATAGCCTTTCGTAACAAGGTGGGCTTTGTAGCGGTCAACACTACCATCAACTTTTCGCTTTAATTTGTAGACCCACTTAGTGCCTACGGCACGCTTGCGTGCAGACAAGTCACACAACCCATGTGCCATTTGAATGAATGAGATCAAGTTCAGCTTTCATGCCATCCATCCATTCCTTGCTATCAAATGCATCCTTATGACAGCGAGGTTCCTCATAGTGACACCCCAATCCACTAATCGTGAGAATGTTGAATCTTCCAATCAGGCTCACCTTCCAAGGGTGCCAGTCAATAAACTGGGCCAATACTTTGAGAGTGATGACACGAATGCAGACCCACCGATCAGAAAGCTATGGCAATCTTAGACAGAGGAGCAGGTGTTAGCATCATCATCATGAAACAATGTTGGGAAAAGTGAAAAAGTCCCGACAGAGAGAGTACTTCCTTGGTAGTTAAATTAGCTGATGGAGGCATGGCTCATCCCGTAGGAGTACTCAAGGACATTCAAATCAAAACCTTTGGTCTCACATATTGAGTGTGCCTTGTTATAATGGATTTTCAAAACAACCTTGGGTATGAGGCTATACTAGGGAGACCTTTCTTGCGCATGGCAGGATTGATCCATGATTGGTGCTCCAACAACATTTATCTAAGGAAAGATCATCGAGTCGTGAGGATTGATCTCCAAACATGGAAGGCTCACACTATGTTCGGAAATCTATTTGCAATTGAATCGGAACAACAAATCTCAACATCAAAGAAGAAGACGACGCCATCCAACAAGGAAGGTACATTACCAATGGGTTCTCACAAGACTACTCGAGGACCAAGGATATTACCTTGGTAACTCTTATATATGGGTACCCAAGCCTCGCCAAAACAATCAACATCCCATCCATGCTTGCCCTAAGCCTAAATGTACACCATTGCAAAAGCAGGAGTGGATCCCGAACTCTTATATATGGATCATACACAAAGGAATTCATCTACCTCTTCTCGAGTAGTTACACAAGAACCTATCTCAAAAAGGGAGACGATAACACAAGAACCTACTCGACTACAAGTCTATCGAAAGGCATGTCAATTTATTGCATCATCTTCAAGGCAACTAGCAATAACACAAGAACCGTCCAAGACAAAAGCTGAATCCACATTGGGAGCCACACAAGAACCTTCCTTATTGAGAAATTTGGCATCTATCATCAGGGTAGCTATGCAAGAATCAGCACAAGTAATGCCCATCACAATGGAAGTCCCACAAGTACCTTCCAATGTGAACAACAAATTATCTTCATCCCGGACGACTTTCTCAATTGAAACTTGGGCTCAACAAAAGCGAAAGATCTCTAAGACATTCCGTTCCTACTCACATTTGATACATAGAACCTATATCACTTTATTACGATGAGTATCATAGAAGTGGTACATGTGGGAGATTGCAATGTTCAATGGTGCAACACTGACAAAAAGAAACATGCCAATAGTAGATCCACAAGAACCTGCTCCTAAAAATGGAGTAGCTCCACAAGAACCTGCTGCCTGCAATCAAGGATCTCAAAGAACTTCAAGCAACGATTCCTCGCCAACAAATATCTCCAGTGATCTCTTAGTGACTCTCCTTCGAAGTGATTATCAGACTTACATGAGGTTCCGAATAGCTATATAATTCATATTCCTCTGGTGGTCTACAAAATGATGTTCTTGCTAGGTCTGGGTCACAATTGGTCAATATGTCACTGCACTCGCCTTCTGATGTACTCATAGGTACTAGGTGAATAGGAACTCAATTACAAGTGCTAGGTCTAGGTCCTGTCTAGGTGTGTCTGTAAAGAGCAATAAAGTTATAACATGTGGAAGTCCTACCTCTCTGCTCACATGTGGACATCCTAGGTGAAAATAGGCGGTCAGTCCTCTTCAAGTCCTCAGCACGTGGTCACAAGAACTCTACTCGACTCACTCAAACCTCGAGGTGCTAGTTCCAGAAGAATCACTCATCCATACTTCCAGCAATCATTCCATAACAAGAAGCCACTACATCCCTCTGTTGCAATGGACCAAAAGAAGATTCAACCTAGTGCACGAGAAAGACTACTTTGTATGATCTTCATTGACAACATTCCAACAACCATGAACGTTGCACGATCCAGAGGACTGGATCGAGATCAAGAAAGGGGGAATGTTAACTGATTGGTTAACAATATGCCACCACTGGTTAGTGATGTGATTTGATGGACAGCAATCTGGAGCTAACAATTTGGACGCTTTTTGCAGATGATATCGTGACCTTGTCGTTAGAGGATCAACTTCGTGTGAAGAGATTATGTGATGCTTTGGATTTGTTTTGCCTAGCCTTTGGTTCCTTATGCAACTGGGATAAAAATTTTGGGCAGAGGGTTGATTGTGGTGTCATGCCTGATCAATTAGAGCAAATGCAGATTAAGTGGATCCAAAGAGGAGTGGTGGTGAGATACCTAGGTGCCCTGTTGGGTTTTGGTCTAACTCTGAGGCAAAGATTCAATTGGTTTAAAGAGAAAGTTTGGCAAAAAATCCATGCTTGGTTTGGTCCGCCGACTATGGGATGGAATGCTCAGGTGTTAGTTGTCAAGCATGTGTTGTCTGCCACTACCACTTATTTACCTTCCATATGGAGGTTTAAATAGATCACTGGGAGGAGATTGAGAAAACGTTACGAGTCTTTATCGAGGCTGAGAAGAAGGAAAAAGGACGTGGCACTATATTCCATGGGAGGCTATGAAAGTAATGGGGGTTTGGGGATCCCGGATGTCAACGAGAGGAATATTGCTCTATTGTGTAAATGGTTGCCTAGAATATTTGAATGTAATGCCCCATGGGTGAGTGTTTAAAGTGGTTTATTGAAGCTGCTAAAGGGGCAAGGGTGGGCTCCTGGAATCAAATGTCCTAGCATGATTAACTGTGCTCTTGGTTCCCAATGAAAATCCAAGGCTCTGATTTGATTGCAGGGATTATGGATGCCTAAAAAGCCTGTGATCATCTAATGAATTGAAAGGGGAGGGCAAGCCTCAAGGATTGGAGTGTGTCACAATAGTAGACTGATAATTGTTTTATGCATTTATGCAATCGATGCAAACCTACATGAGCCTGTCTTATGGACTTGGGTTGTAACTTTTAAAGACAACTATGGCCTAGCTGGGACTTGCAAGTAACTAGATCTATTCATGAGAAAGGGATTACATACCAACTCCAATTATGGGACCTAAAGAGATCCAAATGGAGATCGTTATGGGCCATTTGCGATGAATATGATTTGTCTAACAAAGAGATAATTCTTATGTTTCGAATTGTGAATAATGTGCCTGTTAGGTGGCCTTTCAATGGGAGTGCCTCTTTGAGCTAATGGGGCTAATCAATGGATGCTGGGAGAGACTGTGTGGAGTAAATTGATTGCGAGAGATGTATGATGGAGGAGAGGGAGTTGATCAACTCACTGAATGATAAATGGAAATTACATCAATACCCTAAATGGTCGATACAAAGCTTAGTGGACGTCTAAAAAGGGTGCCAAATTGGTAAGACGTGTTTCTTTCCATGGAAAACCCTGCATAATTGGCTCCTAGTTCGTGGTAAAATGTCGAAGTGGTCCAATAATAATCAAATGTGCCCATGGTGTGGGTGATGTGTGGAGGGTTTTCTATTTAAACAAATTAGAAGTTAGTAATGCTGGGGGATAGTAGTCTTTGGCAACCTGCTACTAGCAACATATTAGAGCAAACTCCTTTCGATTTAATCTATGCGAAATGTGGTTTTCTGTAAGGCTCATGGTATGGGGCTCAGATACTAGACAATATTGGGTGGAGTAAAGATAATGCTAAAGGTTATGGGTAGGTTGCTAAGATTTACAATGATTATGAATCTTGAAATTGCATGCTCTTATCACAATTTGAATAAAAAATTATGAATAATCATTGTCAATAAAAAATTTCAGTTATCAAATTTTTGATCCATCACTATATTAAAAACACAACCAAAGGACACTATTGCTATTGAGCTCTATGTTAATGATTTTATCATCAAACTTTCTCTGGTAAAAATTCACATTTGAGTTAACATATGGATGATCTTTACTAATTTCTAGATATAAGAACATAAAGAAATGAAAATAGCATGTATCAACAACTATACCACAAAGTCTTGAAGCAATTTTACATACATGATTGCAAACCATTAACTCGAAATAAAATAAAGTTATCAACCTATGATACTACTCTAGATAAAGATTCTCTTCTCATAGAATATCCTTTAAAAAAGTTACACGTTGAGCCGATTGAAGAAAAATCCCAACTTATCTTCTCGTGAGCACAACCTTCAAATTGCTTCTGTCAAAGGAAAACAATTGTCAAGATGATTGGATGAGTAATTTGCAACACCCATGATGGAAGCCTGTGCATAGGAAAGTCTGAATGATTTGCAAACTCTGTATGTGTGTGTGTGTGTGCGTGTGTGCGTGTGTGTGTGTGAGTGAGTGTGTGTGTGTGAGAGAGAGAGAGAGAGATTAAACCAAAATGAAAGGGGGACACTTGGAAAGAAAATGTGTGGGACACTTTTTTTACAAAAGTGTTAACTTTAGGCATGCCTGGAAGGAAGTGCTAACAAAAAAGTTCATGTATCTTTATGAAATCTCAACTTTATGGATATAGATATTGATTCAGAGAAGTTCTAGAAATGTTTATTCTTTCAGCCTTAGCTCAATGAAAGAATTTTTATTTGCATTTTGATAACGAAATGCAAAACAAAATCTCAACCCCGCTACGAGAGCTCATCAAGGAGGTCGCATTTTTTACCTACGAACTCATGATGTACCTCTCGTGGCCTTCAAAAAGTCTCTTCTGCTCACAATGTGAGCTTCCTTACAACGTCTCTCTGATTGGCTCCATCAGACATCTTACAAGAGTGTACAGTTGTTATAAACAAAGGCAGCGCCAGCACGGGCTAACTTCTTCACCGTTCTTCACTTGGGCCCTTATACCCTACCAGTGTCAAATTCCGTAATAATCCGTAATTGTTTTCCTTCTTTTTGAAGAACTGGGAGGATTGAGAACAGATGACGGACTACTGGATTCAGGGGTTTTGAGTATAATAGATCGATTCTCGGCTTCTATAGTTCTTCCTACTTCTGGTTTGAGACTTGGACTCGCAGGGCTGCTAACATCCTGCTTGGCAGATTCGTGAGAAGTCTCCATCGCTACTTCAGTCGGTGTGCATTTTGAGGCATTATAATTGGATTCCTTCGTTGAGACCCTGTAGCCTGGGCTGCCTGGGGTAGAAGGATCCAATCTTCCTTCAAAGCTTGTCTCCCTGGATGAGATGTCAATGCTTGGATCTGCAGAAATCCTTCTACGAAAGACGGCTGGAGGATGACGAAATGGCTCAAATTGGGGTTCCAAATTGTTCCAAATTCTCACCTATGAAATTTCAGAGAAAATGATTAGGAAATAAAATTGTGTTGTTAACTATCTGGTTGAGCCATAAAAAACATTTGACATATACTGACCGTGAAGTCATCTGAGCAGGTAGCAATCTTGCAAAAATCGGTTGGACACCTGCAGGCGCATATAGTAGGGTCAAAACCATAACTTTCCTGCCCTACTACGATAAACATTTTTTTGATTACGGGGTATCCCGTTAAATCGATTTCATAATTGGCTCTGCATTCTAGTAGCATAGCTCAGTTCTGCATTGCTTTCTGTTACGTAAGTAAACTATCTAATTATTAAGGGTCACCCAGGGTCGCATGACCATTATCTCCAGCCAGTTAGTAAACAGTGCACAATAAGTTTGATAAGCAAAGTGCAGAAAGGCAGAAAGATTGATTCATTCATTCTATTTACTTCTAAGACATGTCAGAACAGTCCATGACACGAATAATAGATATGGGCATGGATGTCCCAGATGGTAAAGCTTTCTCAAATGCTGAGTACAAAACTGTAAGCCAGATGAGTTCAAATGAACCTGCTCATACTAATGGGTAGAACCATGTGTCGCCACCTCAGGCAAAGGTCGATGTCATAGACCCCCTGGGTGAGTTTTTTGTGTTTTTAGTGTTTCGACTTCACACAATGGCTAATCATCTGTAGCAAATCCAATGCATTAACCTTTTTTGGTTTCAATGATATTTCACCTTTAATCTA
The DNA here is from genome assembly GCF_047967505.1 of Dipteris shenzhenensis. Taxonomy (NCBI): domain Eukaryota; kingdom Viridiplantae; phylum Streptophyta; class Polypodiopsida; order Gleicheniales; family Dipteridaceae; genus Dipteris; species Dipteris shenzhenensis. Next base: position 16,103,998 of record NC_141596.1, read on the forward strand.
GGAACATCTGAACTCATTGGTTCTGTCTAAACATCTTAGATCGCTAATATAATCATAACCAAGCATAATTGAAATAGGGAAATGTATTCAAGTTTATTCCTTGTTCCACCCCTAGCGGTGTTGCTATTTCTCTACTTCTCTCTAAGCCTCTCTCTCTCTTTGTGTGGATTTGAGTTTATTTGTTGTTCAATTGAATTGCTCCTTTAATTTCAAAGTACTAATTAAGTTAAAATCTCTGGAAACACCTCTGCATATGCATGCTTCAGAGACTAGGGTTACTCAGTTCTTTATAGAATCATCCTTCCCTAATCTCAATAATTAGCATGAATATGAGATCAAAATACTTTACACATCCTGTACCCATTAGGGCTTTTGTTCAAAGCCACCTGTCTATACCTGCATCTTTGCTAAAGTATCTCCACTAAAAAGGGGAATGGGCATTCATCGGTACCTTGATTGATAGTATCCTTCTTTTCTAACTCTAGCGTAACCCTTTATGATAGGACTGACGAGATTTCAGAACGGGATTGAATCCCCAAAATCAAGATGGGCATGTTATGGACTCCAAAATACACCTCCCCCTAGAAGACCAAGATCCTATATGCTGAGGATGAGTGTACCCAGAGCGAGACCCAGGTAGTGGACAATTGCTGCCATGCCTGGATATTTGTTATACAAACCCAACCTCAAAGGCCAGCCGAGCCCTATCAGAAACTGTTAAGAATATTTAGTCACTGATTACACATATTTTTGCCTATCAAGAGAAATAATAATTGGCATTTATGGCAAAATGAAAAAAGAACTTACCAATCCACAGCAGTTACTTCCCCGCCATGCCCCTTTAATATCACCGGGGGAGCCTCTGGACTGTCCATCTGACACAAATAAATCACAATCAGGTTTCTGTGCGCTACATAGACAGCTATAGAACTATTGATTTAAGTCATCCTTGGCTAAAAAAGGTGTATGCCATCTAAATTGTTGGATGGACAAGCAAGAAATTAAATCACTTGAAGGTATTGTGCATCACACCTGCCAAATAAAGACGTTTCCATCAGAAGACCCACTTAAAATGTGTGTTCCATCTGGGCTAAACGCTGCCTGTATTGATGCAAAACACGTGTCATAACTAGGGCTTGCGCATTCTTCTCAAAGAGAAGACATACAAAACTTTTATACAGCATTGAGCAACCGATCTGGAATACCAATGCGAGGTTTGTATAATGCCAAGCAGCTCGAAATTTAGTTCAGCATTGGAAATAAATCAGGATAACTGAATGCTTAAGAACACACACCTTGATGTAGAAAGAACCCAAAATGTGACCTTGAAAGCTCTTTACTGAACCCCTTTCTGGTCTATGCACATCATACACATATACCCTGGATGTCAAGAATTTCATTAGGTGAATCTCATCAGCATGCAAGCAACGCTATGCCACATATGCCTAAGGTAACCTCTCTCCACAGACTAAAAGCCACCTCAAAATCTCCGATTCTTTGCTTGATACAGTGGAAAGATTCAATCAGAATTCACTAAGAGAGCTGAGAGAAAAAAACACCTGCTGTCTGTGCAAGAGGCAATGAGGTAGGTTCCAGATGGACTCTGCGATAGCCCAGATATACCATGCACACGTTTTTCCTGATCATAACAATAAATTCTACTATATTACAAGGATTCTAGATTAACAGCAATTTCTAGATATTTAAAACAAGCTGTTGACAATAACTGTCCAGTTTTAGTACCTCAGATACAAGTCAAGCTATTAAATTACATGTTCGCACCAAAGCATATAAATCTGGCGATTGATGTCAAAAATCTGACCTTCCCCTCTGCAGAAACCTGAGCTTGTGCTGGACTCTGCACTACAGGCATCTTTAATTGTCTCGTGTCCCAGAACTTCACCACTCTGCTAGACACCAGAAAAAGGCCACTCTATCAAACATTGCAAAACACCCATGCAAGTCAGCCTCACATTATGGAGCCAATGCATGATAAAAACGCTGTATCCAAGAAAGAAAGGCAAGTTTTTTTCAAGGGATCCTACATACCCATCTGCTGCACCAGCAGTTGCAAGGATCCTGTCATCCTTCAGGTATAGAACCGCTGTGACACTCTTCGTAATTGCCTGTAAAAAATCGACAGTGTAATACCATCCCAGTTTGCTAAGAAGGCCTAGATTGGCTTGATGCAAAATTGGGCATTTCCCAAATCAAAATGATTGGCATGATTGTCTACCTTAGATCCTCGGAACTTTTTCCCATTGTTGAGCAGATGAGCATCTTTTATCATAGAGACTGGCCTGCATTAATGTAAAAACATGCAGTATTACAGAATGACTGTTGAACATAAGCTAAAGGCTTTTCCTGGCGGTTACTGCGGTTAATATGGCCTAGATGCACAAAAGGGCAGGCAAATCAACAGGTTTTTTTGGCAGAAGGGGGAATTGATCTCAACAAGATGCACAGAAAGCGTTGTCGTTCTGAATGGTTACAGGAGACATCAGCACAGCTTTTCTTGTCATGAAAAACAGGTCCCTTTTGAGATGTTTCACACACCATTAGACACAACTTGAAAGGGATGAAAGATAGGGCTGGAGATGCAACTAGAATTTTCAGGTGATCATGGAAAGCTGGAAAATAGATGCAGCTTTCCCTCATGCAATAAAGCACAATTGGGGAAAAAAAGAACTCCGTATGAACTTGAGTTTTTGAAAAAGGAAGGTGTGATAAACATTCAAAGAAGCACCGGATGTAACTAACATGCTCTGGGCTAGGATGATTGCCACCATGTCAGCTTTTCCTAAGCTGGAATCTTGGAATAGCCAGTATAAAATGGAACTCATAAATTCAGTCAACAAATAAAAGACAGTTTTCAAATTGAGATACAAAAAGTAGCCAATGCATTAATTTATTAGATCATGTTAACCCAATAAAGTTCTCTTCACTGAAAATCCATCTTTAAGATAAGGTAGAATATGCAAACAGTCTGACCTGCAATCATCTCTCAGCCTATCAGCAAAGGATTAAGGACGTTTACAAGTCGACTAACATATGGAGTTACGATAAAGAGCACCGCGATTTTGCAGGCTTCCTCACTGCAGGATTTCCAAACAATCGCACGCTCAAAGAGGGTCCAGAGGGAAAGGAAGGAGGCGCACAGGTTGAAGAGCTGCAGGTGGCAGATGAGGGAATCCCAGCCACAGGACTTGTAGAGGCAAGCATAAGGAGCAAGGTGTTTGCGGCGACTGAGCATTAAGCCAAGGATGACGATGATGCCGACATGAGGAGGGTGAGAGGAGGGAAACTTATAAGTGAGCAACCTCTGAGCTGGACAGGCTTGGACATTGATCCAGCTGAAATTTAGAGGGTTTGAGTACATGATTGATGCTCTGGAGAGGAGGGCTGTCAAGATAGTTTCAGGATAAGATTCCTCAAGTGGTGACTCAGTTTTTCCAGATTTTGTCTACAAATTGGTTGACCGGTTAAAATCAGTGGAGGGTTGGGGCAGAAAGAGCAAGCATTGAAATGGAGCCTTTTGTAGGGGATGGGAATATTATGGAAGACAAATTGCTGATTCTTAAGTAACGGCATTATACCATCGATTTGGATACAAGGCATAAGGATTCAGCAAAAAAGGTTACATGACCTACTGCCCTTGGTTATTGATTTAATCCAAGGGACAAACAAGATTAGTAGCCAATACTGTTCAGTGAGCTTGTGGTTAAAGAAATATTACTGTGTTTGGGAGTGGCTCCGTGCATGTGTATGTGTGTGTATACGAGCTTAGACAAAGCAAGACAAGGTGTGGATCCATGTATGTGCGTGCACGCAGGCACACACACGCACATATGTACCCGCAAGCACATCCTATTACACCAGTAAAATGTGACATTTTTCTATGCACAGAAGAACCAACCTTCCCATGACAAGTCCTAGCCGTACCAAACTGCAATGGAGCAGCACTAAAGTTATCAAACATAAGTGAGCAACACGCTGCTGGGGAACCTAGCCAGAGTAAGCACCATGCAAGAAAGCAAATAAAACAACAAAAACTCTGTTCATATGACAATACTGTGCCTACGCTCATGTGCTACACTTTACCAAGATAAATACAGGAAACTTGGTGGGCGAATGGCTCATTCATAGAAATACAATTTTAGACAATGCACAAACAGAGCAAGTTAGCTGACACTGTCAAATTTAAATCCTTTCAGCATAAAAGATAAGAACTGTAAAAGCTTAAATGGTACCTAAGTCTACAAACTACAACAGATGCATGAAGGCAAGGATTGCATGGGAACCTAGCCGTAGTCCAGATTGAGGCAATCCATGTGTACAGCATAAAATTACAACAATCCGGTGCAATCAGGACAGCAAACAATGAAGAAAAAAATAGCACGTACGCAAAACATCGCTCATTCGTAGAGTTGCATGTAGAGTTACTCCGCACATCCCATAAGGCTATACTGCCATCCCTTGAGCCTGAAGCAAAAACTTCTGCACAGTACTAAACATACTAAGTAAAATCTTCATCGAAACTCTCTCTCTCTCTCTCTCTCTATCATATATCCTCATTGTGATCTCTTTCTCCCCTCCCCCAAAAAAGATGGAATGGGGAACTTTTATGTAATGAGGCAAAAGTGAAGTATCAATGAGAGCTAGTTAATCTCCTTTGGCGTTCATTTAGAAGAAACAGCACACTGGTTTTCTTATCTCCTCGACATAGATGAGTACGTTGTCCCTTAAATTTAGATCAATTAAGGAATGAGCACCTATGTACTCCATTAAGAACATTGTCAGGTTTGTATTTATCTACAAGGTTGAAAACCATAATCTGTCATTCATAGCAAAAAAAGGATACAGTAAACACAAGCAGCTGTAACCTGGCAAATGCTTACATGTGACATTTTTGGCAGGTTTGTATTTATCTACAAGGTTGAAAACTATAATCTCTATCATGCATAGCATAAAAACGGATACAGTATACAGAAGCAGCTGTAACCTGGCAATTGCATATATGTGACATCCTTACATTTAACATGTCAGAATTAACAGAATAGATCCCACTTTTGTATTCATCTTATCTATTTGCAACCAGATGTCATACCATTCAAAATCCGTTTCACACTATAAAATATCTTGAAATTTGTCCTTGTTAATGTACCTGGCTTATATGGATGCCCACATAAAGATTTGACACTTCCAGTGTGCCCTTTCATAACACCAAGACCTGCTCTTGCTTCAATATCCCAGAGTCTGACCTGCAAAGTTTAAATGAATTCATTATGTTCCAAAGTTCACAGCCAAGCATGCAGCTGAGAGGGTTGACTACTCATTTGAATGACAATATGGTCTTTACAGGACTCACGGTCTGGTCTCCAGATGCTGTTAGCATGTGTTTGCCATCCTACATTCATAACATAACATTTTGTTTGAAAGGGTTCCCCAACTCTCTCTCTCTCTCTCTCTCACACACACACACGCACAGAGAAAGACCTATATATACCTTTGTAAGACTAGAATATATCCAATCATACAAATTTAGATTTTTTGTTGTTCTAAAGTCCAAAAACATACATAGAAAATAAAAGAGAAAACGAAAGAGGAGAGAAAAAAAGAAACAAAAACTTTTTTGAAAAACAAAAGGAAGACATACTTAGCAAGAGAAGCAACACTTATGTCATCATCACTGCCCAAGCATAAGCAGCTATTTGAGTTTCTAAAGACCTGCGGAGCCTCTATGCATGAACGGGGGGTTTCACGCTTCACTTTGTGTCTTTTGGGGTTTTGAGTTTACTCTTGGTATACGAGGAGCAGTAGGCCCTCCTTATCAGCAGTAGCAGTGTGATAGTTTGATATTTCGTAGAAGTTTAAAAACTCTCTCTCTCTCTCTCTCTCTCTCTCTCTCTGTGTGACCGTGACCGTTTGGCCACCGTTAAGGACCGCATCGGAGGGACCCAAACATAATTACTAGATGGCTTTTCTATTGTCCCATAGACCTTTGGTCTCCCGTGGACGTTAATAGACTTTCTTTCGTTCTTTCTTTCTCCCCCCTTGGATCGACTTCATCTGGGCCTGATTGGCGTAAGAGTCTCATGTGGTCATTTCATCTCTCTCTCTCTCTCTCTCTGTGTCTGTCTGGATCGACTTCATCTGGGGCTGATTGGCCTATTGGATCGACTTCATCTGGGCCTGATTGGCCTATTGGCAAATCTGCTACAAATCCCCGTGTATAATCACATCACAAAAAACGTTTCTGCCGCTCTACAGGCAGACTTGTTGGTTTGTAGTGTGATTTTGCCATTGTGTGTGTTGTGTGTTTGATCCTCGGATCGACTTCATCCGAGCCTGGGTTGGCAAATATGCTACGAAGTTAGAAAACTCTCTCTCTCTCTCTCTCTCTCTCTCTCTCTCTCTCTCCCCGTGAGGAACCAGGGACCCATGTGCAGACTGTACACCATCGCTACCTTTGTGGGAGAGTTCTAGGCTAATTTATTTAATGGATGCAAACAAATTGCCAGGCAAGGCAACAAAAACAAAGATACAACAAGACAGGATGAAATGGATGGCTAGTTGCAGGACAGAAACCTTAGATCTCCTAAAACACAGAGGAGGCCATTAGAGTCTTTGTAACACATAAGAAGACAAGTTATGGAAAGAACAAAAGGAAAAGGTGGTATTCTACACAGGACTACCTTGGAGAAGATGGCATTCCACGTGAACCACATATTCATCTACACTGGATAGGACTACCTTGGAGAGGACATCTTTATCATCAAGACACAGACCACGGATAAACAAGATGCCTTGAAGATACTAAGAATTTTTTGTGGCAAAAGAGAGTTTGCAATATATACCTACATAAGAATAGAATATATCCAATTTTACAAATTTACAACATATGTTTCAGACAAGCAATCCCTAGATACTTCTTCTGTAAGGTTAACAATCTAATGCAGCACCTGGCTATCTGTTATGAAAAACAGACATGGGGAACAAAGATCAAATATAGCAGAACTAAGGCCCTAATAGCAGAACTAAGAAAGCACACCTGAACCCAACAAAGATCAAATATAGCATTGCTGTGGGCCAACCAAAGCTCAGTTCGAACTGTGCCTGCACACAATAAGTCCACATCAGCCTTGAACATTACAACAGGTGTAAGTGTTCAAAATCTAACACTGGAACTTCTGGGATGTTCAAACTAGGCTTTGCAGCAGCATTTATAAATTTTGCACTCACGTGTCTTTAATTGAGAATTTACAGATGAAGGCAATTTGCAGCATGTATTAAATATGCTCACAAAGCCTTCCTCATCTGCCACGGCCAACAAATGGCTATTGTTTGTCATCTGCACACGTTAGATCGTGACAAGAATTAGTCATGCTTTGCAAGAATTTTCAGAGACTTCTTGCAACGACACAAACCTTGAGACGAATCTGTAAACTATGATTAAAAACTTGCAGAAGGTTCGGAAAAAAATTCGTTAGAGGAGAGAGTAAGAATCAGTCATGCTTTGCAAGAATTTTCAGAGACTTCTTGCAACGACACAAACCTTGAGACGAATCTGTAAACTATGATTAAAAACTTGCAGAAGATTCGGAAAAAAATTCGTTAGAGGAGAGAGCTACCTTTCCAAATGAAATTGCAAGCGGAGGAGCAGATGTTCCGTTGGGCTCCACAACTAGCACTCCCGATCCTGAGCAGTCACCCTCTGCTGTCATGTTTGCAACACATGGCCTCCTACTGACTGTGATAAAGTCTGAGTTTCAGCGTTCCATGTGGTTTGTTCATCCAAATAGCTCACAGAACAAAATTAATGGTCCTAATGGCACTTGGAACTTCCAAAATGTGTCATACAACGCTCAGGTGTCAAAATGGAGTTCGTTTACGACAGCTGTAAACTTAACAGAATCCACATTCCCGGAAAACGATAACAGCCACCCTAGTAAAGGTACAACTACAATGCCTCGAACAGAAAAGGTCAACCAGCATCGATGTAGAAGAAATAGCGAAGCTGATGGCAAGATGAGCAAAGAAGAAGAAGAGATGAAACAATTATGAAGCAACGATCGCAGTCCAAACTAATAAAGCCACCTCATTGCGTTCTTAACAACATCCACACCCTCTCCCTCCTCTACCATGTCTGCAGTGAGACTTACACGTTGTCTATTGATTGCCTTGTATAAAAGGATACCGTTTGGAAACGGCTATACCAAACATGGATTTGTATAATTTCCGGACAGTGTCTCGTAGTATTGGAAATTTTGGCTGAATAATTTTCTATACAGAAAAACTGTCGTCTTCATGTTGGCCGGAGCCGACTTACAGCCTTTCTTAACTACAAATGCTTGCCATAAGACGCGTCGGAGTAAAAGGAGACGGCATTGTACCCATTGAAATAGGCGGGAACTTAGCTTCTTAATATTCATATGGAAAATCGCCGTTTCAACACACCCCTACATCAAGACTGCATTTGGTAAGAGACATCGACCCTGGGCTTCCTTCTAAGCTCGAGTTCATCCAGTGTGCTCCGAAGTCCAGGAGAGAAATCCTAAGAATCCTAACCCCGAGTGACTAAAATGTAACTATGGAAGAGTTCAGCGCGATTTAAGGCGAGAAGCATCGTCCTTGTCTCGTGTTGTATGTGTTGTAAAGTACGATCTTGTAGCAGCAAATTCCTACGGCTGGCACAATTGGGATGCCTGGGATGAAAATTTGGCAATGCGTCCCCGATTGAAAAGCATTTAGGTACAACGGTTCAACAAGCAACAAAGAAAGAACTGGAAATGACGGCATACACGTACCTTTAGAGTGACGAAGTTCTCTTGCTTTGAGGGAGTTAAAAAGCGATGCATCAGGCATTTGCATGGCTGCCTTGTCGATGGACACAAAGCCAGAGTTTACTTCTATTTGCGCTCCAAGCTGGTGCAAGCAGCTGCTTTGCTACCTGGCATCGCCATAATCGAAATCTGAGAGCCAGGAAAAATGCCAGCTACGCAGCGAAAGTTGCTTGATGGAGTTTTGGAGACGCTAGAAGGGAAAGTGACGCAAGGCTTGCTCTGTGATGAGCTCGAAACCGAGTTCTTGCAAACTCAACGCCCCCGCCGTGTGGCATCGTGTCGCCATCTCCTGAGGCTATGGCGATGAAGCAAGTCTGTTGCTCCTACTGTGGCACGTAGAGAGAAGCTTGGATCGCAAAGGTGCGAGTGTAGGGATGAATGAGCAAGAGAATGCAGGGGAGGCTTGAGAAGAAATGTTAGCTTTTGCTGTTTTGCCGTTTTCAAGCTTCATACTTTCTTCCCGCCTCACTTTGTGGCGGGAAATATATATATATATATATATATACATATGTATGTATGTATGTATCTATGTATTACATGTGCATAAGATTTATTTGTTTGTTTGTTTATTTATCTCTATATAAAATATATTTTTTAGTAAATTTGGGGCGCACGTGAGGGGGAGCAATTAATAGCCATTAGGCCTCGTGCACATTGCAGCGAGGAAAGGCGTCTTTACGACCGTTGATGTAAAGTCTACGAGAGAGCTATTGCTGCTCTTCCCTTTGTACTTGTTGGGATGACTAGTAAAATCTTCCTTTAAGTCATATTTGAGATTATAGAGTTGCATCAACTATGTTACCTTGGAGTGGCATAAATCCATGCCAAATACCTTAATTAGCTCTTCCCATGCACGTTTGGCATCAAGGATACCATCAATGTGATGAATAACCTCATCGCCAAGATTGTAGGCTATATAGCCACGTGCTTTTTCATTGCTACTTTCCCATTCATCTTCTAGAGTTTCTTGTGTGTCGCATCCCTTAATCAATCCCCACAAATTCTTGCACATGAGTAAATACATTATTTTGGATTGCCATGTGTGGAATCTGACTCCTATGAATTTATCGAATGCATCATGTGAAGTAGAGTGGCCTTACCAAGCTTTACTGCTTGGCAGTGTCTGACTCTTTTACAAAGAAGCCTCTACAACCATATAAATGCACATAGTTGCACGAAAATTTAAAAAAGACTTGTTGTTTTGCATGATTATAATACCAAACTCTTGGACTTATCCTTCTTTTTCATTGTGGTTCACTTCACCTTCAGCCTGTTGTGATTCACATATTCACAAGAAGATGGCATGCTTAGTCTTTAGAAGAGAAAATACTTTAGAAGAGACCAAAGGTTAAAAATGCCATGTGTCTCAACGATGAAGCTTTGGCAGCAAAGAAGAAGGGAAACTAAAAATGTGATTTCACCACGCATCAAGTGTCACTGAAATAGACTTGTTGTTGTAGAGCCTTCGAAATCACCAAAGAACTTTCTCTTACTGCAACTCAGTCGCATATGCTACGCTTAAGCTAGTCCATGCTGTTGCAATTACATCGTTACTCACTCAATGAAACGGCCTAGTTAAGAGACGTGCATTGAACAACTGGGACCAACCGGTAGATCTGGGATGCTCCAACTCAGTAGAACACTATGCCAAATCTTGGACGAATCATGCAAAAGAGGAAGTGCCGCTTCTCTGAATGAAGATCTACTCATGCTGCTCACGGGCAACTTATGTGGAATGATGACAGAGCCTTGAAGGATCATTTACATAGAATGTGATTTGACCTCTTCAAGAAAGCCAATGGAGAGAAAGGTCTAGGGGGGTCTATTATAGTATAGCAGACAACAGATAGATACTCTAAGACAAAGGACGGCTAGCGCACTAAATTTTCAACGTATCAAAGAGAAGGCAGCTTGCTATGGATAGAAAAATGACAGCGATGCTAAGTGAAATGTGGTTATAGCTTAGCGAACCATCTACTAGCAGGATGGGACATGATGACACTGTGTAGAACATGATGATGAAGGAACCTAGCTCTAATACCAAGAAGAAAAGCTAAGGAGGCTCAAAGTACTGGACCATACTGATTAGTAGCAAAAACATGAACTACATTCCATTAGTATGAGCCTTCTTAAATAGGCCATGATACATAATCTTCTTCATCCTTTGAGTACACTCTTCTAATCATAGCACTTATTGGCTTTTTCCCATGGCTTCTATAGGAAGAGTAGGGTATTCTCAGCATGCAGGGTTCCGAGGCTTTTTGTCACCTATAGATATTTCATTGTTGTCATTTGTAGTATAAGTGTAGCTTAGGACCTCGGGTCGTATTCCGGTGAGAGACGTAGACTTAAGTGTGGTAAGCAAACATAGTGCATGCATGTATGAAAGGGATGTGCATCATCATGATTGGGGGGTTGAAGGGTTTAGGAGAAGTTTGAGGGTTAGAGGGAGGTTCCAGGTCTAGAAGGAGGTTCTAAGGTTTAGAAAGAGGTTCTAGGGTTTATAAGAGGTTTAACAGTTAGAAGGAGGATCCAACGTTCAAGGTAGAGTACATGGTGGAAAACTCGTCTCCCTCGTAGATCATGGAGGTCAAGGGTTGAGGGACTAAGGGTTTAGGGGGAGTATAGGAGTCGGAGGGGTAGAAAATGTAAGAGCATGGAGGGGAAGGAGAGAGAGGAGAAGGGAGGAGAAGAGGGGAGGAGGAGAGAGGAGGAGGAGGGAGGAGGAGAGGGAGAGGATGGGTTGCAAGGTTGGAGGAGAGGAGAGGAGGAGTTGTAAGGTTAGGACATGCTTTTGCATGTGGAATGCAAGGAAGCATGGACACTTGGAGACAATTGGTTGGAATACCAAAGTAGAACTCAACACAATGCCCCAAAGAGTGTGGGCTTCATTCCATTATAGGGTATTTATACAAGTTGGAGAGCTTCTCTCTCTGCATATAGGAATTGTAAGGCATTCTCTCTCTACATGTAGAACTTGCATATAGAAGTTGCATGTAGGAGTTGCAAGTTGCATGTTGCATCTAGGAGTTGCATGTAGGACTCGCATATATTTTACAGGTGAATTTGTCATTTTATAAATAATCCTTACACTTGGTTTCATTTCAGGGGGTGGTCTTCCTGCCATTAAGTACCCAATGATATTTGCACACCAATCTAAAACAGCATATATCTGAAATAGTATGGCATCTGGCAAGTTATATTCTACTCTAGTGGCTTCTTCTCCCGACTTGACACAAGACATGTGATCGGCATGTAGTGTTGGGCACCTTTGTAGACCACTACTTTGAATTTGAATTCTTGAAGCAAGAGGAGTCAACTGGTTATTCTTCCTGTTGTACGTGGGCGATTTGCAAGATAAAGCAATGCTTGATGATCGATGTACAAGACAAAATCATTTGCCACCAATAAATAGTGTCGAAATTTCTTAATACTATACACCATTGCTAAGGCTTCTCTTTCTGTGGTGGTGGTATAGTTGATCTCCACATCATAGAGTTGTTGATTGGAAAAGTAGAATAGGTAGTCTTTCTTATGTTCACCAGGTTGGCAAAGAACACTCCCTATTGTATACTTGGAGCCATCAGTATGAACACAAAAATCAATATCCCAATTGGGAGATATAAGGATGGGTGCTATGATTAGGTGCCACTTTAAAAGCTCAAAGGCTTGGTCGCACTCTTCTATCCATAAGAATTTCACTAATAATTTGTAAAGTGGTATGGCTATCATGGCATACTGCAAGATAAATATTGTATAATAGCCGCCGGCATGTCGCATAAAGACTTGTACGCCTTTGGAATTTGTAGGAGAAGGCAATTCCACGATGATTTTGATTTTGTTCATGTCAATTTTGCAATCCCATCTTGAGAAACGATGTGTCCTAAAACAACTCCATGGATGACCATGAACTTGCATTCTGTTGGATTTGAGGAGATGCCATACTCCCTGCATTTGACTAGTACTACTTCAAACATTTAAAATGGTCTTTTTGGTTCGATTGGATGCACAAATCATCCAATAACACTTGTAGAAACTTATTCAGAAAGGACTTGAAAGCTGTGAACATGACTCGCTGGAATGTGGCCGAGGCATTACAAAGGCCAAATGGCATGACTCTATAGGCAATTATACCCCATTCTATAGAAAACGCTATTTTTGATTGGTATGTAGGAGCAATTTGCACTTGGTTATAGCCATTGAAGCCATCAAAGAAGCTATATATCTCAGAACGTGCCACCTTTTCCAACATTGTTTCTATTAAGGGTAGGGGATACTGATCCCTGATTGTGGTGGCATTCACATTCTTTAAGTTAACGCATATTCTTAGCTTCTTGTCGCGTTTAGGCATGATGAAGATGGGTGAAACCTAATCAGTATGCTCGATTTCATAGATGATCCGGCATTTAAGAGTTTTTTCAGCTCGTCATAAACCATGGTGCCATATTTTGGATTTGTTTGATAAGGTCCGGCAACTTCCCTTATAGGTATGAGTGTACTAGCACTTCTGGTGAAATTCCTTTCATTTCCTTATATGACCATGCTAGGCATTCTTGGTATTCCATTAGGAGTGCTTTGAGCTTCATTTCATCTTCCTGTGTAAGTTGTTTCCCAATTAAAACCAAATTTTCTTCCTCCCCTTCAAGGGCAAGGTAAATTGTTCGAGTCTTTGCCAGTCCTCATAGATTGGAGTCTCTTCAATGCTATCGGTTTTCTTGAACTTCAGATTCTCTTAGTGGTCTTGGCTTTGCTATGGGGACACTACCACTTGTGTAGTTCTTAAAGTACTTCGACACTTCTTAAAGATCAATCTTTGATGGTGTTGAGCTAGCCTGACATGTGCTATGGGTACTGGGTGGCATAGTATCATTAACCAATTTTTGAGGCTCTCGGGGACTTTCTTTTTCTGTAGTCTCTTGATCGAGCTTCATCCACACATGTGGCTATACTTTCAAAACTTCTTACGTTGGGAACTATGGGGTTACTTTTTCAATGGGAAAGTATTCCTAAGTAAGGGTTCATTTGCTGTGCATACTCCTTCAAGTCCATCAGGGGACCATTCAAGAGGAGGTGGCTCAGATTTTGAGGGAGATGGCTTGGTAAGATACAATTCGATGATCCTAGCATTCGAACTCATTGAAGTGTTCGGCCTTGGCTTTGCAGCGACAATATCCTCCTTTAGCTTTCTTGTGGGATCTTCTGTTGTTATTCAACTTTGGAGTTTTAATGCGTATTGGAAATTCCATTTACAAAACATCATTACAATCTACTGCTAGGTTGTACGTATTCCAACCAGTAATAATAGTTTTTAAGTACATGTATTCATATTGCAAATAAAAACCAAGAGATTGAATAGGCAATTGTACAAGTTGCAGATTCCGCATAATTTTACAATGCTTATATGCTTTAGTACTACATATGATTGACATAACCTCGAACTCTAATCGAAATTTCAGTAATCATTTGTGCTATAATGAGCTGAGGCATGTACAAAGAAGCCATGAACTCCATATGTAGGTTCATTGGAAGAAACCGATTAGTATGGATTATGAAGAATGTTGGGCCTTTTGTATACAATATCTTCCAAACATGTTGGAAGATATAATCACAACTATACAGGCAAGCAGACAACAACCAAATGCAACACCTATTCTGTAGCACTGAAACACATTAAAAAATAGCCATCCCCTAACATAACAGTCCCACTAACCTAGTCAAACTTGACCACCAACAAATGAAACCCTATCTTCCCAACCCAAGTGCCAAACATTCAGCCATCCATAAGACCATTATAGGGTCAAAAACAAACAAGCACATCCCAAAACCCAAACAAAGACCATGACAGTACAAGGTGCAATACACCCACAATTTCATTCATATCAAAACCACTCGTTCCAATTCACAATCATCAGATGTAGACGTTCCAATTCACAATCATCAGATGTAGACAAAGTACACTGTCAATGAAAGATGTGCTTGGTAGGTCAGAGACTTACATTAGATGTGATTGATTCCATGCCACATCTGAGTAATTGCAGTAAATGAAGAACCGAATTCCAGAGATTAAGAATAGGCTAGACTGAGAGTACAATAAACGGCTACTAGAAAGATATGAAGGCGTAGCAAGGAGTAGTGTGACAGCTTTTAGAAAAGCCTCGCATAGTCTCTGCTGCATCAATCCTAACTGTAGCTTTCTTTGCCATGTAACAAAACTACAATCTTAGATTTAACAGTACCAGCCACCGAAAGCCAATTCAATAAGGCATTTGATTAAGGGTGAATAAAAGCAACTACTCACAACATACGAAGTACCTTCAATTTAGACTTGCTATTGTATCTCAACAGATCCATGTAAAGGAATCAACGACACAATAAACACTTCCAATAACAACAGTACAAGTTTACATCATGCATAGCATGGGGCAGATAGAGTACCCTATCATGTAGGCGGCATAACCGAACATGCACATGCGACGTCAAATTTTAAATATTAGGTCATGGACGTGCCGGGTTGATTTTACCTATGTTAGCCTGTTTCGAACTCGTTCCACGAAAAAGAAAGTGTGCATAACTAGAGCAAGATTACTATGCGTACGTCAGTAGACTTGTTCAAGCACCATGACAGAGGGAAAAGGAATCATCATAAGGATCTAGTTTGAATAAATAATATAAAGAAATGAAAACTAGAACACAACAGAAAACAATTGCGCAAACGAAGCAGGCTCCAGGGCGACTGTCACGAGGCATGCTCATTTCTGCAAGGCTTGTAGTATAGGATTTTTTTACATTTTCACTCCGTGAGGGATTTGCTAGTTGTATAGCCCCCCCACCTGGCTATTAGCCCTAGTGCGAGAGATCCCCTAGGCAATGAGCTGGGCTTCTCTGGAATAGGCCGGTTTTTCTTTCAACCTTTTCTCGGTTTTTGCCATACTCAGCACCTTTGGGGTTGCTATTTTGTATGAAGTTTTCAAGCATCAATAGAAGGTTCTTTTCTTTGAAAAGAAAACAATTACGCACAAAGCTGATGATAAATAATATGTCTTTCATAGTTGAACATAAATAGGTTGGCCAACAGACAACATGAAACTTTAATGCATTTGACTAGACTGAAACAAAGGCAACATTCCACCAGACCACTTCAGAAAGAATCACCTCCCACACATTCGATCATCTCCATCTCAAAAATGCTGCCCATGATGGTCACACCACCTACAAATGCTTGAAATGCACACATACAATTTCACACGACTATGATTGAAAACCCCAGATATGAATCCACTACATGCATGTGCCGTTTTATAGCGAAGTCATGATGAACAAAAACTAGGAATAGCATATGCTTTAACAACTCATGCTTCTAGTCCTTCTCCAATCAACTTAAGTCCCTTGTCTCTACGCAATTCACAACAAACCACATGAAAGCAAACAGCACACACTCCTACATTCACTGGAAGGCCCTTTTCCTTTACCCTTTGAAACTGACATGCAAGTTCCATGGCCGAATCTGTTGGGTTCCAAAAAACACCACTCGAATAGCAACCTCACAAAAGCAGGACGCCAACCCAACAATGCAAGAATGAGTCCTAGCCGAAAAACCCGCACTCCAAAAAGTACCAATTGCTAAAGAATAAGTCTTGGCCCAAAGACCCACACTCCATAAGCTAGCAAGCACATCGCCCACCTTCAACTACTTGGCTCTACCTCTATACACTACAAAACCATAGGAGAGGTAAGGAGGTGTAGGATTACACATAGCCCTGCCTCCCCCACCATGTTTTTAAACAATTGCATGAAGGAGTGCATTTCGGCTGCAAGAGGGATGAGAGAGGTAGAGAGGGGGTACGAAGGTAGAGGGGAGAGAGGGAGCCAGAGAGGGGTAAGAGGGCCAATGGTAGAAAGGGAGATGCAGAAAGGGTAGGGAGGTGGCACCACCTCCAAACACTACTCTCTACAACAACCACTAACCCTAAACTCTTTGATATCCCTAACCAACCCATTAACTTGACCACTAATGAGTGTCCCCACTAACCTAGTCAAATTGACCAACTACTCATAAATGACAATTTTCCAAACCCACCTCCCAAATATCCACCCCTTTCCTATGACCCTTTAAAGGGTGAAAAAACAAGATGGATTCCATTCAAATAGCCTACCCAAAGCCTACTAAATTCCATTGAATTAAAGTGTATGTGAGGGAGTGATCTGACCAGTAAATGTAATTTGTTCCTGTCTGTTGTTTGAATTTGTTTGCGGATGTCCAAATGTGATCTAGCAATGATCCATATATTGTTGTTGGTGTTTGTATTAGTTGATTGAAATTTTTAGATTCCATGAATGATGTAAATGTGGATATGCTTGTCGTGCGAATATTGAGGTCTATATTAAAGTCTCTGAGCACCTATGTGTTGATGTTTCATGGAAGTGTTGAAATTGTGGTTGCGATTGCTCTTGTAAATGAGAGCTTCCTTTGTTTTTGGATGTTTGTAAATGTTGAGAATAGCCGGTGGGTCTTCATTGTTGTGCTCATGGATCATCAATAACATCTCTTTTCCATTTTCATTGTGCTTTTCAGTGTGCAAGAGCCTATGTTCTTTTTTGTAATATGTTGCAATTCCATCACTTCCATCTCCACATGTGATATTGAATCCGGGGAGTTTTGTTTGGGTTGTTTTCATGTGTTTCCTACACGCAGAGGAATGTTGCAACCAAGATGCTTTTGCATTGTTTGATGTCCTCCTTGCACATGGTGAAGGACCTTGTGTTTAGGGATTTGTGCACTCATTTTTGTCCACTGAGAGGTTGGCTTCTTTTGTTTTCCATATCCATTGTTGTTTAAGCCTTGTGATTTCTTGTAGGACGTTATTGTCCACCTTAATTTTCCTAGACTCCATGTTGTTAAGCAAGTACAAATTAGCTGGGTCTTTGATTCGAGAGAGTGTTGTGTACACGAGTCCATGTGTTTTTATATTTGAGCTTGATGTATTGTTCTTGCTACAGTAGGTTGCAATAAATGTACTCATCTTTTGTTAAGCCTACCTTAGCCAAGAAACTCTAGAAATCTAAACTCATATTGGAAGTTTCTTCCAAGGCCCTTTCAATGTTTTTGTCTTTTCCTTTAAGGATGTCATTATTAGAGCAAGTTCTAGTAAGACAGAATGATCATTGTTTTGCATAGTGGGGATCTTGGGAATTCGAGCCTACAACATTTTCTTTGCCTCATGCAAGTTTTTTTGTATTTGTGTCTGGAGTTCAGTGCTTGTTTGTGTTGCCATTGAGTTGTCTTTTGTAATGTACTTGTCCACGAAGTTGATAATGTTCTGATCAGTAGAGACTCCGTATTGTGGAGCATTTTCTATCCACAATAGGCCATGATCATGTTGGCTACCATGGTTTTGAAACTTGGTTATGAAGAAATAGTCACATAGTTTGCCAACAATTGTGTGGTCGCTTTTAGCAACCTTTTCATAGCTTGGAACCTGTTCACATAGTACCTTGCTATGGTAACTGGATCTGATCTAATCAAATCTCTCACTGATCTTTCACTTTGTCGTCCCTCTGTGCATTGGATTGTGTTGTCAAGTTCCTGTAGGCATGTTGTCAGTGGTTCCCAAAGTCTCTCAACACAAGAAAAGGTCATAAAGAGTGTAGGTCATCCCAATTGTCAAATCATTGCAAACAAGTTTTTCTTTAGCTTGTACTTATAATCTAAGGATGTGCACAAGCATGTAAAGTCTTAATACCCTATATGTGATTGTAGCCGTTTTTCGATGTTCGTGTCTAAGGCTATGTCTCTTGCTTTGAGTGTTTCACCTCGCAGTTGTCCTTTTCTCAATCGACATCATCCTTGTTCTTTGACCCACATCAAAGAAAGAACTTGGCTGACAAGAAATTTCACTGTCTTAAAGAACAGGTTCTCTATAGAGTATATGAAGCGACGATCCTTCGTTTGTAAGCTTTCATCGAGCTATTTCTTGGTAACTTGTTTGTGCAGGAATATTGTATTCTCTTTGTTGTCCATAAAACAAGGTAGGAAATGCTACCTCTTTAGAGTATTTGTCTTTGAAGATACTTAGTGGGGAGAAGCGATATATATACCATGCACCAACATATTTGCATATACTTCCTCCTCATCAACGATATTGTTGGTGTTGATTCTTGATTTTTCGTGTTCTTTCATGTACTCTTGCAAGTTAAGTATATGATTGACCCACTGTGGATTCAGTTTGACATTGTTTTCTTTGTACAATTTTGTTTCGAGTAGTTCTTTCAAAGCATGGATAGTTAATGTTGGATGGACAATTCCAGTCATGTAGTTGTGCGTATACTCTAGCTTCCTTCTTATTGTGACTATCACTGTTGAGTCATCTGTAAGGAACCTCGGTTGTACTCTCTATGCTCTATCAACATTGGCAAGAATATTAATGACGCTTCCACACAAATCATACTGTCCATCGTTTAACAACTCTCTTATTTGAGCAAATGGATTTCGTATTGCAACCAAACTGGCCTCAACCTCATTTAGCTTGGATGTGTATGTTGTTTTGTTTAGTAGTTGCATCCATGATTAACAAAAAAGCAACATCTTATTGCGTTTTAGCTGTGTTGCGCATAGTACATCATTTTCTTTTGGAGAGATCATTATATTGGTTAAACAATGAGTTTTACTCCACCAAGAAAGCGAAACCATCATTTAGTCTTAGCAATTGCCGTTTGAACATAAGTGACCCACAGCAAAGGCATGGGAAGCAAGGGATGTCATGAATTGTTTTTTCATACTCATCTTCAAACCAACAGTTGCGTCTTTCTCTAGCGTACTTAGGTTTTGGCACTAGTGGTGCATTAATCGAATTGTTGTTGTCAAAAGCCGCACGGTTGTTGGCTACTATAAGGGATTTGCGAATTCTATACACTTTTCTCTCTATAACCTTCATGCAGTATCACTCGTGCTGATATTGATAGTGATATAGTAGTGCTATTGGCTACTATAAGGGATTTGCAAATTCTATACACTTTTCTCTCTATAGCCTTCATGCAGTATCACTCGTGCTGAAATTGATGCTGATATAGTAGTGCTACTTGTGTAGCGAGCAAGGAGGCGTGACTTGTGACTAGGCGACAAGGATCTTCCTCATGAGCATTTGTCCATGTGGTGTAGACTCGCAAGACCTGATTCCATGCTAGAGGAACGATTATCTACTAGGTATAAGTCTGTTGATTGACTAGGATGTCATCATTTAGCACGTTTGGATTTCTTTATTAGAAACAGTGTTGATAATGCTTTCCCGTCGTAATTTAATACCTTGGAGGAAGCATCAAATGTTGTTGAGAAAATTTTAAGAATATGGAACAACAACAACTTTAAATTAACTAACTTTCAAGCAATTGAACAACATTTCCAACAGGCAACGGTTGATTGCTATGATAATCTGCTGACAACTTATACCATGAAGATGCTTGACCGTGCTCATTGCAGACACTCACGTAAAGTAGTTCAAACAGCCGATCAAGTCAATACTCAGCAAAGAAAATGATACGATGAAGCATGTTTGTATTGAAGGGGTGGTTCTTCTTAAACTCACTTAGTTTGAAAACATCATATTTGTGCAAGTGTGTTTTTGAAGTCCATGTGGTCTAAGTTTTGAATGTGCAAGTACAATGGCAATGTGTGATGAAAGATAAGATATGACCAGATTTACGAAGAGATCATGTTCTGATTTTCCTCAAAGCACAGAACAATTTCCTCCAATGTGGATAGCTTGACTGAGAACAAAATTTCATGATACACCCCAAAAAACACTGGACCCAGCAAATAGAAAAGTAGAATGGCGCAACCATTTCTTTAAAAAACCTCAGTAAGGGACCTACTATGAAACTCCGTATTACCACATTACTAAAACTAAAACCACAAAGGCACACATACTGTTCCCATAGACACTAACCACTACATATGGAAACGTGTTCAAAAGAAAATATAAAACAACATACCCTCCATATTGTTCGTGGGAAAGTTTGATTGCTGCTCGACTTCCTTCGCAGTACTTAGGAGAGACAAACCTGTCAAAAAAAAAAGTAAACCATGTTCAAAATGTAACACCATTGAAGCAAGAAGGAACAACACGTAACTTTTGGAGACAATTCAGTAGAAGTACCCTTGAATACACTGCCACCCTCATCAGAATAAATGCCTATATCATCGATATGCGCTTTTTCCTTCATCAAGGAACCCTTCTCCACTGGTTTCTTGAGATATGCTGGGGTCCCTCAATAAAAGACCATGAAAGAGGACTGTATCTTAAACATACTACGAGACAAATTCAGAAACTACAGTCTGCGAATGAATGCAGCATCAGTTCCTTGTCTACACACCTATGTTGTAATCAGTAATAAAAAAAGGACAGCATCGCTACATGGCAAATTAATTACAGCACATTGTTGCTACGGAGCAAGGGTGGCCTCCAAGAAACATTGTCAGAGAAACTGTATTTCAAAAAGAGTTTCAAAACAAAGAGAACATGCATAAAAGGTGCAGCTGAAATGAAAAAAAATTCGGCAAGCAATTGCATTGTAACGACAAGTTGCTGCAGTTTCCTCTCACCTTTCCTAGAAGGAGTGCATGAAGAGAACAGAAGACACAATGCCTCGACGATTATAAGAGCGAGGCAAATAAATCAGCACAACACATAGCCCACTCACAAAGCACGGAAAACAGATTCAAGAACAGTGTCAACTAAATATGCTCAAATATTGAAGGCAATGTACCTTACAAATACTGTAGTCTAGTGAGAACCCATGCAAGGAACCCACATTAGAATGTGAGCGAGCTCATAATAATAAAATTGTTGATTTAGCAAAGGAAATGTAATCCGGAAACCAATCAATCACTTACTACAGTTCTAATCAACCACACGAATACATGATATAATAACAAAAATTTACTGCAATAAATTAGCAGCACAAACTTAAACATACACACAATGATTCACATGAGCTCGAAGTAGCAGTGCCATGTGATGTATATTTCTCTGTTGTAGCATCGTCAAAAACGATTAATTTGTTTAACAACTAGCCTTAAGCTCGTTTCGAAAGCAGCAACCAATGCTCTTGAGTTGGATTCTAGCATATGCAAAGGAGGCTCCCTCACGCACCTGTCGATAGACCTGACTGCATAATTCACTTCACTTCTTCCCTGAAGAGTTCCTACTTGCTACACTTATGCATACATCTCCATTAGATGAACAGTGAAGACAAATTGAACCATGTATGCATATGGTATTATAACTACAATTGCATTACTACACAGTTCTAGAAGTTGTATTCCCTTCTACATTTGTTGTGTGGTGATAATGCTGAAATGCGGTGCAAAATATGGTGGTAGAACATTGAGTGGTCGGACACTAATCATGATTTCCTGGATTTGGAAGGCCAAACAGCTCATCCTGTTGCAATCACATTGTGCATGAGAGCTACCTAATAACATTCCTCTCATTTTCTGAAGATGACAACTGTAGCTTATATGTAGGTCTTGTGAAAAGGACCTACTACATGAGATTTCTAAGCTTTCGAGTGGATAACAAAAGGAACTAGCTGATATGGCTAAAGGCTAATGTAAACGATGCCTTCTCACACATGCTATCACAACACAGTCAGTCATTGCATGTACTATACATGCAACAATACATACTAAGCCTCCAAATTGAGGAAAAAAATCATGCAAAGAAAAGACAATTGCCCTCCAATAGAGCATTGGTTGCTGCTCTACTAATCTACAAATACAAGGTAAAAGGAATCCAAAATTTTCTACACATGGCAATCGCATTACAAAGGTCTTCCACAACTAACCAACAACGTAGATTTTTCCAAAATGTAGAACACCATAACATCCACCAGTATAATTAATGGGACGACACTAAGGACTATTGTTCACCTTTAATGGACAAAATTAGATGATTAAGGATGTGGCCAACGAACATAGATTTTTTAAAAGGAGCTACGAAAGCAAGGTTGGAGGATTTTAGCAATAAATCTTAGCATTAACTAAGAACACTTCCATAAATATTGAAGCATATCAAAAGAAAATAGTTCTAGCCCCCAAATCAGCTCCCTGCTACTACTGCTCATGACTGCTTCTAGGCACGAGCAAGGAGATCATGAAGAATTGGTCTCCACATTTCCAGGGGACAGCTTAGTCAAAACTCCTACTTCAAAGATTAATAAGAAGTACCTATTTTTGATGGGGATGGATGATAGAAGTAAAATGCATGTACTGATACCCCACAAAATAACAAAACAATTAACACTAATGACAAAAAGGCAGTCTCATGAGGCATGAGTATGGCAAAAACACTAGTGTAATGAAGCACACCCTGCTCATTCATAAAAACATGTTTGATATATGCTCAACGTTAATCGCCTACTTCATTATATACAATCAATAGTATAAGTAACAACGATCTATGGTCTTCAAGTACAAACGCAGCGACAACTGAGGAATAAAGATTCACCGTTGGACTGCGAATTGCTATCACAAGATTTGCCCTCCATATAGTTGCCAAACTTCCTCTCGAAGTCTAGCACAAGTAAACCATAAGTACCACAAATGAGGAACACAAAAAGGAAGCGCAAGAAACAAATTGAAGGAAGGGAAGGGGATAAAAAATCAGCAACCTCTCCCAAACGTGGTGCTATCAGTGATTGTCCACCTGCATGATTGTCCCGGATTATGAAGCTACCGCCAAAGAACTTCGGCCTGCTTTCGTAGGACCAACAAGTGAAATCTCATCCCCGGACGATATTACCATTCACAAAGATCCCATTCAGTGAATGATTCCATTGCTGATTGTCGGAAAATAGAAGATCACAAGGTTCAGCTTGTGAATTTTTGCCTCACGCCGATGGATATGTGCAGAGATGTGATACGCAAAGGCACGGGCTCGCAACGCAAGGCATAGGCAACAGACATGGGATCGAGGAATGGCCGCCCAAGTTTCCCACATAATTTTAGATCGACCTGCTGTGAGGGCTCTGCGCTGAGTCTGACATATCCTTGCTTCTTGCCACGAATCCCCCACTGCACACCATCGGATACGTTTACCTTAAGAAATCCGGAGAGATGCGAGGTGCTTACTTTTGTTGTTATTAGCTCCAAATCGCAGAAGGAGTCCGTTACTTCCACAGTTGTGACCACCATCTCATCTGTGACGCTGATACATTTGAAGCCATCCTCCGTCTCCTCACCACAAAGACATGATCATATTCCTGCCGCGGTTGCTTCTCAACGTGGCGCTGATGCTGTCTTCGTAAGAAAGATTAAAGCGGAGGTTATGCTATTCTTCCGTAGGATGCCGACGTGATGAAGGTTTCTACAAGCCTCAGCTAGTGGTCTCCATTAGTTCGAACAGTAACGAGGGATATATTTGTGCAAGCCGTTCGTTCTTAAGACCATGGACACTCCTGTCCTAAGGTGTTGAAGCATGTTTACACATATTGAAAGGAAGAGCCGCACTCCAAATTTTTTGCAGCGACCAATCCGCTACTTTAGACACTACTCTTTCATCCAAAAAGCACAAAATTCCCAGGTCAATGCGTGCTTAGAATTGGCCAACTGCTGTAGCCCAATCTTTTCATTAATAGATTGTGCAATTTGGTCAAACTTAGCCCCAGCGCTTCTCCTTCTCAGACGAGTCTCTGTACGACTAATCACAATTGAAACACGGCTGAGACGGATTCGTAAGCGTTGAGCTTAGAGAACCTTTGAAAAATGCTTAGGTGGCGGTTGAGGAGAGCCAGAGTATCAGCGAAGACTCCTAGGCATCTAGAAGGAGTCTGAGGTTAGCATGTCAAACCGAACCCTTGACAACTATGAACAAACGAACGCTCTCTACTCAATACAAAAAATTGAGCAATTCCAAGCTGGGTGCGCACATATGCAATTCGCTATGCTGAATTGCTACGCCCCCTCGCCCTTGGCTAGCCAACAACTGAGCTATTCAAAAGCAATCTAGTTCGCTTTCTAGAATCTTCGTGAACACTACAACCTAGGATTGCACTCAACCATGGTTTTGTTGATTTCTATAAAAGCTCCTATTGTCCGTATTGGCCTGGAAACGAAGTTGTAGAATTATGAGGAAGCTAGGATCGAAAATTTGAGGGCTCAAGAGCTTCAAATATGTCAGGAGGGGAAGGGATAAACTAGAAACACATGTTTCTCTATGCTTGATGCCTGTTTCTTTGCTTGTTCCTAGTCCCTGGTCCTTATATCCATTGCCTTGATCCGCATTTGCCCCTCCAAGAATCCCAAATTGTGCTCTTTTGAGGTGGACAATCATTTGCAAATCATTCTTATTGGACTTCGAGGACGATATGCATGATGCCCTTTGTGGAACGATCTTACCCCCACCGATGAGGAGGATGACCAGGGCAAGGACCTTGGCTATGAATTCGACGAAAATGGTGCAGATGATTCACAATCTAAATTTGTCATGGCTAGGTACATCGTTTTTGTACTCATCTCAGTGTTGTTTAATATTGTTTTCCCTAGAATCGGTGCCATGTAGTTCAGGTCAGATAGTCAACACTTTTTGTCTTTTGAAAATTTGATTAAGAAACCAATCCCACAACAATAACAACCTTTACTTACTACATGCCTCGTGACAGGACTCTCGGTGAGGACGTAGCCTTCACTTACTATATGCCTCATGACAGGACTCTCGATGAGGATGTAGCACATTGAGTCAGGGATGAGGCGTTGAACACAAGTGGGAAACCAAATGGAAAATCTCGAGGATGACAAAACCCATAATCGCAGAAGATGTAACGAAAGCCCTCGATGGAATGGAACCTCCGGTGTTTCATAGAATCACGAGTAGAATTCAATGTGCAAAACCTTGGCATAATTCATCATAAAACAGAGAAGTGCTGTGGGAGGAGTGGTATTGAGGCCGTTGGTGACAAGCAAGGTGTGGTGCCCATCATGGGAATGCAGTCGATCAATGAAAAGGGTGGTGGAGCTGCGAAGAGGAGGAGCAAGATTCTTAGGTGGGGTTAAGCAAAGAGAGAGAGAGAGAGAGGGTCAAATCGAAAAGCAATCCACACCCAAAATTCAAGGAGAATATAGACCATTAGATCTTTTTCAAGATCAACATCTAAGAGGACACTTGTTTTAATGAGAGCTCAAGAAAGACAAAACATCCCTCTGCCGTAATGATAAATGTTCTTGCATTTGCAAATTGCAACACTTAATACACATGGGACTAAAACTAGCAAATCCAAAAGGGACACAAGCTTGATTGCCATGAGGATTGTCACGTATCTCGTGGAAGGCGATCGATCATCTCCGAGGAGATGGTCAAGGTCCAAGATTGACCCCTGCGGCCTTCTCTATCGTTTCGCATGAATAGCGTGCCCACTCAGAAGTTTAAGTCTAGCGAACTCCTCCTTTTGACTGTGACTCAATCGAAGAATAGAGACTTTAGTGTCCAGTGACAGTTCACCCCTCACACCTGTGCTTTCATAAGGTTCTCAGACTTATTGTATTTCGATCCTACTGGTTCGACTCGGCCTTAGATGTTGTAGCTGCACAAGTGAGGCACATCTGTGCCTTCAGAAGGTTTTTGATCCTTCTCGCTCCTCTCCTCCTTTGTTGTATCTGCACCCCCGATGGCTTCCACCCTTCTGCTGTCACCCTCTTCAAATGCAGTGGGCTGGCATGAATTTTCCAGTTCTGGGTTTCATGCTGCCAACAAACAACTCCGAAGGGCAAGGTTCTCTGCCTCTGGAAGGATGAATTTGGTCTCTCTGCATGCCTCTGTCTCTAATCGTAGGCTATATGCAACCAGCGTCACTGCACCATCAGCGCTATCGACAATGCCCGAGGTGGGTCCGTGAGAAATTTGTAAACGTGTATCTGTTTTAGAGCAGGGCATGTCTTGAGTTTTTATCTTACTGGGAGCCTGTGAATCGGAGGAGTTTCAGCTGATTGAAGCACTCTTAAACAAAAGGAATTTGACAGAAAGGGAAACCGAAGTCTCCATGCAAAATTTGTTAGGCAATGGCGATCCAGCACAAATCAGTGCCTTTCTGGTGCTCCTCCGAGCGAAGGGCGAAACCTTTGAGGAGGTACGGTTGGCTCTCTTGACCTGCAACATACAAATCGTGACGTGCCACAAATAAAATCAAGCGATGTGGTGGATTGTCCAACAGTGAATGTTGTCGTGATATGTCTAATAAACATCAGCAATTTATCCGGAGTATTTGTAAATTCCTGAGCAACGTCTTAAAAGGGATTTCAAGATACTGGAGATGCTCTTTTACTTGGTTTTGCCTTATTATGATTTATGATGCAGATCAGTGGCCTTGCTCGAGCCATGATAAGTCAATGCGTGCCAGTCAATGGTGTGGGTGATGCTTTCGATATTGTTGGAACAGGTGGAGATGGGGCCAACACAGTCAATATCTCAACCGCAGCTTGCATTCTAGCTGCTGCATGTGGTGCTAAAGTAGCTAAGGTATGGTTTATATGTAAGCAGGCTGACGTCTTTCTTTCTGATTTTCAGACAGACTATGTGTTGTAGCATGCATGGGAGAGGATGTATTGAACGCTCAAAGTGTTTGACATGAGATCTATGGGACCCAAAAAGAACTTCATGTCCAACCATTCTCCAAATCTGAATGGGAGACCAGCACTTCTGAGCTGAAGTATAGAGTATAACTACAAAGGCTACACGTGATGTCCCACAACACGGACCGTGAAAGACATTGTGATTGATGAGGATTAACAAACTATGCTTTACTAACAAACTATGGAGTATCTCTTGTTGGCTTACGGTTATCGTGTTGCTGTACACTGGTCAAAGGCTCCTATTAGCAAATTGAAGGTCTGTAAACTTAGTAAAGGAGTACAAAATTCCATTATCAATGGGTGTGTGTGGAGGGGTTACTAATGTCTTCGAAAGGCCAAAGAAGCCTATGAGATCAACAAGTAAGACATTATCTGATAAACCCCCTTTTTAGAGAAATTAGAGATCTCCAACATATCCTTAAAGATATTATGCAAACTGAAGCAGAACACACTTTTTTTTGGGGGGTAAAAGTGAAATGCCATTCAGTAGGAATTTACGTTCATAGCTGCTCCGGAGTGAAGCAGCTATTACTCAAACTTAAAGTAGTAATGAAAAACTTCTAACTGGCCAAAGGAAGGTCTCCAAGGGAATGTGCATCTTGAAGTGACCGATACAAAGAGGAATGAAAGAAATGATAAACACGTACTAAAGCTGGCCCGTACAGTCCAGTGTTACGTGCATGATATAAAGACCACAATAACCAATAACGACACCATGAGAAAAAGTGACCATAGTCCGGCATAGGAGTATATCTGCCAAACAGCCAGAGCTGCCTGCCAAAAGAGATCTTGGGAATCAAGCATGAAGATATCCCCCGAGTCTCAGTCTCCCTCTGATGCGAGCATGTGGGACAAACCGAAGAAGCTATACGCCGAGCAGTGAATAAGGAACTACCTAACAGCGCCACAGGAAGAGTCACTGTCGTAATGGTACCTTACTACCAATTGAGAGATTTATTAAGGTGCCAAAAATGATTTAATGTTCCTAAATCCATGACACTGGGAGTAATAGCTGATAAGCTTTCTTAGCAGAAAGGTCATCAAAAGAAAAGGCAGAATATCTAGGAAGGCCCCGGTCAAATTTCCAATCCATCAAAGGATCAGCTGAAATGAGAGGGGGAACAGGCTGAAAGGATGCAACATTGTGGTGAGGATGCGCCAAATAGGCCGGTGATGCATACCCATACAAAACTGTCTCCTGGCCTGAGGAAAAGAAAGAGTGGCACCTCGGTCATCCACCACATCGGCCACCGTAGAAATACCCAAACGATGCAGGAAATATGCCTTACGAGGCTGAAGAAAAGCTAAAGGAGCAATAAATACATGATTCCCATGGATGCTTTGGAGTCGAAGGGGGTTCCTTGTGTCCGGAGGATGTCCCGACCAGTGTAAATATTGCAGAAGCTGCTGCCAATCATGAATCAGCCTAGTGGAAAAAGGACAACCAGGAATGCGACCATGGAAGTGACCAAAGATAACATCAGAGAGTGTAGGAACCCAATGGCCGAATGCATCTGTACGTAGAGAACCAACCATACAAGCAAGCATAAGGGCCCAAGGCTGCTTTTGCTCTAAAAAGGAGGCCAATAAAACTTGCGTGCCAACATGCAAATGTGAATATTGAGAACATTCAAAGCCGCATGAATATAATTGTATTTGAGAAGCTGGAGAGGCCTATGGTCATGTTTGGTATGCCAAAGGCATTCCAATAATCCTAGTAATAAATTTCTGAATATCTGCAGAGGACCAGCAAATGAGTGGCAGATAAAACTGGACATATGCTATAAGAATGGACTGCACAATTCAAAGACAAACATGCAGCGGCCAAGTTGATAATTTCCAATAATCCAGCTTTTGAAAAAGTTTTTGCAAAACTCAAAATCTCTCTTGCGGCAAGGAGATATTGTGGGAAAGGTCACCTCCCCATCTGTAAGCCCCCATATGAGGAGAGCATGGGGGGCTGAACCTGGTGTCTAAGAGAGAGCCACATGGGCGGCATCATGGCTGCCATGAGGGCAGGGCTCAGACAAGAAAAGAGAGAGGGAGGGGGCTGCCACATGGGCAGCACCTCACAGCCAAGAGAGCAGAAAAGGGGCTGCCACATGGACAGCAAACAGGCTGTTATGTGGACAGCACAAAGACCAAAGTGCTGAGGTGGAGGATCCCTTAAGGAACAGTATGGAACAGCAGCGCCTCTAGTACAAGTGAGTACACTTGGCTGTACGGAACTGGTGCAGGTCCTTGGAT
This sequence comes from Dipteris shenzhenensis, assembly GCF_047967505.1. Lineage (NCBI taxonomy): Eukaryota > Viridiplantae > Streptophyta > Polypodiopsida > Gleicheniales > Dipteridaceae > Dipteris > Dipteris shenzhenensis. The sequence continues at coordinate 16,133,704 of NC_141596.1, forward strand.
GCGTGGACATGGCCTAGCAGAAGGCGGAACCAGCAGGTCTTGGAGGCGCCTGCATGGAGGACATGGAGGAGCAGCAGAAGGGCTGCAAAAGGCCCTGGCAGCAGCACAAGAAAGGAGCAAGGGGGGGCTGGCCCCTTGCCCTTATATAGGGCTGAGCCAACCAAGTCGGCCAGCCCATTTAGGGCTGGCTGGTCGGTCAGTTTGAGGGCTCTTGGAGCCTATAAAAAGAGAGGCCCCGGGCCTCATTTTGCATCCAACAGCTCAGCAGAAAGAGGAGCAGACAGGAGCAGCCTGAAGACATTCCCTTGGGCCTCATCGGTGAAGGAGAGTTGAAGGTGTGCTGCAGACTGATCTCCCTAGGGGCTGGACCTTGGCTGTCTTCTAGGGCAGCAAGGTGTTGTGATCTGGAGGGAGAGTCCACATACGCTCGAAGTCGACCATGCGGGCTGGAGTCTAGAGATATTCGGCAGATAGTAGAAGTACCTTGTACAAAGATTAAAGGACCACGCTCTGGTGGGACTTTGGATCTCTCTCTTTTGTATTGTCTCCATAGATTTGGACGGAAATATATATTCTTTTGGTAGCTTCTATATCTGGCTGGATCATTGTCTATTGATGAGTCACACATCTATGTGATGCACATTAAGTAAAGAAGTTTGTGATTCCACTCCCACACACACACACTATGTGAGCTCTGGGCTATTCTATCAGTCTTCCGCTGTGCGTACCCTCTGTTGGTCGATTTCTAATATGGTATCAGAGCCCAAGTAGGAGGCTCACAGGTGTGGGAGCCTGAAGGCAACCTTGTTGAAGGACGACCCTGATTCAGAAGCTCCTGGGAATCAACTTCCCATGACTGGAGGACAGTGCCCTTGCGAGAAGGAGGGTGACTCAGGTTCAATCAGTTGCGTAAGGAGTTCCTACGGAAGGTTGAGTTTGTTCAACTTTGCTGTGTGGTGTAGCAGCATAGATGTCGATGTCAGAAGCCTCTTTAGCCCCTTCTCTCCCTTCCTTCTCTCCCAGATTTCTTTCTTTCACCATCCCTAACTTTGGAGAGTCTGGGAAACTGAATGGGACAAATTACCCTATGTGGAAGGTGAAGATCCGTAGTCATTTAGTGGCGCTCGAAAGCTGTGGAAACTGACTACGGGAGCCGATGCGAAGCCGAAGGCTATGATGCGGCACCTAATGGTGTCCTAGTTTCTTGGACCATTTGTTGATGGTCTGATTTGCTCATTCCCTGTTGTTTAACTTACGGGTGCATGGTATTTAGTGCCAATGAACCCATAACCCAATCTACGCGATGATTGAATGAAGATGCTCTCTCTTGTATTCCTTAGTGAGCTGTACATGCAAAAATGCTCGGGTGTGATGGAAACAAATGTCAACAGAAGTAATTTAGAGGTCGGTGTTGTTATTGAAAGGGAAACCATATGATGACGGGGGGATTGAGCATCACGACAATTAAACAGATGATCATCATGTATGTGGGCATATACTATGCAACCAAATATGCGGAGATGCCCAATGTGTGGCTTATGTCCAGTGAATGCTTCATAAGGTGTCATACCTTGAATCGGTTCGGTAGGAAGCCGCTTAAGCAAATAGTTTGCAGTGGCTATTGCTTCTGCCCAATACTAATTCGGAAGATGCTTTTCACTAAGCATTACTCTAGCACTATCTGCTAAAGTACCATTCTTCCTTTCAGCTCTTGCATTCTGCTATGGAGTATCTGCACAAGTGAGATACTCATACTAGTAGATGGAGAGGAACTCGAAGCTTGGGAAGATAGAGATGCCCATGCCCTGGCGTTGATCATAGGGACTACGGGGGACTCTGTGCTTCCTCGCATCTAGATGGCTGACACGTCAATAGAGGCGCGGGCGATTTTGAAGGATCTGTACAAGACAAATAACACATCACGTACTAGTAGATGGAGAGGAACTCGAAGCTTGCGAAGATAGAGATGCCCATACCCTGGCGTTGATCATAGGGACTACGGGGGACTCTGTGCTTCCTCACATCTAGATGGCTGACACGTCAATAGAGGCGCGGGCGATTTTGAAGGATCTGTACAAGACAAATAACACATCACGGATCTTGCTTCTTCAGCATCAGCTCTACAACTTGGATATGCATAAAGGAGATTCGGTACATACTTGATGAAGGTCAAGGTGGTAAGGGATCAACTAGCATCGGTTGGTTAGAAGGTGGACTCGTGCCAGTTGGCCTTGATGGTAAATTTTTTTTTTGCGCAAAAAGTAGTGCTAGTTATATTGCTTGAAAACGAGAGTACAAGAGGGCCCAAAGGCCAGCGGGCTGTAATCACAAAACGGCTACAGCCCGTGGTAATAAATACTAATTACAAGCCTCTCAAGGCATAATCATCGGAGTGTGGAACAAACAGCCATGGTGGGGGGGAGTAGTGCCACTGAAGACTCTGAGCAGAGTGCTGGAAGAATAGCTCTCGATGGTCCCAGTCGCGAAGGAAGCACCGTCTCTTCTCCTTCCCTTCCCGGGACACCCCCTGAATCTGATCCCACTGACCCTTGAGCGTGTGAATGATCGTGCTCCAAATGTTCGCTAGGGTCTGGGTAGCAGAAGAAACCTGATCTCCTAAGGTCTGCGCGCATCTGGAAGTCCAGATGTGCCAACCTGCAATACTCCCTATGATCTCCCAAACTGGGTGCTGAGTCATCGCTCCTGCATCTGTCTCTGTCAGATGCCAAGGGAAGCTGTCCATGTATGCCCAGGTGGCCTGCGTGATGAAGAAAACTGGATCCTGCCTAGAGAACTCATAAGCCAAGTGATGTCCCATCTTGGTGCTGCACCAGCAAACGGCTCCCCAAGTGACCGGTCCTAGCTCGGGTGCAGCCCTCGCTAAGATCCCCATGATTCCCTTCCACACTGTCTGAGCATGCGAGCAGCTCCAAAGGCAGTGCTTCAGGGACGACTCCTCTTGAAAACACATCTGGCAGTGCCCCTCCTGCCCCATCTGCCTGAGCCAGCTGCCAACTGGTAGCCCCTTGTGGGCCACCATCCAAAGAAAGAAAGAGATTGTCCTCGGCCGCCAGCTTGCCCAAAGAGTCTTCCAGAATGTCCGAAGAAAGACCAGAGATATCCCTTGGGCATACCAACTATGTGCCTGTGTGGGTAGCCCGCGTTGGAGAGCCCCAAGAGCACGCCTACCAATACGCACACTGTATGAGAAGAAAGGGGTAGGGTTCTTTGAGGTCTCCAGTAGTGGCCAGCGCCACTCCCCTGGGTCCCACTCCACCTCTGTCAAGGAGCAGCCCTCCCAAATCCAGAGTCTCCAGTCCTGGTCCTGCATAATCAAGGGGTCTATATGCCACGTTTTCCCTTGCAGCCCTATGATGCGAAGGCGCTGCTAGGGGAGCTGGGGGTCGATCATGGCCTCTCTGCTCTGGAGATGGCTATCATCGGCGACGGAGAAGTGAATCGAGGAGTCCGAGAAAAGGCCTGCGACCACCAAAGGAATGCCACGGGGTGTGAACTGCCCTAGCCACCTCTCATCTCCCGGGAGGAGCTATTTGGTGATCATGGGAATCCTCCAACCTGCAGGAATGGCAGCATCATTCTCCACTCGTCGAGCCTGGATCCCACGTGCCGTACCTACTGCTGCTGCCCCAGATCGCCTGGGCTCAGCTAGCTATAGACGTCCCTCCAAACCCGGAGCGAGCGCGTGGGCCCATGCGCCCAGAGCGCCCAAGGGATATGGGATCTCTCTCCAAGTTGGCGACCTGTATCATCTGTCACCTCGCTACTCTAGATCAAGGGCTGTCTGTCTATCTCCTCTCGGTAGCTAGGGGGAACCTGAGAGAGGCTGTGTCGCAGCTTCCTCCAGACCAAGACGAGGCTACGGAGGAAGGGGGAACAGGGCTGAGTCAGTGGGGCAGAAGTGAAAATCCACCGGATAGACGGCTGCCAATCACCCCCTCTCTGGGGGGTACACGCGTTGAGACCATGCTGAAGCAAGAGCTTCCACGTCTGCCCTCCTGGGGTCAACCCGCGGATGACTAACTTGCCAAGTAATGCCTGACTCTGCAGTTCTGGATCTATGATGCCAAGACCGCCCTCTGTCTGGGGGAGAATGACCGTCTGCCAGGCGACCCGGGCTCTGGTGGTGTCGGAACCATCTGAGTCAGACCAAAGAAAGTTCCGCACCAGTCTCCTCAGCTGGGCTACACACGATCTCGAGAAACACCAGCAAGATGCCATGTACCAAGCGGTGGCAAGAAGGACATGGTTGACCACAAGGGCCCTGCTTGCCAAGGATCTAGCTTCCGTTGTATGGAGACTAGGACCGGTAAGAACTGCTGAGCCGGTGTGATATCCAGGCCGACCTGGAATCCTAAATAACGTGTCTTCTGTCCTCTAGGGATCCAGCGAAACCCCAGGAAAATACCCCACTGTGAGCTGGCTCCCGGATCCGTAAGAAAACCAACTGACTTATGCCAGTTGATTTTCGCCCCAGCGGCTAGGCAAAAAACCTCTAAGGACAGTCTCACTCGCTCCAGTGACTCAATATCATCCTGCACATACAGGGCTGTGTCGTCTGCATACTCGGAGTCCAGAAGTTCTGCATCGTCTTGAATAGGGAGGCGCATCCCTCTAAGACCAGTGGTGTGGGCTCGTAGGAAGTGAGTCATGGCCTCCGCAAAAAATAGGAAGAGGTAGGGCGCAAGCAGGCAGCCCTGACGCACCGAGCGCTCGAGGGTGAATCTCTCCCCCATCTTGCCGCTGATGATAACCCGGCTGGTGGCCGACCCATAGAGGCTAGCAATACCTCTGATCCACTCGTCCGGGAAACCGAACCGAGAGAGTGTACCTTCGAAGAAGGACCAGTCTACCCTGTCGTACGCCTTCTCAAAGTCAAGAAGGAGTATGGCAAGGTGCTGGCCACTGTGCTGGGCCCACTCCGTCGCCTCTGAGAACGTGAAAATGTTGTCCAAAATGCTGCGATCTTGGACAAAACCAGTCTGGGTGTCATGGATCAAGTCATGTAGCAGGGGGTGGATGTGGCTACTGATCATCTTGGCGAGGATTTTGTAGGCAGTCGGGAGGAGGGTGATAGGGCGCCACTGTCTGATCTCCTGACGGTCCCTCCCTTTGGAGATGAGGCAGATCAAGCCTGTCACAAGGCTCTTTGGCATCTGTCCGCTGGAGAAGATATGCTGGAAGGCTACGAGCAAGGGCTGGTGGACTTGCTCTCAGAAGGTGGTGAAGAAAGCTCTAGAAAGCCCATCCTCACCTGGGCATTTCCACCCATCAATAGCGCTCACCGCATCTTGCATCTCTGCCACGGTGAAAGGGGCGAGAAGGGTTTCACTCATGCTAGGCCGCACGAGCGACGGTGTATACCTCCATACCTCCTCCTTGCAACGGCGGGCACGAGGGTCTGGGGGCTCCTGCTAGAACAGGGATCTGTAGAAATCTGTCGCCAAGTCCCGGACCTCGTCTGGATCTGTCCTGACACTACCATCCTGTGCTCTAAGAGATCGGAGCTGTTCCCCTGCTGACCTCTGGCCATGGGTCCTGAAGAACTCTCTGCACATCCTATCGCCTTTCCTAGCCCAAAAGGACTTGGAAGCATGAAATGAGAACTCTGAGTGTCATTGTGTGATCTCCTCTAGCATGGCTCAGGCTCTAACCTCCTGCCGTCTGAGCTCCTCAGAGCCTGGAGAAGATTGCTGCATTTGCTGTATCGAGGCAAGATCTCGTCTGAGACCCCTCTCCTTTGCCCACCACTGCTGCCTGACCTGAATCGCCTCCTGCTAACAGATGAGACTAGACTTGCCTGAGCTACCTGAGCTGCCATATCCCCCATGGGGTCCCAATCCTGCTCCCACAGGTCCACTATCTTGCTGCGAACCGCTGCTCTGGAGTAGATGGAGTCTGGGATCCGGCACGAGCGTGGAGGTAAGGAGTGAGAGGCTGAGTCCAGGACTAGGATGACTGGGGCATGGTCAAAGAGGGTCATCCCTGGAACCACTCCTGACTCTCCACCTCTGCCTAGCACCCAATCGCTGACATAGAAACGGTCCAACCGCTCCAGGAGTCTGCCTCCCTCCCTCCTGTAACCCCAAGAGAAGTCCAGACTCCCTATCCATCTACGAAAGGAAGGCTCCCTCTAGCTGTCTCGACCTCCCACAGCGAACAAGGAGTCCCAATCTGCCTGCTCCTCCTGAGCAACTCTGGGCCCCGTCCCTGCTGATCCTCTAAGGTCTCAAGGTTATTGAAGTCCCCTCCTACAATCCAAGAATCCATCTCTGGCAATAAGTTTGACAAAGAGCTCCAGAAAGCGGCTCTCCGTTTGAGGTCAGTCGGGGCATAGATATTGAGGATGCCGATGCGGGATCCCTCAATATTCATGCCCACCCAAAGCGCTCGTCCTGGGATCAGGGTGCCAAAACCACACACATGATGAACTAGAGAAGCGTTGATGGAGGTACAGACACCCCCGCTCCTCCCCTGCTCGCCAATAGAAGGTTCCCAGTAGGTGTGGGAGCGTCCTGTGAGGACCTTCCCACACTTACTGGTCTGAGACGCCGAAAGCTTGTGTTCCTGCAATAGGAGCACATCTACCCTTCCCACCAAGGCTGGCTAGAGCTCCTGTCTGAGCACCATCTTCCTGGGGCCGTGGGTTCCTGATGAGAACCTGTTGACGTTCCAAGAGATAATGCATATACTCATGAAGAGGGGAGATGGGCCACAAACAGCTGTCTGCTTGCGGTCGATGTCGAGGTGGTCGGAGGATGTCCAGTGTGCAGACGAAGGTGCTTTTATGAGGGTTTCGAAGGAGAGGCCGGATCATCGGACCCATCCTCTAAAACCTTCAACAGAGGGGAGAGGCCCTTCGTCCCATGGTGGTAAGCTCTCTCTAACCAACTCGACGCCTCCGCTAGGGAAATATTGTAGAAGCCCGCTCCCTCTGAGGTCCTCCACAGGCGGAGCCCTTTCGCGTAGATCCACTCCAGAGGCGGTCGAATAATGACCAAAAGGCGGAATCGTTTGGCGCTGTGGCGCCATCTCAGACAAACGTCACCCTCCTTCCGTTGCTATTGAAGAAGCTCCGCTGCTCTGCTACCGATCCAGTCCTGCACCTGCTCCTGGGACTGATCTCGAATCATCTCCCAAACATTTTCATTCGTCCATTGCTCATTCCCGTCACTGGTGATAGTGAAGGAATAGCTAGGACCATCGTGGGGGGCAAGGACGGACACCTTACCCTCCGCCCCCTTTCGGAGGAAGAAGATGCTGATGTCTAGGCATGCAGGGAAGGAGCTGCATCCAAATAATCCCAAGGTTCTGCTCGGTAAAACTCCAAAGGTAGAGCTCTAGGAGCAGCCCTTGGGTGTGGGGATGAGGATGAGGAGTCTGAACTAGAGAGAGGGGTGCTGGCTGTCGAACAAGCTGGAGTCACGAGTGGTACTGGCCATCTGCAAGGAAGGGCCTCTCCCCTCCACCGGGCCAGGAGGGGTAGGCGCGGGGGAGGTCTGTGCTGGCTTCGAGGCCGCAAGCGGCGCAGGCGGAGGGGGGGGTTCCCTCGAGATCATGCTCGAGGGAGAGAGGGGGGCTGAAACCAAAGGTGCTGGGGGGGATCCTGGAGGGGGGGGAGGTAGGGGGACCGAGGAGGAGGGGGAGGCTGGCTGATCTTCTCCTTCCCTTTCTCCTTCCCCTTACTGGGCTGCTGCTGATTGGTGACCACAGGGGGCTTTTGGTGTAGATGGGAAGGCTTTTTTGGTCCTGTTTTGTTTCCTTTCCGTTTTCTTTTGACCTCAGTCCAGCCTTCCCCTTCGGGAGGGGGTGTCGATGCCTGGCGGGGGGGATCGTGAGTTGCCTGGATGGCGGCCATCTGAGGTTTTGTCCTCGTGAAGCGAGGGCAGGAGCGCGCCTGGTGCCCGAAGCCGTGGCATCTCAGACACTGATCTGGGCAACCAGTGACCATAATGCGTTGCGTCACCACACCTGTGTCCGTCTCAATCTCGAACTCCGAGGGAATACTCTGCGGATCTAGGACTACCACTTTGACACGTGGCACCCCTTGGGCTACCGCCGCATCAACGAAGGTGTCCTGCATGAGCCAGCCAAAGTGCGCCCTCAGGTCCTTGATGATCGGGCGAAGCTCGATTGCGAGGCCTGGGAAAATGAGGGTAACTGGATGGCGAGGAATGCGGACGCGGGCATCGAAGTCCGCTACACTGAAACCCCTATACCATGGGACCATAAGGATGATCTTCCCACCCACAGAAGTAGGGGACCGTCTGACCATATCGCTCGTAGCCTGTGCTGAGGAGAGCTTGAGCCAGAAGATACCACAACCCATGAGTGCAACCTCCTCAATGTGGCTGTCCTTAAGGCAGAGGGTGACTGCAACCAGTCCCTGATGTCTGCTCGTGAAGGGGCGTAGCCAATGACTCCCATAAGCGGATGTCTGGGAGACGTCCGTGGCGGCCTGCTTCACCAAGGAGATGTGATGCTCTATTAGTGTTATCCGGTAGGCTGATGGAGGGGGGGGGCCCGTCTGGGCCACCGGTTCCGGGCTCACGGCCACCATACCGAACCGACAAACTGCGAACGCTCCAAAAGGCGGGGGAAGGAAAGAGGGAGGGATGGAGAAGTACGGAGAAGCGGGGGGGGGGGAGAGGGGGTGGAGAGGGAGCGAGTGGTGGAGGGGGAAAGGAGGAGGGAGGGGGGGGGCAACGTAGCACAGGGCGGGGAAGAGGAGGAAGGAAAAGGGGGGGGTGTGGCAGCGCAGCGCGAGAGGGGGCGGGGAGGAAAGGCGAGGAAGGAAGGGAAGGGGGGGCAGCGTTGCGCAGCAGCGGGGAGGGGAGGAAGGGGCGGGGGGGGTGGTAGCACAACGCGAGGGGGGGGAGGTGGGGAGAGGACGGAGGGGCGGAGAAGGGAGGAGGGGGGGGGATGGCGGGCGGAGAAGGAAGAGAGGGGGACGGAGGGGCGCGGCGGGAGGCGATGAAGAGAGAGGAGGGGGAGGGGAGACGGGTCGCGCAGCGCAAGGGGGGGTAGACGGGAGCGGGGGAGGGGAGGGGCATTCACAGGAGCCTTCTGGCGGGGGAGGATGATCAGCCAAGAAAGTTCATAAGAAGGATCCCTTGATGGTAATGAGGAGGCTACCTCGGAGTTTCAAAAGCTTCGTTATGACTGTGACAGCAGGATAGAGGACCAAACCTCTGACTTTTGAGGAGTTGGGTCCACCATTACTGCTCCAGGAAGAAGCTAGGGAGAAGCTCTACAACAACGACAAAGATGACAAGGCGTTGCTGGCAAAGGATTGCGCTGGCAAAGGGAAGGGCAAGCCTAACGGTAGTAAGTCCAAGAAGGATGACTTTGAGAACGAGGACACTTCCAAGAAGCAGCAGAAGAAGAAGTGCTTCTATTGTGACACGCTAGGCCATTTTGCGAAGGTTTAGAATCGGTACCATCTTGATAAAGCTAATAAACCACATATGTATGTAGAATCAGTACCATCTTGATAAAGCTAATAAACCACATTTTACATCCGGGGCCCAAAGCCCAACTGCCTCAGAGTGGCTGCAATAAAATCCCATGTGATAGTGTCAAAGGCTTTCTCAATGTCCACTTGCATGATCAAAGCATCCTGATGTGTATACTGGCTTAGAAGCAGAAGGATCCCCCCCCCTACACACACATGCACATGCACACACGAACTCGGACACACATATACATATACATACATATGCGTGCGTGCATGCATGCCCATGTGCGTGGCAACTGCGTGCATGCATTTTATTCTAACTATGTTGACATCTATGAAGCATGTTGGAGATCAGTCTTTGGTGTCCTCTACTTTGCTTCATAGGGGTGAGTGCCACATTGATGTTATAGCCAACCTCCCGCTCGTCCGACGTCTCTCTAGGGTGGGCTTGGGGTCTTATGCTTTGCAGTGGCCACTTCGGGTCCAACATGAAGAAGTCTATGATTGTTGTTGAGGTCTTTCTCTGGTAATAGGTCTCTTAAGTATGTGTCTGTGTCTAGTGGCCTTGGACATGAAGAGGGCAGGTCCAGATAGTCAACAGCCTGAGACATGTCTAGAAACACCTATTTGAACATGTCATATCGATATTACTTCGGATCTCACTGTACCTACCGAGCCACCGGATTAAAGCTTTGTTTGATTATCTCATATGTCTTAGTGACACCTGCATGTCCAGCCATGGGAGAGGAGTGCATTTCTTGCAAAACCGGCTATCTATATTGTGAGCCTGGCACTAAATAAATCCCGTCCTTGCACCACAATAGCCCATTATGCAATTTGAACTCTGGATGACCCTGGCTAGAATGCTTTTGCAAATCTGAAAATATGGGAGCTGCCTTAGAATTATGCATATGCTCTTCCTAAATGCCATGAATCCACTCCTGATATATGGTATAGCAGACAAATTGCAAGCTCAGCAGATCCTGGACAAGGCATCTACAACCACATTTTCCTTCTCCTCTGTACTCAATGTCAAAAATAGGATTGAACTGCAGCCAATCACCTCTTTTGCTTATATGACAAATTTGAGTGAGGAAGAATCTGAGTGTCCTATGATCTACGGATAGTGGTGCCATTTCTTGAGAGCGTGCAAGATAGCCAACACCTCCTAATCATAAATATGGTAATGGAGTTCCTTGGCATCAAACTTCCTGCTTTGAAAAGCTATTACCCTGTGTTCCTGCCTCAGAACAACCCCCAATCCTTTGCCATTGGCATCTGACTCCACAATGAAAGGACATGAAAAATCAGGGCATACCAAGACAGGTGCACCGTGCATGAGTGAGCAAATTTTAGATCTTTGAAACTGTGTTGTGCTTCCTTTGACGACAGAAAAGTATCCTTCTTCAAGAGGTCAGTAAGAGGAGCTGCCCTTGTGGCAAATTTGCGAATAAAGTGCTTGTGAAGGAAGCAATCCTCTCAACTGGGTGGGGTTCTGTGGCTGTGGCCAATCTTTAATGCATTTCACGTTTGCGGGATCCACCTGAATGTCATGTCTACTCACAATATGCCTAGGTACTCAACCTCCTCTGCCATAAAAGTGCATTTGCTGGCCTTTGCATAAAGCTGATGCATCTTTAGAATTTCCAGCACCTGCTTCACATGCTTAATATGCTCCTGCCTATCCTTGCTTGTAAATGACGATGTCATCAAAGAAATGTTAGAAATCGACCAACAGAGGGTACACACAGCGGAAGACTGATAGAATAGCCCAAGATCTCACATAGTGTGGTGTGGGGTGAGGAATCACAAACTTCTTAACTTAATGTGCATCAGATAGATGTGCAGACTCATCAATAGACAATGAACCAGCCAGATATACAAACCACCAAAATAATATATTTCCGTCCAAAGCTATGGACACAATACAAAAAAGATAGATCCAGAGTCCCACCAATGGTGTGGTCCTCTGATCTTACCACAAGGTACTTCTCCTATCTGCCAGCTATCTCTAAACTCGAACCCGCGTGCTCCACCTCGAGTGTATGTAGACTCACTGTCCAGATCTCAGCACCCTGCTATCTTGGTAGGCAGCCTAGGGTTCAGCCTTGTGAGCTAAGTCTTCAGCAGCACCTCCAGCACTCCTTTACCTCCTGGCCAAAGGATGAGGGTAAGCTGCTCCTATCTGCTCCTCTGATGGCTGACCTGCTGGATGTGAAGAATGAGGCTGGATGCCTCCTTTTATAGGCCCAAAGGGCCCCTTGAAGTGGCCGACTGGCCTGCCCTAATATGGCCAACCAGTCTGCCATAAAACCGACCCCACAGGCCCTTATTTGTTGGGCTGTGGGCACATCTCTATGGCTGTGTGCTCCCTGCCTTTAAGTGGGGGACCCAGCCCCCCTTCCTTTGTGTGCCAGCCCCCTTCCACTCCCCTCTATGCATGGGGCTGTGGGCTGGCCTATGTGGCCGACCAGTTTCTGGCCCTATATAAGTGCAGGGTGCTGCCCACTGCAGCCCCTCCCTTCCCTGCAACAATTGTGCTGCTGCCCAGTGCCAGGCCCTCTTGCAGGCCCTTTAACCTGCTCATAGCCCTTCTCATCCCAGGCGCTTATGGCCCGGGATTCTCTGTGCACCTGCTGCACCAGATCTGCCCTCTTGCAGGCCCCCTCCATCCCTTGGATGCCCCGCCATCTGCACTGTAATTGGCGCCATCTGTTGCGGCCTTCTTCTCTTGTGAGGTGCTGCCCATGTGGCAGCCCCCCCTCTCTCTCTTCTCTGGGCATCTTCTGCCCTAGGTCTCCCTCCCCCACACTCTCCTCATATGGGGGCTTACAGATGGGGAGGTGACCTTTCCAACAAGAAAGCCAACACGATTCTGAAAAGAAGTGGATGCAATATCTTGTTCATCAGCGCCTGGAAGGTGGCCCGTGCATTCGTCAATCCAAAAGGCATCACCTTGAATTCATACAAGTCCGCCGTCTTGTGCTCATCTCCTTCTTTCACCCTGATTTGTGGTAGCCAGATCTCAAATCTATCTTTGTGAAAAATAGAGCACCGTTGAGTTCATTGAACAGGTCATCAATCCTAGGGATTGGAGCCGCTTGATACAATAGGAAATCTGGGGAATGGTGCTGCTGCAGATTTCTTGTCTCGTTTAAGTTTTTTTTCAGAATCATACGCAGTCCCATGAGAGCTGCCCATTGCATCCTTATATCTGTTGGCATACTTAGGCTCAAAGAGCTCTGCGAGCTGGGCAGCTTGCTCAATGGTCTGACGGTTATGTGCCCTCACATCTACAGCCAAAGGATGGCGCAGTTCGTGTATAAAACACAGCAACTTGCCATTTTCAGATATGTCCTGCACAAACAAAGAAAGCCTCCAAAAACGCTGCAAATACTCCCGAACCGTTCCAGTATGTGATAATGCATAGAACTCGGCTTAGTACTGCTCTAATATGAGCGAGGATACAAAAGTGGTGACCATGAGTTCTTTGAATCCTATCTAGGTGGTTGGCTTCTGCCACCGCATGTGAGCATAATCATGCATATGCATGCTAGCAAAAATGATGCGATCCTCATCAGACTTGGGATAGAAGCGGAGATAATCTTCTAGCTTCATGATCCACTCTTCCAACTCATTTGGAGTGCGCATGTCACCCTTGAATTTGTGCACAGCGAGCTTATCCTTGACATCTTTTGCTGCATTGTTTCTACTTTGGCTACTCCCAAATGCACGAGCCTCATCACGCTTAAGGTTCATGTAATGATGAAATGGCCTCTCCTCTTGGATGGACACAGGTAAAGCACTATAAGAGCACAATGCCTTGGGCAACATATCATCAGTCTCGGGCTGCTGTTCATAGTCAACACTCTGATGAGATGAGCCAAAACTCTGACGCATGGGCTGTGTATGGCTATAAGTATTCATCGGTGGTGGAATGGGAGCATGAATCCTTGGCAGTGTATACCCGCCCAATGGATCTTGCTGTTGCAAGGACTGCATACCAAAAGGTTGAGAGGAGTATTGACACCTCTCCCACTGTTGTGGATTTCCAAGTGAACCCAATGTTGGAATGGTCACCTCCCCATCTGTAAGCCCCCATATGAGGAGAGCATGGGGGGGGTGAACCTCGGGTTTGAGAGACTGACACATGAGCATCAGCATGGCTGCCATGTGGGCAAAAGAAAAGAGAGAGGGAGGGGGCTGCCACATGGGCAGCACCTCACAGCCAAGAGAGGAGATGGCTGCCACATGGACATCAGCAAGGCTGTCATGTGGGCAACACTGCTCAAGACATACCTGGACATGGTGCCACATGGCGGATGACATCAGCAAGGGTACAGCCACTGTACGGATCAGTATGGGCTGCTGCAGGGCATTATAAAGAAGGTGTGCAGAGTGCGCCAGGATCCGGACAAGGGCTGAACAGAGGCGGAACAGTAGCAGCATGGAGTCGCACTGTTGCAGCAGGTATTGGGCAGGTCTATGGCTTGTAAACAGGGCTGGCAGGTGGCGGGGTAAGCAGTCTAAGGGGCTGGGCCCTGCATGGAACAAAGGGCCAGCAAAGGGCTGGATAGGCAGCCAACCAGCCAACCAACTGGTTGGTTGGTTAGGGCTGCTACAGACCAGCCAGTCGGCCCAATTAGGGCTGGCTGGTCAGTTGGTTCTGGAGGGCCTTGTGCCCTATATAAGGAGGGCCTTTGTGCCCTCATATCTCATCATTTGGAGCAGACAGGAGCAGCCGGCTTCATAGGGTTCCCTGCTATCAATTTTACTGCTTCAGATGGTCGTCCGTACCACAGCCTGGAGCCGTACCTTCGTACTTCCCTTCGTCAACACCTTTCTGTACCCCCCACCCATACCTAGTCCTCTCGTACGTACCTCTCCCCCCGTCCGTACAGCCCATACCATACAGTCCATTAGTAGCAGCCCGTACCTCTCCGACCATACCTCTCCCTCCGTACCCATTAGAAGCAGCCAAACTAACCCTAACCCCGAGTTGGGCTAAACCCCCAACCCAACCCGGGGGTTAGGTTAAGCTAGGGGGTTCAACAGACAGCCAATTATGGACTGGCCTACCCTCTCCTCCAAGTTCCCCTCAACTCCTTCAACATCCATTAGGACTCGATACTCTACAGTTGCAGCCATGGCACCCTCTCCATATGCACGGAATTACCAGCAAGAAGGCTTAAAACGACCCATCCTCAGGCAACAGGATCAGATGTTTTATCTGTAGCAGGGAGTTAGAGAGCTACGATTGGAACTGGCAGAAGTAAAGACCCGACTTCACATTCTGGAAGGGCCTGGTAAGCAGGCAGTAATTGATGAGGCTGTAAAATCTTGTAAGGATTCCCCCCCTACCCTGCAGCCAGTCTCTACAGTCAAAGATCTTGTTCACATTGAAGTACATACTGCTAAGAAGGAAGTGATTGTGGAAGTGGACAAGAAAGCAAGTAAGTCTGATATTCAAACAGAGATTAAAGAACACGAAGCTAGATGTGATAATGCGCTGAAGATTAGAATAGGGGGACTCCCAGAAGATTGGTACAAAGAGGAAGACACATAGTGAAATATTGACAAAGATCAAAGCAAGCTTGCCCAACATTGAATGGGTGGATGATGATGAGCAGGATGATTACGACTCCAGGCCAGCTTCTATTTCGCACTATAAAGGTCATGCAATCCTTACACTGAACTCAAAAGACATGCGGATCAAGCTTCTTCGACAATCTTACAAGTTGAAGGGCACCAAAGTATGGATTGCAGAGTAGCTTACACAAACTCAACTCAAGATTAAGGCGACTGACTTAGCTAAAGTCACGGATGCCAGAAAGGATGGAAAATGGCAGTTTACCGTGAAGGCGTAGCTAAATAATATGGGTTTCTTTTTGCACTCCTTGGGAGCTGCCATGTGCGCTCCCTAAAGCAGATGTACTAGAGGGTTTCTTGCTGTCCCATAGACCTTTTGGTCTCCAATGGACATTAATAGACTTTCTTTCTTCCTCAATCCAAGCATCACAATTGAGGATTTGCAAGCACAGTAATGTAGGTGCTAGTGCGGCTATGGAAGGATGTCATGGCATGGGGCCATCTATATAATAAAACCATTGGAATTTTAATACCAAAGGAGGTTTCAAGTTTGCCTTTAAGGGTTCATTTGAGTGGAAGGGTCATTCTGTGAGTCTTCTTTGAAAGTTTCATGGGGTCTGGATGAAAGTGAAGATTGAAAGGATGGTCTATATTTGTGTCTTGTTGAACAGTATAGTGATTTGCTTTCTTCTCAAACTGTTTTCCAGTCAAGATTTTACTGTGGCTTTGTATGAAACTTGCAGCAAGGCAACCGTTCTAGCTCTTCAGCTTGTGGCAGTGCAGATGTTTTGGAGGCTCTTGGAGTAGCAGTTGATTTGGGACCTGAGGTGAATCCTTGCATTGTGTTTCTCGTCCATTTGTTGTTATAAAAGGCAGCTCCAGAGTCTTTAAACGCTCCAAAAAAGCCAGAGTGCAGCCTAAGATTTTGAGTGGCTTTTCAAATTCC
This sequence comes from Dipteris shenzhenensis, assembly GCF_047967505.1. Lineage (NCBI taxonomy): Eukaryota > Viridiplantae > Streptophyta > Polypodiopsida > Gleicheniales > Dipteridaceae > Dipteris > Dipteris shenzhenensis. The sequence goes on from NC_141596.1 coordinate 16,149,714, forward strand.
AGATCCTCTGTTCCCAATTGTCTTTTATTTTCTATGTCTTGAGACCCTCCCAGGACCCCATACTTGCATTTTGTATTCTTCCAATATGTTCTCTCTTTAATATGAGTAATTAGTTTGTGTGGCATACATCAACATTTGCTCATGCTAATAAAGTGTGCTTTGATGTAGGGAGTAGCTAGATGTGTGAGGGAGGTAGGTGTTGGTTTTATGATGGCAACCAAGTTCCATCCTGCCATGAGAGTGGTTGCCCCAGTAAGACGGTCACTGAAAGTTAAGACTGTATTTAATATCTTGGGTCCCATGCTCAATCCTGCTCGTGTGCCATTCGCCGTTGTCGGTGTCTACAATGCCAACCTTGTGAGTTCTCTCATAAATTCTGCATTTAAGTACTTCATTTATGTCATGATCGGTATGATGGACTCTGAAGAGCTAGAAGGATTACTGACTCAAAAAAATTTCTGCAAAGGTTTTAAAAATGGCAAAGGCTCTTCAACTGTTTGGAATTAAAAGGGCTCTTGTTGTGCACTCCGAAGGATTGGATGAGATGAGTCCACTCGGTAGGATTTTGTGCTTATCTAAACTACCTTCTGCATATTCATGAAGCAGTGTGTATCAAAACGAATTGTTATAAATTTAGCATTAATGTGGATTTTGTCCTTATCTAAACTATCTTCTGCATGTACATAAAAAGTGATCTAAAAGAGGAAACTATTGTATGGGATACTGTGAAAGTCAAATTTTGATATAGCCTGCAAGCTTGGATGGCACAATCCAAAAGTAGCTAGTATGGAAACTGGGATAACGATATCTTCCACATAATGCACACATTCTGTTTGGAAATGGTCCTGGTCCCTGGATTCATCTAGATATATGCTTGCTGTATTAGCAGACGTACAAAATTTACCTTCTGAAGTTTTCCAAGTTACAGTCTGCGGACATTGTGGTAACTCATGTTAATTGTAAGCGATCATCACCAGTTGACTCTCTCCAAGCCTTTTGGAAGCGATCAAAATGTAGTACTGTCTTTCATAGACAGTTGTAGCTTGGATGAGAGATGTAGAGTAGTTTTTTATCAGCCTTCTTTTTGGTAGAGAACTTTCTATATGTTCCTAGATTCATCTAGAAATGTATTGTGTTTTTCTCTACATTGATGAGGAATGCGAGAACTAGTAGTCTATGTTTATTTTGTCATTTATCATTGGTAGCATGTCCTAAGAAAGAGGCTTGAAAGCGTTCATAACTTGTTGGCACTATTTATGTAGGTCCTGGCTTTATTTTGGAGGTTACTCCTGACAAAATTACTGAACTCAAGATAGATCCATGTAAGGTCTCTCGTTTTTCCTTTTGTTAGTTGGAATATACTCTTCCTTCTCAAGCGTCTGTTTCAATGTCATGTTTTCTGCTTTTGTGTAAGTTTTTATGGGTACTTTCTTGCAAGTAATGGTTGTTTAAGGATGGATGCATACTGCCAAGTTGGTAGTTCTTCCCTACTCATATTTTTCATGAATCTGAAATTTGGAGTTGTGCAGTCTCTTGCTGATGGGACTTTATGAATGATTGCAATCTGTTTCTAACTCTGGCAACTCGTTTGCTAGTGGATTACCAAATCCCACGATGCAAATTAGAAGATTTGCAAGGTGGTGATCCACCTCTCAACGCAAAAATTCTTCGTGATGTTCTTGGAGGAAAGGAGGGGCCGATTGCAGATGCTCTGGTAAATTTCAGTTTCCTTAGTCTTTAGAGGCATGACCTAGGTCATCCATTACACGCTACCTTTATACACACATAAAAGCACCTAGGCATACAATGAGATGCAATTCAGCAACATATGATGCATATATTAGCATGGATGTTTGTTTTCGAGTGCCAAGAGTTCAAATTGCAATGCAGTACGCATAGTTGATTCGTGTATGTGTAGTTGTTTTTAGCATTTGAAGGATTTGATAGGCCCTTGTGAACATCCAAGAAATAACCACTGCCCCCCCCCCGTTCCTCTTTCCCCGGGTGTTTTTCTTTTTCTTTTGGTGCTCATACAAGATACAAAATTTAATTTATGTAAAACATATTTGAAATGTGAAATTCAGAATTTGAAATGTAGTTATCCTTGAAAACATTAGTCTTTATTACATATGCTGCAGAAATGATGAAGCTCATAAAGATCCAACTGAAATTTGAAACTTCAAAACAATCAAACCTAATCCGAATATCATGTCATTCAATGATCGAGCATCAACCTTGGTGTTGCAGAGTAGGCTCATTCCTGATTAACGCATATAAAATCTTAGTCCACATTGTCTTTGTGCAAGCTGGAACCTCTTGTGAAGCTAAGTATCTTATTTCCGTCTCACCAAGTCAACAATCATGAACAAAAGACCTAGAAAAGGTAGCTGATAAGGAATGCATTGGTCGAAAGCAAGCCACAACATGAGGGACTAGTATGCAAGAGTCTCTTGAGTGCTAAACTTGCTTTGTAAATGCCAACATATGTGGTATTGGAATGTTTGGTTTAAAATGAAATGTGCTAGTTTAGGTGAGGAAGGGGGCCTTAAATTAGTCTCTAAGATAGGGTAAAGTTGTAAAATACTTGAGCGTTGGCATTTGATAAGAATTTATAGAAGATCATATTTGACATGACAAGTGAGCTTGCACAAGTATATGCTGCAAAGTACTAATGCCTTTTCTAAGCGTGGATTGTAGATCTTAAACTCTGCAGCAGGGCTGATGGCCTCTGGCATGGTGAGAGATTTAGCACAAGGGATACATCAAGCGAGAGAGACTCACCGATCAGGGAAAGGTTTGAAGGTTCTTGATGCATGGATCCAACTTTCACAGGTAATTTTTGTCTCACAAAAACCTTTTTTCTTGTTCGCATGCATCCGTGCGTGCGCGCGTGTGTGTGTGTGAGAGAGAGAGAGAGAGAGAGAGAGAGAGAGAGAGGCCTCGCAGGCCTATGGGACAAAGTACATCAAACAAAAATAACTTATACAAGCCTCGAGGGGCTGAAGCAAAGGGTGCTATGGTAAGCTAAAGCACAGAGAGAGAGAGAGAGAGAGAGAGAGAAAGAAAGAAAGAAAGAAATTTTATAAAAGTCTTCGGGAGACCGTGAAGGTCTATGAGACCAAAGATAACTAGTACAATGAGCATAACGATGGCGGTCTCAAAACGGTGACCTCGCACACAGAGAGAGAGAGAGGGGGGGGGGGTGTATTAACGTCTTCAGAAGACCTCGCAGGTCTATGAGACAAGATGCAAGATATATGTAACCCATACAAGCCATTGTGGGCGCTGACTAAGGCCCTTGCTGAGTACTAAGTGCTAAAATGCTAAATTGCAAATGTGCGAAAAGCTAGTACAAATTATAGTAGGAAAAAACAGGAGTAGTCAACTGCTAAGAACCAAAGCTCCAAGTACATGTGGAGGCATATAACCCGGCTCCCTGGTGGTCCTCTGATGTGATGCAAAGAGCTCATGTATATGTGTTTGTTGGGTTGTGTCCTGCGGTGGCGGGGGCGCGCTCTCTTGGATATCTGTATCCGATGGGCTACATCGAGAGTAATGCCTCGTGTCTGGCGGTCTCCTTTGAGGAGGGTGAGATAGGTCGAACCTCAATCGTGCGTACTTTGGTCGTCCCACGTGTCGTGTGTGGTCTCCGTGTCTCTCGTCGAGCCACATCGTGGTGACAGGCCTCACTGCTGATCCATAGTGCTCTCATCTCCTCGAGCTCCTCCCCCACAATCTCATCTAGTGCTGACTCAGACGCATAAAAATCGGTGACGCGTGTTTGTGCTCGGTCTAGCTTGGTGTCCTGAGGCATCGATTGTAGCTGATCTCTGGCCTGCCGCACAAGGGAATCTCTGTGTCTCCGCATCGCAATCAGATAGAGCCCAATGCAAACCTGGTTGGGGAAATGTATCAGTCGAGTGAGTGGTCCGAAACCGAGCCCCTCCTGAAAGAGACAATGGTATCGCCCTCGGATCTCATAGTAGGCCCAACAAACACATAGAAAATGCTCCTCTGTCTCGACTTCCCCCATCGTGCATAGTCTGCAAACCTGTTGCTCTCTAGGTATGCCAGCCGCTCTCCCAGCCTCAATCCGCAGTTGGTGGGATGAGACTCGTATTTGTCTGATAGCAATCTGCAAGGCGTGTGAGACTCTCCTATCCTCGATGTACTGGGGCCTGATGATGAGACCATGGTCCGATATCCTCAGAAAGTGGTCATGAAAGAACTTGGTCTTAGTGGGAAACTCCTGACCCCCCCCCCCCCCCAAGCCCGAGAAGTGTGAAGCTAGAGAAGGTCTAACGGTATGATACGGTTAATCTCATTATGTGGAAGGAGCTCTTGTAGTGCATCCATGCTGTACCGAAAGGGGGGGAGCCTATCCATTTGGATACCGTGGCTATCAAACCAATTGGACACCCACGCATACCATGCTGTATCAAAGCCTCTCTCTGCCACGTGTCAGGATGACTCCAATGCCAGTCTCGGTAATCTCCATTGAGGTAGGGCCCAAACTTTGTGGAGAAACGTCACGGTTTGGAAGAGGGCGTCCACCTGGAAAGGTGTCATGGTGAACTCTGCCTGCATGATCTGATGGGGGACTGAAGGCTCACTCCGATCATCCTAGACCCCATGATCACCTGTAGCCTCTCAAATCCCTTCTAGTCAATAGCTGAAAGGTCATTCCCCCAAAAAGGTGCTACAAACATGGCAATTGGTCTCACGAGAGTGTAAAAAAACCAGCTCTTCATCGGTGGATCCTGGAAATGGGCCTGGAAACACTATCTCTCTAATCGGGCCAGGGCTCCCTTTCCTTGTGTGAGTCGTGCTCTGGCGGCATGGGTCATAGTGAAGCCTGGTCCCATGAATACTGCCCCTAGGTACGTGTAGGACTGCACTATCTCCAGTGGCTCTCCACGGTAAGTGAAACTATGTCGACGTCGATGTTGATGAAGCATTGCTTGGAAAGAGTTGAAGATCATAAGCTTGGTTTTTCCAAGGTTGACTATCAGGTCCCTCTCTCTATAGAACATCTCCAAGGCCTCCAAGTGTTTCTACAAACCCTCTGCTGAGGACGAAATGAGGACTATGTCATCTGCATAAAGTAGTATCTGTACCATCAAATCAGCCAATAGGGAGCCCTCTCCTCCTAAGCGATCAATAAACGATGTGATCTCATCACTGTATAGTTTGAAGAGAGTCAGTGAAAGGGGGTATCCTTGCTTCACCCCTATGGTGCTCTCAACCCAATCTAAAACCCCCCCAAGAGTGCGGGCTCACCCTTTGACGGACTCGTATAGACTCATCACTTCCTAGATCATGACCTCTGGGAGATGCAACTCCTATAGTCGCCTGATCAGGCGAGAGCGAGGGACAGTGTCGAAAGCCTTCCGAAAGTCCACGAAACAAGTGTAGACCTTCTGGTGTCTCGACTTAGCCTCCTCGATGATGGTTCTCAGGGTAAAAATATGGTCCAGTGTGGAATGCTGCCTCCGGAAGCCTGCCTGCTGCCCAAGAGCCCGTTGTCCATGGTCCTCTGTATAACTGTTGATCGCCCTCTCCAATATCGATCCATAAATCTTAGCCAAAGTGTGGCCATAAGAGTGCGGTAGTTCCCAGTATCCATGGGGTCCCCTGCCTTATGTATTGGTACAATGGTGGTAGTGCTCCAAGTAGGTGGGAATCCGTGACATACTGCATGGTTGAACAACTGTGCTAGAACCGGGGCCAAGACCTCTTGTCCATGTGCAAAGTGCTCTGTGCGTAGCCCCTCATGGTCTGGTGCTCTCCGGTTGTGCAGACGAAGGAGGGCATTCCTTATGTTCTGCGCAGTGAACAAGTGACAAGTAGTGGGTTTGGGCATAGAGGACAAATTTGGTGGCATTTGACCTGGGATATCGTATAAGGAGCATGTATATCTGTGCCAAATCTCTGGGTCTGTGATGGGAATGGGCCGTTTCCCCTCTGATAGGACTCCCAAGCCGATAGTTGGGTCTCCCTCTCGAAAGGATGCGACCACCTCATCAATCTTGCGAGTGAGAAAATTCCGCTTCTTACGTCGTGTCGTCCAACGTGAGATGATGAGGTCATGTGTCCCAGGGACTGCTCGCGTGTGAGGTGAGCTCGCATCTCCTTGCACTTATCATCATACCAGGGGTTCCGAGGCATCTTCCGAGGCTGGGCATGTGTGGGTTGTGTATCATTGAAACCAAAGTGGCTGAAACTTGAGCAAGGTCTACCTCTGCTCCGTGTAGGGTCAGAAGCTCTCGAGCTAAGTGACTCGCGTAGACTAGATCGAGAGTCCGGTCAAAGTGAACATGGGTCTGAGTAGGCACACGGAGGACTCTCTCTGTGACTGGCCTGGTGGTGGAAATACAGAATGTCAGGTATGAGTGATCTGCACCGAGTGGGGGAGGGGGTACTGCAAAGTCGTGATTCTGAGATGCGAAGGCAAGGGAGCCCATCAGGTAGTCCACTGTACTTAATGTAAAGCACTCTTATCTAATTTCTACTGCAGATCACGGGAGCACCATGAATAACCTCCCAGCCAAATCTTGTTGAGGCTGACGAGCATACAGAGATATTCCGTTCGAAATCATACGTGAATAATTTCCTTCTCTTCTCTCTCTAGCCTCAACAAGCCCCAATTCCCTAGATAGATCTAGATGCCACATGTCATCCATATAGGGCCTTCCTAATGCAACATTTCACCCCTCTCTTGGGATGCATTAAATTCTTTGCCCCTAGGCACAACCTTTGCATTAGGCCCTTGGCCTTAGATCTACCTAGTCTAGTGCTATCAACCCTCAGCTAGGACCTTGACATTAATTCCCTCCCGATCATTTACATGAAGCGCAAACAAATATATTACAAAGATATATCCTTTAAGGGAAATGTCGACTGATTCTTCTGAGGTCATGCTACCTCGGCTAGAGCGTAACATTCCTTCCCTCTTCAGACATCAGCGTCCTCGATGATAAAGTCTGGGAACACTCTCCGCAAGTGATATACGGATTCCTAGGTAGCTTCGGATAGAGGCTGACCATGCCATGCAACCAACACCGTGGGTATCTTCCGATTTCGTATTTGCATTGTTCCTCGGTCCAGGATTCTTGTTGGTTTGCGCCTTGCAATATCCTCTATCTCCTGAAACAAAACCACACCTTCGATTAGTGAGTCACCTATATGTAAAAATTTCTTTAAGCGCGAAACATGAAAAACCAGGTGCACCTTACACCCCTATGGCAATTCTAATTTATAGGCTACACTGCCTATTCTCTTTAGAATTAACCACGGCCCACAGTATTGAGGTGATAACTTAGCACACTCTCCTGAAGTCAATGACTTCGAATGCGAAGGAATTCTGAGAAAAACTTTTTCTCCTTCCTTAAATACTCTTATAGACCGGTTTTCATCCGCATACACCTTGGCTCTATCCATAGCCTGGCGGATATTAGCTCTCGCAAGTGCTAGCATCTCCCGCATCTGAACCACAAAGTTCGCGGCACTAGGCACTTTCTGAGGTACTCCAACTATAGTTGGATTTGCTGGTCTATAACCATAGTTCAGCTCAAATGGACTGAACCCTGTAGAGGAATGTTTTCTATCATTGTAGGCAAACTCCAACAATGGCAACCACTTATCCCATGTATGTTGCCTCAATGACACATATGCCCTCAGCATATCCTCTAAAGTCTGGTTGACTCTCTCCGTTTGACCATCCGTCTCAGGATGATCCCCACTACTCATTCCCAACTCAGTTCTTAGTGTCTCAAATACCGCTGTCCAAAAATGACCGGTAAATCTAACATCTCTGTCTGACACTATGGATCTAGGCAATCCATGCAGACGAAATATATGTCTGATGAACAAATCCGCCACTTGCGGGGCACTAACAGACTCCCTAGTCAGAATGAAGTGAGCCATCTTGGTTAGACGATCAACCACCACAAGGATAGAATCATACCTTCCTTGCGTCGTTGGCAGCCCTACAATAAAGTCCATGGAAATGCTCTCCGACTTACTTAGTGGTATTTTCGAGGGCTGTAAAAGTCCGGGTGGCTTCACTCGCTCGGCCTTGCTTACCTAACACGAGAAACACCGTGTCACATATTCATGAATATGCTTTTTCATCTTTGGCCAAAAGAAATCTCGCTTCACGAGATCATATGTCTTCTCGACTCCTGGATGTCCCGCACACGGGCTATCATGGCACTGTCGAATGACTCTCTGCCTGAGATCATTCTGACTAGGTACTACAACCTTGCCATTTCTTTTCAGCATACCATCACTTATGGTATATCTTGCATAAGTTTGGCCTTTTCTGGATGCCAGGTCATCCTTTTCATTTTCCCCGGGTTTTAACACATGAGCTTTAGGCCATAAGCTCTGGACAAACTCGTCCACTTTTTGAGTTTCTCTAATCTCGGTCATTAGAGCACTCTCTAATACCGTAAAACTCAGGTTGTGCATAATGCGAGACAACGCATCAGCCACCTTATTATCTTTTCCTCTTCGGTACCGAATCGTTAAATTAAACTCTTGCATGAGCTCTGCTCACCTAGCTTGGCGGCCCCTCAATTCAGGCTGTTTACAAAAATGTTTCAGAGTATCATGATCCACATCCACATAAAACTCTGAACCGTACAAATAATGCCTCCATGTTTTCAAAGCATGGATAACAGCATACAACTCCAATTCATGAGTTGGCCAATTCCTTTGAGAGGGAGAAAGCTTCTTGCTTTCAAAGGCTACTGGCCTTCCCTCTTGAAGGAGGACTGCTCCTACCGCAATGCCACTTGCATGGGTTTCTAGGAACAGCGCTCTAGCCGAGGTAGCATGACCTCAGAAGAATCAGTCGACATTTCCCTTAAAGGATCTATCTTTGTAATATATTTGTTTGCGCTTCATGTAAATGTTCGGGAGGGAATTAATGTCAAGGTCCTAGGTGAGGGCTGATAGCACCAGACTAGGTAGATCTAAGGCCAAGGGCCTAATGCAAAGGTTGTGCCTAGGGGCAAAGAATTTAATGCATCCCAAGAGAGGGGTGAAATGTTGCATTAGGAAGGCCCTATATGGATGACATGTGGCATCTAGATCTATCTAGGGAATTGGGGCTTGTTGATTCTAGAGAGAGAAGAGAAGGAAATTATTCACGTATGATTTCGAACGGAATATCTCTGTCTGCTCGTCAGCCTCAGCAAGATCTGGCTAGGAGGTTATTCATGGTGCTGCTCCCGTGATCTGCAATAGCCCCCCCTCCATGTAAGAAAACAAGTGAGTCCACCGGATGATGGCCATCTCTGGAGGCCATTGTATATGATCAGATCATACACTATTCCCATCACAAGTAGGTGCCGCCCATACCCTGTCACGTGTGGAGCATTTGCTGAGTGTCTCACTATCCCGAGCTCAGCTGCATCTAACTCTGGTACTATGAGGGAATTGGATGCAAAGTCTTGTAGTCCCACCTGGTTGTCCCCTGTGCGTGCATTGAAGTTACCAAGGAGGAGGGTGTCACCGTGTCTAGAGAACTCTGTGATATCATCATGTATACTCTCATACGGGCTGTTCCCTTCTGTGGCAACCTCACGTGCATAGGATGATGTATCCGGAGGAAAGTAGCACACCGCAATGAAGATTGGCCGTGCCTCTGGTATCTTAACTCTAATCCACATGTGCCGTGCATGTTCCTCTTCCCTAACCACTGAAAGGAGTGGCCTCAGTTTTGATTTGAAGAGGACAGCCACACCCCAAGAACCTCGTACTCCACTATCCCTCCTCAATTCCCTCCTATGGGAAAACTCCCATGTGTATCCTATCACAGTGGGCAGCCCTCTCTCTGGGCTCTCGTGTGTCTCGGTGTAGAAGACCATATCTCTATTACTGTATGTCTCCAAGAACCCTCCTTGGTCGGACCAAACGGTGCCATTACAATTCCATACTGCCATCTTCAGTTTGTTTTGCATACTTGTCCCATTGTTCAGACACCATCATGTGCTGTCCCCTTCTCCTGCTTGTCGTACTTCTGTTTTTGCCCTCTCTTAAATGATGAGAGAGAGAGAGAGACAGAAAGAAAGAAAGAAATTTTATTAGAGTCTTAGGAAGACCGATGGGTCTATGAGACTGAAAGGAAACTTGATACAAATCACAGTAAGGATGGAGCTACTGAAACGAGCATCATCACCCATGCTGAATCCTAAGTCTGATCATACATAATCAAATCAAATACATCTAGATGTAACAATGAAAAGAAAAGGGCTGGAGCGGAGCGGAATCCTCCGTATGTCATGTCACCCTAGCTGATGCATAGCCGGTGATGGGACGTTGGTGCGCGTCAAGGGGTGATGTACGTCTCGGTCTCCTAGACGAGGCTCGACGCAAGACCAGAGCCATCGTGACTCCCGTGGGACGTATCTCGAGTCTAAACGATGACGGGAGGTCCCCCAGAGTGATCTGTGTGTCCCCTCGATGTCTCGTGTGTCGTGCTGCGGTCGCCGGGTCAGGGTCTCTGTCACATCTGTGGCTAGAGACTAGACGATCAATGTCACTCGATGGGAAGAACTCTGTGATCCTGCTCTGAGAGGTGCCTGATGATGTGGCCAAGCCCCGTCGCCTGAGTAAGTACTCTCTGTGTTGGACCCCCTCGTGAATGAAGGCCGCGAGGCATCTCTGATCTGGGTAGGCGAGGAATCTGGAAAGGAGCCCGGAGCTGTCTCTGAAGAGGTAGTGGTAGTGACCTTGGATCTCGTAGTACAATGGGCACCTGAAAATAAAATGCTCCTCCGACTCGACCTCTCGACAATCGCACAATATGCATAAGCGATGCTCCCTAGGAATCCCCTCTGCTCTGCCGCTCTCTATACGAAGGTGGTGTGATGATACCCAAAACTGTCCGATGGAGATCCGTAGTAAGTGAGGCATATGAAGCTCAGTGTACCCCGGTGGTGTGATGAATCCCTCCTCCGAAATACGAAATAGGTAATCTCTGTAGAAACTCAGCTTCACTGGAAGCTCCCTCGGCTCCAACCAGATCTGAAGATGTGTAGCTACAGGAGATCCTCACGAATGACCTAGTTGGTGTGTGGCCCGATCGGGATGGTGGGTGGGAGTACCGGAGGGGCCTCTAAACTATACTAAAAAGGAGGTCTCCTATCGATGTGGAATCCTAGTCTCACAACCATCTGTGAGTCCATGCATACCAGCATCGCTCGTCTCCCTCTGTTGCCAACCTCATGGAGAAATCGAGAGCCAACCATGGCAACCTCTGTCTCCCTGATGTGTAGTCCCCATGTGATCTAACCTAGTGTAGATATATAATGGTCTGCAAGGCTACATCTAGCTGGAATGGAGAAGCACCAAACTCGGCCTGAATGATGTGATGTGGTACAGACGGTTTTCCTCGAATCATCCGTGAGAGCATGAGGATCTGTAGGCGCTCCACCTGTGTCCACTCTATCTCTGACATGTCAGGCTCCCAACAAGGGCTGCCATACATACCGGCTGGTCGGACCAAGGAGTCGAAGAGAAGAGCCTTGGTCCAAGGGTCTTGGAAGTGGGAGTGGAAGCATTGTCTCTCTAGCCGAGCTAGTGAGGCGTATCCCCTGCTCAGTCTGGCCTACATCGCTGGTCTCATTGTGAAGATCAGGCCGGAGAAGATGACCCCCAAGTAAGTGTATGAGGATACGATCTCAACTGGTGACTCACCGAAAGTAAAAGTAAACTGCTTTCGTTGCATGTTTGCTCGAGAGGTGTTAAAGATCATGACCTTGGTCTTGCCAAGGTTGACCTCCGAATCATGGTATAAACAAAAAGCCTGCAATGCATCCAGGTGTCGCTGGAGCCCCTTGGGTATGGACTACAAGAGCGCCATGTCATCTGCATAAAGAAGAATGCTAATGATGATCCCGGCAAGTGAGCAACTGGTCCCTCCGAACGCCCCCATGAAAGTCTCAAGCTCATCGATGTAGCGGCCAAACAGGGTCGGTGATAAGGGACAACCCTGTTTGACTCCTATGGTACTCAAGATCTCATCTGTCCAACCTGCACCCGTCCGAACTCGGCCTGAGACTCTCTCATACAATGCCATGACTGCCCAGATGATCTCCTGATCAAATCCCAGTGTCTGTAGGCGTGTGATGAGACGAGCTCGAGGTATTGTGTTAAAGGCTTTGCGGAAATCCACAAAGCAGCAATATATCCTCTCCTTCCGTGATCTAGCCTCCTCAATGACACTCCCGAGTGTGAGTATGTGATCCATAGTCCCATGGTCTCGCTTGAAACCGGCCCGACCCTCTGCTCTGAGCCCTCTCATTTCTGCGAACAGGCTAACCGACGCATCCAATACAGCTGCATAGATCTTGGACATCACATGTCCAATCATGATAGTCCTGTAGTTACTCGGGTCCATGGGATCCCCTGCCTTGTGGATGGGGGTGATGGTGTTGAGTGTCTAGGTGCGGGGGAAGCCAAGGCAAACATCGTCATTGAATAGCTTTGCTAGGATCGGGGCTAACATGTCAATCCCATATGCAATAAACTCAATGCATAGCCCCTCGTGATCCTTAGCTCGGCCATTGTGCAGTTTCAATGTCACATCCTTGACTCCCCTCTGGTGAACAACGAGCAAGTGGTGGGGCGATGTGTGTGTGAGATCTGGAGTGGGCTGGTGTGGGACATCATAAAGATGGTGTGCAGACGTGTGCCAGACTCTCGTGTCGGTGAGGGGTGATGGAGACCTACACTCAAGGAATCTCCGCCAAAAATCCTTAGAGTTGTTGTTGTACAAGATGTGCAGCAGCTCCTCCTCATTTCGACGAAGAAATGCCTGCTTCTTCTGACGTACGAGATGTCGGTACTTGCGTATCCTGTATGGTGTGTTTGGGAGGTGACATTTGGTTCCAAGTCAGAGCTGTCGGCGATAAGCCTTGCACTCCGCATCGTACCAATTGTTGCCCAATCGTTGCAGGGTACAAAACCAAGAGGTGGTGGTCTAGTGGACTGTGGGGTATGGGGAAAGATTTGGAGGGCAGCCTCGTGGAGTGTGCGACTAATCAGGGCAGCACGGTCCTCTATGAGTGGTATGTGATCGATGTAGGTTAGGAGTCTGTTTAGGCGTCCAGAGTAGGCCGATGAGAGGCTGTGATCAAAGTGTATGTCGTGGTAGGTGTCGTCTTCCTATGTGGTGTGTGTGGTGTGGCTAAGCGTGGGGTGGCGATAGTGAAGAATAGGTATGTCTGATCAGCTCCTGGAGGGAGTGGTGCTACAATGAATTTGGTGATACATGAAGTGAAGGTAGGGGATCCCATGATGTAATCTACTACACTAGTGCCCCCCCCGTGTGGGAAGCAAGTAAAGCCACCTGAGGAGGGCCATAGGTCAAGCCCGTTGTAGATGATGAGATCATGCATCCTGCCCAGATCAAGGAGCGTGTGTCCATATGGTGTAACAGGCCCGTGTCGGTCCAATGAGGTCTTGGTCATACCTGCTCTGTCTAGGTCCAGGTCTGGTAGCATGATAGAGTCGTCTCAGAAGTCCAGGAGTGGTGCCTGGCGTGTGCTCGTCCTGACGTTGAAGTCCCCCACAAGGAGAACTTCCCCGCGGGCTGAAATGTCTGGGATATCCTGATGTAAGGGTGCATATGGCAATGTCTCACCCACCTCTCGTGCCACTTTGGCGAAGTGGGATGTGTCTGGCGGGAAGTAGCATATTGCTATGAAAAGGTCACGGGTGTCTGTGCGTCGGATCCAGATCCACATGAATCGGGAGTGTGCATCCTTCCTCTCAATGGAGATGGCTCCAACGAGGGAAGACCTGTACAATACTGCGACCCCGCCTGATCCTTGAACTCCTCCTGTATCCCTCGTCTCATCCCTGAAGGCTGACTCCCATGTGTAGCCACTGACTATCGGTAGTGGATGCTCTGGGCTCTGATGTGTCTCCGTGTAAAAGACTATGTCTCGTCCTGTATAAGACTCCGAGAAGTTCCCTGGGTCTGACCATAAGGTACCATTACAGTTCCAAATGGTGCAATCTAGGGTCTCAGAAACCTAAGTCTTATAGGCCCCGTCCCCCTAGGGGGTACCGGTGGGAGCCCGACGGGTGCCGGTCAACAACCTACCATCTCGGACCACGGCCCATTTCCCCTCCTTGCGAGCAACATCCCGCTGCTGCAAAAGAACTCGTTGCTCCTCAATCTGTAGTGGTGTCAAATCCTCGTCCATGGACGAGGATGTCTATGAGTCTATGAAAATAAACTATATAGATCAAAATCTAGAAAGGAGTGTGTAGCATCTCTTTACAAATTACATCATTAACCTAGTATTATTTACTATCTTTTTTCACCGCTTCCCTTCTTTGTAAATTGCCTAGTTACTTTGTTTTGGATAGAGTTATTTTAGGTAAGCCAAGGCTGGGCCTTTATGGAAAGAAACTTTGTAGGACATTGCTTCTAGAATAGGGGTTGGATGCTAAAGATAGTAATGCTTGGCTCATAAATACAAGCTAGGGGCTTAATATTTGGGATGTCCTAGGAAAAGGCATTTCCTAGGGAGGGACATGGACCTGTTTGCCAAGGTGTAGCAGCCTAGAAAGGGGCATGTGGTATGGGATGCCTGACTAGACATTCAAGTGGACTAGTTGCCTTATTAGTTTTCTAGAGGTGGTGACATGGGGAATGCTTATGTGGCTGTTCAAGTCGGAGCAAGATTTCGAGTTTGAGGGCTGCGGACAGCTTCCCCAGCTCACCTAATTGAGAATGGCTCAATGACTGGATCAAAGGTATCTTTGATTACCGTGATACCCATAGGAGAACCTCTCGGCCCCTTGAGGCTGACCATAGTGAGCAAAGGAAAGTGACGAAGCATTATAACAAGGATCCTTCATTTTGGTTGTGTATTCATGATGACCTTTACGATCATGTTGCGATTTCAAATTCTTATTGTAATCAGGTTTGAGACTGAATCTGGGCTTTTGATGTTGCTTTCTACTCTCTGGTATTAGGATTGTATCATTCCGATTACTAAGTTTGTAAGTTGTCCTATGAATGGGATAAACTGTTAAGAATCAGTTCAGGTTGGTCTCTTCTCGCGATGCATGGTCGAGTAATCTAGCAAGTCTTTGAATGATTAAATTATCATTTACAATCAAAACCTCTCAGAGCTCTATCATGGAGTTCTTTCAGCTAGATCACATGGACCCCCACGAGACGAGGCCTCGACATGACCGTGACCCGGAGCCTGTGACCCGACAGCTCAGACAGCAGGGTCGACACACAGATCACACTCAAGGGCATCCCCTCCTTCTTTAGAGTTAGAGCCCGACCAACGGGGGTCACAGTAGCCTTGGTCAAATGCAGAGCTACGACCAAGAGACGTGCCAGGACCGCACCTCTAAGTGGCCGACAACACTCTATTACTGACTTCATGCCTCCACTGCCCCATCCATCCTGATATCTTGCTGCTGCCAATGATGATGATGATATTGATGACGATGCTGAGACTGATATATAGTCGACCATCAACATGACTATGTTGTACTTAGGACTGAGTACTGTTATTCTGCATTTTTGCATTTTGCATTGGTATGGATGCTCGTTTAGTAGCTCCACTACCACAGCTTGTTGTATCAGGATTTTCACAGTCTCATAGACCCATCAGTCTTCCGAAGACTTTAATAAACTTTCTTTCTTTCTTTCTTTCTAGACTATATCGCTAAGCTGTCTTTTTATAACTATTGCAATTTGCATGCTTGCATCCTCAGAGCTAATTTGTAATGCTTTCAAATATTATTTTGCCAAGGGATGACGTAATTTTTAGTAGCAAGTTTGTGAGAGTGTGAGTATGTTGGCCTGCCTCATCATAACTTGCAAGGCAACCAAATCACTTGGCTATATTACGCAGATGGCATGACCATTTTGAGGAATCTCATGTCTAAAGTGGTAGGTTAGACCTTAGGGCATAGGCTAGACCACCCAAATGAAGTGTCATACCTCACACACATCCACCATGGATGCAGCGGATGGGGTGCCACATCGCACAATTCTATTGTTCAGTCTCAGGTGGCTTTGCCACGTCACGTGGAGATGCACTCACCACTCACACTCTCTAGGGCAGCATGAGAGTTCATGCATGCATGCGTGTTCGTACATTAGACTCCCTCTGTGTAGTTTCAGCTACCTCCTTTTTCCTTCAAGTGGAAGTGCAGTAATGTATGCAGCTAAGGCATCCTAACAGACCGAGAGATTTAATTGCACAACCTATGACAGGTTAAAGCCCTGGCTTTTACATGAAGCCAAGGTAGCTTCACCCTCACACTTCCTCACCCATTAGTTTAGGGTTTAGTTACATATTGTGGATTCATAGTGTGAGCAACTTGGTTGCTGCATTTTTCAGCTTGCATATTGTAGTAGTGATTGTCATTTCTATTGCAGATATTCATCATGTGAGCAGCTTAGTTGCTGCATTTTTTTAGCTCTTGAATTGTAGCTAGCTATTGGCATTTCTCTTGCAACAGTTCATTGTGTGTGTGTGACTGAGAGAGAGAGAGAGAGAGAGAGAGAGAGATTGTACCTATGCATTTTATAGTGAGCTTCTCCTATTTTCTTTGTGGTATCAAAGCTAGGTGCCAATGTTGGGACCTTTGAAGGAAGCAATAAACTCGTGCAGGTATCAAAGTTAGCAGAAGCAAAACCTGCAAGAGACATCTAATCTTAGGTGTATTACATAAATCAATTAATGAGTTTCTCTAGTTAAAGCACACACAACATGCATCTATGATGCATTTGGTAGTCACAATAAGTCGAACCAGTGAATATCCCCTACTGAAGAATGCCAAATTGGAAGGAGCCAATTATGTCATATGGAAATTCAAGCATGAGAATCTAGAAACCTCTAAGACAGCCGAAGGAAAAGAGAAGAGATAAAAGGATAATGTTGGTTGGGAGTCATAGCCTTCCACCAGCTTGGCCCATCCTCTCCCACCAGGGCTGTTATGTCGATAACTGGACTAACTAGGGCCTAACCAAGACTGGCCTGACTTAAGGTCACGGCCAAGCTAACCTATGATCTTGGATTGGATTAGGGTTAGGGCATAGTCTAACCTGGATTTGGATTAACCTAGGGTTGAGACTAGAGCTAGCGTGGATGAGGTTTAGATGCCATGAAAGCATGACCATTCTAGGATTAGCAGAGCTAATTAGGTAAAAGCACCGCTTTAAGTAAGTGAAGCTCTTTGTGCATTAAACCTAATGTTAGGGCTGACTGCTAAAGGCTAGGCCTATAAGTATGAGCCAGGGGCTGAGTATTTGGGGTTCGAGGAGTTTGTGCCTCCTCTGGATGTAGACCTGTTGGCTTGGGAGTACCAGCTAGATGAAGGGGCACGTGTTATGGGCACATGCATTGACCGTGAGGCTGGCTAGCTCTTGCAATGGTCTAGACCTTTAGGCTCGGGTTGGCTCGACGTACTAAGCCTACAGCTGGGAGGTGAGCTGCTAGCTTGAATCCCTATGGATTGTTATGCGGGATTGTCCCGCTGTTTTGAGGACTCCGGCTGGGAGTTGAACCCCACCATGGTCAGTTGGGGGTGCTACAATGGCATATGTCACTCACCTCCCTCCCCTTGTCACCCTGTCTTGCACGCCCCCCAAAATGACCTTTAAAATATAGGAATAACTGTAGTTGATTTCTGCAAGCACCATATTGGAGAGGGACTACCATGTGAAATTTAAAAAGAAGGCAGCTACCTAGAAGAGGATTGATCATTGAACAAAGATGTAGAAAAGGGACTTACAAGTTGCAACTCCTAGAAGAGAGTGTATTTTTCATCTCACAGTGAGGCAATGGGAAACAAATAAAGCCATGTTTAAGAAACGGTAATAAGTTTCATATAGTTAATATTCATTTACTACTAGATAAGCAGTGTCGCAATATGTAATCCACTTAGTTTATTCTATCACATATTGGAGCAACGAAGATTACCTCAGTTGACGCGGTAGACTGCAGAAAAAGGCGTGTGTGAAGCTTCCTAGAAAAAGATTGAACAAGTGCAAAATGGAAATGTTGATTAGTGAAGAACCTCTTCAGTTTAGCTGTGAATTTTAGAAAAGGGTTTGAACTATTAGAAGACAGTGCAGTCGGCACCTCCCAGTGAGCCAATGTCAAACCAGGAAATACAAAATTTGAAACTAAGATACATAAAAAACAGCTTTTTCCCTAGAGGCTACTACTAATTTGTCAATGTTCCAGTAGATAGCTGACTTCATTTCTTTCTACAATGACCTTTTACTATGAATGACAGAAGGTTCTATTTTCAGTTTGAACATTATATTTTGCCATACGGTCCACTATTGTGTTTCATGATCATTATCTCAAGGTTGCTATAAACCAGTCATGAAGATACTACCTTACTCTGTCTGCTTTGTTCTATCGGTGGACTATGTTATGTGGAGGCATCAAATGGATGTGTATTTGATAACATCATTTCTTCAATGCCGTCTGTTTTTAGCGATCTCTTAATGTTGCAGTAAATTATTGAAAAACCCCAAACTCCAGTTTGCAACATTGACATGTTTCAAAATATCTATCTTTGCAACTCTATTAATGTCTGTAAGAGATTTTTAAGATTTATGATACCAACTGGGTCTGAACACAAATTGGAACAACTTGAATCTGAAAAATGGAAAGTTCCCACGAGAGAGAGAGAGAGACACTTAAGTGCACTGACCACACTTGTGTATATATCTATAAACCAGAAATTGAAGGCAGAGGAGGTGCCCATTCAGTCCTAAAAGGACATACACTGTATTCGGGACAGAGATTGCTTTACAGTGGGCAGGTCCACTTCTTGGATTGATTGGGATTTTGTACATTCTTATTCTCCAAAACTTTTTTTCCTATTTATCTTCATAGGAAAGTAGGTTTGTTGCTTGTGCAAATGTTAAAAATATCTCTGTCGTCTTTTTTGGGCAGGGTTTTACTGGATCAGAAAGAAGATGCAAGCACCTATGTAGAGGGATTTAGGGTCGTTTGCCAATAAACTTCACTTTTTGTGGCTTTATGTTGTAGAATAGTATTAGATCCCTTCTTCAGTCATCTTATTTTGGAGACTCAGATCATATGAAGAGCAGCATTCCTATGAATTTCAATTTTGTTAGAGTCTAACTCCATGTTCAACCCAAGCACTCTTCAAAGCTTGGCACTACTTATTCAAGGGAACCCCATATGTGCAAGTTGATAAGAAACAGCTGTGGAATGGTGGGTTCTTATATGTATTTAAACCCTTTTCCATATCTATGGCAATCAGACAAGAGACACTTATAGGTGGAGAAAATTTTCACATTTATAGGTTGATTGTAAGGTGTCCACTTCTTAGTCAGGGCACACTAACTCAGTCTGCATTTTTTTAATGGAGATCACAATGATTCAAAAATTTGTACTTCTGAAAATGAGATATGTCTGGTCAAAGGAGCTTGGGAAATGAGATATGTCTGGTTAAAGGAGCTTGATAGATTTTTAGAGACCTTTGATATGGGGCCCACCTCTTTGTCAAGCAACGATGGATTGTGAGATTTATTAACTTCACCTTGTCATGAATAGAAGAACACACGGATTTTAGAGTGTTGTTTAGTTTCTTGAAGGCTCAGTAGTCTATCCTTCTGAAAGCAAACTAATAGGAGGCTAAAGGAGGAAAGTAGCGCAAGGTCATCTTCTTTTAGTTCCTTATCCCGAAGGTTGCGGTCAAACCACTTTTGTGGCATAGTTTTTTTACCTTTACGTCATCTGCCACTCTCAACCTCATCTCATCAAGCTTTTCAAGCTTGATTAGCTTTTTTGGAATCGCCTCTTTGGATAATCTATCCCTAATTGCAACTGTGAGGCTTGGGACTATAGGCATGACTGCTTCAACCCCAAACGCCAGGCATAAAGAGCGTGGAGTTGGTGGCGATCTTATACGCCGTTCGGTAGCCCAAGGTGTTGCGGTGAGTTTACGTTCCTAGTCATTACAACTGGCCTCTATTATGCATGTCATTGTGCAGCACAAGGCCTTATTCAATCTCTTGGCTTGGCCATTTGCTCTAGGGTAATAGGGTGTGGATGTCCTATGAATGATGAGGAATTCTCTAGGATGCAAATTATATCATTAATAAAATGGGTTCCTCGCTCACTCGCAATTTTTAGTGGGAGGCCAAAGCGTGATATTACGTTCTTATACAAGAACTTAGTGGTTGTCCTCGCATCCTCCTTCTTGGTGGCGTTGGCTTGTGTCCACTTGGTAAAATAATGTGTGGCCACGATAATGTATCAAGCTTGAATCACTTTAGTTGTCGAGTTAATGGGTCCTACAAAATCAATACCCCACTTTTCAAAGCATTGATTTGTAAGGACTCTTGTTGGGGGCATATTGTCTTGGTTGTCGGGGATGAAGGCTCATTGGAAGGGGTCACAGTGCTTAATGAATTTGGTCACATCGGGAAAGAGAGGTGGACACCATAATCCTTTACGAGTCAGAAGCTCTCTAGCGAAGTGACCAGTTATGATGCGCAAATTGGCTTCATCCAAGAACTCCAAAAATTCATTCTCACGGACATAGCAGTGCATTATACCATGCTTGCTCATGCGATAAAGTTGGCTGATTATCAATTGATATGGTACTGCGTCTTGAATAAGTTTCGTGGCCCGGTCTTTATTAAGGGCCTTGTCCTAAGGAAATCCATTGGCTAAGAAGTATTCGATCTCCGGAGCCCAATCCAAGATTAGATCCACAAGGAATAGCACAGCATCTGGAAGATCATCTTCCACTCCTACTGCACGCCAGGTCTCCGTTGGGAATGCAAGACAATGATCAGCCATAAAGTGCGTACATCCCTTCCTTACAACAAGGTGGTGAAATCAAACTCTAAAAGGATGAGCATCCATCGTGTGATGTGTCCCATCATACATGGTTTATTGACTAAATAGAGGAGGGTCTATTGATCAACAAAGAAGGCAATTCTGTTTGCTAGCAAGTAATGTCTTTTTATGGCATATACCATGGCAGGTCCGTCTCACGTAGTCGTGGTATAGTTCATTTTTGCATCATTTGGTTGGCGGCGTGGAAAATATATCGGGTAATCTACGTTATACTCACCTGATTGTGCCAATACGCACCCTATTGCAAACTTAGAGGCATCAATGTGGACATGAAATATTGTCCCAATTAGGTGCTCACAAAATTGTGGCTGAAGCATGGATGAGTTTGAGGGTCTCATAGGAGGTTTAGCACTCCTTTGTCCAATAGAAAATGATCAATAATTTGTACAATCAGTGGGCAATCTCAACATAGTTGTAGATGATCTATGATAGATGCCATGTGTCCAATGAACCTTTGTATGCCCTTTGTATTGGTAGGTGGGGGTAATTCCTAAATAAGTTGATTTTATTATAATCCATGGAGATCCCATTTTTGGACACCACATGTCTAAGGATAACTCGGTGTTTAACTTAGAATTGGCATTTCAAAGGATTGAGGGAGATCCGGTAGAGACTACATCTTTCAAACACAAGTCTCAAGTACTTAAGGTGATCATCCCATTTGTAATGAACACATAGGTCATCTAGGAAACCTCTAGAAAATCCCTAAGATATTCCTTGAAAGCCATGATCACCATCCTTTGGAATATTGTGAGAGCATTAGCAAATCCAAAGAGCATCACCTTGGCCTAAAATCCCCATCTTGTGGCAAACACAATCTTGTGCTAATCCTCTGACGCTAAAGACACTTGATTATATCCTCCGGTGCTATTTTGGAGGCGTAAAATCCCCATCCTATGGCAAAACAATTGTGTTGAGCCTCTGGTGCTATAGACACTTGATTATATTGAGAGAACCCATCTTGGAAGCTATAAGCTTCCTTGCTAGCAACTCTAGAACATGTTCCATAAAGGGCAGCAGATAATGGTGTTTATGAGTCGCAGCGTCTACCTTTTTGAGATCTATGCATACTCTGATCTTGCCATTCTTTTTTAACACTATGACAATGGGGGATACCCAATCCGTATGCTAATCTCATTGATGAACCTTGCATCGATTAATTTCTATATGCCTTCCCATACAAGCCTCGCATACTTTGGATTCATCAGGTAGGGTCTTAGCCACACCGGTCTAATGTCATCCATCATGTGGATGGTGTGTTGTATGACCTCTGGTGGCACGCCCTTCATATTAGTATGCTTCCAAGTGAAGCAATGTAGTAAGAGCCTTTTCTTGCTCGAGGGTGAGATCATCGACTATATAGACCGCTTTAGGGTCTTCGCCATCTGAGGCAAGGTCCACTTCCTTGACGTTAGTTGGACCATCATGCTTTAGGTTTTGGAGCCTTGCTCTTCTGTGATGAATTAGCTATCGGGGGGCCGTAGTCGTAGCTAGAGGGGGCTCCTCTACCCTGAGAGATCCTATCCAACCTAGTTCCCCAATTTGTCGAGAACTCATGGTGTACGGAAACAGCACACACATATCTCAACCAGTGAAGATTCGACTTTACCTTTCATACCCCTGGCCATCTTCTAGTGCCCTTGAGATATTAATCATGTTTAAGGGAACTATGTTCTTAAGCACCTTGGTGTTGTAGGCCGTCATCTTCATCTCTATCCTCTTGACCCCATTTATGGTCGCAAGAACATGCATTCAGTTTTGGGAGAATCGGGTTCTCGCAACGAAGCATACTAGTGTTCATCTCGGTACTCTCCCATGTCCTCATTGCATGCTTGGAATACATTTAGAGAAGTGGTCCTTTGTGTAGTATTTGAGTCGGCAACAACAAAAAATAAGTTGCAGGTCATTGGGTGGGCTTTTCACTTCTAGAGGTCAACCCTCACAATTTGTTCATTCTTGCGCAAATAAATCCTATTTGAGGAGCAGTCATCTATGGCAGACATGAAGGGTCTTCCCAAAATAACATCGTGCCCATCTGGCTACCAATGGAAATCCATTATAGCAAACCAGACATGGTAGGTGAGCTCAAAGGTTTTAATCTTAATGCCCCTTAAAACCCCTACCATTTGGGCCATTGCTCCATCAGCTAGTTTGACAACCAGGTTGGGGCCTTCAATCTCAGGCCTTCCCTAATTAGTCCAACATTGTAAGTGATAATGCTAACACCTGTTTCTCCATCCAAGATTGCCATCGCATTCTTGCTTTGGTAGGTAATTGGAAGCATAGCATTTATATCATCGCTCTCAAAGTATTGACCTAGTTTGTTGATCAAAAGCTTTAAAAGATTCTCTCGATTACTTGGATGGCCACTTCCTCAGGAGTGACAATTTGTCCATTCATCTAGTGAGAGAGGTCTCTTCATAGGATGCAGTTCCCTCTTAACAGGGCTACTATAGGCATGTTTACCTTTGTGGATAGGAATGCGGCGAGCCCTATCACATCTCGAGGTTGGGTGATGGGTTCTCGGCCTTATGACTATGGTTCTTCAAAACCATAAAAGGACATAGGGTCCTCTTCTGTAGCCTGGTGCCATTTGGGGACCTCCTCGAACATCTTGTGTCTTAGGAGTGTCTTGGGAGCGACCGTTCTACCAAAGTTCCTTCTGAGCCTTCCCCAACAACCTTTTCGAAGGAAGGGGCAGCCTTAGGGGCTGTGTTTTGGGCCTGGTAGCTTGGGTGTGTGGTATCCATGACCTTGCTACTCCTGATTCTTTCCTCAAATTTTTCTTGGCAATCACGGACCAATTGTTGTTCCTCTACTAGGTGTTGCTTCTCGATTGCTGAGTCGGGGTATTCACTATGCCCACTTGAGTTTAAGTTTTGCCTATGTGACTGTGCCCCTCTTACATCACCCTTTTATGCAAACCAAGGGTGGGCATGGTCCAGCACCAATTAGGTGCCTTCCAATGAGATGGAAGTGGATATGGTGGTGATGTCCTCATCGGACCCGCTCTGTGGATGATAACCTTATCTGATCCCTTCCCTATTTTGATTGCACCTAACTAGGTCGAAGCCTCTTTATCTCATTGAGCTTGTTTCTAAGTTCCTTGCTCATGGCTCTAGCGTGTGCCCTAGTGATCACATTCAACGATACCGAAGAAACTTTACCCCTCTCGATGCTTAGTAGGTTAATGCTGGTCTTAAGATCTGAGGTCGTTTTTGGGGCTCACCTATTGGATAGTCCTTGAAGAGGTGATCACCCCACAACCCGAACACAACGCGGCATTTAGATTGGAAGTGGTGGCTAGGGGTAAGGGTTGGCCTCCTCTTGAGAAAATGCTTCAAGAAATATTAAGTCATGGTTGTTTAAGGTGCTTGATGGTGTGTCTCCATATATTTTGTGTGTTGTGGGTATTCCTCTACCTCTTGTATTAAAAAAAATCTATCTTGCGTGTGTTGAATAAAAATGCTCTCACATTTTTTCATGTTGAATGACTAGATCTTGGAGTGTATCTTGTATTTTTGAAAGCTCATTCATTGTTGCTTTTTTGTCTTTTTGATTTAGGTGCAATAACTTGTACCAATCTTCTATTATTATGTTAATAGCAGTAGAGGAGGCTCGTAATGATTCCTAATTGAGTCTAAGTTTAGCTCTTAAACTTTCTTGTAAGTTAGAATTTCTTGAGAGTTTATATATAGCTAATGATGACCATGAAGGACTTGATGGTAGTGGAAGGGGCTGGTAGAGGTATCCCAAGCACACTAGCTCTCCATGCCATCTATAGCATTGTGTATGTGACAT
Source organism: Dipteris shenzhenensis (assembly GCF_047967505.1). Classification (NCBI taxonomy): domain Eukaryota; kingdom Viridiplantae; phylum Streptophyta; class Polypodiopsida; order Gleicheniales; family Dipteridaceae; genus Dipteris; species Dipteris shenzhenensis. The sequence continues at coordinate 16,174,421 of NC_141596.1, forward strand.
TTCATATTAGTGTGTGAGGGATTTTATGACTTTTTCAAAAGCATGATTTGTCTTAAGACCATTTGAGGATAGCTCTATGAAGTCTAAAAGCTTAAAGTATGTGTCAAAATGAAAGACTTTGTAAAATTTTGCTTAATAATATAAGATATTGCTTGATAAAGTAATGTAATACAATGCTTACTTTCTCGCTAAACAAATTTAGTTGTGAATAAAAACTTGATGTATTCTAAGTTTTACAAAAAATGTAGGCCTACACTCAGAAATACCATTAGTCCAAGAGTATCTATGAATCGCATAAGTTGAAAGGGAAGTGATAACCGAATACCATTGACATAACAGTTTGTTTAGCAATAGGGTAGGAAGGTTTAAAGCACACTTCCCCACTTGTTACCCTTGTCACAACTTGCTAAACAATTTTTACAAATTTATATGTCACGTATTATGGTCATCTTTTTTATTAACCTTTATGAGTCATCAATTGCACATTATCCAAAGTCATTCTCTCCACTATAAATTTGATACTATTAATCTCATCACTATGGGAGATCAGAGTTGTATACTCTGGACATGTTTTTGCTTAGTTATGCAATTTAATGGTGTGGGTTTTTAATAATTCAAAGCTTGAATTAAGCTAAAAAGAAAGGACAAGGAAAGAAGGTTGAAATTGAAAATAGTAACCACTTTGAGACATAACAGAGACATAAAAAAGGAAAAATTCCTAGAAACAATAATAAAACTTAAAACAAAACTAAAAAATGAGTGGACAAATTACAAAAAGACAATGAAAAATGAATTAATCAAAAGAAACAAAACAAGTTAAAACTAACCTCCGAAGGCCTAAAGAAAAACCACAATAGCAGCATTGCAATGAAAAAACACAAATATATAATAATAGTAATAATATAAAAAGTGAACATTAAAAACTAAAATGAATAACACACTTGGAAGCTAAAGAGCTAAAAAAGAATTCCAAATAAAAGGGAAAACCCAAACAAGAAACTAGCAAACTATGGAACAAGACACCACGAAGAAAATCTACTCTCTCCAAATGAAAGGCTCTCTCTGTCTCTCTCTCCCTGCCTCCCCCCCCCCCCTCTCTCTCTCTCTCTCTCTCTCTCTCTCTCTCTCTCTCGCTCAATCACTCTGTGACCCTAGTTCGTGCATGCTTGGACCTTAGAGAAAAGCAACCTATATATGGGATGTCCCTTTCAAATATAAAGGTATTGCTTGAAAATCAAGCATATTCCCCTTGGATTTGAAAATCCAACATATTCCCCTTGGATATAGGTATTGCTTGAAAAGTAAGCATATTCCCCTTGGATATGAAACAAACACCCCCTCCCTTTCTTGACACAAGCTACATGACTCATCTACGACAAGATTGAAGCTTGCCTCCATTAGGTTTGAAAATGGGGATCTAAGGTTACCTTGAAATCAGTCTTAAGGTTGGGATCCAAGGTTATGTTTAATTTTAAGGAACAAAATGAGCTGCTCCACAGTCTACCTATATAGGATCACCAAATGGGTAGATCTTATATTTCTCACCTAGCGTCCAAGCTTTAGAATGAACGTCCACAAGCTTTGGCTTGTTTAATAGATCTCTCACATCATATCTCCTCTTGCACATAGACATTGGATCTTGCAAACTTAACTCGAAGAGCCTTGGTTAGAAAAAGAATCAACTTATAGTTGCATTGAAACTTTAGAGATCATCTAATATATGCACATAATTTTAAGGGCAAATAATGGCAAATTAAAGTCAATTAAACTATAAGCTTGAATGGGGTTGCCTCTCATCCTCTCTTGCATGGACTCTTCCCTAATTGTTGCATATACTTCCCCCTCACTTTTTGTGACTTGCCTGTCTGCCTCCTATCTTCTTGTTCACTAATAATTTCTAAGTCATTATTGGGATCTGCTAAGGTCCAAACTTTCTTTTGATGTGCCCATCGCCTTTGTAGGATCTCCTTCCTTCTTTCTTTTGGTCTTTGTCAGTGGTAATCATCCCCTTCACCTGCACAATTCCTTCAATCCATGAAAGATCAAGCCCAAGGCTCGGGCATCATTTGAGCAATTAGTAATCATTTATCATTGGAGATCCTTTTTGGGTAGTTTTGTGAATCTCTCTCTCTCTCTATGTATATATGTATATCTTCCCTTTGTTGTTCCTCTGTGTGTGTGTGTGTGTGTGTGTGTGTGTGTCTTCTCTCTCTCTCTCTCTCTCTCTCTCTCTCTCTCTCTCTCTCTCTCTCTCTCTCTCTCTCTCTCGCGCGCGTGCACACGCACGCACACACACACTTCTCCGTGTGTGTGTGTGTGGGGGGGGGGGGGGGGGGGGGAAGACTTGACAACACCCCTTTGCATAGTGAAAAGCCAAAAGAGCGAAGCTAGACAATGGAATAGAACTAACTGTATTAACAGAAAGTTTGTACAAGTCGGTGAATCCGTGTTTATGAAGGAAACCAGCAGTGGGCCATTTTGTAGAAATGACTTTCTGGAAACTATATAGAAGTTGAGCTTGGATAAGTCCTGGGGGCAAGCAACTTTTATTGAAGAGGGGAGTCTGCTTACCTACCACCATCCAACAAGAAAAACGTGGTGAGAACCCGCTTCAACCTTGGTTGGGAAGACAGGTGTCATAAACACCCCTCCCTTGTTATCGGGGTCACAAACTTAAATAGCTCAATGTAAATTTGGTAATGAAAGAGGATGAGCTTTTTAGGGAAAGGGTGTAGAATATAATGAGTTAATATGGAGGGGATTTTTTTAAAGGGAGGGTAAAAAATGGAAAAAGGGTTTATAAGTTAGATAAGTAGGTGTGTGAGAGTTTTCTAATGTAGAAAAAGAAGGGGGGTTGGAATAGAACAATTAACATGAGCATTCCCAAGTAATCATTGAGATGAATTTAATGAAAGAAAAAATCAACTTTAATTATTAGAACATAAGGGAAGGTATGTAAGGTTTAGAAAATTAAAATTAATAAATAAAAGGTTGGAGGGGAAAAAATAATCTTTAAATAAATTCATTCTTTTAAATAAAACAACTATAAATAGAGATTTAATAAGGAGAGTAAATAATTGGGAAGAGAGTAGAAAGGGAAGTTTTTAGAGTAGAAAGTAAGAAAAGGGAGGGGGGGGAAGGATTGTCGATATAGTTACAAGCACATGGGTATAAAAAGAAGGTAGGAAGAAAAGGATATTAGGACTTTAAAGAAATAAGTCCTTTTTTTTAATTTAAAGAACAAGTATAAGGAACTATAAATAGAGAATTAATAACAAGGACAAGGAAATTATTTAATTAGAAAAACAATGAGGTAAAATGAGGATTAATAATTAGGAGTACGAAATTTAAGAGCTAGATAGAAAATAGTGAAATGGGGGTTGACAAACATGAAATATAATAGAACATGTGCATCCAATAATGCATGGAAGGCAGCCGATGGTTCGTATCGAGGCATGTAGAAGTGTACAGGTGGAGGGGGTACACTAAGTCATGATGCGGGAGCTGGGCAACAATTGTATCCGCAGTCGTGCAAACTTTATAGGCGCAAAAGATCAGAGGTGATAGGTTCAGAGAACACACGGGGGCTTGCAGGTGCCAAAAGCGAGGTGCTATGTAGACCAGAAGAGGCGATGAGTTTATAGGTGGGTAGAATAGAACGAGAGTAGGTATTAAATAGGTAGGAGTGAGGGTAGCCGGGGAGTCGGGGGAATATAGAGAGCTAGGGAGGGGGAAATGTGCGGGGAAGATAAAAGGCCATGCATACGGAATGGCGGACGGGCCGATGGTAAACGCGGGGAGGGTATAGAAAGGTGGGTCGATGGTTAACGCGGGGAGGGGGTCCTTAACGATAGGAAATTTTTAAAAATAAAAAATATATACATGAGAAATTAAGTAGAATTGGAAAAATCAAACAAGAAAAGAAAAATTAGTAAGGGGAATTAAGAAAATAGTAAGAAAAATAGGAATAAGAAAAATATTAAGGAAAAAAGGAAAACATTAAGGGAAAATTTTGGGAAAATGAAGTCAAAAGGAAACTAAAAAGGAAATTTAAAAAAAAGAAAAACATAAAAAAGAAGGGTTTTTTTTTTAAAGGTGGAAAAGAAAGGAGACTAAAAAGGATTAAAAGGAAAAATAAAAAAGAAATTAGGTTAGGGAGATAAGTGAAAAAATACCAACAAATAGGGAAAATTAGGAAATAATTAGGGGAAATAGGAAATTATAAAAAAATAAAAAAATATGAACATATAAAAGAAAATTATGAAAACATAAGGGAGAATAGAAAAAATTAGGAGAAAGTTATAAAAAATTAAGGAAATTAAGGGGAATGTAAGGAGCTAGAGTAGGGAAAAGAGAGGGGATAGGTTGGGAAAGGGAGGGGAAATTAGGGGAAAGAGGAGGAAGAAGAGTAGACAGAGGGTGGGGAGGGGGGAACACATTTTTTAAGAGAGGGAGGGGGGAAGGTAAAAAAGGTTTTTCAAAGGAAAGAAAAGTAAATTGCAAGGACAAAAGAGAAAATGAGAACATTTAGTGGAAAGCAAAGGGGAAAATGAGGAAAAATTAGGTGGTGTAGTGATAAATTAGGAAAATAAGAAACCAAAATGGAAATTTTTTGGCAAATAAAGAAAAATAAGAGAAATATACTAAACAATTTTTTAGGAAATTTGAGAAAAATAAGGAAAACTAAGGTACAAGAAGGGGGTAAATAATTAAAATTTTATTTGAAGAATTTAGAAAAGTAGAGAGAGAGAGAGAGAATGTAGGAAAAAAATTGGCAAAAATTAAGAAAATTTTAGAATACTATCTAGGAAAAAATTAAAAAGTAAAGAAATTTAAAAATAATTGAGATAATAGGGAGAATTAGGAAATAATTAGCGAAATTAGGAAAAAATATAGGAAGTATTAGGGGAAAATAGGGGAGAATAGAAAAAATTAAGAGAAAAGGTGCTAGAGTGGGGTAAACTGAGAGGTTTTAAGGGAGTTTAAGAGAAAGAGAGTAGAGAAAAGAATAGAGAGAGAGTGACGGAAAAAATCTAAAGAGAGGGAGAAGGGGGGAAAGGCAATATACAAGGGTTTACAAGGGATTATAAAGAGAAGAAAAGTAATTAGTATGTTCAAGAGGAAAAAAGAGGACAATATGTGTGTGTGTGTGGCCTCTCTCTCGCTCTCTCACACACACACACATACACACTTCTCTCTCTCTCTCTCTCTCTCTCTCTGTCTCTCTCTCTCTCACACACACACACATACACACACACACACACACACATACACATAATTCTCTCTCTTTCTCTCTATCTTATTCTCCACCTTGCCGCACGGTGCCTATAAATATATATGTTTATATAGTCATATATAAAGATAAATAAATATTCAGAGCAAATATATTTATATCCATGTCCATATTTATTAATTTTATGTATTATATATAAATATAAATACATACATATATATATGTGTGTGTGTGTGTGTGTGTGTGTGTGTGTGTGTGTGTGTGTGTGTGTGTGTGTGTATGTATAAAAAATATATATATGTATATAGTCATTAAATTTATATAAATATAAATAAATATATTTATATTTATATCTATATTTATTATAAATATATTTGCCGTGCCACATCTGTCATTTGTTATGGTCCGACTGTGCCCCACATCATGGATCGTCTATTGGGCCACGTCACGGGTCTCTCGAACCCTCACTGTCATTGGTCTCTGCTGTGCCACGTCATGGGTTTTTAGGACCCACGCTGTGCAGCAGTTGCCTCTGGAGTATAGTCCACTGGAATCTTGGGGCACCACATGGCGATCACATAATGCCACATCATCGAAGACGGCTTTGATTGATCACCGTTATGCTATCTACAATGTGCAGTTTGGAACGCTTTGCACCGCTTCTCTCACGTGTTGGTAGTCAGTAGTGCAGCTCGTGTGCGGAGATTCCAAAGCAGAGTGCAAGTGATGATGTTTGCCACGTGTCAGCACTGTAGCCTGCACACAGACTATGGTTGGTACCTTGGACTACAGCTCGCACCACACATGCCAGCTTTGACTCCAAAACCCGCGCTTGTGATTGGGACTCGCGCCACGTGGTACAGTGCTAGTTGATCGAACGGCTGGGAATCTCTCAAGCCTCCCAAAGCTCCCCGAGCCTAGATCGAGCCTCCCCCGAGCCACCCTGTCCTTAAGATATATAGAGATAGAGATGCATCTAGTTAGTATAGAATTCAGAGTAAATCCTTGGGCATTATTCAAGTTGTGGGGTTGAAGTAGCATGCGATTTTACCATAATAAAGAAAATGCAATTAATAACATTTAGATGCAGGGGTGCACTCCTTATAAAATATTGTGCCTACATTGCCATGTTGCTCCCAATTATAACATGAATGGGTTTTCCATTCAAGCCTATCACAACTTGGAATTAGATTATTGGTGGTATCAATTAATGCCCAAGTGTAGGTGACTTTCTAGCTGTGTAGATTGTCTTGGGCATTACACTAGAGTGATGAGATAGACGAGTGCGAGGTCATGTCAGAGGTAAAAGGTTGTGAGAGTGATGAGCATTTCAAGGGGAAAGGTGGTGAAACTAGTGAGAAGATCAAAGAATTTCCTCCTCTCCCAAAGAGCAATATTCTGATGCTAAGGGATTAGACGCTTTGTAGGAGCCGATCAGGCCCCTCCTTCTTTCGTTGAAATCTTGGCGAGGAGATTGGGTCACATCGTCACAGAGCTTCTGTGTGATGAAATGGGGGGGAGATCCTTTCTATTTTCGAGGGCTATTGTGGTCTCCCTTGTTCAATATTGATGAATTTCTCTACCACGAGTGCCCAGTATGGGTTGAGCTACGAATATTCCTACTTTTTTGGCTGATTCTATGGAATGGATTGCTATTTTATTGGGCCAAGATCTTATGGTTCCCCCTCGTCTAAATCACTTTCTAATCTTCGATGGGCATGGATCTTATGGGATTGGGGTTTTGATCTACGAAAATACGTGGATATCAAACTACTAGATGGCTTGATGGTGGCACCGTAGGCGCATTTTGGGGCTTTCCCCAACATGTGCTACATTTGCTGTGATACTATGCATTTTGTATGGAATTGTCCCAAGAGGACAAGTAATACTCAACTGGCATGTGGTGATCAGTTTGAGATTGGTCCTATTCTAGAGGAAGGATCACATGAAGGAACTGAAGGCGCAAAGCTGTAGCACATAAAAATAGAAGAGGACTCCTCCTACCCTCGAGAAGATTGTTCCCATAGGTGATGCACCTTCTGGGTCAAAATGAGATGATGGGCTATAGAAGGTCATCCGAAAAAAAGGGAAGACAAAAGAAATCTCATAGGAAAACATACCTCCCCGTTCTAACAGTTATGATAATGTTGTGGTTGCGAACAGACGTATGTGGAAAGAGTAGAAGCAACTCAACATGCGACAAGGTATCCATTTGTAGGATGGCTATGAAATCACTGACATGCAAATCTTACTGGATGACCAAGCAGATTGGCATGCAGGAAAAGCCAACGATGAAGAGTTATTGGAGGCCTACCATCACAAATGGCTCCTGGAAGGCCATCAGGTAGAGAAAAAGATTATCGATTTGAGTAAGCAACAGGGAGGGTAGACTTCGCAAAGGTAGATCTCAAAGAGACTCAAAGATGTGGCTCACAATGTTGGGCATGGTGAAGAAAATAGGTTTAATTTCCTCAAAGTTGCCTGTAAAGTTTTGTCGAGATAATGATGTGAGGGGTCGTGCTGAGGTCTCTTGTGTGCAATCTATTTGTATTATCTTTTGCAATTTGAGGGACAACTGCTCTCCTATTAAGCAGAAAGGATGCACCTCGGTAATTAGTCATATGGGATTTGATATTCTTCTATTGCAAGAAGTAAAATGCAAGGAGGAAGGCCTGTTTTGGTTTTCTTTATGTGCTTTGGGTTATGTAGTGTTAGTCAATTGCCTTGAACAATGAAAAGGAGGCTCAACAATAGTTTCAAAAGACCATTTGGTGTGGCATGAAGTCTTTAGGCACCCTTAATGCTGGTCTATTGCAACTTCGATAAGGATAGCTTTGTGTTCAATGTGGTCAATGTGTATATGCTCCAAATTCTTCGTCAGATTTGACAACTTTTGAGGGATAACTTGTTGGAAGAGAAGTGGATTATGGGAGGTGACTATAACTTTATTTAAGATTTCAAAAATAGATCTCATCCGGTGAGGTTTGTGATGTCTGAGCAGGGAGCATGGGATGAGCTATGCCTTGACTTTGGCCTAATGGATTGTGCAGAACTTGATCCAAAGGGTCTAGAGGGGTTTTCATGGTGCGATTGTAGGAAGGGAGAAGACTTCCGGGATGGTTAGTTAGATCGAGTTTAAGCATCCGATGAAGGGTGGTATATGTCCCCTCCTATGAAGGGTGGGTATGTGGTAAGAACTAGTATGTTTGATCATATTCCATTCTTTTGGCAATTCAGCATCCCTCGTGTTACTAGCAGATCGTATGATGCTCCATTTAAGTTCAGCAAAAGGTATTTGATGTCAAAAGCCTAGGTGTCCCCTCCTATGAAGGGTGGGTATGTGGTAAGAACTTGTGTGTATGATCATATTCTAGTCTTTTGGCAGTTCAACATCCCTCGTGTTACTGGCAGATTGTATGATGCTTTATTTAAGTTCAGCAAAAGGTATTTGATGTCAAAAGCCTTTTGTAGAAGAATAAGAGAGGCTTGGCAACTGTCCCAAAGGGGAATTGAAGATCCCCATGTTCATTGGGACACTACAATTAGGAAAATGGTAAAAGAATCACAAGGTTGGGCAAAAGAATCAGGATCTAAGTGGAAGCTCGAGGACCTAGCCATGCTTAGAGGTTCATTGAGAGATATTCACCAAATGATTTAGTTTTAGTCGCTCTAATTTTCGAGGTTGAACAAGAGCTACAATCTAGAGAAATGTCTGAAGCTGAAATGGTCAAAATTAGGATTAGAATTACTTGGTTGGAGATAGGGGATTGTCCCTCCAAGCTATTCTTCCAATCATTGATATGGAAGATCCACAGAGAATCTATTGATAGAATTCAAGGCCCTGATGATAGGGTTGAAACTGAGTTTTGGCACATTGCATCTATTTTTTTGAATCATTTCATTGGTTTGGTGGGTGCTCCTATTAGTCAAGATGACACCTGGTCTAATGCTTTGCTGGATGCATTAGATAGTCTCTAGACCCATGTTTTTGAATCGTAGATGCATAAGATTGTCCTAGAGGACCTGGAGTCAGTGCTCAAGGTAATGAAAAAGGATTGGCTCTGATGGATTGACTACATAATTTTATCTTGGGTTTTGGGATTTGATGGGAATGGATCTAGTTGAAATGGCTAATGCCTCTGTAAACAAGGGCTATTCTTTAATAGATGTCAATACTGGTTTGGTTAAATTGTTCCCCGAGAGGCAGAATAGATTGATAGTGGGGATTGGAGACCAATCACCATGTTCAATACATTGTACAAGTTGCAAAACGTCATAAGGTCATCAATGAACATTTGAGAACTTACCTGCCTTTCCTGAAGGTAGGTTTACTCCATGCAAATCACCAAGAATTTGAGCCTTCTTGAGCATATTAAGCAGTAGGACCGAACCAATGGCTAATAATGAAGGTGCAATTGGGCAGTCTTGTGGGATGGAATGTGTTAACAGCTGGAAACACCCTACCACCCCATCATTAATGCAAAGTGTTGCAGAGGTGTTCCCAAAGAGCATGGCAACCATCTGATAAAATATATCTCCAAACCCCAATTTATGCAAGACTGCAAGGATGCCAGTTTGTAGTTGGCAAAAGTCCTATGGGTTGAGAACATTAGTAGATGCATTGCTTGCAAGCCTGAAGAACATGCCGGTCCAATGGATGCCTCGTGGGGAGGTAATCAGATATATGGGTGCCACCTTAGGTTTGGGCTAATTGTGCAGCAAAAGGTGTGTATGGTTTAAAGAGAAAATCAAATCCAAGTTGAAGAATTGGTATGGTTTGGACTTGGGTTGGAATGCTAGAGCATTGGTGGTCAAGCATGTCCTATCTGCTTCGACGACCAATGTGGCAATTGTATGGAACTTCAAAAAATCCCAATGGGGAGAAATTGAAAGGTGCTTTCGGGCTTTCATGTGGGCAATGGAGGAAGGAAAGAGGAAATACCTTATCTCCCTTGGGAGGCGCTAAAAGCTCAAAAGCAATTGAGTTTTTTTAGTTCACACTCATATTCCTAGATAGTAATATTACCATGCCGGCTAGCATTGAGTGCAAGATGAAAAGCATAAGATGTGTAACTAAGATGCAGTGGGTGGTGAGAATGCAATATCATTTCAGCCTTGCAGGTCGGCCTTGTTTGCTAGTGACTACATCTTGCATGGAGTAGATGGGGGGCTTCATGCTGACAGGAAAGGCAGGATGGGGATGGCATTAGGAGTAAGGTAGAGATAGTAGTCTCATGCTAGAGCACTTGTGGTGTACAAAGTCATTGCTTTTGGAAAGGCTGCTTTTATCTTTAACCTATTAACCACGGACACCCAAAAAAAAAAGGAGAGGACATCTGGCAGCTTGGAGGAGAAAAGCTTGCCACGTATCACAAAGAAGGTGCTCTTGGATGGAGGCTTGAAGAGGGGAGGAGGTGGAAAGACAACAAGCAGCTTTAGGGGCAAGGAGGAGATCGAAGGTCAATGCAATGGAGGAGATGGAAGGTTCATGGAATGAAAGGAGGAGATGTGAGAGACTTAGCCAAAATTTAAGAATCAAAGATCCACCTTCAGATGGGCAGTGGTTGAGGATGGTCATGCATCTTTGCCCGTGCAAAGCACGAGTTCAGTACTGGTTGTAGTTAAGGTTTTATCTTCGAACGGTTTCGGGCCCACTTATGGCCCCTTGTGAGGCCACATATGCCATGGGGCCGACCCCGCCAGGCAGCAGGATTTTGAGCTAGCTGCGAGACAGGTGCTGCCGCAAGGCATGCGGTGTGTTTCTCACTTGAAGAGAGGTAGACTCCGCATTGATTTGCGTGCACGTGGCAAGCCCCAGTGCCACGAGGGGGGCAGTAAGCGGGCAGTTATTGGACAGAGGAAAGGGAAGGAGTAAGTGTGAAGTTATTGGACAAGCAGAGTCGATATATGTATGTAGTTTTGCGCGTGAGCGAGGAGCAGGACGACTTTGCCTGGTACGCTCTCCCTCCTTCTTTCCCTCCATTCTCATTGCATTTTCAGCCCCCCCCTCCCCACCTCCGATTTCGGTTCGGATTGCACTTCTTTGATATCGGAAGTCGGCACAGGCGGAGAAAGGACTTCGAACGTACAGTTATAGATCTGTCACTGCTCGGATCGGTATTGGACAGTTTGCCGTTCCATCGCGAAGAGTTTGCACGGGCTAGAAACAACTGGATTCTTTCTCTTGATTTGCTGAAGAGGCCAGATGGTGAAGTTGACGATGATAGCGCGCGTCACAGACGGCTTACCGTTAGCGGAGGGGCTAGATGATGGGAGAGAACAGAAGGATCTGGAGTACTACAAGCAGCAAGCTAAGACTTTGTTCAAAAAGTTATCTCAAGGCCAGCATGAACCGTCGCGCATGTCTATTGAAACTGGGCCCAATGTTTTTCAGTATCCTCCGTACTTGTTTTGAAATAATAGTAGGTGCTGAGGCAATTGGTGGTTTTGCTTTGTGATCATGGATTAGATATGTTCCAAAGTGGCGTGATCTAATAGCTGAGACTGTGCACAAATTCATTCTATTTACTTCTTCAGGTTGACATTTTTTGCTGCGTGCATCTTCTTGGATTACTTGTATTAAGGCTTGCAGGCTATAGGCGGTCGACCTCACTCATCGAGAACAAGTACCTCACGATATTTCTTAGAAGTGTTCCTTGACATGCATTTCAGCTATATCATAGAGGGCGGTGTTTGTTACCTCACAATGTGTGATCGATCCTATCCAAAAAAGCTAGCATTTCAGTACCTCGAGGATTTGTATAGAGAATTTGAGAAAGTGAACAGATCACAGATTGAGACCGTCGCGAGACCTTATGCCTTCATCAAGTTTGGTAAGAGTTCTAGATTGCATTGACATGTGGGATTCTCAGATAGGGAGTTAGTCAGAGTATTTTGTTTGGTTGCTGATATATTTTCTACTTGTATTGGTATTTTTGCAAAGATACGTTTATACAAAAGACTAGGAAATTGTACCTGGACACAAGAACACAAAGAAATCTGGCAAAACTGAACGATGATCTGTACGAAGTGCAGCAAATTATGACACGAAACATTCAAGAAGTCTTGGGAGTTGGTGAAAAACTGGACCGTACGTATCCTTGCTTCACTTCAGTTCTTTCAAAGCCTGGCATATCTTTTACTTTCCTCTTTTGTAGCTATGTCCATGCCAACATGCTCTGTTTAGACTGTTTGTACTGTCAGTCATTTATTTTCAAGAGCATTTGTATTGCTCATGCTAGCAATAATATTTTACTGCCTGTTGAAATGTTGCATTGAAGTGCATTGTCAGGAAACCCATGCGGTAAATGAATGAAATTTTCTAATGAAATGCTGTATCAATCAGATATGCTAGATAACACCTCACTTAATAGTGGTGGTATGAGTTTGTGAAGTCCTTTCGACAGTCTATCCAAAGGGATAGATTGCATATGGGTCTTTCAATGGCTATGCTAGTAGTAGATGTAATAATACTGATTTTGCTGTAAGCTAATACGTTTTTAGAGAAAATGCAAGCTGCTAAGTTCTTACTCCAGAACAGCAATTGGTCATGGGGGTGAGACGTCCACAACAGAAAAGATTTTAGAAAGTACCCTTGACACAAGATCTACAACTAGAGAGGAGATGACTATGTGTAAATTGGTGAGTGCTGGCACTTTAATGGTCAATGTAGTACTCATAAGGAGGCCTGTTTGTCTTTCATCTTACCTCTACTTGATGTAAACTGCAATCTCTTGAAGAGATGGAGATTTGAGTACGTGAGAAGTTGAAGAAGTGTTGTTAGTTGCATGTATACGAGTGTTTCTGTATGTGATTTGGCATTTATTTCCACGTTGTCTTTGTTTAACTGGAAGGCATAGCAATCTTCATTTGGCTGTTATCATATTCATTCTTATTCTTACACCATTAATAATAGGTTGATCTGCCTAGTGCCCTCCAAGCTTCTCATGCAATCTAATACAAAGTTGCACGGATGAGTACCAGCTCAAATCTTTTGAAACCCAGATGGGTAGCTACTGAAGATGAAATGAGCTAGCTTTGCTTATGATGTCATTTTGACTCTCTTTGAAATTGTGGTCTAACCTCGCTATATGTGAGAGATGAAAAAAAGACAAGAGGAGGCCTACTAGTCCATAGTGCCCTCTAACAGATAGCATAGGTAGGAATCAAATGCTCACACTGAAATGAATTGCTGCAAGGAAGTGTGAATCACTAGCCACAAGCACTTATGGAGATGGAGAGTGTGCACACACAACGAATGCAGGAATACTATGAATCCACGGTATATAGCAAACCTTGAGTGAGTGAGGTTGTGTAAGGGTGAAGGTTGTTGGGATTCGAGGTAGCTATGGAGGGTGAAGGTTCAAGGCGGAGCAACATATTGGCGAATAGTAAGAGACACAAAAATGCAAGAGATTTTATTCAATGTAGAGCCTTTAAGTAGGCTGAGAGTTACAAAGTGACCTCACATATGAGCTCGATGGTAGAGCATCTAGATTCATAAATCACTCCTAGATTATCTCCATCACCTCAATCAAAAGGAGCCAAGATCTATTAACACCAACCAACACACCTATCAAAGGTTTGTGTACCCAACAATCCCCCCTCAAACCAAAGATAAGGGTTTACATAAAATGACATACTGTCAAAATGGCAGATTCTCGACAAATGGTGAATACTCAAAACAAAGAGTTTCACTACTCAAAGTTGGAACCAATAGCCCAAAGAGCATGCATGAGTCACAAATGAAACCACCCTCACAAAACGAAGAGAAGGGATTGCTTACAAAGAGACTTATAACTCTAAAACAACACTATATCTTGACAAAAATGAACCCCCCCTTTCTCAAGACATGATATTACAATCATTTCGGGTAGACAACCCTCGACTCTGAAGCATAAAATAAAGCCAATAAAGCTTGCATTCTGTGATTGTATGGGGCCAAACGATGAGATAATCAGTGACCAAAGTTGTCTCAAGACACATCAAAACACAGTTTGCAACCAATCATTGTGTTGTCTCACGATGCAACTGGTCGAACTTTTGTGAATAGGACTTTATCTCGGCAAGTATGCAGTTTGCTAATAGTTTGCTTCCTCTTAGGTCAGCCACCTTAAAGAATAATGTTGGGGAAATAATCATGTAGATCCTCAAAAGTGCCAGATAATATAGAGTCGGGCAGACACAGTTGGAGAGTGTATCCAATAGAACAAGGAATGCAATAAACTAGGCTGTGGCTAGAAGTACGAGTTAACAACTCCACTTTGGATACGAGGTTAAGTCCAGCTGAACTCCAAAAGAGGAGTTTTCTCTTGATACTCTCCAACACATGCGTAATCTTCTGTGAAGGAGAGTACCCATGCCGGACAGAACACCCCTCCGAGTCAAGTGAAATGAAAATCAGCCCCCAATCTCGTTGTTAATCCAAAAGCCATTGGATTTATTTGTGCACCTTTTGCAGAACAAAATAAATCCAAGGCTGTCCTGAAAAATGTGAGTCTGGGGAGTGGCATCCAAAAAAATAGTAGTGTCATCAGCAAACTCATTGTTCATCTTGCCGGATTGATCTAGAAATCTCAAATCTCTCCTCATTGACCCCTCTGATGTGGTGTACAATAACGAGACCACTTTGATCCAAGCATTTGAAAAACCAAAGTGTAGAAGAGTGCCCTCCAAGAAACCACAATCTACTCTATGGCATTCTTTTTAGTCAAGTCATGAAGTAGGGCAGCTATGTCAGCAGAATGCATGAAAAATCTTCTATAGTATGAGCAAAGACCTAAGAGATGCATACCTTATGAACACTTTTCAACTCAGGCCATTCTTGAATGGCTTGAATCTTAGTAGGATCCTTTTGAATTCCATTCTTGGATCACGCATGTGCTCTTCTTCGGACTTAGAAAAGACGATGATGTCATTGAAGAAGATACCAATGAAAATGCTTGTAGGGACGAAAGATACGATCCTTCATTTGATTAAAGGTATTAGGGTCATTTGCCAATCCAAATGGCATTACTAAATCTTCATACAGACCAAAAGTAGTGCGGAATGCTATCTTGTTGTGGTCGTATGCGGACTTGGTGATAGCCACTTTTCAGATCTATCCTGCTAAATACCGAAGCTCCACTAGGCTGATCCAGCAGCATCTATGCGTGGAATAGGGAGTGTATTCTTAAAAGTAATCTTGTTTAGTGCACGATAATCAAGGCACATATGGAAGGAACCATTCTTCTTCTACACTAGAAGTACATGGGAACAAAAAGGAGAGGAGCTGGGCTGAATTAGCCCTTTGAACAGCAAGGCCTGCCCCTGAGTCATAAATGTCCTCTCCTTGAGTGGTACTGACCCTATAAGGTGGTCTATTGGGTGGCTCATTGCCCAGCATAAGCTCATTCGAATGAGCCTTTGGTCTCTCAGGGTAGCTCCCTTGGCAAGGTATCTGAAAAGCAATATTTAAAACTTTCAAGAAACTGAAATTTTTCTTTATCAGCATCATTCATTTCAGCATGCACTTCCAAATCCTTTTCTTTAATGAAAACCATGTACGCTAAAACAATAGATGTCATTGCTTTACTAGCAGAAATATAGGATACAATGGGGATAGTCTCCCCTTTGTTCTTGGGAACTATCTATTGCATTTCCCCCCTATGTACAAAATCCAAAACTCTACTAGGAAGAGACAATTTTGCATCCCTGCGGCGAAACCGACGTATCCCAAGAACTACATCATGGTGCTTGAGAGGGGAAATAAAGAAGTCGTCCTGATCCACATAACTCTGTACATGCACACGAAGTTTCCCAATCAAGGGAATAAATGGCACAGTTTCCCAATCAAGGGAATAAATGGCACAGGTTTCCCATGAAAGATCTAGTCGGCATTTAGGGCCGTGTCCATTTCTTCAATCTTGATACCTAGTCTAGGCGCTATATAAACAACCTGCATCTTCAGATTGAGACCAGCCTTGTACTTTGTGGGTTGGGTTCTCTTGGAGATCTTTTTGAAGGGAGTGACCTGTAAATAGGCATCCCAAAACTTTTGATTATAGACCTCCACTATATCCCTTGCATCCATGTGCAAGCTCTCCCAACCAAGGAGGACGTGGTCCTTGAAAAGTTGAGGCATAAATGTTAGAGGCTTTCTTGAAGCCCTTTCATTTCTTTGGTGCTGAGTGTAGTGGGAGATAGACTATCCTCACTCTCTCTCCTGCCCAATATTAACTGCAACTACAAGACGATGCACTCAATATACAAAGTGAGCTGTGGATGTGAATGAGAGAATCAGAGGGAGAGAATGTAGTGGACCTTCGAAGAGGAAATAGATACAACTGAATAATGAATGCCCAAAGGGCTGAACACAACTGTATGAAGGGGCTGAAACCCTCACTGCAAAACTGGAAGACTAGACTACCTAGAGGAGGTGAATCCTCACTAGATCCCTGAAGAGGCTGAGGCTACCTTGCTGCTCTGCTGCGGGGAGGCCTGACTCTGCTGCTTTGAAGGTTTGAAGGCCTGAGGAGTGGATGAAGAATGAGGGCCAAAGGCTGCCCTTTTATAAGCTAATAGGTCAGCTTGGCCGACTTGGTCAACGCCGATCGTTGACCAAGTCGGTCAAAAAAGTTAACGTTGACCAAAAAGGTCAACTCTGTGTTTTTTGACCTGCGATGATGTGGCGTTGATTGCCTGCTGATTGTGTGTTGATTGCACAGGGCTGCTTGAATGGCTGTACGGACGTCTACGTGGTCGTTGACATGGTTGTGTGCGTTGGCACTAGCTAGCATGGCCATGGGCGTGTGGATGCTCGTGACATCCCCTTCTGCTGAAACTCGAACTAGGGTACGAAAGAGGCTTCCCATCGTGCTGACGGAGGTGTGTGTGGTATACCTGGATGATAAATCCTATACGAATGCCTGGTTCATGAATCCGAAAATGGTTGCTGAACTCATGAATCTTGATCTGCAAGTACTGAATGCCTGGATTTGGTGCTAACTTCTGGTATGGATATTTGCTGCGGGTTAATATTCCAGGATGATGCTCCCTGTGGTTTTCCTCGGTGCATATAGGTGATAGGGACGGAGGAAGACTGGGTTTGAGAGAGGCATCCTGGTCTTGGTGTAACCCTGTTGCTTGCTGTAATAGTATATCCTGCTGTAACACTGTATCCTGCTGTAATATTGTGTCTTGTTGGCGCCAGCCTCGAACCCCTTGAAAGACTGATATCAAAGGTCGAGGTGGAACACCCTTACTCCAATAGATGAACTTGGACCCATGGCCTGGGATTTTGACATCCAAGCCTTGGTGCTGATAATCTGGTCGGACTTCGAATTGGTGCCACCATCGTGCTCCCAAGATGACGGCCGTTGCCCGAGTAGTTGTGACCCTGAGTGGTCGATTGTGTACCTACCCTGAGATCTTCAGAGTAGCTGAAGCTACTTGCATGTTGCTCTCTATCTGCTGCCCTAGAAATGCACCATTCAAGGTCATTGGTTCCGTTGGCATAAGAAGCAACTGAGCCTTTTGTGCTGCTTTGATGGAGATGATGTCGTTGGAACTGCTTGAGTCTACTAGGATAAGGACCTTCTGACCACCGACCTGTCCATAAAACTAGAACATATTGGGAAACTAACGAGGCTCCCCCTTTTGCTGAGCTTCAAGCTCCTGGATGACCACTGAGGTTGTCCTTGTTGTCTGTTGTTCATCAAGCTCCTCAATGATTACTGAGGTTGTTGAAGCTGTTGCTGAACCACTTGACGAGGCTCCTGCTGTTAGGAGCGTCTGGTAATGCGGGCAATCTTTCTTATTGTGGCCTGGCACATGACAATGGAAGCATCGGTTCTCCTTGGCATAGAGTGCTCGTGTCGATAGCCATTGCTATCCTTCGCCATCCAGCTCTTCTTCTGCTGCCCATTCCCACCATCACTTGGTGTGGAATCCTGGGACTTCTTACTGTTGAACTACTTGGATCCTTGACCCTTGTGCATGAGCTCAAAATTCTGAGCAAGCTCATATGCATACTCATAATCCTGTGGCCTGAAACTTTTGACATACCAATGGATGCCTGTACGCAACCCATGGAGAAATTTGCTCAGCTTCTGATTGTCCTCCAATTGCAACTGTATAAACACTTGAGTGAACTTAGTGGCATAATGATTCACCGTCTCTGTCTCCCTGGCGTAGCTCGTAGAACTGACTCTGGAGCTTGTCCAAGTACTGCGGTGGCAGGAGTCGTGATCGAAGATCTTTCACGAATTCCGTCCAGCTGTAGATAGGTGTCTCCTCGCTTGCATCATAGTGGTCCTTTTGCCACTTGAGCCACCAAATGACCGCCTAGGTGCATGGATGCTAGGATGCATTGCTCGTTGTCCTTCGTAGGCATTGCTGAAAAATAACTTTTGAACTGATTGAGCCATGAAGTCAACACTAAAGGTTCTTGCTACCATCGTACCGTGTGAAGTTGAGCAAAAGAAGGCTTGGCCGGAGGTAGAAGTCTCTCCTTTTCTTCCCCCTCTGGTCGAAGTAGAGAAATGAGAAGCTGCTGATCGAGTTCTTCCTTCTCTTCTCGAGCAGTACGTTCTCGAAGCTCTTTGACCTCCTGAGCCTCGCAGTCCCGGAGTTCCTTGGCTTCTCGAGCCTCTCGATCGCGTTCGTCTTTTGCTTCCTGAGCTTCTCGATCGCGTACTTCTTTTGCTTCCCAAGCTGCCCTTTTGGCTTCTCGAGCTTCCCGATCATGTTCTTCTTTTGCTTCTCGAGCCTCTTGATCGCGTTCTTCTTTGGCCTCCCGAGCTAGCCTTTCACGCTCTCTGGCAACCTGCTCACGATCTTCCCGCATCTCCTGAAGCTGGGTCATGCGGGTGAAGAGAGCCTCGGACTGTTGTTGCTGCATCTGCATCATAGCCTGCAACATGGCTGTCATGGTAGACATGGAAGTGTTTGCAAGGTTCTGTGGCGGTGGAGGCATTGAACCCTCCCCCCCTATGTTGGACTGCTCACTGGTGCTCATGGTGTCCTTACCGGATCTTGTTTGGACCATAAACGGTGGGGCTGTCCTTGACTGAACTGATCCCCCTGACTTCTGGAAACGAATTGTCCCCTCACGCCGCAAGGTGTAAAGACCAGCACGTGAAGACGGGAGCCGGCCCGATGCGCGATGAAGTAAGGGAGGGAGCGGCTATGGAGTATGAAACTACCACTAGTCCGGGGTAGACACACTTGCTTTTTTGTAGAATAACCCTCTGTCTCAGGAAAGAATCTCAGAATAACCCTCTGTCTCAGGAAAGAATCTGAAGCTCTGATACCAATGTAGCGGGAGATAGACGGGTAGACACAAAATATAATTTTTTGTCTTTTTGCAGAATAACCCTCTGTCTCAAGAAAGAATCTGAAGCTCTGATACCAATGTAGTGGGAGATAGACTATCCTCACTAAATTTTCTTTTTTGCAGAATAACCCTCTGTCTTAGGAAAGAATAACCCTTTGTCTCAAGAAAGAATCTGAAGCTCCGATACCAGTGTAGCAGGATATAGACTATCCTCACTCTCTTTTTGCAGAATAACCCTCTGTCTCAAGAAAGAATCTAAAGCTTTGATACCAATGTAGTGGGAGATAGGCTATCCTCACTAAATTTTCTTTTTTGCAGAATAACCCTCTGTCTTAGGAAAGAATAACCCTCTGTCTCAAGAAAGAATCTGAAGCTCCGATACCAATGTAGCGAGATATAGACTATCCTGGCTCTCTCTCCTGCTCAATACTAACTGCAACTGCAAGATGATGTACTCAATACACAAAGTGAGCTGTGGATGTGAGTGAGAATTAGAGGGAGCTGAGGCTACCCTGTTGGTCTGTTGCGGGGAGGCTTGACTCTGCTGCTCTGAAGGTTTGAAGGCCTGAGGAGTGGATGAAGAATGAGGGCCAAAGACTGTTCAGCCTGGCCGACTTGGTCAACGCCGATCGTTGACCTAGTCGGCTGGTCAACGCTGATCGTTGACCAGGTCGGTCAAAAAAGGTAATGTTGACCAAAAAGTCAACTCTTCATTTTTTGACCTGCGATGACGTGGTGTTGACTGTGTGCTGATTGCTGATTGCGCAGGGCTACCTGAATGGCTTGACTTGGCTGCCTGCGTTGGCACTAGCTAGCATGGCCACGGGTGTGCGGATGCTCCTGACATTGAGCCATTTGTAGTTTGGGCACCCCACCATGCACTGGTTGACCCTATGAAATGCAAGCTAACCATGCGTAACTTGGAAGACTCAGAGAAATTGTTTGTACCAAATGCAGCATCAAACTGCTTGATAGACTGCATAGCCTTCTCGGCCATTAAAGGTGTCAAATTTTATAGATTTTCCACTTCTTTGAACTCTTTAGGCTTAGAGGCCTTTGTTGTAGCTCGCGTGTGCTTAATCACCCCTTTCTTTTCAGCCTTGGGCACATGTCACCCGGATGAAGTAGATAAAGATGAAGAGGTAGAATTGGAAGAAGGACTTGACGATCTATGATGATGTCTGGTCCTCCTCTTCTTGGAATGAGAACTCTCTTCATGGTTATCTCTTTTCCTGTTTTTCTTGCCCTCTTGGCGAGCTTCTAACTATTTTTGGAGGCATCATTTGAGAGAGAAGGAGAAGAAGATGAACTCAAAGACCCCTTCCTGCTAGTCTCCTTCTGGGTTGCTCAAGAAGAAGATTTCTTTGGTCCTTCCTTTGCAAGAGGATGTTCTAATTTGCAGGATAGGGGATCTCTTCTTGCCTGTGCTAGCTGCGTAAGCAACTCCCCGTAGGAGTTTTCTTTATCAGGTTGCATGCCCTCTTCCTGCTTGACCCTATTAGTCTTTGCAATCCACTCATGGGGTGCACTAGCATGGTCACATGATGCCATCACTGCAAACTGGCCTATAACTTGTCATGACAAGAGAAATGATCATTTAGTTAATTAATAGTCATTAGAATCTTAATGCAGTTATATTTTTGTATTTATGATCGATTAAGCAGTGTAAATAGTATCGCTAAACTATGTAACATTGGCCAATGATTAGTAATAAAGATGTGCACACACGTGTCTAGGTCCTAGGGGCAATAGGAAAGGGAAGGGTGCATTAGAGTGCATTAAATGGTAGGTGCATGGGTCATAGGATAAGGATAGGAGTAAATGGGAAGATGGAACTTGAGTGATCTCAAGGGACATTAATGAAAGGGTATCACCCTTCATTGTGAATCTCATGTAGCATCCTCTCTATCACATTGCATTCATCCGCCTTCTCTCTCTCAGCTTGCATGTAGGTTGAAATAGAACAAGTACTCTCACGACGACACTCTTCCCCATTGGAGGGCCAATTGGCATTCAAATTCTGCATGCATTGCACAAATTCGCATTCTCGTGAAGTCTGGTTCTTCACATTTGGTGTTAGAGTAGTGATAGTCCACGACTGGGACGAGAGGACGACACGAAGAAGAGCATGGCATGACAAAGGTTGACGAATGTGATGGTGGGGAGACATGCATGAAGGATGGCATGGTGCGTGGAGGCACTCGACGACAAGCAGCGCACGACGTATGACCAATGATTGCAATTTCATTTTGGGCCTGTTGTTTTTGAGCAAGAAACTACTTAGGTCTGTAGTCTTTTAAGGACCTGCGTTTTTTGGGGGGGGGGGATAAAAATGAGTTGCTTGCCTTGTATTGCCACGTGGCTCCAAGAGGCAAGTTTGCTCCGGCTCCGTGCGAGATACCACTACAATTATCTCAAGCGCAATTATGAAGCGTACTTATTTTGATATTCTCAGTTTGTTCCGGCTCCCCGCGAGATGCCACTACAATTATCTTAGGCGCAATCATGAAGCGTACTTATTTTGATAATTGTGGATTGTCGAGTTCCAATTCGAACTTGCGCTGACCATGGTGTTCTTTGCAATGGCGCTCCATCTCATGCTCGTTTGGGAGAGACTAAAGTGAAATCGCTTAGACTTCACAAGCAGTTGTAGCTTGAATGAAGAGATTTGGACAACGTTTTGATTAGCCTTCTCCTTTAGTGCTAGCCTTCGTCATGGCTAAGTTTGCCCTTCACCTTTGGAGTGCCGACAGAAACTCAGTACGAAGACTTTGTATAAATGGATGCTCAAGTATGTGTGGGTGTGTGGATTTGTATGTGTGAGAGCATACTTTTATACTATGGTCTACACCCACTGTTGGGCGTTGATGACGTCAGTGGGGATGAAATAGTAGCTAGTCCCTGCTATGCATGATGGAGTTTATGGTTCTCAATCTTATGAGTGACTGTCGTGAGATTGAAACTGCACTATGTTGTGTTTTTAGAGGATGAGTTTGGGAATGTTCCTGGATTCATTTAGGTACATGCTCGTTTCTTCACCTACCGAACCTTCCAATTTTTTGGCTCACAGCAAAGAATTTATTTCGACAAGCAGCTTCCGAGGCGAGCCCATAGGTGGAATCAAGAGCAAGATCGCAATCGTACAACAATAATCGACGACGATCTTCCCAACCACAACGGGTATCATATCGTACACAAGGAGACATTGGCGATGGGTATAATACGCTGATGTTACTGTTGACACCATAGCCACTGCTTGTGTGAATCCCATCGCATTCATTGTTAAGGCAAAACAAACATCGCAAGCTGATTAGGTAGATAGATCGCAATTGACGCCAATCCTCTACGTGGGTACAAAGTCTGCAAGCTCCACAGTAGATGAAAGCAATCGTCGTGGCTGTTGCTGAACGTAAAAGGATCGCAGAACCATTTGTTAAACATTCAGTTTGCTTCTTTGCTATCTTGTTGGTGCCTTTGTACTCGTCAATGAATTGTCAGATATATTTCTTTGACACTTGCGCTTATCTAGAGTCTCTCGCACCAAAAGAAGTAGTATCTTCCCCAACCTCCCATCGTTTTATTATTCTTCCTCTATGCTTGAATTGAACCCTCTTTAGAAATGATTTTTTCCTATGCTTTGATACCAATACAATCGATTTAGGCAATTTTGGACGACGATTATCTTTCGTGAGAAAAATAGGCGGCGAAGCCTCTGTGTGTGTGCGTGTGTGTGCGTGTGTGTGTTCATGTTAGGGCCTATAATCAAATTGGACTGGAGGCCCCCTAGGATTTTATTTCATAATAAAAAATTTGAATACAATTTCTTAGTCGTGATTGGACACTAGAATCCACGAGCTGAACGGTTTTACATGGGGGAGAGCCTTCGTAGCCCTTGGTCACATGAAAATCTTTTGGTTGCTTGCTAGGCTCCATAAGCGTGGGATATTAAACTACTCTTGAAGACTTGCAACAATCAATTAAATGCACATCGCCACGGTACCCATTAATTGTTAGCCTTTCACATGCGAATAAAACTAACATCTAGACTAATCGTAGTCTTTGTGGGCGTCCCCGCTAAGCAAACCAAATTGCACGCCAAACATTAATTCTGTGGTCGATTGGGGTCAACCCTCATTGACTATAATTAAGGGGCTTTGACTAGAGTCAAGGTGCCTTAATCATATCCAAACCTCTCCAACTGAGGTTGGAATGTTTTGGTCGAACCCTCTTGGCCAAAACCAAGTTTCCTTGACCGAAGTGAGGCCTTCTTAACCGAAGTCAAGTGTCTTTGGCCCAAGTCAATGCTTTGACGACTTAAAAGAGCTTCGACCATAATCGAACACAAATGAAGAACTCTTTAATTATGATCAAGTAAATGGTCAACTTTGTCCTTTACTTGGAATATTTACAGCTTCTAATCAGAAACTCTTCCTCCCTTTCCCTCCCTTTGAAGTAGATCTACTCGAGTAGTGGAAGGGAGAAAAGTCCATAGGCAAAAGGATCCCTACCCTGTGGAAGTAGACGCTCTATCGGTAGGATCTAGAAGAACAACATTGGCAAAGGTGGAGGACACTAATTTTGGCTCTCCACAATCAGCCAAAGTGGAGAAAGAGTTCCCATGAATCGTTGGAGTCTATAAGATTCATGCTTGCAAGAAAGAAGGGCCATACCCGTTCCTCGAAGAATAGGTACGTGCAGTGTTGAGGGGGAAGGAGGGTCCAGAAAGGAGGGGCTCTTGTGCAAGAGGAGCTGAAGGAACGCCATCTCCGGCTACAATCCAAATAGGTGAAGTAGAGGGTTAGGAACAAGAGAAGGGGCCTCCTGGTCTGCGAGTGCTGGAGGTACTTAATTGACTGGTGATCAGTCAATACAAGGAACTTTGAACCATACAAGTAGTGTCTCCAAACGTTGAGAGCATACACTACAGCATAAAGTTCCTTCTCAAGTGTGGGCCAACGATACTGGGTGTCGTCTAGCTTCTTACTCTCAAAAGCTACGGGTCTGCCCTCTTGGAATAGAGCTGCCCCAATCGCATAATCACTCGCATCGGCCTCTAAAACATAAGGCCGGGTAGGATCGGGTAATGCAAGAACGGGTGCTTCCTTGATAGATAACTTCAAGGTTTCAAAAGCCTTGTTCATTGCATCATTCCAAGAGATTGGCTGGGTAGACCTGCGTCCACGACCTTTCAATATGTTGGTCAAGGGTGCCGTGATATGTGAATAATCACGCACTGACTTCCGAAGAAATACCGTAAATCCCAGGAAGGAACGAAGTTGTTTCACAGTCTGGGGGATAGGCCATTCTAAAACCTTCTGGATATGATCCAGATCAATGCTAATACCTTCAGAAGAAATCTTGTGTCCTAAGTAAATGATCTCCTTCATAAAGAAGTCACATTTACTTATCTTGGCATAAAGCTTATGCTGTCTTAGAACAAGTAAGACAACCCGGAGGTGTCCTATATGATCCTCAAGCGTTTTACTATATACCAAGATATCATCTAAGAACACGACAACAAATTTGCCCAGATAATCTCTGAACAAATCGTTCATCATCTGCTGAAAAGTAGCAGGAGCATTGGTCAAACCAAAAGGTAATACGAGGAACTCGTAATGACCATACCTAGTCCGAAATGCGGTCCTATCTATGTGTTTAGCATAGATACGGATTTGATGATAACCCGTACGCAAATCAATCTTAGTGAAATACTTCGCTCCGGCCAAACGGTCTATCAAATCATCAGAACGAGGTAAAGGATAGCGATTCTTAATTGTAACTTTATTTAATCGTTTATAATCTATACACATTCTCCAGGAAGAATCTTTCTTCTTTCTTAAGAGGACAGGTGCACCCCAAGGTGATTTACTTGGGCGGATATAGCCCATATTCAGGTAATCCTGAAGCTGGATAGCTAACTCATCCTCCTCTACCTGGCTCATCCTATAAGGTGGTACACTGATAGGTTGAGCCCCTAGGACTAAGTCTATGCGATGATCTACTGCCCGTTCTGGAGGTAAACCTTCTGGCAGTTGAGCTGGGAATGCGTCTTTAAAATTATCTAACAACATTCTCAATTCACGGTGTTCAAACACACTTAATTCATTCTTGTTAATTACCGAAACAACAAATGAAGAAAGTGGAATCAAAACACACTGATAGACATCATAATGAGAATTGTTTAATATATTCCGAAGCTGCATCGCAGATACAATAGGCCCCTGAGAAGGGGGGATTTGATCACACTGAATACAAAATTGGGTGTCCTTGTCTACAAAAGAAAGCGTATGCTCCGTCCATCCGATCTGAATATTGTGGGTTTTAAACCACTCTATCCCGATCAGCAAGTCTACATGCTCTAGATGCATAACATAACATGTGAGAGCTCCTGTGTAGGCTTGAATCCGGATGGGAAGCGCTTCAACCTTGTGATCCCAAAACTGCTTCCCAGCTGGAAGCTGCACCTCGTAGGTGTGGTCGCTAGGTACTGTGGACAGCCCCATCTTCTGCACAAATTTGTAATTAACAAAATTGTGAGAGCTGCCCGAATCAAATAGAATGTGAACCTATTGGTCCCTAACTTCTCCATAAACTCGGAAAAGATCATGGGAACCAAACAACGAAGTATTAAAGGTACAATTACAAGAAAGGGGGCAGGTAATGACATTTACTGAAATACCTGTCATCGTGACTTGGTTGGCTCCCTTGGCTGCGGTACGTGGACCCGCCTGGAGCTTCGGTCCTAGCACCAATTTTTGGTTCTTCCGCTTAGGACACGATACCAACTGACACGTCCCAGCACTCCTGAAACCCCTGATCTGCAAAACAACCACACACAACATCAGAACAGAGCAGGCTGCTCACCACCCAACCGTGACATCTACGGGATGTGATCCCGAATCAGAAGATGTCCCCTCCGAGCCACGAGCTCTGAGCTACTGGCACAAACTCCCAATCAGATCCAAACCAGCCTGGTGTCCCATACCACTAGGTGGCGCTGTGAAGCCCTAGATCTGCCACTGGGCCTTGGGCTACGCTAAGATGCAGGCGCGCATCCGCGACACAATCCAGGATCAGACCTTGCACCTGGGAACGAGACTTGCTCCCAACTGCTCACTGAGAACTGAACCCCCTGGGCCTCTTTTATAGACTCGGGCCCCGGCGCCAAAAATAGCGAAGACCTATAAATAGTTCGTACCCTTGCCACTCAACCCGAGAATCAAGCCTGCCTAGCTCTAAGCCTCCCCAGGCTAACCTGAGCTAGTTCTGTGTACCTAGTACACGTCAGATACCAATCCGTGCACATGACAGAGGGGAAGGGAATGCAACAGCGGGGGAGGGGGAAAGCAGTGGGAGGAGGAAAGCAACAAGGGAGGGACAATAGGGATGACCCATTTAATGAAGGGCCCACTTGATGGAAAAAAGTGCCAGCTTGATACATAAAAGTGCAAGACAAGTGGTGCCCCATTTAATGAAGGGCCCATGTGATGGATTAAAGTGCCTACTTTTGGGGGAAGCCCATCTTTTTGGAGAAAGCCTAGCTGCCTGGAGTCATCACCTATTCTAGGCAAGAAAGCAGGTCTTTGATTTTGGAAAGCGTGCTTTCTAGTTGGCTGGCCTAGTCTATAAATTAAGGGCCTCTAGGCTCCCAATTGTATTGAGAATTGTACCCGGACTTTGCTCCCTTGTGAGCGACCTTGTACAAAGAGATTTTTAGCGCAATAAAGGCCTTCGGGGGGGGGGGGAGGGGCTTATTTCTGGCCCGTTGGGCCGTGCTCTTCTTCTATCTCCCTCCCTCTCCCTCTCCTGTATTCTCTCTCGATAGCGATTTACTTTCCAGCCCCATTGTTGAGTTTCTATTGTGCTGCTCGGAGTTTTCAGCTTCCAAACAAAGTCCATTCCCACATGCAATGTGTGCTAGCCAGATTCGATTGTCTTCCCTTGTTGTGGTTTGAATTCCAGCTTGTTCTATAGCTCATTTTTCAAGTGCGAACTATCGAAAGAGCTGTGTTTTGACTAGGGAAATTGAGATTGGGGTTTGGTTAAGTTTCAAGAATTCTAGCTTAAAATGCAATAGATGTTTAATTTGAACACTTTTAATTACCCTAGCATTGATCTATTTTGGCTGGCACACGTGCATGCACGCACGCACACAGACACAGAGAGAGAGAGAGAGAGAGAGAGAGAGAGAGAGAAGAAGAAGAAGAAGAAGAAGAAGAAGAAGAAGAATTAACGTCTTCAGAAGCCCTCAGGGTACTATGAGACAAATTACACACCCAAAAAGAGTAGCTACTACATCATTGAAACTGAGAGAGAGAGAGAGAGAGAGAGAGAGAGAGAGAGAGAGAGAGATTTTAATCTCAGGCTTTTGCAGAGGTTAGCGAGTTGTCTAATCGATTAACATCAGAGTCTCGAATTTATGCGGAAAAGGCAAAAGATCTCAGCCGTCAGGTACTACATTGTTTTACTCTTTTGGCTCTCTATAGTAGATTGTGTTTTTCTGATTCCATCCCTTTGTTTTAAGTAGGTTTACTTGCTATTGGGATAGTACTTTCCATAGTTTGTGTCTTGTTTGGGTAGTGCTTGAGCATATTGTGTTTTGAATATATTCGCAAACCTCATAGCTCACATCAACACGAAACTGATCAAGATGTTTCATAGACCGTGTTACAGGTAGTGAAAAGGCATACATGTATAATCACATAAAAGGCTCTTCCTATTTTTTGTGGCGGGCTTTTGTTTTTTTAGAATGAGAGAATGGCATGATCGATTATACAAAGTGGAAATGGCTCTTACCATGATACATGATTTAGGATGGAAAGGGAATAGTGGCATGTTAATAAAGATCAACTCCCCCATTTGTAAGCCCCGGAATGAGGAGAGCATGGGGGAGTGATACCTGCAGAGAAGTAGGGGGAAGAAGAAGGTGAAGTGTTAGAAAAGAGAGCAGTAGAGGTGTAGGCTATCTTCTCCCGGTTGTATTGATGCCCTCTGGGCCCTGGTATGTGCCATGTAGCTTTAGTTATTGGCACTTAGGTCACCTAGTACTTTTAGTGTCTTATGACACCTAGTACTAGTGGTACCACTACAATACTAGGTCCTAGGGTTCTCTTTTATAGTACTTTGTACTTTCATTTTCATTCTTCTAGTTGATGTGACAGCTTCCACTTCTTGCTCCACTCTTGTGCATCCTTTTGCTTCCTTGAGCCTACAGTGGTATCAGAGCAGGACAATCTTCTTTGAGCCTATAGCCTGTGCTCCCTAGCCTGCTCCCACATCTTCCATACAACTCCATTCGTACCTGTGCAGCTCCGAGGCGTCTGTATTGTGCCTTATGTACCAAGTGCGTGTCATGTGCAAGGGCTTCCGTTGCGTCAGTCACACGTCCGTACAACGTTGTACGAACGCCGTACACCTGCCCGTACATAGTGCCTTGAGCCTGTAAACCTGCATTACCTATCCGTTCGTGCACGTGTGGAGCTGCCGTACATTTGCGTCAAGACCAGCTGTACAACGTACGGTAGTACTTGTGCATACATTGGACTTGCAAGCATCATTCTTCCGTACAGGCGCCACATGTGCGACCAAGCAGTCGTCTGTTGTCTTGTCTGTACGTACATACTTGCATGTACTTGCATGCTTCGTACAACTGCATCAGCAATTGTACGTTCGTACATTGGTGGAAGGCGTCAGTCATACATACTATTTGTAGGAGTCAGTCGTACATTGCAGCTGCTCTTGCTTTGCAGGTACTCCTTGCAAAAAGGTTCTTTACATTTGCAGGTGATAGTTGCAGATTGCATACGGGGCATTTTGTTTTTGCAAACATTGCAATCAATTTGCAGAATTACGCCAAAATTTGGGGCTTTTGCAAACAAATTGGATTTTTTGCAACATTTGGGGCTTTCATTGAATTTGCCCTCTTCTGGTTGCAATTTCCCTCAAGAAATTGGGGCTTTTGCATTTGGGCTACGATTTTGCGGGAGAAAAGGTATTTGGCAAATTTGGAGGTAGATTGCACGATACTTTTAGATTTGCAGTGAATTTGGCAAGAAATTGCAGGCCATTTGATCACATTTGCAAATTACTGGAGTCAGTCGTACATTGCAGCTGCTCTTGCTTTGCAGGTACTCCTTGCAAAAAGGTTCTTTACATTTGCAGGTGATAGTTGCAGATTGCATACGGGGCATTTTGTTTTTGCAAACATTGCAATCAATTTGCAGAATTTACACCACAATTTGGGGCTTCTGCAAATTGGAATTTTTGCAACATTTGGGGCTTTCATTGAATTTGCCCTCTTCTGGTTGCAATTTCCCTCAAGAAATTGGGGCTTTTGCATTTGGGCTATGATTTTGCGGGAGAAAAGGTATTTGGCAAATTTGGAGGTAGATTGCACCATACTTTCAGATTTGCAGTGAATTTGGCAAGAAATTGCAGGCCATTTGATCACATTTGCAAATTACAGGAGTCAGTCGTACATTGCAGCTGCTCTTGCTTTGCAGGTACTCCTTGCAAAAAGGTTCTTTACATTTGCAGGTGATAGTTGCAGATTGCATATGGGGCATTTTGTTTTTGCAAACATTGCAATCAATTTGCAGAATCTACGCCAAAATTTGGGGCTTTTGCAGACAAATTGGATTTTTTGCAACATTTGGGGCTTTCATTGAATTTGCCCTCTTCTGGTTGCAATTTCCCTCAAGAAATTGGGGCTTTTGCATTTGGGCTACGATTTTGCGGGAGAAAAGGTATTTGGCAAATTTGGAGGTAGATTGCACGATACTTTCAGATTTGCAGTGAATTTGGCAAGAAATTGTAGGCCATTTGATCACATTTGCAAATTACAGCTTAATTTGGGGCTTTTCCAGATTTCGACAGCAAGTCCTATTTTTTTGCAGTTGCAAGCCTTGAGGCTATCTTTTGGGCCACTTTGTCAGTGCATTTTTGACTTGTCCTATTTGCAATGGCTGGCAACAATCATGATTTATTTGGCATTCTTCATGAAGATGATAAGTTGGATGGCACCAACTATCCGATGTGGTCTTATCTCATGAAACGTATTCTTGTTGCAAGAAATTTTTGGAACATTGTTTCTGGGATTTTGATCTGAGGCCAGTCAATGCTGCAGTGGCTACCCCTAATGCTGGTCCCTCTGTAGGGGGACTCCTCCTGATGCTTTATCCTCTAGCACCCCTGTTGCTGCTCCTCCAACTCAGAAACAAACAAGATGGGATGCAAGAGATGCAAATGCACATTCCTGTATTGCTCTATCATGCAAGAGAATCATTATTCCTTACATCTGGTCACGCAGGACAACAAAGGATGCTTGGGATAAATTGGCTTCTCTTTATCAGATTCACAATGAGGGACGTGTTGGATATTTAAGAAGACAATTGTAGGAAGTGAGCATGAATGAAGGTGACCGCATACTTGACAAAGGTCAAGGATCTCATGGAACAACTTGCCAATATTGATGAGGTGGTGCCAAATTCTCAGCTTGTCAGTTTCACATTGAATGGGCTGCCAGATACATATAAAGGGTTTGCTACAACCCTTCGACTAGTGGCCATGGGTAATCCAAACCACTACTCCTTTGATCAGTTAGTCACTTTGCTTTTGCAGGAAGAGCAAAGTCGTGCTAATAGGCAAGCTACTATTCCTGATCATGCATTTACTTCACAGCAGAAAGGAAAAGGCAAGGCTTCCAAGCCTATGGGCAAGCCTAAATATGCGATGCATTCTTTTTTGCTAATGGTGCTGAGTCTTAGTATTTTGATAGTGGTGCTTCCAAGCACGTCACCTCTTGCAGACAGTTTTTTTTTTCCCTTGGCTAATGCTCCTCGAGGGGGGACTGTCACATGTGCTAATAATGCTTCCTATGCTATAAAAGGAATTGAAGCCATCCTGTCACTTTGACAAATGTTTTTTTTGTGCTTGGAATTGAAGTCAACTTGATTTCAATTTCAGCAATTGCCACTTAAGGTTTCAGAGTGATTTTTGATGGATAGAGACGCCTAGTATATGGTCTTCGTGATGACAATGTCATAGTTCTCACTGGCACTTTGCAAAAGAGGCTTTATCACCTTGATTATCATTCAGCTGCACTTTCTATTGAAGCATTTGCTATTTCAGATTCACAGCTTGCTGAAACTCATCTTTGGCATGAGAGAATGGGTCATCTAAATTATAGAGCTCTTGCCAAGTTACATTCACAGGGCATGGCAAATGATGTACCTCAAACTCACACAGTTTCCAAATGTGTGTGTGAGGGTTGTCTTTTGGGTAAGATGCATCGGTTTCCTTTTAAAAAACATTGTCCAAAATTCTCACAAAGGAAATTGCAGCTAGTGCAGAGTGATGTCTGTGGCCCAATGAGGACAAATGCCATTGGAGGGTACAAATATTTCACGACTCTAATTGATGACTTCACAAGATATTGCTGGGTATATGCTTTAAAAGCCAAATCTGAAGTGTTCTCATGCTTTCAGAGGTGGTTGAATATGGTTGAGAATGAATCAGGATGCAAACTTGTCACACTCAACACAAATAGGGGGGGAGAGTATATGTCAAAGGAGTTTGATGCATTTTTGGCTTCACGTGGCACACTCATACACTACTCCTTACACGATCCTGTTCCTGAAAGAAAGAACAGGTCCACTATGGAGATGGCGAGATGCATGCTTAAGGCCAAGTCCTTGCCCAATAAATTTTGGCTCGATGCAGTGATGTATGCCAACTATGTGCTGAATAGATCACCTATAAGGGCATTGAGGACTGTTATATCTTACGAAGCATGGAAAGGCAGGAAGCCTTCACTTTCACACATGAGAGTTTTTGGGTCTCTTGCATATGTCCATGTACCATCTCAGCTGAGACATAAGCTTGATGATAAGGCAATCAAATGCATATTTATTGGTTACAGCCAGGAGAGCAGAGGGTATCGATCGTACCAACCAAATATTGGGAAGATTATTGTGAGTAGAGATGTAATCTTTGGTGAACATTCAGCTTCTCCTCTTGTGGACTGCAAAGCTAAGCCATAAGTTGATATGTTTGATGCCTTTGACTCCTGGTTACCTCTTCTTCCCTCAAGGGGGGACTTTGACCAGCAGCATGAGCCTCCTGCAGGCCCTCCAACATGCGATGATCAGCTAGCAACCCATGCTGATTTGCAAGTTCCTCTTCTAGCACAAAATGATCCCAATATTCATGTGTAGTGATTGAAGAAAGAGCTGTCAATAGACAGCAAAGGCAAGTTCCCAGATGGCTTCTTGACACATTGAGGGACAGCAAACAAGATCAACCTCTTGCTGCCCGGACAAGATGAGGGAATAGACAGATGCATGGTCACTTTCTTGAGTTTGCACTCCTTGCTACAGCTTGCAATGAAGAGTTTTTGTGCCATAAAGATGCTTTTGGCAGCAAAGAGTGGATGGATGCAATGAGAGCTGAGTTACAATCTATTGCCAAAAATGACACATGGGAATTAGTAGATCTACCTCCTGGCAAGCATGCCATTGGTACCCGGTGGGTCTACAAATTAAAATGGAAATCTGATGGCAGCATAGATCGACACAAAGCCCGTCTTGTTGCAAAAGGGTATGCCCAACAACAAGGCATTGACTTTGAGGAGACCTTCGCTCCCACTTCCAGGATTACTACTATCAGATGTGTCATTGCCATTGCAGCCCATCACCATTGGCAAGTGCACCGGCTTGACATCAAGATTGCCTTTCTTCATGGGGATCTATAGGAAGAAGTTTATGTGACACAACCTCCTGGCTTTGAGGTTGTTGTCTCTGAAACAAGGTATGCCGGCTGAGAAAAGCCCTTGGCATGGTATGCTAAAATTCATGCACACTTACTGTCCCTTGTTTTTCAGAATAGCCCAACAGAGCCCACTATTTATGTCCGTGGGAGTGGATCTGATTTTTTGGTGCTGATTTTATATGTGGATGACATGCTGATTACTAGCTCCGATACTCAGCATATTTCAGATTTTAAGGCTGATTTGCAGCAATCATTTGAAATGTCAGATTTGGGACAGCTGCACTATTACTTGGGCATTCAGTTCGCTCATGTTGAGGGGGGTATTATGATGACTCAGTGCAAATATATTGGACAGCTCCTTGAACGTTTCCGGTTTGAGGATTGCAAGCCAATCTCTACTCCAGTGGAACCTGGCTTCAAATTCTTTGCTTCTGATGGGGGTCCACCATGTGATGTCACCCTCTACCAGCAAGCTAGTGGATGTCTCATCTACTTGTGCCACACCCGTTCTGATTTACAGTATGTTGTATCCCAGCTCAGCCGGTTCATGCACATGCCTAGTTCACAGCATTGGCAGGCAGTGAAGAGAGTCTTCATATCTCAGAGGCACTCAGGATTTAGCTCTCTTCTATGATGATCAAGGTTCCACTACCATGCATGCTTACACGGATAGTGATTGGGCAGGTTGTTCCGACACCAGAGTGTCACATACCGGCAACTGTTAATTGCTTGGCAGATCATGTATCTCTTGGCTCAGCAAGAAGCAATCAACAGTTGCCACATCCCGCTGTGAGGCTGAGTACAGGGAAGCCTTCACCGCTACAGTAGAGTGTGTCTGGCTTCGACAGTTACTTAACAGATCTTGGTATTTGCCAGACATCCTCCACTATAGTCTACATTGACAGCCAGAGTGCTTTGGCCATTGTGAGTAATCCAGTGTTTCATGTGCGTACCAAGCACATTGAAGTTCACTATCATTACGTTCGAGAGTGGTTATCAGCGGGAGACAGAGAGTTGTCCTACCTTCCCACATAGAACAACATAGCAGATATGTTTACAAAGGCACTTCCTCGTCCCAAGTTCGAAGTCTTTTGACAGGCTTTACACTTGGTTCCCTTTGTTACATGATCTGGCATACCTTGTACATTCATAGGTGGCTATATTCTTTTGGATGAACATGTGCCACCATGACTAGAAAATACCAGGTATTCTGAGACGTTTCTAGAATACTTCAGCCCATACCATGGAGGGGGGTTTGTAGGCCATCTTCTCCCGGTTGTATTGATGCCCTCTGGGCCTTGGTATGTGCCATGTAGCTTTAGTTATTGGCACTTTCAGTTGGCCCTTTTCTAGACTGCCCCACCATGCCAAATGACCACGACCACATACTGCTATGCAATCTTCCAGAAGAGGCTGCAATGTGAGTTGCATACATGGTGCCACATGGACAACAGATGGTTGCCCTTCTTAGGTTTATTTATGAGCCATCCTATGGCAGTTCAGTCTAGTGTGGACTGTTGTGCTGCTGCCCACATACTTTTGTCCTAATGTTTTCACGTATTTCGAAGAGCACTCATAACTTGAGGTGATTTCACTATAGAACTCGAACCTACCTTGTCAAGACTAGGAGAAGTAAATAGAGTAATCATTAGCTCTTTTCTTAAAAGGGGAGCGCTTTTAAGACCAAGAACTTGAGACTTTAGAAAGAGACTAGAAAAGACGTAAGGTCTTTCCTTTGTCAATTTAACTTCTGAACAAGTGAGGCATTCTTGCATATGTCTATGGACATCTTGATGAAGAAAGAAAGAAAGTTTATCGAAGTCTTCGGATTCTGGAAAACCGATGGGTCTATGAGACTATGAGAAACCTGATACAAACAAAGTGAAAGGGTGGAGCTACTAAACGAGCATTAACAACCATACTAAAAAGCTGAATGCCACATAAGCATAAACATCATTGGTAACATCATATCAATATTAGTATGGCCATATCCGTCATCACTGTCATCAGAGTACAAGGCGATATCTAGTCCAGTATCACAGCTGTAGCCCTCCTCCTCAAGGATGGTGGGGAGTGGTAACATGACATCAGAGATAGAGTGTTGTTGATTCTCTGTGGGCACAGCCGGAAGAAATATCTCTCAATGGTTGTGAAAGTAGCTGGCTTTCCTCGGTGTCCCATAGAAGGTAGCTCATGGCTCTCAGAGAAGAATGGTAATACACAAAATGTTATCCATTAATAAATACCCATCCGTGATGATGTAATGAAAATGAGCCTCGCCTTGTAGAACAAATGTCCATACTACAAAAAAATCAACATCACCTCCATAAGATATCTTCATGCTTGTTATCAACCTCAATAATGAACGGTTGGTGAAGGTTAGGCATCCTTAGAATGTGTCCATTGGTCATAGCCTTGAAAAGCTTTTGCTCTTTGTTTGTCCACTATTTTTCTTGGTCAGATTATGAAGAGGAGTTGCGAATCTGGCCAAATGCTTAATGAAATAGCGAATAGTTGGAGTAGACTTGATAAAAATAGCCAATCATGGATGGCTTTAACCTTTGTAGGGTCTATGAGAATAAGGTCCTGGGTTATACTGTGCTCCATGTATCAGCTCGTCGGGAAATTTTTTTTAATTTCTGAACATTAATATGCAACTGATGCCCTCTGAAAGTCTCCAATCCCATGATGCTTTTCTTTAATTTTATTGAAGTCTTGGATGCCATCGATGAAGGTACTCATACGTTGCCTTTGTTGGTGGAAGATCCAATTCCATCATGCGATAAAAGTGGTTGGAGCATTGATGAGGCAAGATGTCATTTATTTGAAATGTTATCCTTTTTAAGGTCCAATCATCGACACATCTAAAAGCCCCATCTTTTTTTAAAAACAAAATAGTTGGGGATCCAATGAGACTGCAACTTAAGAGATCCTCTCTAATTTTTTGTTGATAAGCCTATGCGAGACAATAGGGAGGAATATTCAGGGATGAAGTGCCAAGTACGAGATCTATTATATTATCCTCAATACTTTCAGGGGAAGCTCTTGATGTAGATCTTGGAGAAAAGATTTTGAGAAGGACTCAAGGAGCTAGCATTGATTGTCTTTGATTTCAGAGACAGGTTTGACTTCGAGGCTTCCTTAACATAATCAAATAAGCATAGGCACTCTTGCAAAGAATATTGTAGATTTAAGTATAACTTACCGTAGCAATTGTTCCCCCGCTAACTCTAGCTTGAATTTTCACCAGATGTCCACAATGTTGAATAATGATCTTCTCGCTGCACAAGTAAACACAGATTCTTTGCAGTGGTGCCAATGCATGTTGAGAATCAAATCCGATCCCTTAAGATCCACAATGAGAAATTTTTTTTGATCAAGATGCTTCTTCCCATGTACATGAAGACAAGAAAGTCTTTCACATTGTTAAAAACTTCTTATACAACTACCAAATCTAAGAAGTAGACACTTATTGTGACCGTATATACAATTAAAAACATAAAATGCAGAGCATAGAGTAAAAATTTACAAGAAAGAGAACAAACAACTTGAGCTAAGTCAATCGACCAAACAACTTTTTGTAACAGCAATACTTGGATGTGTGTTGACACCAAGCTATGTGCACAATAATAGAAACTAGAAAATAACATAGCACAATACACTTGTTAAAGGCCAAGTTTCTATCTTACCACTAACAACAAGGTAGCCTCAAGTCTACTCAATCAGCCTTAATAAAAGATTGACATATATGCACCCTTTAGATGCTCGTTTGGGAGAGACTAAAATGAAATCGTTTAGACTTCACAAGCAGTTGTAGCTTGAATGAAGAGATTTGGACTACTTTTTTATTAGCCTTGTCCTTTAGTGCTAGCCTTCGTCATGGCTGAGTTTGCCTTCACCTCCGGAGTGCCGACAAAAACTCAGTACGAAGACTTTGTATAGATGGATGCCCAAGTATGTGTGGGTGTGTGGATTTGTATGTGTGAGAGCATACTTTTATACCCACTGTTGGGCGTTGATGACGTCAGTGGGATGTCATAGTAGCTAGTCCCTGCTATGCATGATGGAGTTTATGGTTCTCAATTTTATGAGTGACTCTCGTGAGATTGAAAGTGCACTATGTTGTGTTTTTAGAGGATGAGTTTGGGAATGTTCCTGGATTCAATTTGGACTACTTTTTGATTAGCCTTCTCCTTTAGTGCTAGCCTTCGTCATGGCTGAGTTTGCCCTTCACCTCCGGAGTGCCGACAGAAACTCAATACGAAGACTTTGTATAAATGGATGCTCAAGTATGTGTGGGTGTGTGGATTTGTATGTGTGAGAGCATACTTTTATACTATGGTCTACACCCAGCGTTGGGCGTTGATGACGTCAGTGGGGATGTCATAGTAGCTAGTCCTTGCTATGCATGATGGAGTTTATGGTTCTCAATCTTATGAGTGACTCTCGTGAGATTGAAACTGCACTATGTTGTGTTTTTAGAGGATGAGTTTGGGAATGTTCCTGGATTCATCTAGGTATACACTTATTCGAGGATTAGCATCTAGGTACATAATTACATGCCTCTTGTCAGGCTTCAGAAGCACCTCCAGGGAGCCCTGTTGCTCGCTATGCTCATGAGCTTCTCTGCTGCTCTTCATCGGGGTAGTGCATTGTGCCCTTCCAAACAAGGGCTAGGGGCCCCCTTCCGGCCAACCAGACTACTGCTTCAGTGGACCAGACCCATAGAGTCTGCCTACTATATCTGCTGCTCTTCCCCGACCAGTACATGCTGCACTGTTGACCAGCACAGCCCATAAATAGACCTTGTACAGGTGACTGCTGCTGTACGCCGGCCATACATCCTGCACTGTTGCCCGGGACATCCTATAGATAGACCTTGTACAGGCACTTAATCCTGCCCTCCTGAGGCCCTGCCACAGCCTGTACTCTTGCCCTAATCCAGAGTCTTTGCCAGCCCTAAAGGCTGGACAGGGTGGCTTTAAAGGCTGCCCTAAGTCTAATCCAAGGACAACAGTGTCCATGTGGCACATTGCAACTCCATTCGAACCCCTACCTGTCCCCATGTGACACCATTATCATTTGCCCACACGGCACTTTCTACACCCATCATGCTGTGGGTGTCAAACCCCATTTCTTTCCTCATATTTTGGATGGGTTCAAGAAATGGAATGAGAAATCACCCTGTTTTTGTCCATTTAGGTTTTGATGTTTAGGATGTCTGAAATGCAAGTTTGAGAAACCAAGTGGGGACCTTTTTTCTGTCTCAGGTTTTGTAATATGTTCACTTGTTTCTTTTCTTCTTTATGGCCATAGTCTCTCCTGCTGCCTCCCAACCTGTGATGCTCTGAAAAAGGAGCAACAATGGACTAGTTTACTATTGCTAACCAACCAGTGACACATAGATTGGAAGGCTCTCCCCTAAATCTCTCTCTCTCTCTCTCTCTCTCTCTCTCTCTGGCGCTTGTATATATGTTAGGAATTTCTATGAATAAACATAATTTTATGGCGCTTGTATGGCATTGGCACATATGCGTGGGACTGTCTGTTTTATGCAAGGTAATGGGGCTTATGTCTGAGCTCTTCAAATTATCTGACACTGCAATGTCCGATTAGGTCTGGTGGGTTTGAACTTAAGGATTGCCATCTTTGACTAATCTGGTGCACTTAAATACTGTGCAGGCATTGATTCGGAAGTGGGCACCTGTTGCAATTGTTATAGGAATTGTGCTGTTGTTATTATGGGTTCGAAGATCCATTTGGCACTAAAAACTCGCTCAGTTCCAAAATCTCGGGGAGACGTTGGCAGCAATAACATCAAGTTTCCAAGACATGATTTCTCTGGTGCTCTTAATGCAGAGCAAAGAAAGGACAGAGACGTCACACTTCGAAGTGGGGGAATTTTTACAGATCGGGGAGTTAATATCAACATGGGAGATTTTGCACGACTAATTTATCCTAAACCTCCTGCTCATGTGGCTTGGGTATAATGGAGCAAGTGCTTCCCATATGAGGTTTTGCTCTTATTTTGAGGCTCAATTGTAATCTTAGCTTGTTTGGCATGTACTGTTGCTACTATGAGACCTGCTTTATATATTATTTCTGTAGAATCTCAATACAGACAAATTGGTGGTAAGCATCTGTTCTACTAAATGTGGGTGCTAGTCTGCAGAGGCCCTCTTTTTATTAGAGTACTGTCACAACTGCTACCATATATATATCAGAGAGCTTGCTGGCAAATCGTCATTGCTATAAACATATCCGAGAGCTAACTGGTAAACTGTCACTGCTATAAACATATATGAGAGACACTGAAAGCCTGCTCTGAGAGAGAGAGAGAGAGAGAGAGAGAGAGAGAGAGAGAGAGATATTAACATCTGCAGAAGACCCCACGGCTCTGAGACAAAAGTACAGTAGCAAAAAGTAACTTACTACAAAGCTCAGCTCCTTCCAGGATGTAACTACATTCTAATACAATCATAAGGTGGCCTTTATAACATCAGTCATCAGTTTGAGACTGAGTCTTTGGGTTTGGATTTGAAGTCCGTAATCAATGCTTGCTTATCTCGATAAACCGCCCATTTGCTTGCTTTGTGTGCTTCCTTTACTTTGGTGAGTTACACTATGTCGTTGTTTGAGCTGGATTGGAGTGACCTCAGATATTCCAAATCTTTGTACGTCTCAGCTTACGTGTTGTTTGAGGATCTTAACCCTTGCTGCTCTCCCTCTGGATAGACTTATGCCAATTTGCCTTATATTGCATATAGCATTCTCATCCCATTCAACTTGTGGTACCTCTTAAGTTGTAGTAATCATGAATTTGACGTTTACTAATCATATGCCTTAAGAGGTACATAGAATCATGAATCAGAGAGGTAAGTTGGGGGGTTGGTACCTCTTAAGGCATGTGATTAGTAAATATTCATGATTTAGTAAATATTCAGTACAGTTAAGAGAGCGTCTTGGGATATAAGCTTTAAGCTTTTAGTAAATCTATGAATTTGACATTCTCACACAAGTAATCAATTATGAACAATGATTTTATTATTGAATAAAATTCAAAAGTTTAGGTGTCATACAGTCCATGCTGCATTGCAATTGGTTGCTTTGCTTGAAGGGATGTACAAGCAGCCAATTGCAATTGATTATCAAATTCAATATTAACCTATGTTTCTCTATGGCTTAATTTATTTATGGATTAATTTACCTATGTTTCTCCTACCAAATTCAATTAATTAATTAGTTTTGGTGCAAGGAGGCTTAATTAACGAATGTTTCTCTTTGGCTTAATTTGTTTATGCATTAATTAACCTATCCATGGCCATTTACTTTATTTATAGACTTATGTCTAAGAGGGCTTTTCCAGAAGTTTAGGTGAGTCATACAATCCATGCTACATTACAATTGGTTGCTTTGCTTGAACATATATGTACAAGCATTAATTATCAATTCAATTAATTAAACTCTCCTATTCACCTCTTATCGAATGCAATTAATTAATTAGTTTTGGTGATGGAAGCTAAATTAACCCATGTTTCTCTATGGCTTAATTTATTTATGGATTAATTAGCCTATGTTTTTCTATGGCTTAATTTGTTTATGCATTAATTAACCTATACATGTCTTAATCTACTTAATTTATAGATTATGTCTAAGAGGGGCTTCCTCCAACGTTCAAGAAAAGATTTGAACCCAAAATCGTGTTTATCCCACTTGTGAATCCTATTGCGAAACTATTGAGTATTATAATTACTCCCTTTTGTTATAATAGTATTATAATTACTCCCTTTTGTTATAATAGTATTATATGTGCTTCCTTTTGTTATAATATTATTAGAAGTGATCCCTCATCCCTCTCTCCTTTGGGATGTCCTTTACTCTTTAATGCCCTTCCCCCTTCCCAATGTCAAGTATCTCCCTCTTTAATGCCCCCCCTCCTCCCCTCTTTATTTAATTCAAGCTCTCTCCCTCTCCTCGTGCAAGAATAATTAATGCCCCTCCCCTTCCTCCCTTTGTTTAATTCAATCTCTCTCGCTCCCTTCTTTATCCCTAATATTTTTCCATTTACCACTTCCCTCCCTACCATTTAATTAATGGGTGCTTTTTTCTTACTAGGGGAGTCCTACTTGCAATTCATTATCAACAACTAGTGATAATTGGGCCTACGTTGACACTAATTGCTAGTAGCAAAGGTTACTTTATCCCTAATATTTTGCCATATACCACTCCTTCCCCACCACGCGAGATTAATTAATTAATAGGTGCTTTTTTCATACTGGGGATCTTATTTGCAATTCATTATCAACTAGTGGTAATTGGGCCTACATTGACACTAATTGCTAGTAGCAAGGGTTAGTATAGTTGCTTATGCTTATAAGCATTGCTTTGCTATACATACATACATACATACATATGTGGGTATGTATGTAGAGCGGGAGAGAGAGAGAGAGAGTGTGTAAGTGACTTAGTGCTAGAGAGAGAGAGAGAGAGAGAGAGAGAGAGTAAGTGACTTAGTACTCTAGGGTTAATTAATGGTTGCGACTCCCAGCAATTGGAAGTACTATTGTGCAGTAATGGAGATGAGAATTGCGCACTTTTGAACAAATTGGTAGTTTGGAAACTTGCTTGCACATGGTGCCAATTGTGGTTTGCTTAATCATGTTGTGGCCATGCACGAAACATTAGCATCTTCACTTGGAAAGCACAAATATAGTGCATGGCAAGGATCTCCTCGTTGGTACATGGTTATTGAATTTAAGTTTGGCACTCTTGATAGTGCAATGTTGTTGAGATAGATCATCATCACTTCATGGTAGTAATGCATGAGATGGATGAAGAGAACAATTTCTTATGGTCTCGATGATTAACTATTATTATGGTCTCCATGATCAACTATCACTCCAATGGCAATCCATGCACTACATCTTGAAAAAATAAGAGAGTAAGGCTTGGTCATCTTCATTCAGATTAAGTTTAGCGTCCACAAGCTATGCAAAAGAGCAACACTCCTTTGTCAATGTTTTGCAACTTGTGTGCAACAACAAATGCACTTTATGCTTCTATAGGCTATGAATAAGAGTCATTAGCAGACGCAAGCAAATTAGCAAAGATGAGCAATCATCAAAAGCAAGTTTTCCTACAAGATTGCAAAACCAACACTACTTTGTTAACCTTTTACAAGTCATGTGCAACATCAAGTGTACTTTAGGCTTCTATAGGCTATTTTCATTTCGGTTCTCTTCAGTTGATCTCGGTTGTCATCAATTAAACAAATTATCATCTAGACATCAAAGCGACTACAGTAGAGAATTGGCAGACTTTGGAGACTCTTTTTGGAGTGTGCATGAAAAACTCAAAGTCTAACTTGAAGCAAAACCTTTTCTAATTAAATCAAATACTTTGGGAGTATTCTTCAAGCATATGCAAGCACTCATCAGACAGCTAGGTGATCTAGGTGCACGTAAAGAAGATAGCAATCTTGCTCAGGAGTCTACCAGTAGAACAATATGGAGAGATCGTGAGAATTTTTAGGCTTGATGAACGACATGGATGTCTTGAATTAATTGAGCATGCTTCTAAGTGAAGAGTAGCATAATAGTGTCACACGGGTCATGGCAAAGCATATGCAATTAGTGATCAAAGGAGGAAACAAAGTAAGGATACACGTAAGTGCAAGGATACATGTAAGTGCAAGTACTATGGTGGCAAAGAAGGACATATTGAAAGATATTACTACACCAAGTAGCGTGATGAGATCCTAAAACAAGATAAAGGCAAAGAGAAAGCACTTGTGAGAGACAATAAAGAAGAGACAATTATGCTAGCTGCAGTTGATCATCTTAGAGATCAAGACTGGGCTTTTTAGATTGCAAGAGGGTAAAGTTTACTGCCAAGTTTTGGGCTCTTTATAAGCAGAAGTTGATTGAGCTCTTTGTGAGCATGTTTTAAGGTTCTTTGTGATTATGAGTAGCTGTAGGTGTGTGTGTGCTCTTTGTGAGCTCCATTTACTATTAGTTGCTCTTTGTCAGCACGTAGTTGCAATTTAAATGTTCTTGTGGGCATGAG
This sequence comes from Dipteris shenzhenensis, assembly GCF_047967505.1. NCBI lineage: Eukaryota > Viridiplantae > Streptophyta > Polypodiopsida > Gleicheniales > Dipteridaceae > Dipteris > Dipteris shenzhenensis. The sequence continues at coordinate 16,217,800 of NC_141596.1, forward strand.
TTTTTGGTTTGATCTCCCATTTTGGCTGAGCCTCTGGAGGATTTGCTATGTATTCATCCGCATGGGGATACCTGTGGGTGATTAAGGCTTAGAAGGGGTCTTTTCATTGTAGTCCTATTGGTGTGTTGAAGTATTTCAAGGCATGGTGATTGGTCCAATGTTGAGTCCACATGAGTAATGTATGGGTGACAATGTGGCTTCATTGCATGTATTTTCCTACGTAGGAGGAGGTCGTGATGAATCGTCCTCATTCTAGCTATCTCCAGAAGGCATTTTGAGAGTGGACTCCTATGAGCGCAGGAAGGTGGTGTGACCTTTGGCTTCCATGCAAAGTCGAGAGTAGGATAGCATGCAGCTGGTCATGATCTGGTGAGTCGGTAATATAATGGCGATGTTGATGCTTGATATCGTCTGGAGCAGCTTGACTTTTTGTGTAAGTTGTAGTGTGTATCTTGTGTGCTTTTGTGGCCATCTATGGTTGTAATGAGCAACAAGCCCAGTAGGCATGAGCTCTTGTTGATGATAATAGATTGAAACATCTCTTGTGAGAGTTATTGATTCACTTTCATTTCAGTTCTCTTTTAATTCATCTCGGTTATTATCAGTTGAACAAATTATTTTGCATGCACTAAGTGTTTAGAGGGACTAAGCCATCATGTCTCACTTTCAACTTGATTTGTTCCCTAAACCAATCAAACATGTGTCTAAGAGTTACCCCAACTCCCAAAGGAGAACCCACGCTCCTTATAATCACTCCCCTTGCCACCCAGCTAACTAGAAACTCCATCCGTTTTGGCTTACATCCTATGGCACATGTCAAAGCAAACAATTCAACCTTGCTACAGACCAAACCAAACACTTGAAAAAACTTGTTTAAAAGATCACACAAGTTGTTCACATTATCCATGCACTCATCAAATAATGGAGTTATATTATCAACAAAAAGTTGAGCACACATCTGATCACCAAAAGTTAAAACTAGCCCTCGCATCCCTTCATAACACCGTGCTTTATCCATTAAATCAATGGAAAAGTGCATAATCAGAGCCAAGGGACAGCCTTGGCTCACCAATCTCCACAAGTTGAACCAACCAACACTGAGGTATAGTATAGTCAAAGCATTCCCAAATAATGTACCCACCATTCTGCAAAAACCAAAACCAAAGCCGAACTTCTCTAACACCAATCATAAAACCCCATGTAACTTTATTATAAGCCTTGTCAAAGTCAAACCCCAATACAACACCCTTCTACCTAGAAGTGATAGCAAAGTAGTCAACACGTTAGGGCTTGGTGACTTGTCATGCTCCAAACACTCTAATGCCTCCCTTAACTCCATCTCAGAAAACCTTTTTTCAAGGCTAACCCTTTGGACATTAGAAATTCTAAACAAGATATCCTATAACCCAATCTTTAGCACAAGCCACGACCGCTCTGATCATCACATCCCACTTGACAAAGGGATCTACCGCTTGGTCCATTAACCTTATCTAAACCATTCATATCTCTTCACAAAACTCATTATCTAGTAGCATCTTCTTATTGAATTTAAACAACACATCAAAAGACATCCCTACCTCTCCAAGAAGGGAAAAATGCCATTCAATAGGGACATGATTTGCAATTTTAAAATGTAGCAGCCATCTTCACCCCATTGGTACACACATCCATGTGGCCTCCTTTGAGACATAAAATTAATCAAGTCTAATAGCTCTAAAATCCTCACCCTTCCTCCTATTGTTCCACAAGAAACTTTCCATACCATCAAGATCCAACTCCATCACAATCAATTAGGCCTTTATCCAAAACATTAACATAGGAAAAGGTAGTTCAGATCATTGTTGAGCCTCGTATACTATTAAATCCTCAGAAAATGGCTGTAAAATGGTTATTGTAGGAGAGTTCCAAGGTCTTAGGAATCAAAAACTAGTCCCTTCTTTGAAAAACACACCATTTTGCTTGTAAATTTGTTGTTTTTTGTTGTTTCTTGTTTGCAAATAGGTAGAATAGGTAGTGGAGTACTCCCTAGGATTGCAAAGCCTACACAAAAATCATGAAACATCATAGAATCCCAAAACTTTTGTCGATGATACTATTTAGGAAGATCAAGATGAAATTTTTATCGATGACACTGCATCCTTGAGCATGCCCTTACAATCAAGGAACGCTATTTGAACATCTACCATGAGCTTTTTTAAAATCCCGATGCTAGTTTGACTTGTTGCCAAATGATACGCATGTAACTCTAGGTTAGCAATCTTCATGTGCACCATATCCCAACCTTTGAGGGCATGAGCCCCGTGTTGTGTCTGGGTGTGAGGGAGAAGGTGGAGGTGGGGCAGATGAAAAAAGGCTCCAAGCTAAGTCCATATCTTGGTCCTAGACTTCAGTGGGGTAGGCTACGTGAGAGTCATTAAGTTGGCTCAAGGTAGTTTGAAGCATATTTTGTAGAGCAATCGTGGCATTTTTGTAAAGAAAACTAATGCCGTTCGATATGTACTACTCGCATGCATCCCAGACATCACTGAATTATTTTGGGGTCATAGGGAAGGTCTTCAAGGGCGATAGGTTTTACTAGCTCTAGTAATGGCATAGTCATAAGATAATTTGTGGAGTCTTTGAGCACTTTGCACCATGCCATAAAATTGTATACACTTTGGTGGTAACAGAGAGTGGTAGCAGAGGGTCAGGATCTCCATATCCTCTACTACCGCCCAATTATACATGATTGGGTGGTAGCAGAGGGTCAAGATATCCATATCCTCTTCCAAAACTAAGTCTTCATGGAAGTATGCCATTACTAGGAGTGGATGTGCTTCCACCATGAGTGTGTGTAGGAAATAATGTATGTGTCGAGAATGGTGCGTGGTGTGAAGTAGAGGATGGAAGCTGGGTATGATGTTTCCTCTAGCTGTCGTGGATGAGATCTTGATCTCGTACTAGAGGAGACAAAGCCAATGCTATTTGAAGGGTCACTTGCAATGCTTGGACTTGGTGCTCTCTTTGCTGAGTAGCCACATGGAGTTGTGCAATGAGGGCAGCATGTTATTGTACCTGTAACTCCAATGCATGCTTTTCCCCCAATACCCAAGCATGCTACTATTGCTTGAGATCTACATGTTCCCTTAATGTATCGTAGTCAGCCTAAATACTATATGTCCTCAACATTTCTATTGTTAGGCCTTCCTGTGTCTGGAAGAGCTCTTGTTCGTGCTTTTTTCCCACTTCAATTACCTCTAGCGCAATGGCTTTGACAACCAATCGGTATGTTCCTTTTGAAGTGTTGTGGTCATTTGAATGAGCTGCTGTGAGACATGGAGAATTTCTTCATGTTGGAGTTGGAAGGCTTGCTATCACCTATGAAGGACACTCTAGGCTGCCACACTAAGTGCCAAAATTGATTGGAGGAAGGCCAGCTCCTTTATGTCAATGATGCGGTCCCTTCTTATTAAATCCATGTACCCTTCAGGGGAGTTGTACGAGGTGGATGTACAGTGTTCCAAAGCTTGTTGGTACAAATTTGGGATGAAGGGTGCTTGGAGGGGATTTTGCTCTTCAGCTGCTCTTTGTTGCAGAGGAGGCAGCGGTGGATTTGGCTCCTATGGGTCCTGAGTCAAATCTTTAATTTCATTGTCTAGATAGCTTCTTGAGTTTATCGCTCTATGTTCTTGTGATGTGCCCACATTTTTCCATTCTTCCTCTGCTTGAAGTTTCTCTTGTTCTTCTTGTTGCTGCCTTAGGAGTTCCTATGCCTGTTTCTCGGCCTCCTCTCTTTGTCATCACTAGCCATCTGACTCTACTTGGAGCTTTCTTATGGCCTCTTCTTCTTGGATTTTCCTAGCTATTTCCTCTTCTTGGGTTTCCTTGGCGATCTCATCTTCTTTCCTTTTCTTTGTCGGCTTTGTTCGGGCAGATGGTACTGACTATAACATGATGTTTGTGTCTACATCACCATAACCTTTCGAAATTAGACCACGGAAATGTGATGGATGATGGGCATCAAGAACTTTGGATTACCTATCTTCTCACCATGTTGACAGATGATTATGATCTCCCTATAAAAGAAGTATGTTCACTTAGTGGGCTCTGGCTAGTATAATCACAACGGGAAGTTGGGGAGGATGACGACATGGTGCTCTGTCAATTGGATTTGTGTTAGCAACATAATGGCTCGAGCTGCTTTTGCCAATTATGGTTCTTTGATTATATTGAGTACCTGTGAGATTGCAAGTAAGTCGAATTCCCACTAGATCATCTCCATCGTGAAGTGGTAGTACTGTACCTAGCCATCTGCATGTACCCAGCTAGTTGTGCTTGTTGCCTTGATGTAGTTGGCTATAAACTCCACAGCTTGTCCGAGGTTGAGGTGGCATAGAAACTTTGCTGCCACTATTTGCAATCCAATAGCTCTTAGATATGGGTCCACATCAGGGTCCTGTAGGGCCATGTAAGTTGTCGCGTTGTGGTAGTACAATCTATAATCTTTAAGATTATGCCAGAACTACGAGTGCAAGACAAAACCTTGTAACTACTCCAACCATTCTTGTCCTAGTGGAGAGAATCTTGTGACTTAGACCCCATGTTTAGAGAAATTTTGCACCTCTGCAGTGTCATGTATGTGTCATTTCCAAAGGGTACGCATGGTAGATAGTTAGGTGGATGATTTTGGCTCGTGCTATTGCTCTTGTTCCATTTGTACAAGTAGGGGAATAGAGACTGTGCAAGAGGAGGAGGGGGTTTTAATTAACTTTGTATTTCCCCCCGTTGTGCTCTTACCCTCTTACCCTCTTTTTCCCAACCCCTAACTGATTACAACTAATTCTCCTACACTTCTTTGCCCCCTTTCTAACTAATTATCCTACCTAACCTAGCTAACAAAACCGCTTGGTCTTGCTTACTTCCAATACATCATACCTAGTTAACTTATTCCTCTATCTCTCTTTAAAAACTCAAGACCAAAACCCCTTATATTAAATAAGTACCTAATCTTTACACTACCTATGGTACTTAACTAGCTAATTTTTGCCCAACCAATCCCATTTTTTAAAGATTATTAGCACGCTCCATCTTTATCATATAAATCCCCTTGAGAGAATTGTTAAACATGAAATATTTTAATAACTTTCTTTCCTTTAATTAAATCCCCCGTTCCTTTAAAATACCTATGAACCTTTTTTGCAATCAAGATATCTCAATTGTTTAAAAAATAGGAAATAACCTAGCCCCTTCTCCCTCTTTCTCAATAATGGGTACATGTGTTGGGGTAAAGGGCAATGTGCCCACCCACTTGTACAATGCCCATGTATACCTATATATATTTGATAGAGGAATAAGATGGAGTAGCTTTTGCTCCACTACTTTTGGTGTCTTCTTATCCCTTTGTGTGTGCTCTCCTCTCCCACAACTGGCATAAAACATCCATCGTTGATGGCACAATGGCTGTCACACAGGAGCTTGTAGAGGGCATTAGCACTATGGAGCACGGTCATGGAGCTTATTGGTGCTAGGAGTCAACCGTTTGCTATGAGGGTGGCTGGCACTACTGTAGGAGCCGTTGTTGAGGAAGGCTTGGAGAGCTTGGAGGCGCTACTTGGTTGAGGTGCTACTCGTCATGTCTGTTGAATGGTGTTTTGGCAGAGGAGCTCATTGAGCAAGGTGCTTATGGAGCTTTGCTTCTTTGTTGGCCTGGGCCGAGAGGTTGGCCATGGAGGTGAGGAGTTGGCAAAGGAGTCTAGCATTGAAGAATGTTGCATGAGTTGCTAGGCTGTTTCAGAGGAGCTCTCTGAGCTTGGCTCTATTCGACCGTTTCCACGCTCGCATTTGGACAGTAGCAAGCAGCAAGTTCCAGCAACACAGAACTGATGGAAGTGGGAGCTGTGAGAGCAGGACCATGCAGTGGGGAGCATGGATCATCGACTCGAATTGAGCATGTGAGCGGCTATGGAATTGAGCGATGTTTCAACGACCATCTTCTTGGGGTTTGGAGCCGTGGATCGTGGATCATCATGGATGCTACTGTAGTGCTCACTCTACTGCGCTTCTGTCATCGTGCAGCGGTGCTGCTCTACTCGGTCGTCCTGCTGCAAGTCCTGTCCTTCTGTGCTACAAGACAGTGCAAGTCCTTCCAAGGTTGGAGTTGCTGGGCTACTTCTATGAGAGCTCCTTCCATTGCAATTTAGTCTATATTGTGGTTGTGGTGGCACAGTTTGTGGTCAATGTTTGTTTCAATTGGAGGAACTTAGTTTCATGTTATGGAAGCAAATATATCTTTGACAAGGAAGCTATAGGAACATGTCATTTCTGGTGGGTGAGCTTGTGAGCACTCAGAGTGAACTATGGATGCGCTTGGATGCCGAGCAGATTGCCATTGATGCTGTGAAGTATGGACATCAGTTGTGGATAGGCTGATTTGAGGCTGTTGCTTGGACACTTTGCGGGACTGGTCATATGCCATTTTGCAGTCTTGCACAAGGAGCTTTCGATCTGTACATCACTTTGGTAGTGGCAATGACACATGCTTTGATAGTGGTACATGCCTGGTTGAGATGCATTGACAGTTCGTTGGATGCATGGTTATTTGCCTATGTTGGATACATACGGTGGTACGGTGATGTATTGAGATCCTGTCAGATTAGCATTGTTTGGAGCTATTTCAGGGCTGGTTTGTCAGCATTTTGGGGCTGATTTGTTACTATATTCGGGGCTGATTTTATGGCATTATGTTTGCCTTTGGTCAGGACATTACAATTGCTGCTATTGCTGTTTTTATGACAAAATAGTCATTTTCAAGACTGAATATCTCTTTCCTGGTGCAGAATTGCACTTTGTGCCGAGCTGGAAAGTTGTAGTTCATAGGACATACTACAACTTTGCTTTTGGAAGCAAGTTGATCCAGCATCAGCTGCAGGAGTTACAGCCTCTGCAAAACCACAAAAAGTTGCTGTCTACTGTCTATTTGTGACTAATGTGCAGGAAGCTATTTTTCAAGTGAGAATATCTAAGAATACATAAGGATTTTGCTCTTGAGGTCAAGTGACAAGTTGTAGATCTTTGTACCAGCTACAACTTTGCTGTTTATAGCTTTGGCATCCGGTCTTTCAGTGAAAAGATATAACTGTTCAAAAATAGGTACAGCGGGTTATTTTGCCCAAAGTGGCTGTGAGGTATTGTTGTAGGAATTTCTCTTGCACAACAGTAAATTACAAAAAGTGATTGGGATCTCACTTCAGTCCAAGGGCATTATTGGCATTTTGGCAAGTCACTTTGGCACATTTGGCAAGTGGTGAATGCTTGATTTTGTTGCGAAAGGATTGCACACTTGAGGTGATGCATTGGTGATGCAGTAAATGCCATTTCGATGCATTATGGATTTGCGTTGGTGGATGCCGCATTGATGTTTATGGATAGTTGAGCTCGGCTCCTATTGCCATTGGTTGAGTAGGCATTGCTCATTTGGTTCAGTGCATTTCTTACTTGGATTGCCAAGCATTGGCAGGTTACTGGGCTACATATATTCTTGTTTATGCCTCTTTATGGCTGAGTGCTTTTGAGCATTGGATCAGCCAGTTTATTTGGAGACCTGAATGGTTTGGACACACTATATTTTTTGTCATTTTGGTTGCCTATTGCACTATACTGCTCTTTGGTTGTGAGCTATTGTGCCACAGATATGGCATCTACAGTTGGTAGTGCCCTCTTTGATATTGAGAGGTTGGATGGATCAAACTTTCAGTATTGGAAAGAGCAGATTTATGATGTGCTAGTGCAGAAAAGGCAGATAAGCCCATTCAATGCAAAGGTGTCAAGCCTAATAGCATTGAACAGAGTGATTGGGATGACATGGATGAGCAAGCATGCTCTATCATTCAGTCATCACTCTTGAAGTCAGTCTACTTGAAGGTACAGGATGGTGTACAGGGTGTAGACTGCCATGCATATGAGTTCTATACTTGTATATGTCGAATGTATGACCATGATAGTGTTATGTTACAGCATGATGGGTTGAAATGCCCTGATGTGCTGAAATACAGCCTTGATATGCACTCCAAAGGTCGATCAATTGGTAGAAACAGGTCATGTTCAAGGGGGAATTCCAAGAGCAAGTCTAGCTCTCGAACTTGTGTTAGATGTTTCTATTATGGAAAGTATGGCCACATGAAAAAGTACTGCTGGAAATGGCTAAGAAAATGCAAGAAGAAGAGCAAGGTTAAGAATGACAGGAAGAAGGAGAAGAAGCATGTTGAGCTTCAAGGCATGGATGCCATGGTTTCCACTGATAGTAGCAGTGATGAAGGCATTCTTTTGTCTATGTCTGACACCTCCTTCTTAGCCACTGATGTACCCATTCTCGGTGATTAGATGTTAGATCCATGTGCTTCATGTCATATGACCCCTCATAGGTCATGGTTCAGTGCATATCAGGAATGCATTATGGAGAGTGGTTTGATGGGCATACTTGCTTAATCGGATTCTATTGGACAGGATTGGTAGCATGCTACAATATGTAAGTCTTACCGAATGTTCAACTAGAGAGTTGATATGCAGCCATAATGTCTATTTCAGAGAGGATGCTATGTTTAGACAGCCCAGGACTGTGGATAGCAGGAGAGTGGTGTTCCAAGAGGGTGTAAGTGCACCGATACCTCCAAATTCTATGCAGGGACAGCCCATATCCCTTGGAATGGGAGGTTTTTCCCACGGTGAGCAGGTTATAAAGTTGGTACAGCCACGATTACTTCCTGATTTTGGTCAGAGATGGTAACATATCTCTAGTATTCCACAGGTTTATACTCCTATGGAGATTGTTGATGCATCTTCTATGGACAGTTACAATTTACTCCCAGGATGCAGAGTGCCTCTTGCAGATGAGGATGAGGCTATGCATGGTGAGGAGGATACCTTGGCTAATGATGCCCAGTATCATCCATTGGCTGGTTATGCCAGGACAGATGTGGTTTCTATAGTTATTGACTCGGGTCATATTGCGCATGGGCAAGAATCATTGATATGTTTGCTTCGTAAGTGCCTCCATGGCCAGAAGCAATCCCCTCAAGCTTGGCTTCATAGGCTTGATACCGTTATGAGAGCTCAGGATGTGATGCGCAGTGAGACAGGTTATGGTCTCAATATTTAGGAGATTGCTATCCTTCTGAGGTTACTTGCCATATGGTTCCTTATGGACAGGGATGCTTTGCAATAGGAGCTGCATGATCTTGATGATGTTTGTCAGATACTTGGTTGTTTCAGTATGGAGAGGGGGAAGTTACTGAGTACTCCATTGCCTGTATTGGCTCCATACTTGAAACACAGCAGGTTTGACGATCATAGATCAATTGAGCAGCAAGTTATGGTTGATATGGCAGCCATAGTACTTCATGCATCCATGATTGTGTTGAGACTTGGTTCTCACATGTTTGCCATTGGGCTACACTTCCGGTTCTTGCTTCCGTTGCAGTGGGAGTTGGTAGCATGATTATAGTAGGTTTTGGCAGTAGGGAAGCGGTTGTGGACATCAGGTCCTTATGCTTCCAGGAGTAGCATGCAGGTGATGCAGGTTAGGTAGACCAGTAGAGGTCTATTGTAGGGCGTGTGCTTATGGTCACAGGTGGTACAGAGACATTTTCTTTGCACAGTGATAGTTCGGGTGCTATGGACTTAGCACAGGAGCATGTGGTGGTGAGAGTTCACTCTCCCAATGAGATCTGGCATGAGATCTTGGTTGACAGGTATCTACAGCTTGTCATTTTCTATCCTGCAAACTTGATGTCTGCTAGCAGCTTATCCTCTATGCACTTTGCACATTGTAAAGTGCTGATGGGCATAGGATGATGGTCTGGTCATCTTGTTTTTCAGCCTATGGCTGATTGTATTATATGTGTACTATACTCCCTTAAAGGCACACTGCCTTTAAGTGGGAGGTTGTTGGGGTAAAGGGCAGTGTGCCCACCACCCACTTGTACAGTGCCCATGTATACTCATGTATATTTGATAGAGGAATAAGCTGGAGTAGCTTTTGCTCCACCACTTTTGGTGTCTCCTTATCCCTTTGTGTGTGCTCTCCTCTCACACATCATGTGCTAATCTACACTATCCCACCCTCTCCCCTAGCCCCACTCACACCCTGGGTCACTGCTAATCTTGTATAACTACCATCACCCCTCTTTTTATCACATCTATTTAGAGACCTTTGCATATTCTTTGACCTTATGTTTCATTCGCAAGCTTGTTCTCTCAAAATCGCCAGCCTCGCCTAGCTAACATCATCCCCCTACTTAACCCTCCCACATCATCCCTTGCACATTAAAGTTTAATATGCTACGCCTCCTAACCAAGGCCTCAACAATGTCAAAACCCCTCTCTTGTTTTTGTAAGTCCCCCATTGTGGCCATTTTAACCACCACCATGCCTATCATGGAGCCATCACCCATGAACAAGGTTGCTCTTACAATTTTTCCACCCTCATGGCTCGTTGTCCTCCTTCTAGTCCTTTGCTTCTCCTTACAATTGGTAGCTCAGAGTCTTCTCACTTAGGCTCTTGCTCATCACCCTTGCATGAACTACCTTCCTACATATTCAATCTCTCACCTTTTGCTCCCTTGTTGTTGGGCTTTCACTCGTGTTCATGCTACAAGCAGCCCTTTAGGCTAGCCATACAACATAGGCGCTCAACCTTCCTCCTCTTCATTCTTTGACTATGCCTCTCGGGCCTTGATTTTCCACCCGATGGTAGCATCCCTTTACCTTCTTTTGCTTAAGTGCAAGTGTTCACCTTCTCAATATGGGCTCTCATTTTTACTTCTTATGTTCAAGGTTAGACCTAGTTCGACAATCTGTGTCTCATTCTTTGCTTTGGAGAATTGAGTTAGACCTGGTTAGATGTGAGTCATCAAGCTAGACCTTTCCATTTATTCTTTGCATGGTGGTATATTGTTGTCAAAGATAGGAGGCCTTACACATAAGAGAGACATTCACTTATCTAAAACCTCATTCCATTTCTTAATAGATTCACTGGCAAGAGCTTTGATTGTGCTTTGCAAACATCCCACTTGGTCCCTTGTCTACTCTTGGTGCAACTCGATGTTGGCTCCTTGTGATCGATGGAAGTTGAATGAAGGCCCATTGTTTCATGGGAAACAAACATGCTTGCATGTGCTTGCTAGTGACACATACTTTGTAGATAGTCAGCCCTTTCACTATGGTTCTTTGGTCAATCAACCTTAGAGTTGACTGACCTTTCTATAACTAGTTTCTTTTATGACCTTGGATGTTCTTTAATTCCTTTTGGTACACTGTTTCTTAATGTTGCACAATCTCATATATATTGCTTTTATGACCTTGGTTGTTCTTTAATTCCTTTTGGTACACTGTTTCTTAATGTCACACAATCTCCACTAGAAGGTTGTGTCTTGGGATTAGAGGAAGGATGGCGGTTCTACCTTGCATCATACCGGAGTCTACCTTGTGTATGAGAGTCTCCTTTGATCACTACTCTTGTTTGCACAAGTGAAAATTGAAAGTGTGTGTTGTAGAAGTCATGATTGTTGCAAGGTGTGTTAAATATATGAGCTACCGGGCCTTTTCTAGTGTTTGGTGTATGTTTGTGTGTTAGAGGCCTATCATAAATGTCATCCATGGTCCTCTGGTTTCTCTCAACACTATCTAGGTCTATGATGTAGCTGTTGAGTCCCCTCACATTCTTTGAAATGATCGTGGATAGTTTAGATATGAGATGGAAGTGAGGGAGTGCCATTCACATCAACATGGATATCAATCAAAGAAGAGGCTGACCATAGACTCTCTCAAATTGAAGGCCATACCTAACTCGTCTATAGAACGATGGTGTCCTCAAGTCTAAAGGCACTCTATCGTCACAATGCGAGGTCTTGAGCATAAAGTCCAAGAAGAATAAGAAATCTAAAATGCTCTTCCCAAATACTCCTTTACCTTACCTAGCTCAAATCAACTCTAGTCTTTGATGGCCCTTCTTTGTAGCACTTGGTGATAAGTGAGACCAAAAGATAGGAGGGAGGTATCTGTTAGTCAAGCTAGAGGCAGTCCTGGAAGCACTCATATGAGGTAATGTAACCCCTCCCATACTAATAGCTAGACTAGAGTGGCATTGTTGTCCTCCATTATTGCTTGCTCTTGCAACTTGAGGATGAGGAGCTACTGCTAGGAGAGATGGTGGGGTGAAAAAGACGGAGGAAAAAATCAAGTGGAGGGGATATTGCAGCTGACAACAAATACCTTCAAGCTTTGGGTGGGCTTCCAAGAGATGGTCATATGTTGTGCACCATGTGTGACAATCAACAAACAAAGAGACCTCGGTCTATAATCGCCTACCAAAATCACACTGCCTCCTACATGAAATTGACATTGCAAGCAATGAATAAAGTAAGTAATTTGATAAAGTAAGCAATAAATAAAATTTACTAAATTAATGCAGTTGATTTACTAAAAATTAAAAAGGGAACCATGTAATTTATATATATATATATATAAACCAATTAACATAAAAAATCTATAAATAACAGTGGTTAATTGAAAGCTTTAGAAACAAAAAAACCATAAGGAATCAAGTAACACATACTTAGAAAGCTATGCATGACAATAAATATCCATCTTTATATTAATAAGAAACATCAAAAAAATGATACAAAAAAACATGCTTGCATGTGCTTGCTAGTGACACATACTTTGTAGATAGTCAACCCTTTCACTACGGTTCTTTGGTCAATCAACCTTAGAGTTGACTGACCTTTCTATAACTAGTTTCTTTTATGACCTTGGATGTTCTTTAATTCCTTTTGGTACACTGTTTCTTAATGTTGCACAATCTCATATATATTTCTTTTATGACCTTGGTTGTTCTTTAATTCCTTTTGGTACACTGTTTCTTAATGTGACACAATCTCCACTAGAAGGTTGTGTCTTGGGATTGGAAGAAGGATGGCGGTTCTACCTTGCATCATACCGGAGTCTACCTTGTGTATGAGAGTCTCCTTTGATCGCTACTCTTGTTTGCAGAAGTGAAAATTGAAAGTGTGTATTGTAGAAGTCATGATTATTGCAAGGTGTGTTAAATATATGAGCTACTGGGCCTTTTCTAGTGTTTGGTGTATGTTTGTGTGTTAGAGGCCTATCATAAATGTCATCCATGGTCCTCTGGTTTCTCTCAACACTATCTAGGTCTATGATGTAGCCATTGAGTCCCCTCACATTCTTTGAAATGATTGTGGATAGTTTAGATATGAGATGGAAGTGAGGGAGTGCCATTCGCATCAACATGGATATCAATCAAAGAAGAGGCTGACCATAAACTCTCTCAAACTGAAGGCCATACCTAACTCGTCTATAGAACGATGGCGTCCTCAAGTCTAAAGGCACTCTATCATCGCAATGCGAGGTCTTGAGCATAAAGTCCAAGAAGAATAAGAAATCTAAAATGCTCTTCCCAAATACTCCTTTGCCTTACCTAGCTCAAATCAACTCTAGTCTTTGATGGCCCTTCTTTGTAGCACTTGGTGATAAGTGAGACCAAAAGATAGGAGGGAGGTATCTGTCAGTCAAACTAGAGGCAGTCCTAGAAGCACTCATATGAGGTAATGTAACCCCTCCCATACTAATAGCTAGACTAGAGTGCATTGTTGTCCTCCATTATCGCTTGCTCTTGCTAACTTAAGGATGAGGAGCTACTGCTAGGAGAGATGGTGGGGTGAAAAAGACGGAGGAAAAAATCAAGTGGAGGGGATGTTGCAGCTGACAACAAATACCTTCAAGCTTTGGGTGGGCTTCCAAGAGATGGTCATATGTTGTGCACCATGTGTGACAATCAGCAAACAAAGAGACCTTGGTCTATAATCGCCTACCAAAATCACACTGCCTCCTACATGAAATTGACATTGCAAGCAATGAATAAAGCAAGTAATTTGATAAAGTAAGCAATAAATAAAATTTACTAAATTAATGCAGTTGATTTACTAAAAATTAAAAAGGGAACCATGTAATTTATATATATATATATCTAAACCAATTAACATAAAAAATCTATAAATAACAGTGGTTAATTGAAAGCTTTAGAAACAAAAAAACCATAAGGAATCAAGTAACACATACTTAGAAAGCTATGCATGACAATAAATATCCATCTTTATATTAATAAGCAACATCAAAAAAATGATACAAAAAAACAATAAATAAAATGGAAAAGTAACAGGTGTCATTATTACTCAACAAAGGAAATAAATACATTACATTAGAAAGAGGGTATGTATATGTGAATTATGGGTGTGAGTATGTGTGTGTGTAAAGCTCCATTCAACAAAGGGTAGAAACGTGATAGGCATAGCGCATTAGAACTGCTTGCAAACAACTCCTGCGAGCTTCCCTCCCCCCCATCGCTTTCGCTACCTCCACTCCCTAGCCCCCCCCCCCCCCCGCCGCGACCACCCCCGCCCCCTGTCTCTCCGCCTCGCCTCCCGTTCGCTCTCCCCCTCACCCGCCGCCTCGCTCACCCGCCTCCCATCCCCCCGCCTCGCTCGCCCGCCTCCCATCCCCCGCCCCCTGCCTCTCCACCCTCGCCCCCCGCCCGCTATCGCTCACCCGCCCCCCTCGCTCACCCGACCCGCCCCCTCGCTCACTCGCCTCGCTCACCCCACCCGACCCCCTCGCTCTCCCGCCTTCCATCCCGCTCCCCCCGTCCCCCGCGCCTTCACCCGCCGCTCCGCCCATTCCGCCTTTCCGCCCCCCCTCGCCTCCATTCCGCTCCCCCCCGCTTCCTTTCCGCTCCACTCGCCCTTTCCGCCCCCCCCCCCCGCCTCCACTCCGCTCCCCCGCCCTCCGTTTCACCCCTCCGCCCCCGCCACACCAACCCCGCCCCCCCCCCGCCCTCCCGTGCCACCCGCCTACCCCGTACCCTTCACCCCGCCTCGCCCTGACCCCCGCCCCGCTCACTCACTTCGCTTCGCCCGCCCTTCTGCTTCACTTCTCCACCCCGCCTCCACCCTCCGCCTCCGCCACCATCCCTTCCACACCCAGGCGCCACCCTCCCGCTTCGTCTCCCCTTTTGGGGTGGCAGCCTGTTCTTCATCGGAAGCTTGCAGTTAGTCTTGGCGGTATGGCGGCCCCCTGCCCGGATCCGGAGGCCCAGTCGGACCCTCCCTCTCCAGATGCCTACCGCGTTATCCTGACAAAGCAACAATCATCTCGTGTGCAGGAGGTTGCCACTGACTTTGCCCGTACCTCTGTTTACGGTAGAGTCATTGGACACTCTCCCTCCAGAGCAGCCATCAGGGACTGGCTCCAGTCCACTCTCCTGTTAGAGGATGGCCATATTGAGGAGGTGGCCCTTATGGGAAGGGGCATCTTCTGGCTCAAACTCTCCAATGAGAAAGCTGCGAGCAACTTGATTGCCGGTTCCCCCACATCGGTGGATGGAAAGATTATCATGATAGTCCCGTGGTACCGTGGATTCAGCGCAGCAGATTTTGATGTTCGGTTCTGTATACCTCGCCACCCAGTGACATTAGTTTTTCCAGGGCTTGCTGCTGAGCTGCGGCCGATTGTCAGGGACTTGGGCTCCCATTTTGGATGGGTTATGCACGACACTTTCGCCGATGCGGTGACCACGGCAGGAGCCCCCCGAGTCCGAGTGGCTGTGGCAGACCCTGCGACCCTCCCTGCAGTGATCGAGATTGTGACAGATGCCGGCAGCATCACCCAGAGCATGATAGTCACCGGACAGCCAGGTCAGTGCCTGAGGTGCCACAGCTTTGGGCACTTGGCGGCTGCGTGCCCACGCTTCGCCAGCTCTTCTCGACCCCCCCCGCCCCCGCCTCCTCCGCCCCCTCCGCCCCCCCGGACAGTCACGTCAGGAGGAGCCGAGGCAGGCGGAGCCCGGTCCAGAGTTAGTGGGTGGTTGGACCGAGGTTAGAAGGAAAAGAGGAAAGAACAAGAAGATCTCGGATAAAGGCAAGGAGGCAGAGGTTACCCTTCCGACAGCAGCACCCCAGAGACCTGACAGGCAGCCGCCCCAGGGACCTGGGAGAGCTTCTTTGTCGACGGCAGCCCGCCCTTCACAGCCTCAGATCCCCCTTTCTCCCGCTCCCCCGCCCCTTTCCACTCAGTCCCAGTCCCTTCCCCAGTTTTCCCTCCCTTCGCCCGACCCGCAGCCTCAGCCCCCATCTCTTCCTCCTCAGTCTCCTCCTCCTCCCTCTCAGCCCCAGCTCCAGAGGCGTCCCCATCCCCCCCCTCCCTCCGCTCCCCTCGACTCCTCTACAATGTTAGCTGCACCATCGGCCTCCCAGCCGAGGGCAGCCCCCGCTCCGCCTCCTCCACTTGCTCCGCCAGTCGCCTCCGTGGAGCTCGAGTCGCCTACCCCTCAGCCTCCTCCCCCTCCCCCCCCGCTGGCAGGACACCCGGAGTCTACACCACCACTGGAGCAGGCTTCCATGGCTGCTAGCCCCGCAGTGTCAGACTCTGATGGGTCTCAGCTTCAGGAGAGAGCGCTTCCTCGAGACTTTTACAGATCTGGCCCCTGGGACTACTTGGACGTGGCCGACCTTGGGACCTTCCCGGCTTATCTCGACATCAGCATCTTCCTGCTCCGCAAAGGGGCGGATGGGAAGAATGTCGCCTTGGCCCCTAGGGATGGCCCTAGCTTCGCCTTCACGTTCCTCAGCGATGGCACCGAGACCTGGACAGACGACTCGGTTTGGGAGGCGCTCAGAGAGCAGACACACGCCCAGGTTTGTTCCTGGATAGGCCCGTCCGGTGGGCAGCTTCTCGAAACTCAGTGGTCCGAGGGCGATGTGCGCCTGTGGTGGCGTTGCGCCGCCAAACGCTTCCGACTGATTGTGATCCTCAGACCTACCCTGTCATGGCCTCTCCCCCAGGATGTCAAAGCTTGGTCCCATCAGAAACTCCGAACCTTCTATGGGATGACCACTTCAGAGATCTCGAGCTGGCTCGAGAAAGCATTTGTTCATGGCACCAAAGGCCTCTCGCCTTTGTTGAAGGTGTTGAAGGACGGGTAGGACGATCCCGTCTCCCCCTCCAAACCTTCTCATAAGCGGCAGCGCCTCACTCCGACATGTCTGAGTCTTCATCGACTTCGACCGCGAGCAGACAGTTGTTCGCAGCCCCCCATCCCTCTCCATGAGCCTACACCTCGTATCCTGGAATGTGAACGGGTTTCACTCTTCCGGCACCCGTGGTCCCAGGAAGCTCATTTTGCGACAGGAACTTCAGCCTGCAGTGATTGGTCGTTTGGATGTACTTCTGCTCCAGGAGCACAAGCTCTCTGCGGCTCATTCCCGTAGTTGCGGGAAGGTTCTCCCTGGACGTTCCTACACTTACTGGGAGCCCTCGATCGGCGCACAGGGGAGGAGTGGGGGTGTCTGTACCTCCGTGTGCGAGCAGTTAGCCCAGGGAGTTTTCGGTCATGGCACGTTGATCCCAGGCCGAGCCCTTTGGGTAGGCCTGGATTTGGAGGGATCCAAAATTGGAATACTCAACATTTACGCTCCTATAGACCTCCGATGCAGAGCCACTTTCTGGAGGACACTTACAGGGATTCTTCCAGACATGGATTCCTGGATTGTTGGAGGTGACTTCAACAATCTGGAGACACTGGAGGACCAGCAGGGCAGAGGTCCGGAGTTCACAGGTATGGCTCAGGCAGAGCAGTCAGCTTGGGACTCCTTCATCTTTGCGACAGGAGGTAGGGACAGTTGGATAGACCCGTCCTTCTGGCGTTGGCACGGGAGCCTGGACTTCTCTTGGGGCTTCCGCAGGGAAGGAGGCAGACTCCTGGAGAGGCTTGATAGATTCTATGTCAGTGATTGGGCCATCAGTAGAGGCGGTCAGGCGGGTATAGTTCCAGGGACGACACTTTCTGACCATGCGCCGGTACTCCTCTCATTAGATTCGGCAGCCCAAACCCTTCCCCCCCGGTCATGCAGGATTCCCGATTCCATTTTCTCGAGGGAGGACGTGCATAGCAGTATTTGCAGTCTTTGGGACAGAGATTGGGGGGAGTGTACGGATTTGGTGGACTCAGTTGCGCAGGCTCTGCAGGAGTCCAGCCAGATCTGCCAGCTAGCAGCCCTACAGGTTCGACAGGATTGGTGGAATAGAGAGAGAGCTCTTCGGAGGGACCTCGCATCCATTCAGCGACTCCAGCAGGCTTCCCCGGGCTCGGAGGAGCTTCGGATCCAGGCCCTTCGAGCCAGAGCCCTCCTGGAGGAGACACTCCAGCGACGCTCAGAGTTTTCCTATCACGCCTCTCTCTCTTTCTGGGCCCGGAAGGGTGACCGGATGTGCAGGGAGTTCTTCAGGACGCATGGCCAGAGAGCTGTAGGTGATCAGCTTCGGAGTCTCAGGACAGCGGATGGTCACATCGTTACGGAGCCGGGGGAGGTCCTGGGGTTGGCCACTGACTTCTACAGGACCCTCTTCCAGCAGGAGCCGCTTGCCCCTCGTGCTAGTCGTGCCCGGGAGGAGGTGTGGAGGCACATTCCATCCCTGGTCCAACCTAGCATGCAGGCGATGTTGTTGGCGCCGTTTACCTCGGATGAGATGCTGGAGGCCTTGATGGCTATCGACGAACAGAAATGCCCAGGAGAGGATGGGCTTTCCTGAGCATTCTTCACCTCCTTCTGGGACCAGATCCATCAGCCCCTCCTTGCAGCTCTGTAGGGGATTTTCAGCAACGGTTTGATGCCAGAGAGCCTCTCTTCGGGACTGATTTGCCTCATCCTGAAGGGAGGAGATAGACAGGAGATCCGCCAGTGGCGTCCGATCACTCTCCTTACTACCGCCTACAAAATCCTCGCCAAGATGATCAGTGCCAGAGTTCGGCCTCTACTCCCAGACCTCATTCATGACACTCAGACAGGCTTTGTCCAGGATCGCAGTATCCTGGATAATGTCTTCACCTTTTCAGAGGCGGCGGAGTGGGCTCAGCACAGTGGATCACACCTTGCCATTCTACTTCTCGACTTTGAGAAGGCCTACGATCGCGTGGACTGGTCCTTTTTGGAGGGGACTCTGGAGCGGCTAGGTTTCCCGACAGGTTGGATTCAGGGTATCTCAGCTTTGTACAAGACAGCGTCTAGCAGGGTCATCATTGGAGGCAGGATGGGTGAGCGCTTTAGCTTGGAGAGATCAGTGCGTCAGGGTTGCCCCCTTGCTCCTTACCTGTTTCTTTTCTTCGCCGAGGCCATGACTTACTACCTTCGGGCGAGGTCTACCGGGATCCAGGGCGTTCGCCTTCCACTTCGGGAGGACACGGAGCTTCTGGACTCGGAGTACGCAGATGATACAGCCCTTTATGTCCAGGATGATGAGAGGATGCTAGAGAGGGTGCGGATGGCCCTGGAGGTCTTCTGCTCGGCCGCTGGTGCGAAAATCAACTGGAACAAGTCAGTTGGTTTTCTCACAGACCCTGGGGCGTGTTCTCAGTGGGGGCGATTTCTGGGTTTCAGATGGATTCCACGGGGACAGACAGCTAGTTACCTTGGCTTCCAGGTTGGCCTAGACATCACGCCAGCTCAGCAGTTTCTCCCGGTGCTAGACTCCATCCGACGGAAGCTGGCTTTCTGGAGCACTGCTAAGCTGTCTCTTGCAGGTCGTGCCCTGGTAGTTAACCAGGTCCTTCTAGCCACGGCTTGGTATGTGGCTTCCTGCTGGTGCTTCTCGAGATCCAGCGTGGCACAGCTCAGGAGGTTGGTTCGGAACTTCCTTTGGTCTGGGGAGGATGGTCTTAGAGATACCAGAGCCAGGGTTGCTTGGCAGACAGTCATTCTTCCGCAGGCTGAGGGTGGCCTGGGGGTTATCGATCCAGAGCTTCAGAGTCAGGCCTTGTTAGGCAAGCTTGTCATCCGCGGTTTGACCCCGGGGGGGCAGACGTGGAAGATGTTACTTCAGCAGGGAGTAGGCTCTTGTGTCCCGCACCGAGGTGGAGAGTGGCTACCGTCCCTCAGGTAGATCTTCACTTCTGCCCCGCTCACTCAGCCCCGTTCCCCACTCGTTCGTAGCCTCCTCATGGTTTGGAGGCGGCTCCGTCTCAGTCTCATTCAGTCCCAGCCCAGCTGTCAGGAGGAGATCGATCGCCAGCCGCTCGTCTGGAATGGGCAGGTCAGAGACGCCGAGGGCCTTCAGTTGGGGGAGAGATCACATATCAGGTGGGATGGCTGGATGAGGGGGCTGGAGGGATATGTACAGACATCTGGAGATGACTGATCTTGCAGACGCAACTGAAGGTGCACGCGGAGTCCAGGCGAGACGCACGGAGATTGACGGAGCGATCCCAGCCGCTTGGTTGGCTCCACCTGAGCCTCAGGTCCTCATGCCTGGAGACACCCGTTGGCTGGGACAGTTCACCCCCCGTGGCATCCCACTGGTGGTCGCAGGACGTTTGGATGACTCCTCTATCGCCTTCTTTGCGGTTTCAGGGGATGGACGACTCAGGAGAGAGGATGCGCTCATCGACCCCCTACTCCCGTGGCAGAGGGTTAGCGTCGTAGGCCTTCTGGGGAAGGTCTGGCGTATCGACCCTAGTATCGAGCAGGACCAGTTGCAGCTTTGGCGTCTTTGGCTCTGGGAGGGGCGGGCCTTGTCAGAGCTTGAGTGGGACCCAGGAGAGTGGTGGTGGCCAGAGATTGTGACAGGACAGGGGCCGACTTCCTTCTTCGCTTACAGCACGACTCTGGGCAGGCGAGTTCTCGGGAGGATGCAGAGCCGCCCCCCCACCCAGCGACCTAGCTGGTACGCACAGGGTATTTCCAGGTTCTTTTTGCAGGCATTCTAGAAGGCCTTGTGGGAGAGCTGGCGGCCACGGAAGATCTCATACTTCCTATGGCTTCTTGCCCACAAAGGTCTTCCAGTGGGGAGCTGGTTGAGGCAGATAGGCCAGGATGGTTGCTGTCAGATTTGCCATGCGGATGAGGAGTCACCAAAACACTGCCTGTGGAGCTGCACGCGCGCCCAGGAAGTGTGGAGGTGGACCCTCGGGCTTCTTACTCGCGCAGCACCAGAGCTAGGAGTGATCACTTGGGGCGCGTTCTGTTGGTGCAGCACCGCACCTGGTCTTCATCACTTGTTCGAGGCATGCCAGTAGGACCCCACTTTCCTTATCACACAGGGGACGTGGGGGCCGCTCGAGGGTATCCCACAGCACCTAGCAGAGGCTGATACAGGAGTTCGGGAGAGGCAACCAGTCTGGGAGATTATCAGTAGCATTACAGGATGGCACATCTGGACCTCGTGCTGCGCGCAGATCCTCGGTGGCACCTCCTTATCGACTGCCCAGATCATGGCGGAGATTTGGAGTGAGATTATTCATACCCTCAGAGGCCAGTGGGACCAGATTCAGGGAGACTCCCGGGCTGGTCAGGAGAAGCGGAGACGCTTCCTCCAGGCTTGGGACACTCAGAGCCTCTTCTTCGAGCAGACTACGCAGGGCCTTCGGTGGCAGTACTCACCACCCCGATGGCTGTTCATTCACACTCAGCATATCCCTCCGTGAGAGTATGATTTATTATGCTACCTTTTAGGGCTGCGTCCGGTTTGTGAACGCAGCCCGTCAGCTATAAGCTGACCTCTTGTATTTTGTTCTCGAAGTAATATAATTAGCACTGTTTTTTCGGCAAAAAAAAAGTATGTGTGTGTGTATATATATATAATTATGGATATGTATGTCACATATCTACTTAATGGGTATGTTATTTTGTATATTCTTAGGTAAAAAATCTTTTTTCAATCTTTATAATAATCATATCAAACCTTGTGCTTCATACATTGGTTAATGGACTCATTTTCTAAGTTTTTTTTAAATTGTTTATGGACTACAAGTGGACTTAATTTTTTTACCTTGTCTTTAATTGGGGATAGCAAAGAGGTTCTCCACCTTCTACCAAAAATGTTAATCAGGGGTGTGGAATACCCGCCGTGGTTCTGTTCATTATGGGTGCTACCCCCCAATTTACAACAAGTTCCATTAATCTTTTTCTTTCATTTATAAGGTTGTCGATTACCCCCCTTGTATCTTTTTTAAAGAAAAGAATCTAACTATCTCTTGTATGGATGTAGAATCCCCCCTTGTTAATTGTAATTTTTGATGCCCCATCTTTTTTAATCATTTTAGAATCTTGATAGGTGTCTTGCTCTATGGTATAAGTGGTAACAAGCTAGGGTTTACAAGAACTACATGTCTTCCCTCACAAAACTATGATGTTCTAACACATTGTTTTGTCTAGATGGTGGCAGGTGAGTGGACCCTGACCTTGGAGCTTGGATTACCTGCCGTTGCGGGATTTGACACTTTTACCAATTTTACGCATAATTCATGTACAACTATATAGTGAAAATTTTCTTATGTGCCTTTATTTGATCTTTGTGTGGTGTGTCATTAAAAGGTTGTATTTTTTAAACACACACACCCAAACTTTGTTAACCCTTGGCTGGGTTAACCATGTGCCATTTTGGTAAACCTTGCATGGGTTTGCCACATGCGATCAGCCACGTGCCTCGCTAAACCTTATCAAGAATGAGGTTCTTGTACAATTTTGCTTCAAGAGGGATTTATCCCTCGCAAGTTTTACTTTTTGTTGGAATTGTCATAACTACATAATCGTTGTGCCTTGTCCGCCGTGATTATTTTAAGATAGCTATGGAAATTTTGTCATTTGTCTAATTCCATTGAACAACTTGAAGATCATAAAAGAAATATCCAATTGGTAAAACTTATGATATAATCCCTTTGGCAAAACACTTATAAGAGGCTTCTTCTTTTGACTTTTTGGGTGCGGGGCGGGACACCACTTGATGGGTGTCCTGCTTCCATCATGTGGTGTTCCCTGAGTGAGGGGGCAAGTACACACACACACACACACATTTTCACTCATACATTTGTTCACAAACACTCACACACACACCCTCCTTATACATTTGTTCACACACACACACACACACAAATTACCACTATATAGAATAGTTATACTCTACAAATGCACATATCCCACCGACCACATGTACACACACATGGACATCATCCTCTATGCATTTACCCCCCTAAGCTCTGGGACCTCCCCCGAGTTAATTCATTATTTTGTGCATTTTAATTAATTGTTTTTTTCCCCCTCGTGCTCTTACCCTCTTTTTCCCAACCCCTAACCGATTCCAACTAATTCTCCTATACTCCTTTGCTCCCTTTCTAACTAATTCTCCTACCTAACCTAGCTACCCAACCTACTTGGTCTTGTTTACTTCTGATACATCATACCTAGTTAACTTACTCCTCTACCTCGCTAAGAAACCAAAACACTTTATCTTAATTAACTACGTGATTTTTACATTCCTTATAGTAATTAACTATATAATTTTTGCCCAATCCCCCCCCCCCCTTTTTTAGATTATTAGCACATCCCCTCTTCATCATTTAATCTTGTATAACCACAAGTGCCCCTCTTTCTATCATCTCTATTTATAGACCTTTGTGTATGCCTCAACCTTGTGTTCCATTAGCAAGCATGTTCTCTCAAAATTTCTAGCCTCGCCTACCTCATATCATCCCCCTACCTAACCCTCCCACATCATCCCTTACACATTAACGTTTTACATACTAACCCCACTAACCATGGCCCTAATGAAATCCCCACCCCCTAATCAAACCCTAGCCTAGCCAAAACCCCTCTCTTCTTTTTGTATGTGCCCCATCGTTACCATTTATAGCCACATGCCTGTCATGGAGCCACCGCCCATGAACAAGGTTGCTCTTATAATGTTTCCACCCTATGGCTTGCTGTCCTCCCTGTACTCCTTGGCTTCTCCTTGTAATTCACAATAGTAAATGAGAAGACTACGGAAGATTCGTGAAAGAAATCATGTGTCGCGTATGAGAATGAAACTACCTCTAATAAAGTTTACCTCATGAAGAGCTTGTTTGAGCTACAGTTGAAGGAAAGGGTCTCCATTTCTCTCACTTCAATGAATTCAATATTAGTTTCAGCCAGCTTCAGCCTCAGGAGCTGAATTTTGGCACAAAGACAAAGGCAATATTCCTCTTATATTCATTGCCATCCTCATGGGATACCTTCCATACATCTACTATTAGTAACTCTACACCTAGTGGAGTACTAAAGTTTGATGATGTTGTGGGTAGCTTGTTGGCTGAGGAGATTAGATGGAAGTCTATGGATGGCAACAAGCAAGATGAAACCTTAAATGTGCAAAGTAGCAGATCACAGTTCAAGGGCAAGTCCCAAGAAAGAGGAAAGTCTTGTAGCCAACAATCTAGGGCATGGAAGATTGGGTGTTACCATTGTGGCAAGAAGGGCCACATGAAAAAGGATTGCTACAAGATAAGAAGAGAGTAAAAGGATAAGGAAAAGAATGCAAATTGGGGTGCAAATATGAAGGAAGAGAGTCTAAGGTAAGACAAAGGAAAAGTGAAGATCGAGGAGATTAATGCAGTCACTGATCATAGTGACAATGACATTCTCTTCAAGTCTAGTCTACTTGCACAGTTTCTTACCAATTCATATGATGCATATTTCTAGGATTGGATTTAGGATTTTGGCACTTCATTCCATGTTACACCCCACAAGGAATGGTTCTCCGTTGATGATAGTGGAAAGTCTGGTTGTGTGCATCTTGGAAATAACTATGCATGTGACATAGTGGGAGTAGGTTACATAAATTTTTCTTTTGCAAATGGGTCCACAATCTGTTAAAAAATGTGAGACATGTGCCTAAGCTGACCAAGAGTCTCATTTCAATGGGTCAGCTACATGATGCTGGTTTTCAGACCACCTATGGCTTTCAAAGTTGGAAATTTTAGAAGGGATCTATGGTTTTTGCAAGGGTGCCACGTGTGGGACATTGTATTCCTTACATGTGTAAGGGGTCTCTGATCACATTGTTGCAGTAACCAAGCAACCAATCACTTGTTTGTGGCCTTGCCAGTTGGGGCACATGAGAAAGAATGAAATAAAACTCTTATACCGTTTGGGTTATGTATGCATTTGAGTTTTCTGATTTTGAAATTGGTGAGCATTGTCTCTATGGGAAGCATACAAGATCAGCCCATAAAATAAGGGGAAAGAAAGAGCTTCAAAAGCTTGATCTGGTATATTCAGGCGTATGTGGTCACATGCCTACACAATCATTAGGTAGGGCTGAATACTATGTGACATTCATTGATGATGCTACACTTTCCTAATTGCATCATCAATGATTGCATCACATAGGTACACCATTAAGGGTAGATGATGGATCATCTATTGATGAAAATATTGAGCCCAATGAGCCTGATATGTAGGCGTGATAGCAAGGTGAAGGGAAGCAAATTCTAGAGAGGCCAGCAGGAGATGACAAGGGATGCAGGGCAGAAGGCAGGGGTGGTAGGATGGTCAAATAGGAGGGTTGGTGGAGTAAAAGGCGAGGTATGTAGGCTATAGGCCACACTGGAGGAAGGAGAGTAGGGAGATAGGGGCAGCATTAGGGAAGATGATGGGGACAGGTGGGGTGGTAGACACAGGAGGCAACAAAGCTTGGCGACATGGCACAAAGAAAGAGGTCACAGGCTATGGTAGTGGTGAGCTAGGAGTCTTTGGAAGTGGGAGGGAAGGGTTGGAGGTAGGGCTTTATGTAGGCAAAGGAATCGGGGGAGTGAGGCAATCGAGGAAGAGAGATAGTCAGAGGGGGTTAAGGGAACAAGACAATCAAGGGATCAAGGGAATAAAATAGTCAGGGAGGGTGGTTAGGTAGAGTAGATACATTAGGGAGAGTAGTTAGGTTAGGGAGTGAAGTTAAGAGTGTAGTTACGTTAAGTAGTGTAGTTAGAAGTGTAGTTTAGTAAGAGAAACTAAATATCGAGTGAGAGAGAGAGAGAGAGAGAGAGAGAGAGAGGAAGGGAGGTAGAGTGAGAAAGATAGAGTAGAGGGAAAAATAGAGAGAGGGGGTAAGTAGAGAGGGAAAGAAGAGAGATGATAGAGAGAGAGAGAAGGTAGCAGGGGTGGGTGGGTGCAAGGGTATAGAGAGAGAAAAAAAAGTGGAGGGGATAGAGAAAGAGGGTGAGGCTAGAGAGAGAGGGTGAGGTTTGAGAGAGAGGATAAAGACAGGGGTAAGTAGTGAGGAGGAAATTAGAGAGAGGGGGAGTGAGAGAGACAGACAGACAGACTGACTGACTGACACAGAGAATAGAAGGTTAATTTCATTAGAAGAAGTAAGAATTCAAAAGAAATTGAGAAGGAAAACATAGAAAAAGATCTGGAGGTGCAATGGGGGGAAGGGATAGTGAAAAAAATTAAAGCATAGATAATGAAAAAAGGTTTTGTGAAAATAAAAAGGGGGTAGAAGGTAATGATAATGAAAAAATAAAAAAAGCCATAACAGATGCATAGAAATAAAGGAAAGGTAATAGAGGCAAAATTATAGAAGAAAGGCATATATAAAGGTTATAGTTAAATAAGATATAAAAGTATAGGGAAGAAATAATGATTATCGTTAGAGATATAATAGTGTGAAGATTTTAAAAAATAAATAAATAAACAATTTTAGTGCAAAGAAAAAGAGCATGAAAATAAAAGTAAAAATAACATAGGAGAAAGCAAAAAACCTTTGAAATTGTGCATTAGTAATGGACTGCATAGAGAGCATGTGTTTTCAGTGTAAAAGATAGCATAGGTAGAGAGAAGCTGGCATGGGCGATAGTCAAGGCAAAGTAGGCAATGTGGCTGACAATCAAGAAGTTATGGAGTAATAGGACGCCAGAGGGGCTTGTGGAGGGGATGAGAGTTTGCTATCAGAGTCTAGAGATATCCACATGGGTTGCAAGGCACATCATAATTTCAAAAGCTGGAGAAGCAGATATGGACAGAGTATCAAACATTGGCAGGTAGAGTAGCCAGTAGTAGGGTGGGGCATGTGTGTAACAGCCAATAGCGAGGGGCAACAGTGAAATTGCAGACTGTAGTGGGCAAAGGCAGAAGACCCTGCCAGCCACAACAGTGCGTAGTGAGTACTAAGAGCACGTCTAGAAGGTAGCGAGATAGATCATAGTAGCAGGGGTGTAGGAGTATAGTGACATGTGTAGGAGCAGGTGGGAGAAGAGATGTGGAAGGAGGCTTTTGAAAAAGGTTACGTAAGATAGTCGGATTGTTGGGCTTTAGTCGAGAGCCCAATCGTGTAATTTGTAGAGGAGGTAGTCATAGAGGCGGGGTAAGTTAGGCAGTCACAATAGTTAGGAGGTGCTTTGATAAGTCATGGCAGGCATCACTTTTATTAAAGAGGGGAGTCTACATACCTACCACCATCGAACAAGAAAAATGATAAGAACCATATTTTAACTTGGTTGGGAAGACAGGTGTCATAGACACCCCTCCCTTGTTATTGGGATCACAATAAAAATAGTTGCTCACACAACAGACTTAAAAAGCTAAATTTTCAAATCATGCTTTAAAGGAGGGAGGAGGAAGATTTAAAAGTTGGAGCACTTTTTATTAAAAGATTAGGGTATTTTAAACAATGAAGGCTAACATGAGAAATGATAGGAGTAATAAATTGAATTTAAGACTAGGGGCAATAAACGTGAAAGTGGAAATGAGTCTAAAACCTTAGAGCATTTAAGAAAGGAAGGAAAAATTAAAGGTTTGCAAAAGGTAATCTAAGAAATTCTAAATAATGAGGAAGATAAGGGAAACAAGTCATAAGACAACACTTAAACAACCAAACTTGGGAGGGGAGGGGGAGGGCGGGGGGGTTAGGAAAATTAGGAAAAATATATAGGAAAACTTTAAAGGGATATTTAAGCAAAATTAGGGGGGAATAAAGGAGAGAACTAGGGGAAAATTAGAGAGGGGATGGGGGGAAGGAAGGAAAAGAAGGAAAGGGGGGGGGAAATTAAACATGGAAATAAATAGGGGGAAGGGATAAAAAGTAAAGTGAATGTAAAGTGGGAAAAGGGATAGTAAGTGTGTGTGTGTGTGTGTGTGTGTGTGTGTGTGTGTGTGTGTACCCAACTTAACCCCAGTAGGATACAACACACTAGGTGAGACAGTAGGTCATCACCTAGTGTGATGACCTACTATCTACCCGAAGAGGAATAGAAGTGTTGTTTAAGAAGTGGAAGGGATGTATTAGAGTATGGTGAGTTTGAAATTCGACAAGCGAAGGCAATTGTTTAAGAAGAGGTCTATGGTAGGTAGAAAGTTAAGTAATACCAGTGGGGCAGACCTAGGAATTAATTGGGATAGGAGATTTCTTTTAGGGGCTACTATGGGAATTATTAGGGCTAGAAGAGTAAGATCGAAAAGGTAAGTGGGAAAGAGAGAATTGCTCAACGAGCAAAGAAGTGAGTCAAGAGGCTAGAAGGCCTTAATGAATTAAATGTACTATGTGCAACCATCCAAAGTTGCAGGGGAAACATTATGTGTGTGTTTTAGACTCACAAGACCCCTTTCCATAATGAAATGAAAACAATGTAGCTCAAAAGAGAGAGTAATTGTCATTAATGAAATGTATTGAACGCTAAAGTTTTATCAAAAGGTCAATGAGAGGTGGGCATAAAAATTTATAGAATGTACAATTGTTCAAAAGGTTGCGCTTTGATAAGTCGTGGCAAGCATCACTTTGATTGAAGAGGGGAGTCAGCATACTTGCCACCATCCAACAAGAAAAATGATAAGAACCATATTTTAACTTGGTTGGGAAGACAGGTGTCATAGACACCCCTCCCTTGTTATCGAGATCACAAAAAAATAGTTGCTCACACAACAGACTTAAAAAGCTAAATTTTGAAATTACGCTTTAAGGGAGGGAGAAGAAGGTAAAAGGTAGGAGGAAGATTTAAAAGTTGGAGCACTTTTTATTAAAAGATTAGGGTATTTTAAACAAGACCATCCAACAAGAAAAATGATAAGAACCATATTTTAACTTGGTTGGGAAGACAGGTGTCATAGACACCCCTCCCTTGTTATCGAGATCACAAAAAAATAGTTGCTCACACAACAGACTTAAAAAGCTAAATTTTGAAATTACGCTTTAAGGGAGGGAGAAGAAGGTAAAAGGTAGGAGGAAGATTTAAAAGTTGGAGCACTTTTTATTAAAAGATTAGGGTATTTTAAACAGTGAAGGTTAACACGAGAAATAATAGGAGTAAAATTTTGAACTTAATACTAGGGGCAATAAATGTGAAAGTGGAAATGAATCTAAAACCTTAGAGCATTTAAGAAAGGAAGGAAAAATTAAAGGTTTGAAAAAGGTAATCTAAGAAATTCTAAATAATAAGGAAGATAAGGGAAACAAAGACAACACTTAGACAACCAAACTTGGGAGGGGAGGGGGAGGGCAGGGGGGGGGTGGTTAGGAAAATTAGAAAAAATATATAGGAAAAATTTAAAGGGAAATCTTTTTGAACCATTTTTTGAGATACACATTCCCATAAGTCTTTTAGAATCCACTTGTTGATGTTTTTCTTTCTCTCCCCCACACTGCTCTTTCTCATCTGCATCATAATCTTACAAATTGAGCCTCCAATTCATAGAACACTGCATTTTGATATGCAAGGGGAAGGGAAAGCCATCAGCTAGATTCTTTCATTTATTTTACTGGTAGTACAATAAGCAAATGTTATAGTGCATCCATCGACACCTCTACATATGCTAGTTTCAATGCAACTTATCAAGAAGTAAGACAAAAGAGTATTCCACCACAATCTGCTTGTAGGGTCTTGTGTGTTATTAGCTCTACTGCAAAGTGGCTACTTGCTCTTACTCGAGGTGCCTCGCTAAGCACTACTTGTCTTCCATGACTTAATACTAAATGTCAAAGCACACCATCTCCAACTTGGTCATACAATTAGCAATAATGCTATATTGCCAGTTCTTTAGTACTATTTTTTATTCGATGCTCATAGGGCATTCTCCAAGGAAATTCATTATGAATATATATTGAATAAATTCCTCATATTTTGGTTTCTTGATGTCAATTATGAATAGATGGGATCTAGAAGCTCAATTTCTACCCCTTTACCATTTGGTGGTGCCAAAAGGCAAGAAAGGAAACCTATTCCCATATGCTTTCCTAGGTTTATGAATGACTTGGAAATTTAATTCCTATGATAAAAGTATCGCCAATCTCTGCTTCTGTTGTGGAGTTAACCCTCGAGGAAACATGCCTTATTCCACATATTGCTAAACATCTTGCAGTTTTGGCCATCCAGTGTCTACCAAAGAAACCACCCCTCGGTCTTGTACTACAATGGCTTGAGTAGCTAACTCATCTGCCCTTTGATTTTTTTTTCTATTTATATGAACAAACTTGCAAAAATCAAACTGACTACATAGTGCCATAGCCCTCTGATTAAGCTCCTTCAAATGAGGACTTCTTGTCTTATAATGCCCTTGCATTTGCTTTATAATAAGCTGAGAATCTCCTCTTACTTCCAATTCTTTAACTTGACTTTGAAGACAACCCTCCAAACCAAGAATCAAAGCATTATACTCAGCTACATTATTAGTTGTGATACTTGGAAGCTCTTATCCTCCTGCCCATACTTCTTGACCTTTAGAATTCATCAAGACCATCACCCCAGCTCCTTTTTGGCGTGAAGGACTAAAAGCCCCATCAAAATAAAAAACAAAAGTTATTGGTGGTGTCTCCCTTTCATCTTTAATGGTCTCCTTACATTTCTTTTCTTCTCCTAGATCCTCCCATCTTGTGAGCAAATCTGCCATAGTGGACCTAGTGGTATTTTCAGTGATGACAAAAGAGAAAGAGAACTCTTGAAGCTCTAACAACCATTTTGCAAATCTCCCCCCATGATTAGGCTTGCAAACTAAATATATTAATACATACTGAGAGGTAAGGAAGAAACCTCGTTGGAGGCAACAAACAGAAGCGAAACTTTCTGACTGAAAACACCAAAGAGAGAACTTGCTGCTCCATTTCTTCATACCCTGTTTCCACCTCGGTAAGCTATCAGCTGGCATAATAGATGGGTTGCATTTTACCTACCTCTCCTTTTTGTAGCAATACAGACCAATTGAATGCAAAGATACACTTGGATTTACATAAAAGTCTTGAGACCAATCAGGGGGCTTCAATATTAGGCCCTTACTCATGGCCTCCTTAAGTTACTAAAAAGACTCCTGCTCCACACCCCATTGGAAAGAAACTCCTTTTCTTGTCAACAAGTTCATGGGATGCACTATCTTTGTGAAATCATCACAAAAGCATTGATAATACTTGCTCTTTCCTAGAATTTTGTAAACACCCGTCACATTGTCAGGATTTGGCAATGCCATGATTACTTGAACCTTGTCAGAATCCATTTGCAAGCCTTCTTCAAACACAATATGCCCCAACAAGACTACTTTTATTTGAGCCAAATGACACTTGCTAGGATTTAGACACCCTTTTGCTTCATGAATCCTAGCTAAGGCCATCTTTAATTTCTCCATGTGATTTATGCACTGAGAATAAACACAAAAATCATCCAAAAACACCCTTATGAACTTTCCCAAGTAAGGCTCAAGGACTTGACTCATGAACCTTTGAAATGTAGCTGGTGCATTGGTTAAACCAAAAGGCATCACTTTATAAGCAAAAGCTCACCAAGGTGTGACAAATGATGTCTTCTTTTGATCTTCCTCCCGAATGCGAATTTGAAAGTACCCAAAATACCCATCACATACATAATACATCTCATGCCCTGCTACTTGGTCTAGTATTTCATCTTGGAATGGCAAAGGAAATGATCCCTCTTAGTGCATGCATTCAAAGGATGAAAGTCCGCACAAACCCGCCACTTATTTCCTTTCGTTGGTGTGACAACTATAGGAGATATCCATTCTGAATCATCAACAGGAAAGATGGATCCTGCCTCAAGTAGTTGTGTTACCTCTTTCTTTAGTACCTCAGCTTGGATCACCCCCAATCGCCTTAAGCGTTGCACAACTAGCTTGCTTTCTGGCTTCAACTCAATCTTGTGCTCCACAAGAGAGATTGGTCAAACCTGTGAATAGCTTATTGCAAAGACATATGGGAAATCATCTAACATATCCAAGTACTAGAGCTTCTCACTACCTGATGGAGAATCACCAAGAAGCTCTTCATTATGTTGGTGTCGTTTAGTGTGCTCCACATCCTCCACATGAAGTGTCTCTACAGGATCTTCTTGTACCACCACCTGCTCCCTCCCGACTCACCCCGATCAGCACCAAGACAAAGACCAAAGGCCACTCCTTCGAACTCACCCTCTGAGCTGGTCTCCTCAGAGCTACACCCTATCTCTTCTTCTTCATCGGTTAAGTCAGAGCTCTCAAACTCTCTAATGTTGAAGACTCTTCCTTGACAACTTCCTTTTTGCGGCTTCTAATGTTGTAGCACACCTTCTTATCATTTCCCTCTGTAAAATCAATGTATCCCACTTTTGAACAACCTTCACCTTGCATAGCCAAGGCCTTCCCAAAATCAATGGCTTGGTAGGGATCACTTGGAAAGTAGTCGGCACGTGCATCTGGCTTGGTAGGCACGTGCATCTGGCTTGGTAGGGATCACTTGGAAAGTAGTCGGCACAGAAATTCCACATACATCCATTCTAGATTCTTCACAAGTCCCAAGGTCTTTACCCTAGTGTTGTCAACCAATTTGATGCGATAAGGAGAGGTAGTACTAGAGTATTTTAAATCAGCATCTATCATGGTCTTCTCACTCATGAAATTAATCGATGCACCTCCATCAATGTAAACATTAGAAATCACTTGACCATCAATGATCACATCAACCACATGTACATCATCACCAACATCTATATCTACCTTTTGAATAACAGGAATGGCACTTTTCTTCTTTTTCTTCTTTGATACTCTTGTGCTTGCTAACTTTCCCCATTCTTTCCATAGTTTTGGAGACAAAGCAAGTAATTGACCAAAGGTGATATGAACTTCCTTTTCTTTAAGGTCGGACAATAAGTCATAGCTTCCAATGCCTTGTCCTAAAGGAAAGTATGACTGGCTAATTCTCCTTCTAGATGCCTTCTTTTTCTTACTATGACTTTCCTCTTCTTGATGTTCCTCATCTACTTCTTCCTTGCTTTCTTCTTCTTCTTTTGCTTTACCATGCCCTCGTTTAGCTAGCATTACCTCTCTTTCCTCATCCCCTAAAGAAGCTTCTAACAAGGATACTTGTTTTTCTTCTTTCTTTCTCAATCTAGTACACTCAGGGCGATAGTGACCTTTTTCATTACATTCATAGCAAGTGACCCCACTCTTATCTCGAGGCCTCTATCCTCACTCTTTGGTGCTCTAGGTTGTCATGCATTAACCAAATACAATTTCAAATGAGCAAACTCTACCATTAATTGGGAGATTATGATCCAACTTAGAGAACTTTGGTACCTCAGGAGTGCCCATTACCTCCACCATAGAAGTTGAAGTTGTTATGTGCACTTCCAATTGTGAGAAGGGTGATTCTTGAATGCATGTATACACAATGTTTTCGCAATATTGATTGGTCACTTATTTTTGAAGATTTGGTTGAGGATCACATTGTGGAGGGTTTTCAACAAGTGGTTATGCATAATAAGTTGGTCTTGGTATCCTAAGGCTTTGTGGGAGCCTGTTTGGATCTTACTTGGAATATTGTTTGGATCTTGGTGTTTCCTTTTTGTGTTTCATCATGGTGAAGATTCCAGTGCTTCAGAGGACCCAAGGGGAAGACCTGGAGTCTTATCTTTGGGATTTTGTTTGAGGATGCCGACTTTCTAATGGTCCATGAAGGATCGGGTGGAGATTTTGCCTGATTTTCTTGAAGGTGTGCCTTGAGTTGGTATGAGGCCTTCCCAGACTCTACCAAGGAGGATTGGGACCAATTTGTGGTTGCAATTTTGTGGTTGCAATGAAGCAGAGATATGGGGCAGTAGAGTTGCCAAATGCTTTGATGTTACAGTTGGACCGATTCTATCAAGGAGAGGGTCTCTGCGTTGGCAATTTGATACGAAACTTTAAAAGATGTGACATGAAGTTGGGGGTAATAAAACTTCATGCACTTCTTCACTTCCTACTACTTCCAATCCTAGTGATGAGACAAAGATCTTTAGACAGACAAAGGAACATTAAAAATAAGCTTTTATGCCAAGATACCACACCATACTTTCCGCCCTTAGATGAGAATGAAGATGGTAACATCCTAAGTGATGTTGTACTCAAGCATAGGGAGAAGGAAAGGATCAACGGAGGCCATAATCTCAATAAGCATGTTTGCGCCAAAGAGAAGAGCAATATGTTGTTGAAAGAAGATCTTGCAGCTCAACATGACATGAACTAATATATATCAAGGAGTTTGAAGGGGTTGATTGGGTCGGATGGGTAGGTTATGGGAAAACATTGCACCTCCTTCATAGATACCTTTACAATTAGCTCAAAACACTCTGCAAACTATCATCAAACACAGAGGCCCATAACTTCCAGAAAAGGCATGATATAAAAGATTCAAACACATATAGAGATGTGCCTTGAAATGGGCTTCACTTTGATATAAGTTGTGTAAGAAACAGAGAAGCAGTCAGAAAGATATGGGCAGTTTACTGGACAGGGGCAAAAACTGTCATAAACACAAACTATCTATCACAGCGACTCATGTAGCTTTTTGGGATTGTAGCAAACATTATATATAATCACACAATGCAATGCGTCTTAAAGAGAGCTTCGTGCTGATATAACTTTCGTCAAAATAGAACCACCGAGCAAAAAGTTATGAGAAAAACATTGACAGGGGGTCAAACAGTCATGAAAAACACCCTCTTTTCCATATGTCCACATCCTCCTTATTCCACATAGGAATTCTAGAAGGATTCCTCTTGACTCCTCACTCCTCCATACTCCTCCACGTGCCTTCCACATGCTTGTCATGTGATCTCTCTTATATTATTGGAACGCATGGACATGAGACCCACCTCTTTATATGACTCACTCTTCCTATTTTCTAAAAACCCCATAATATCCCATACACACACTGATCCACCTATATGCACCTGAAGTCTTGAAGGGTGCTTGCAACAATGGAGCCTGAACTAGAAGATAGTGCCTCCAATAACATCTTGTCTGGCCAATTACCTAGCTTTGCATCCATCCTATCAAGGAAGCTAGCACTAAGCTCACATTCTAAACACAGACCACCCCAAGTTGATATTTCTAGCTCAGAAGACTCCATGAGCTTTAACAAAGAGATTAGTGAAAACCCAAATCTTGGAGCCTCTATGGCTCCAAATTCTAGCTTGATTTGACCTCATTCCCCCACTCCTTCTACCATAGCATCTCAAATCCGAGAGCCTTTTCCAATATGATGGGGAGGTTTGGGCTGTCAAACCCAACGGATATGGAGAATCCATTTGCTAGGCACAATAGAGTGCTAGTGGGGCTATGGGGCCCACCCCAACCGACTATGAGGGATACATGCAGAGTACATTAACTCCCACTATATCGACAAGTACTACAACATCACATGTACACTTCTATAAGGGAGGACCCTCATTCAATGATACATTTGAGCCTGGATACCAGGGGACTATCAACCACGACCCAATCCTGACTATTGACCACAAGACCCAATCCCGATCCACTTTATATCCAACTTGGGGAAGCAGCCTAGAAAGTGCTCCCTATCTAACAACTGTTCCATATAGACCTATGCCCAATGTCAATAACCACTGATGTAGCCTAAAGACCTAGCCAGCCATGTATATAAGTCCCAATACCTAGTGGGTCACGGTCTACTGATTCTACTGTTGTTTCCCAACAATTGTTTCTAACCCACTACCAGGACAACCCGCTTATGGGGTAGTGCCCCTTCTACCAATAAATCCTCCTATACCATAAACGATGCTTACTGATGAAGCTAAGAGGATTCTAATGCAAGCACAAGGAAGGAGGGCCATGCCACCAACTTTTACCAAAAGGGATACTAACCCTTCAAGGAGTAAGTTGGTCATGATCTCCAAGGTTATCATGAAATTCTTAGGTGAAGGAGACCCAGTGTCCCATGTTGAGAGGGTTGAGCAAATCTATGAAAATTTTGGGGACATTGGAGACCTACATAAAGTGAGACTGAGCTTGGATGGCAAGGCAGGCCAGTAGTATAGGGCTTTGAATCCTAAAGATAAATCAAATTGGGATACATTACAAATTTATAGTGGCGTTTGATCCCACTGGACCCAAATCGAGCCCTATTAATCAACTATATGAGGTCAAGCAAAAGGAGACCAAGTCCCATCATGACTATATCACTAGAATCAAGCACTTGAACTCATGATGTAAGCTCGTGAAACAAGAGGTTGAGAGATGCACAACTATTGCCACACTTTCTCATGTGGCTATGGGACTCTAAGCTTCATGTTCATCTTTTTGCAATGAATCCAATGTCAATTGAGGTATGCAGCAAGACTATTGTATGCTTGGGTGACAATATGAAGGAGAAGGCTCAAGGAGAGAAGACCCAATCTCCATCATTAGAGGTATCTCAAACCTAAAGGCCACCATTTGGGTGAGGCTTAAGAGACAACCCCACCCACTAAGGGAATGAATATGGAAGAATTGGCTATCAACCTACAGAATCGGTTGAGCCAACGATTGAGGAAGGAACAATCAAGGAAATCCTCACCTATTCCCAAGGCGTGATAACATGTGGTCTGAAATTTGCATTGGGAATCATCCCACCGATGAGTGCCCTTGCCTCAGAGCAAGGCATGCAGTCTATTGTGCTCATTGTGCACAATGGGTAAATCATGATGCCTCATAGTATTATTAACCTAAGGTCATGCCCTAGACAATGTATCAACAAATGCCAACGCTTACATTGCTCGCACCACCAAATCCATCCAATCCGGTCCAATTAGCTATATAAGGAGCCACTCCTACCAACTAAGGGAAATTCATGGCTCAAAACCTCCCATTAGCTCCACCCATATTGGGACCTGAACCACCTCCACCCCAAATCACTCCAAGGAACCAGGTGTTAGTGGAGGAAGTACCTAGTGATCAGGAAGAACTGGATCACACCCTTACTAGGGGTGACTATTCTCAATATGAGAACCCTGTGAACCAGTGCAGCTATATAATCCATTATGTTATGTAGGACGATCAATACATACTAGCGTAGCAAATGGAGCCTATCTCACACTAGGCTATGGATATGAATACCTTGACCAGAAAACCCCCGATTCAATGTTATGCGTGTCAAGGTTCCCATAGGGCTAGTGAGTGTCCATACAAAGCAGTTACCAAACAACCAGCAAGTTTCATGCTACCAGTGCCAAAGACCTCATTTCTTAAAGGAATGCCCACATAATGATGATTAAACCATTGTGACACCAAAAATTGATATATTTTATTTGGCATTGGTATTGTTTTTCTCTATGTTTAATAAGAGTTTGAGTATCAAGTGATAGCCTAGAGGCTCTCACTTATTTCTATTTTCTAAGATATTTTATGGGATTGAGAGGATGAGTGGAATGGATCATTGTAAATACCATGTATATGAATCACTTGGGGCAAGGACTGCCACTTCAGGTTAGCTACTGCTGTCAATTGGCAATCAACAGGCTAATTCAACATGTGTAGGATTAGCTTTAATTCAGCATGCGCTAGATAAGTCTTATCCTTAGAGGCACTAAAATAACTCTAATTTAGTGTGCGTTAGATTAGGCTTATCTCTAGAGGTAGTGAATTAGCAATTCAGCATTGCATTGAACTAGTAATTCAGCATGGCGCTCAGTTAACAATTCACCATGACGTTGAATTAGGCTTAACTCAACAAAATGTATACTTGGCAATTTTAGGGGTTTTTTATAGTTACAAGTTCTTATGTTCTATTATGTAATTACCTTGATGTTGGGAGTTCTCAAAAACTCCCAATTTCATAATATTATTTTAATTAAACCGATAAAATTCTCACCTCCTTTTGGCATTTGTTGAGTTCGAGTCCAATATTTCATGGGTGGATGTCAATAGTGAATTACTAACTAACCATTGATGGTCAAAAGTGTGCAATTTAGTTCCAGTTCAAGCCCAGACTTGTGAATTTTGTATGCACTAGATTATCATGAATTCAACGTGCACCGACTTAATTCAGCGTGCGTTAAATTGTCAATTCAATATGCACATATTTATTAATTTTGCGTGCACTAAATTAGTGGTTGACTTTTTTTCATTGTGAACTAGCACATTCAATGTGTCAGCTGGCAGTCCTTATCAGGTTGTCAAGGTGTTAGGTTTATTTAGTGTTCCTAAGCTAATTAAACATGCCCTGAATTAGTAGTTCAATGTGCGCTAAATTAGGCTCAATTCAGTAGGGTGTTCCTGCATAGTGTTATTGATGGATTTTCTGAGCTTCTATGTGGTTTGATAATTTCTGTGTAGGGTTTACTATCCTAGGGGGTCCTACACTACCTATCCTACCTATTGCAAACAAGAAAGAACAAAAAACAAGCAAAATACGGTGTCCCATAATCTCTATCGCATTCATTGGCTTGCAGTTGTGGTTGATCGCATCATAGATGAGTTTAATCTTGAATTGGGCATTTTTGCTCACAAAAAACAAACCCTTCTTATTTTTATGAGACCATAGACAAAGAGAATTCAATCAAATATGACTTCTCACACTTAAACTGCTAATATGGTGAAATACATATCCCTTGATATCTACCCCAGACTGGACTATTACCCATGGTAGATATCGATCCAATAGGGTAAACCAAAAGTTATTCATAGAAGCATGCAAAAAAAAGAATGCTAATGTAGGGAGAGCTTCCCTCGAGGAATCCAACATTTGGAACATGTGCAAAAAGGCCCTTTGCGTGTGCAAGTGAGTTTGAAGACTCCTTTGGAGTTTAGTAACTAAATTAACCAATATCTAAATCTTGCCCAAAAGCCTTACAGAAATATCATTCTTTAGAAAAACATATTCCCTTAAATGCATACCCTATATCAGCTTAAAAATGCAAAATCTAGCATTTGGAACACCCGCAAAACCAAAACACAAAAGGTTCTCACCTCTCAAGGTCAAGCTCCTCAGCGTCCTCCTAGACATCTCAATGGCTCAAAACTAGATATTACTTCGAACCACTACACCGCGAAACTTTCTAGGTGTCTCTTCATCAAGGTCTCTATTCATCTCTTCCTTTGTTGAGCATCAATCATATAAGCAAGTGGTTCAGTGTTCAAAACCTTGGATCCCATATTGATGCATCTTCTCCAACTATAAAAGAAGATGCATCGACGTCTGGTGTTCATATATATCAAAGATCATATTAAAGGAGCAGTTTCAATGAAAAATTAACATAGCTTCATTCAACCAAAATCCTTAAAAGAATACATTTCTTTAAAAAACATGTTTCTATCTAAACATGCTAAACACCTTTACCTACTTCTCTTATAAACACAAATGAAAGCAGACAAAATATAGCATTTGGAACACTTGCAAAACCAAAACACAAAAGGCCCCCCGGTGTACAAGTGAGTGTGAAGACTCCTTTGTAGGTTAGCAACTGCTACACAAATATGAATCCAACAAATTAACATTACTATAAAATGCAAAAATAATTGAGATAAAACCTCTATTTAATAAAACCAACAACATGAACAAACACACCAATGATGAAATCCGCACCCTAGATACTCCAAAAAATGGGCTAAATAGGCCCTCCAACGAGCTCTAGTTAACACTTTTGCCAGACCATAAAAAGGTCCTCTAGCTAGCCCAGCCCATAACCAACCTATTTTTCCCTGCTAAATGACCTTGTACTACCCCCACCTAGCACCATATTTTACATCATAACTAGCCTATAGTCAGACAATAAATGACCAACTTTAATCCTATGCTCATTGAAAGTACTAGCAAAAAAAGAAAAGACCCACATAGAAAGGGATAATAAAAGCTTATAAAATACCTTAGGAGGCTTCCCCTCATAAATGCAAAGGAGAGCATAGAAAGTATAGCATTTGGAAAAACCTGCAAAACCAAAACACAAAAGGCAATCTCGGGTGTAAGGGATTCTGAAGAATTATTGGCAAGTTAGTAACACAAATTGTTATAGCCATTAAATATTACCACAACTGGCATGACTAAAATCAGTGTCTCTTATAGATAAGAAAATGTAGGATTCCACAACATCTTTCATATTATAAAATTGTCATTTTTTTCCCTTGCTAGCTTGCTTTGCGAGAGGCACATCCTTAGGTGTGTGTCCCTTACCTCTAATCATGTTCTTCATAGTATCCATTGCCTCCACTGATATCTCACAATCAGTCTTGTCCTATCATCAGGATCAACTCCTTCGATAGAGGGGACAAGATGTGCCTGAGGAAGAAGGGCCATGTCTGTCTCATCATCCATTATGTCAAAGTATTGCATGTATAGTACCTTCAAGTGTGCTACTAATCGTTTTTTGGTGCAGACCATTGCAAAATAAAAGAATTTTAAAAAGAGAGAAGATTAAATTTAAGTTGATGTGCCCTAAACCCCAATGTGCAGAGCCCATGGACATGTATTTAAGGACTATAAGGTGAAGGAGAGTGCGATGTTGGTCATCAATAACTTCTCACATGGACAATGTTGGTGTCCAAATGAATCCTTGGAGGCTCTAGGGGACTTGATGGGCCACTAGTGCCCTCACCTCCCTCGTGCGTGCGGACATTGCCATTGCACCTACGTGTGTGGGAAAGGGTCCTTAGAAGGACTGAGGAGCATAGGAGGAGTACAAGCAAGGTTTAAAAGGGGGAGTGAAGGATTTATTCATCGTAGCATGCAAACAAAAGAATGCTAATGTAGGGAGAGCTTATCTTGAGGTAGAAATGGCTTCAAAATACCTAACCTTGCAAATGAGAGCATATAAAATCTAGCATTTGGAAGACTTGCAAATTCAAAACACAAAAGGCCCTTCGATTGTGCAAGCGACTTCAAATACTCCTTTGTAGGTTAGTAACTAGATTAACATAGATCTAAATCTCGCCCAAAAGCCTTAAAGGAATAGCATTCTTTTATAAAACATGTTTCTTTAAATGAATACCCTAGACCAGCTTAAAAATGCAAATAGAACACCTGCAAAACCAAACACAAAGGGCTCTCACCTCTCAGGGTCAAGCTCCTCACCACTCCTCCATAGCCCCAAATTTTATAGGTCTCTCTTCATCTCTTCCTTTGTTGAGCTTCTCTATTGTTGAGCGCCAATCATCTAAGCAAGTGCTACAGTGTTTAAAACCTTGACACTTGTATTCATGCATCTTCTCCCATTATAAAAGAAGATGCATCAACATTTGGTGTTCATATATATTGAAGATGAATTTCAATGAAAAATTTACACAGCTTCATTCAACCAAAATTCTTATAGGAATAATTTTCTTTAAAAAACATGTTTCTATTTAAACATGCTAAACACTCAAAACACCTTTATTGGCTTCTCTTGTAAATGCAAACAACAATAGACAAAATATAGCATTTGGAACACCTACAAAACCGAAACCCAAAAGGCCCCTTAGTGTGCAAGTGGTTCAAATACTCCTTTGTAGGGTAGTAACCAAAATAACACAGATCTGAATCCGACAAATTAACATTCCTCTAAAGATTGAAATAAAACCTCTGCACTTTACTGCTAAGTAAAACCAACAACTCGAAGAACCACACCAAGATGAAATTTGCACCCTAGAATACTCCAAAAAATAGGCTAAATAGGCCCTCCAACAAGCCCTAACTGACCTTTGACCATGCCATAAATAGGCTCTCTAACTAGCACTTTACTCAACCCATAACCAACCACTACCCCCCCCATTTTACACCATAACCATCTATAGTTTAACATTGTGCTCATTGAAAGTACTGACAGGACAAGAAAAGACCCACAAAGAAAGGGTTAATAGGCTTGGGCAAGTATATATTGCTACCTCCTCTTTACACATGTAATATAAATCGCAAAAAGTGAAATGAGATAAGAACTTGTTGTATGTTTCTTCTCTCTTCACTCTTGGATGAAAATATTACATAGATGCACAAGGACATCACATCCTCAACAAGAATGTGCTTCAAAAATCCCACAAAAACATAAACTTGCAAAATCTCTACCAATGTCACAGTCACTTCTAAGTTAAAGAACAAGAGTAGATTATCTTCCACACTAAGGCTAATTATTCAACACATGAGTTCTCATCATTCACCCCATAGAACCTTAAGATAGACCCATGAGATCTAATGTCCTTTCATTTAATGTAGATCTCAAAAGGAAATTTGGGCGATTCACAATTCTCCACCTAATTGAATTCCAACACTGAATACTTCTCAAATTGACAAACAAAGCATTTGCTCAATACATGACCGCACCAAAGTATGTAAGAGAGGAGTTGAATCCTAAATTGAGCATTTTGCTCATAAAAAGCAATCCCTTCTTAGTTGTATTAAGAAGATAGACAAAGAGAATTCAGTCAATGATTACTCCTCGCAGGTAAACTGCTAATATGGTGAAATACTTTAGCCTTCTTATCTACCCTAGACTTGACTATCCCTGATATTTATTTATTTAATTTTTGGGCAAAAAAATAGAGTGTCTTTATTACTTTATAACATTTGATACATCAAAAGATTTCCTCTAGACTATTGGTTCTGATTACATTAGCACTTACATCATGGAATAACAAAAAGCTAACATCCTAAAAAACAACTAAGAGGGGCTTCTCAAAGGTGGAAGGAGAAGCTAGAGGT
This sequence comes from Dipteris shenzhenensis, assembly GCF_047967505.1. Lineage (NCBI taxonomy): Eukaryota > Viridiplantae > Streptophyta > Polypodiopsida > Gleicheniales > Dipteridaceae > Dipteris > Dipteris shenzhenensis. The sequence goes on from NC_141596.1 coordinate 16,260,544, forward strand.
TTCCTCTTTGGAGTCTGAAGCAGCAACAACAGTAGTATTTGTAGAGTGACCATGAGCAACAGTAGCAAGGCAACCCCTGATATTTACATAGAAGATCGAGTCCGATGGACCTTGTGTCGTGTCTCATCTCTAAATTTTTCATAATTTGTCTCTGCCTCTCGTTAAGAAATACATAAATTATAAAATGGAGAGTATATTAAAAATTTGTGATTATGTGCTCCATAACAAAATGAAAATATAAGACATCAGATTCACTAAATAAAAAAATGCAACAAGATACAAGCCTACCAAGTACTGAAACTAGATGAGTTTTTGATTATGCGCGATAGGATTGAGGTATACGCTATATATATGCTTAAGAATCACAAATCGAACTACTAAGGAATGAAACTTAGAGATTTTACACAATGGCAATTTTTATGTAATAATATTTTTGTTTTCAAATGCTTTAAAAAAGTTGTAATTTATATGTGATACTTATTAAGCAAGCATGCATTTATGAACTATTTTTCAATGCTTTTTCTTTTGTTTGAGTGTTTTTTGTTAAATACGTTTTTTTATAAAATTATTATGATGAAACATTATAAAAAGAAATTTTAAACCATGAACATCATATTGATCGAGGTTGTTGTATCTTTTTTCACCTATTGTCTTGATTGATAAAACACTCTCGAACAACTCGAAAAAATTATCACGTGTCTAGCAAATTATTTCGCATATATTGTTTTATGATTATTTCATGCCTATTCGTAAAAAACATATACATAATATGTCTTTCTTAAACGCCATCATAATTGTAGATTTCAACTAGTGTGCATTTAAATACCCAAATCGACTTTAGGTATGGTGGCATACTTATGAAAAAGAATTATACGTTCTAGTAAAATAAACAAGGTGAAAATTTTACTAGGCGTGCCAAAGGAGATGTGACAACCTCACCCTCAAATTATGACAACCCTTAAATCCCCTCCTATGTTATCCTTCTATCATAGCATTCATTTAAGGCCCTAGTATAATTCCCATAATAAGAGAACCCAAAGCAAACGCTATGGCTTTGCCCTTGGCATGCCAAAAACATGTTATGGGTACACCTGGTAAGTCCAAAAGATAAGTGGGAAGGGTAAGACAAAGGGCAATTGGAGGAAATGAGAATGGGCTAGGCGAGAGCCCGTTGTTACGTGAATGGTCGCAAGTTCAAGTCGTGCTATACCCAAACCTGAAACACGTGATTGAGTAGTTATGGGAGTCGGTATATAGTTTTAGCCCAAGACGGTCTAATACTATCACTCAGATCTCACGGGTGCCGACCCATTGTAGGCACAAATGAAGTGTCGACGCACGATTAACTTGCGGTGATCAGAGGAGGGCGAACTAGTTTAATTAAATTCTAGAGAGGAGGAGATAACGAGGAGATACCGAGAGGGGTTATTCCTAGGAGTCGTCGTCGAGGACTCAAGAGAGGCATAGGGGGGGAGGATAAGCAAGGTTTAAAAGCGGGTGGGGGGGGAGTGGAGGATTTATTTTTGGAAAGGATGGAGACGTTGGGGGACGCGTGGCAGGGTAAAGGGATGACCGGGGGGACCGGGTGGAAAGGGCCGATCCGGTGAAGATTCTGAGGAAGAGGCAAAGAGGAAGACGGGGAGTTGGCGGTAAAACGAGGTGCAGGTGTAAATGGAACCGAAAAAAAGGTTCGTCGTCTTCATGGGGACCGTCTTCTCCCAAAATATAAATATGTGGGAGTGTATATAAACACCAAGCTACTACTTTAGACAGGTTCGCGAACTCTCTGAGTATGAAACCCTAGCTTAGCCCCTTTGTGTCTCTCTCAGAGCACCAAAGAAACTCCTTCTTGTTCCTGCTCCTCGTTCCAAGAACCCCCCCCCCCCCCCGCTCCTGCTCCTGCTCCTTTAGGGTTTCCCTTCCCCTCTCCCTTTCCATGCCCTCTTGACCTTTCCTCCCCCTCCCTCCCCCCTCTCCATGGCGGGCGTTGCCGTTTCTCCAGCCACCGTCGAGTCGCAGCTCGCCGACATCGGAAAACGCCTCACCCTCCCTTCCATCTCTAAAGATGACCTCTTCAAAGTGCTCAAGGTGTTTGCTCCGGTCCTTTCTCCCGTTTCCTCCCCCCTTTCTCTCCGTTGAAATTGCCTCGCTAAGTTACAGTCTGTTTCTTAACGCAGCCGTCTTCAAAGATCCAAATGGGGCGGGAAAACAATAGGAATTGGAGAATTCCGTAATTGGGCGGAAATTATCTCACACTTGTTTAAGCTGTACCTGATTCATCCCGCTCTCGTGCTCAAATTGTGGTCAACACCTCCACATTCGGTTTATGGAATTAAGGATTTCTTTTCGAGAAAGCCATCGGCTCAAGCTTCCTACTTTCGGAAAAATTAATGTGTTTACCGTGAAACATCACTCGCGCAAACTTCAACCTGTATTTTGGAGCGATGAAGTGGCCCTCGCTTTCTTAACGGCGATTTTGAATTCCGTAACAGCAATCCTTGGCACTCATCGTCTTGCGTCATATATTTTTTCTAAATTTACCGATTCCGTATCGTGCTGCTGACGGGAATCAGTAAGCTAGCGGGGGACCTACTCGAATCATTGCAAATAGGGGAGCGCCCACGTATGAGGACAGTAATGCCCGTTGGGTGTAATCGGCAGGCATTCGAAAGGCTGCCATTGCTTTTCCTCGTCGCTATGAGCTTTTTCGTCACTGCGCCTCTCTCTGGACTAGTAATTTGACGGGGCAGACCATGTTAGGTACACCCTTTTCTGAACCACCACGGCTCGCTGTAATCCCGGGCACACGAATAGGCCACGATGGTCAGGCTTCGAGGTTCGGATAATTAGGTTTATCAAGGGCCACGTGGGCTCATTTTCCCTTGCGCGTAATTCTTATACGTATTCACGTTGGTAAGAACAAACAACTTACTGCCTGTCCACAGGCTGCCAATAATAGCTAGAGAAACAAGGTGAATTCATTAAATGGGCCTGTCCTGTGGAAAAAGAGGGCGGAAACCTGGGTGAGAGAGAGAATACGAGGATAGTATGGAGGACTCGAGTGAAACTGAAGATGTTGTGAGGAAAGTATGAACGACTGGAGTGAAACTGGCGTAGATTCTTAAGCCCAATTTTATTACTAAGACCTATCCTTCCAAGACAGGCCATAAACGATCTTCGAGTGAGATACGAGTGGTTGAAAGACCTCTTTCCTTGGAGGAAGAAAGGATGTTGCTTGGTCTAGAATACACAAAAATGGCTCGGGCTTTTGCTGATGGCCAATAGGTAATGTCTCCACTTGAGTGTCATCTAGCTTTATACTCGATCGGCCCTCCTAGAATACCATTACGCCTACTACGAAATTACTAGCATCGGCTTCAACCACGAGTAGTCGGCTAGGACCTGATATAGTCAAATATTCCCTCGGTTAATCTTAGGAACGCACGAGGTTGCCTTACTATCTGAGGAATGGGCGAATGCAATACCTTTTAAATTCTATCATCATCAATGCTCATGTACTCTCCGAAAATCTTATGTCAAGAATTTGCATATAGCTTCTCACGCCTTGGTGTCACTATCCCAATCTCAACATGCTCGTCGAGAGAATGGCTCTATACCATGATATCATCTAAGAATACGATTACAAATTTCCCCAGATAGATATTCACAAAATATATCATTCATCATCACAAGAACATTTGTGACTCCAAAAGGGGTGTCCTCGAAGACGTTAATTTCTATTGGGCCTGTGAGATCGGCCTGCTCAAGTGCGGAGCTTAGATTTTGCATGATATAATGAGGGTCTACATCCCTTGGCACACCACAATTTTCAATATCCCACCAAATGGAGATTTTAAATGAATCTTCTAAGCTAGATGCATGGAAAACACGAGCACTTGCAAAAATAAAAATGAAATTTGTTGATATATTGCCATCTGTAATTGTCGGCGTATTTACTTATGAGTTGCCACTTCGTTTACCATATGTTAGCTTGGTAGACCATCAGATAGAATTAGTTCCAAGAGCTCAACTTGTAAGCACGGTGTTTTACAAGAACAACCAAGCGGAAGAAGATGAGGTATCTCAACAGTCAACTAGGAAAAGTAAATCCTGCTGGGGTGCCCTAGTGCTATTGAAGCCTAAGGACGGAAGCTGGAGGATTTGTGAACTTGAACAAAGTTGCAGCCGATATCCCCTTCCTAGAGCGGATGACTTGATTGATAGCTAGTACATCATGCAATTGAGATAGTTACCAGGATCTCATCTTCCAAAACATTCTTCTTCATCCTTGCCATTCTTTCTTTCATTGCCCAACTTGTATGCACTAAGTTGATGGAAGAATCTTTCATGAATTACATATTGTTGGTTGCTTGCATCGGTTCTAAAATTTTAAGATATGTACATTGTCATCTTTGCCTATGTACCATGGCTTCCTAGGCTTGGTTGACTCTTACTTGCCTCTTTCAATTGTTGTATCAATTCCACCGTGATCTCCTTTTCAGAAGACAAGGCTACTAGGAACCTTAGCAATGCTTTCAGGACAGTGTTTGAATCCATGGTTCAAGCAGGCTTCCTTCTCTTGTATTGATAGACCAAGAGTCTATCAAATACATGCCTGAGTTAGGGGAAAGGAAGGCACGATGGGTTGAATTGACGCAAGATTTTGATATGGATATTAGATACCGAAAGCAAATTGAACAAGATATACTTTGAGTCGAATGGATGAGGTAAACTCTGTGAGTATTATTGAGATAAGAGCTGATCTTTATGTTTTCTTGAGAGAGCTATTTTGGACTGATAGTCATCTATCGATATTGGCAAGAGGTCTAGACAAAATTAGAACAATACTCAGGGATAATACCATCTGTTAAGGTGGTGGGTGGTCAGTTCTACATTCTGAATGGCTTGCTAATTTGAATACGGGAAGGTTTGCGCTCTAATGACGCAGAGGTTAGGAGGAGGATTTTTTATGAATGTCATGATGCTCTAACCGTAGGTCATCCAGGAATTCAATGAACCTGTTACTTAGTAAAACGGACGTTTTATGGAAGATGAAGGCCGAGATGATTGATTATGTGGTAAAGTGTCAGCTCCATGGACTTTGTTGTGGATTACTGTGAACCTAGCGGGTGTATGATGCTATTTGCATAGATTGACAAAGATCGCAAGATTTTTACCTATTGAGCTGGCTCATTAGTTTGTTGATTAGTTGTTTAGGTTATATGGGTTGCATCTGAAGTTCTCGGAGACTCCTAGGAACCACCTTGAGTATGAGTTTTGCCAACCATCCGAGTTAGGTGAATCAGATCTTGGAAGATAATTTTCAGGATACATCTTCAAGAGACCCTCTGACCGAGAGAAGTATATCCCAATGGTGGAATTTGCACTATGATAGTGCCAAGCATACGGCTTTTTGTTACGATTTGTTCATGCTTATGTAGGGATGTTAAACCAGAGTTCTTGGTTTGAAGGGTATTCAGCTAGATGCAGATAAGGATTTCTAATTGGATATGCAAGAGATGTTAGAGACTGCACGAGAACCTATCAGGTGTACTTAAATATAGAGCGTAGGTTCATGTTAATAGACTATATTTGCATAGAGAGTTTTTTGAGGAAATGTGTCTATATATGCGAACACCAAAGGATTCAAAGATGCCAAAGGATTCAAAGATGTTACGGATGAGGTTGGTAGAAAAGTTATTCCCTAAATACTGTGGATCCTTCCTAATCTTGAAAAATATTAGTAAGGTTGCATGTAAACTAGAATTGCCTCCACATATGTTCCACATGAACCTAAAAGAGTGATCAATTTAAGGGGGGCGAATAAATTAATTTTGGAGTTCAACATTAAGTGGAAGGATAGGTTTGAGGAGGACTCAACTTAAGAGTTGACTGCTAGTCTGATTTTGGTTAAGTGTAAATGCTTAAAAGAGAGGAAGAATGTTATATACCTAGACGCTTATCCTTAGATTATTGGACTTAAATTAACAGAGCTAGGGTCCTAGGCCCCATAAATGCTAGATCTAGGCCCCATAAAGGCAGCCCTAGGCCCCATAAATGCAGCCTAGGGAGGGGTACATGGTAGCCTATAAAGGCAGTCCTTCCCCTGCCATTCTCTTCGCTTGTTCCAGCCCTGAGGTTTCCAAGAAGAGCTCCTATCCTAGGCTGGACCTAAACCTATCCCTAAATTTAAGTCAGAAACACTACCCTACGGTTCTCTAGTGGGTACCAGTGAACAAGGACTGATCTTCCGACTTGACCTAAGGCTGAGAGACTGACTTACGTAGCTTGTGCCTGATTGCCTCTAGACAAGGGCTCACAAAGGGGTCACAGCATACGACAAAATCTCCTATTAGGGAACTATTACGCACTCGTCGATGTAGCCAGTGTGTCACTTTGCACCCAAGTGCAGGGGTACATGTGACATTTATAGGGCCCAAACAGCTGACTGAAAAGTCGGCCAGTTTGGGCAAGGTTGGCTCAGCCCTCCAGCCCTATAAATAGGGGCCTCCTGGCCCTCATTTCTCACTCAGTTCCTCCTGCCTTCAGTACTCCTACAGCTCTCCTTCAGCCCCTCTTGAGCAGCCTGACACTTCCAGAAGTTGGCCTTGGACCAGCCTCAGCTCTTGGACCAGATTGACTTATGTAGCTTGTGCCTGATTGCCCCTAGACAAGGGCTCACAAAGGGGTCACAGCATACGACAGAATCTCCTATTAGGGAACTATTACACACTTGTCAATGTAGCCAGTCTGTCACTTTGCACCCAAGTGCATGGGTGCATGTGACATTTATAGGGCCCAAACAGCTGACTGAAAAGTCGGCCAGTTTGGGCAAGGTTGGCTCAGCCCTCCAGCCCTATAAATAGGGGCCTCTTGGCCCTCATTTCTCACTCAGTTCCTCCTGCCTTCAGTACTCCTACAGCTCTCCTTCAGCCCCTCTTGAGCAGCCTGACACTTCCAGAAGTTGGCCTTGGACCAGCCTCAGCTCTTGGCCTCAGTTCAGCCCTCCTGGAAGGTGTCTACGCAGCACATCAGTTAGGGATTCGGATCAGCAAACGGAGCAAGGTTTGGGGTACTGTTTCAGTAGCTCTTTGCAGTTCTATTCACAGTTTTGCACAGCTCATTTATCAGGTCTATATTTCAGTCATCTCTCAGCTCTCTTTTAGAATCTATTACGCAGCACATCAGTTAGGGATTCGGATCAGCAAACGGACCAAGGTTTGCAGTACTGTTTCAGCAGCTCTTTACAGTTCTATTGAAACCAGCCTCTAATCACTCAGAGGGCAGTGGAACTAAACCTTTAATCACTTCGGCACTTATTTACAGCTCACAAAGCATATATCACAACCATTAACCATTGCATGATCACCATTTGGCATTTACCCATTTGTTCACAAACAAAACCACTGAAAAAGGGATGGAGGCTAGAATGCCCCTGCTCAACAAACATAGACAAGTGCACCTGATTGGCCCTAAACACCGTGGTGCCCCTTTCGGTATTTCTTTATATTTCACATTGAAATGATTACAAGTTGCATCTGGGAGACCTTCCCTGCAACTCTGAGCACGCAGCCTTAATTCACTAAGCCTTCGCAAGGCTTTCAAGCATAGAACACCATCACATAAGTGCACTTAACCCATAGGCTCAATCCAAAGGCATTCTCTTTTCCGAGTGTAATTCCATTGGTTGTCCAGATGCAATCACACTGCACCCCAGCTGCACTCTCTTTGAGTGGTTTCCAGATGGCATCCAGAAAGCTTTTCAAAGCTCCAAAATAAAATAAGCAAAGTACCCAACCAAAGAATGACTCATGTAGCACTCACTGCCTGGGCACCTGTGAGCCAAGAAAGAGGCGGCACACGAGGCCAACCAATAGCTTATGGCAAAAAGAAATTGCAGCAGCAAAATCACAACTCACCAAGCCCTGAAAACTCGAACCAAGTTCTCAATCGCCAAGAGGACGTAGTAGCCAATGCCTAATTGCATTCTCAGCCAAAGAGGAGTGCAAAGGCATGAAGAAAGAGCATTTACAAGAGCTGACCAGCAAGAATTCCACTGAAAAATGCGAAAAGAAGCACTTCTGTCGCGAAGAAATGGGAGTTCTTGGGCTCAAAAGAAGCGTGCTTCAGAGAGGAATGCATTGGTTACACTTGGAGTAAGGAAGACCAAGGATGTTTTGAGAGCACCTGGTAGTAAGCCTATTTTGTGCAGGTCTACCAAAGTCAAGTATCCTATGGATAGGCTAAAATATGATGGATTTACAGCCATTCACTATGCCTATATGGTCAAAGTGATACAAGAACCAGAACCCACTTCTTTTGAGCAAGCCATGGGAAAAGAAAAATGGGAGAAAGCCATGGATGAAAGCTTTTCAAAGCTCCAAAATAAAATAAGCAAAGTACCCAACCAAAGAATGACTCATGTAGCACTCACTGCCTGGGCACCTGTGAGCCAAGAAAGAGGCGGCACACGAGGCCAACCAATAGCTTATGGCAAAAAGAAATTGCAGCAGCAAAATCACAACTCACCAAGCCCTGAAAACTCGAACCAAGTTCTCAATCACCAAGAGGACGTAGTAGCCAATGCCTAATTGCATTCTCAGCCAAAGAGGAGTGCAAAGGCATGAAGAAAGAGCATTTACAAGAGCTGACCAGCAAGAATTCCACTGAAAAATGCGAAAAGAAGCACTTCTGTCGCGAAGAAATGGGAGTTCTTGGGCTCAAAAGAAGCGTGCTTCAGAGAGGAATGCATTGAGAAGGTTTTGGAGAAGTTTCATTGCCGGAAAGTCCTCCAAAACTGATAAAAACCAGTCAACCAGCGCGTGGGACCACTCGAAATTCAACAGAAAGCTGTAGCTTTGCAAGAGGAGAGGCCCAGGAGGCGGTAGAAGCAAAAAGGTCCAGAAAAAGCCACTTTTGCAAATTCGACCAGCAAAAGAGCTCAGCTCTGCCCGTTCTACCAAACGCACGGAGGGAAAAGCATATCACTACGAAGGGGAGGCAGAGGGGAAGCCATCGGGCCAAACGGAAGTCGAGGAATCCAAACGGGTGAGGAGTTAGGAAGAAAAACGGAATTCAGCTGAAGGAGGCTGAAAAACCAGTCCAAAATCTCAACAAAGGGAGAAGATGAGAGAGAAAACCACACATGTGAAGTTTAGAAGGCCCAGGAAGGTCCAAGAATGACAAAGGAGCATGTAGAAGGCACTAGAGCCACTTGGAACTCTAGGGGGGCCACTGATGGCACTTGGCCCTTTGGGGGCCCATTAAAAATGCCACACCACTCTTTTAATTCCTTTGGGCCTAGGGATTAACTACGCTTATGTGCTAGGCACCATGCCGCGTTTAATTACACATTATTAAGCCCATGCTTGGACTTTTAAAACCAAAGTTGTCACGGTCTTGTAGTACATTAAAGCACTTAGAATTTCACGCCCCCGTGACATCTATTTACAGTTTTGCACAGCTCATTTCTCAGGTCTATATTTCAGTCATCTCTCAGCTCTCTTTTAGAATCTATTACTTCGAGCTTTCACTCTCTCACTCACGTAGTAACCCTGCATCCCGGTGGACAACACAAGCCTCTTCCTTGCCTTGCAGAAGTGCCCTACATTGTCTGTGTGGAGCACTTCAAGGTCTCGGTATTGGTCGGCGTTGCCTCTTAGGTCTTTGGGTCTGCAATACATATGCACAGTGTACTCTTCAGAAGCGCGTTTCCGTGCTCTCTCGAAGAGTGTTATGTTGGGATATCTCAAGGTGTATGCCTCAGGCACACCTTGGTTTCTATGTGTGAGTGATAGAGGCACAGTTAGGTGCCCATAAGCACAGTTAGGTGGTGGTAAGCCACATAGGATGATTGAGAGAATCTAGGAGCAGATTGAGGAGATGATTGTGGAGCTCTGAAGTCATCAGTGATGTCAGTGAGCATGTAAGAGGTGCCTACATAAGGACCTCACTCTTCTTCATTCTATATGCTAGTATTCTGAGTTTGTGTTCACTCTATTCTTTCCTTTCAGTTTACCAACATGGTATCAGAGCCCTTTGATCCCCCTTGATCCCATTTCTGCCACATCATCATCTTCTTCTCCATCTTCTTCTTCACCATCTCTTCCCCTTCTTCCCAAATTTTGCTAAAGCCTGTTCTCCTCCGTTTCTCTGCCATTCTCCAAGCCCTTCCTGCTGGAGATACATCTCGAAGGGGCGAACCCCTGGCTGCAAGGAATTTACGTATCATCGCCGTTGCTCGACGACATTGCACGAAAATCGGCGACTCTCTTTCCTGCGTTTTCTTTGAGACTGCTCCATGCTTTTCTGATTCCTTTCAGAGGGAGCTTCTCCATACCTTGAGCTATCCTGTGCTGAAATCTGAGCAGCAATGGCTGCATATTCAAGCTGAAAACAGAGAAAAACCAGTCGAAAATGAAGAGGCAAGCTATGGCGCTCTGATGCGGATTTGCGCCCCTTCTCCTCAGTAGACCTTCTGTGGTATATGAGCTTTCTTTCGCCTTAGAAACCCTCTTTTTCTTTGCTCTGGAGAGAGAGATACAAGCCCTCCAAGTTCAGTCCTTTGTTTTTGACAGTTTTGACAAGGTTTTGAAAGTGATGCTACATTAGATGCTACTTTAGCATTTCTGAGTTTTTGAAGTTTTGAATAGCATCAGTACAAGTGTGGCTTCAGCTTTGCTTTGAGTTGCTATACCTGGTTTTGATTGGAAAGCTTTCATTTAGCCACCTCTGTGAAGCATATAAGTGAAAGCATCATTGATTGAATTTTGATCACAAGACTTTGCTACATTAAATGCTTATATTCTGAAGTTTTTCAGTTGTTATTCTAAGCCTTGTAAGAGAGAAGACACTGCCCAATTCTTGGGTTAGACCCTCTCATGGCTTGCTTATGCAAAATATGTAAAAAGCCAAAACATAAAGCAATGTCTTGTTATGCTACAAAGGAAGAAAATGCCAACATGGTTTCCTTGTTGAAGATTGCCAAGATAATGGTTGCCAAAAAGGAAGCAACTTCAAAGACAGAAAATGCCAATCTACTTTCAGTTGATGTGCCTCCACAAGATGAGGCATCCTTTGAAGATTATGCTTTTTAAATCATCTCTATGTATGCTCCAGATCTCTCTTTTTATGTTGAGTCAAGGTACTCAGCCTGGATAGTCCTCCAAAATGAATGAAATAAACTATTGTGTTTTGTGTGTTTTGTAAACACCTCTGGTCACCTTATGATGTAGGCCATGTGTATGTTTTTTGCTCCATGGTACCTCCCGCAGACATTGTGTGCATGTACATGCAGGGGAGATAACCATTGGAAGGTCTTTTTGTATCCCTTTTGTTTACCTTACACCCTTGGGAACCCTTGCTAGGTTGAGATCCTAGCCATTGATAGATCCATGACCACCATGAGATGGCATGAGACACCTTGTGCTAGCTGTATCCTTGACATAGCCTGAGGCATTCCCTTGAGGGGGGGTTTGTTGGGATATCTCAAGGTGTATGCCTCAGGCACACCTTGGTTTCTATGTGTGAGTGCTAGAGGCACAGTTAGGTGCCCATAAGCACAGTTAGGTGGTGGTAAGCCACATAGGATGATTGAGAGAATCTAGGAGCAGATTGAGGAGATGATTGTGGAGCTCTGAAGTCATCAGTGATGTCAGTGAGCATGTAAGAGGTGCCTACATAAGGACCTCACTCTTCTTCATTCTACAAGCAAGTAATGCAAGTATTCTGAGTTTGTGTTCACTCTATTCTTTCCTTTCAGTTTACCAACATGTTATTTGTATTTCTTAGTTCTCCAAGTATAATGCAAATTCTCCCTTGATTGGGGGAGGGAGTCCTCTGTGGGTACAGGGACTAATCGGTTGTTGTTGACTCCATTCTCTCTCTACCTTTATCTGCTTTTTCTCTCTATGGTGCATAATGTGCACCATAGTGCTATTTCCTCATTACAGGTTTAAAGAAGGTCTTGTTGTGATTACACGATCAGATTACGGTTGCATGTTACACTTGAAAAAGATGCGGCGAAGTGGCGAAGTACAATAAGGGAGTGAAGCTGAAGCATGCACGTAGGATCATCACAAAGGGTCTTTTCTTTTTTTGGTCACATTGATGGCCAGCTATCAGTTTGGCGCATCCTTCGTGTCGGTAGCAGAAGTGTGGGGAGGAGACGAATTGAGACAGAATCAAAAGAAATGGTTGATTCTTGTTGCACAAGATGAGATGATCCTCTATGAGAGAGACAACAACGAGCAAATGTGCTTCTTAGTCAAGATAAAGACGCAGGATATATCTCCAGCAAGTGGCAACATCATGAAGAATAGAAATGGCTAATAGGTCTTCTTCTCTAGGATAAGTTGTAAGGTCAATGTTTCAAATGAGGGAATGGTTCTTTGTGGGTGCACGTAACAACGAATTGGGAAAAAAACAAAAGGATAAAACTCTTGTTCATTTGGTCAGAGGTGCAAACCTCTAGTCGTGGATGCCTTGTCATCCATGTTTCACAGCGTACTAGGTCCCCGGTTACAAAGTGGCATAAAATATAAGGTCCATAAAATCAGAATGTAGTGTGACGTCGGCAAATTGACCTCTTTTAAGAAGGGCATCAATGTTCCAAATGAGGGAATGGTGCTTTGTGGGTATACTTTACACCAAAGTGTTAGAAACATGGTGAAGGGGGAGAGAGAGAGAGAGAGAGAGAGAGAGGGTGTGAGGAAATAATGCTCAAATGAAGACATGAAGAAAGGCTTTCATTCATTCATCAAGTATCACAAGACAAGTGAAGTACAAGCCTTATATAGGCTAGCACCTAGTGCATATGAGATAAGTCCCATGATGACACGTGGCACTCACACAAGGCTCACACATATAGACTTACTACAACTCCTCTTCACACCAACACACTGCTTTGCCAAACTGAATTGTGCAATTTGATGTGCCAGGATTCAACAGAATAGAAATCCATGCCGCCCACGGTTATCTTATCGATCAATTTCTTAAGGATGGGATCAATGACCGCACCGACGAATATGGTGGCTCGATCGAGAACCGCTGCAAGTTTGCCTTACAAGTGGTTTTGGCGGTGGCCGAGGAGATGGGGCACGACCGCACTGCTGTAAGGATTTCTCCCATAATTGATCACATAGGCGCCACAGAGTCGGACCCGAAGGCTTTGGGTCTCTATCTGATAGGAGAGCTCAACAAGCTGAACCTTGCATACTTACACCTGACGGAGCCTTGATTCACAAACCAAGGGTTGAAGGGGATGGAGGATATAAATGAAATGAAAAAATTGAAATGCTTGAGGCTCATGTGAATTTGGTCAAAGGTTCATTTACACTGCAAACCTCTAGTCATGGATGCCTTGTCATCCATGTTTCACACATCACTAGGTCTTGGAACTAATGTGCAAATCAGGTATAACTTCTCTATATAATAGACCTAAGAGGTATGAATAGGCAAGGGCCATGCCGCCAGTTGGGCACCAAAACATCTAGATGCATGTGGTTTTTTTGTAATGCCAGGAGAACATCAATGGGCAATAGCAGCCTCATGTTTGCACTGAGTGGCAAATAGATTGTTAGCATTGCTTAGTCAATCTCCCTTGTCTTCTTGAGGATTCCCACTCCTTTGTGGGATGCCTATGGAAGAGTGTGGCCATATATTCCAAAGCCAAGGTCACTTGCATTTCACAAAGCGGGCAAAGGACCATCAGCTTAGAAGCAATCTCTAGTTTTGAGGATGACAATGACAATATGAAGTCAAAAAGATGATCCTATTGTTACAGTCACACATTGCTTTGGATATTAGGTCCAACAGTGCAAAGAAAAAATGTTATTGTAGAGGAGCAAATCATCATCTAGAAAGAACTTGCCTTTTTCTTAGAGTTACGTGAGCAATAGACATAAGTATTGAAGAAAAAGAGAGGAGCCCAAGCATAGGAGGGATAAATAAAAATGTATTGTCCAAGGGATGGTCTAGGTGGCTTTCCCTAGCTGGTGGTGATTTGCTTGAAAAGGGATGGCTAATTGTAAGGTGCCCCTTGCTTCTACCATTTTTTGTGCTCATTGGAAGTTCGTAGCCCTATTTAGCTACCTGTAGTAGCATAAATAAAGATAGATGGAGTATGAAGCTAGACAAGTAAGCGTATTGTTTAAGGTTTTATGTGGCAAACCGGTAAGGTTCCTCCATTTTTTGGATGCATCTGCAATCCATTTGTGGTAAAATGTGCATCCCATTGGACCTCCATTAAAGGCTGAACCTTGTATGACAACTGCTGGGTGCATTGTCAATCCTATTTGTGCCTTGGAGTCCACCTCTCGCCACCTCTGTAGCCTATCCTCAGGGATCTATGGGGGTGAGTGCTTGTCTGATGGATAATTACTTAGTGGTCCTATCCATGAACGTGTTGAGTGGCGATTTCCTATTTTCATATTGGCTTTTTTTTGCTTGGATGCTCATTTGGAAGAGGCTAAAATGAAATCGTATAGTCTTCACAATCGGTTGTAGCTTGAATGAAGAGAACGTGGACTAACTTTTTGATTAGCCTTCTCCTTTGTGCTAGCCTTTGTCACTTTGAGTTTGCCCTTCACCTCTGGTCCCCGGAGTACCGACAGAAACTTTGTACGAAGACCTTTGTATGAATGGATGCTCAAGTATGTGTGGGTGTATGAATTTGTATGTGTGAGAGCATATGTTTATACTATGGCCCAACACCCATTGTTGGGCACTTATGACGTCAATGGGGATGTTATAGTTGTTAGTCCCTGCTATGCGTGGTTGGAGTTTATGGTTTCAACCTTATGAGTGGCTATCGTGAGATTAAAATTGCAGAGGATGAGGTTGGGCATGTTCTTGGATTCATCTAGATATATGCTTCCGCCATACTAGCGGACATGCAAATTTCACCTCGTTAAGTTTTCATCCATGTTGTGGCGTTGCCCTAGTAGCTAGACGGTCTAAGCATTTTTTGGCTTGGATGCTCGTTTGGGAGAGACTAAAATGAAATCATAGAGTCTTCACAATTAGCTGTACCTTGAATGAAGAGAATGTTACTTCTTCTTGAGTAGCCTTAAATGATGCTCGTTTGGGAGAGACTAAAATGAAGTCATATAGTCTTCACAAGTAGTTGTAACTTCAATGGACTACTTTTTGATTAGCCTTCTCCTTTAGTACTAGCCTTTGTCATGGCTGAGTTTGCTTCACCTCCGCAGTGCCGACTGAAACTCAATATGAAGACCTTTGTATAGAGGATGCTCGAATATGTGTGCGTGTGTGGATTTGTGTGTGTGTGAGCATATGTTTATATTTGGTCTACCCCCACTGTTGGGTGCTGATGACGTTAGTGGGGATGCCATAGTAGCTAGTGCTTATTTTACGGTTTCAACCTTATCAGTGACTATCATGTTTTTGAAACTGCACATTGTGTTTTTTTAGAGGATGTGTTTGGGCATGTTCCTGGATTAATCTAGATATATCTTTCGGATATGCATATTTCATTTTGTGAAGTTTTTGTCCATGTTGCGGCCTGCTGATGTTGTGGTCAATTCTATAGACTGTCAATAGATGGTCCAAGCATTTTTTTGATTGGATGCTCGTTTGGGAGAGGCTAAGACAAAATTGTGTAGTCTTCACAAGCAGTTGTAGCTTGAATGAAGAGAATGTGGACTACTTTTTGATTAGGGTTCTCCTTTAGTGCTAGCCTTTGTCACAGCTGAGTTTGCCCTTCACCTCGGGAGTGCCAACAATAACTCAGTACGAAGACCTTTGTATAAAATGAATGCTCAAGTACACGTGGGTGTGTGCGTTTGTATGTGTGAGAGCATACGTTTATACTATGGTCCTCATCCACTGTTTGGTGCTTATGACGTCATAGTAGCTAGTCCTTGCTATGCGCGATGGAGTTTATGGTTTTCAACTATGAGTGATTATCGCGAGATTGAAACTGCACTATGTGTTTTTTTAGAGTATGAGTTTGGGCATGTTCATGGATTCATTTAGTTTCAAAAGAGAGTTTGATTGAGTATGCATTCTTATTAAACACAAACAGTCGACAAAAATTGCCAAGAGTTATCATGCAACTCGTCACCATTGAAAATTATGTAATCAGTCTGCTGGGCCGGTACTATTTAAAATATAGTATGGCTTGGAACATGCAATTTTCAGCTTCCTTTGTAAATTATATTAGAGGCTGTTTTTAAAACACATTATGGCTTGGAACATGCAATTTTCAGCTTCCTTTGCTAATTATATTAGAGGCATATGGTCTAGGATCCTGAGGATGATGCAAGCCTTTAAACTTGACAGCTAGAGTATATGTGTACTACTATTTTGTGGACCTTTTTATAAATCAGGGAAAGTTGTCAAGAAGCCTGTCCTGATGTTTTATAGGGATCTGTTCTGTTGCTTCCTGTCTGATGCCCAGGGTAGAAAGATTAAACTTCTATTTATGATAGTGAGCAGTTACTAGTCACAAGAACTTGCAACTTCTTTTTACCGAATTAATGCAGTAGTGATCGTTTCTGGTATTATTGTCTGCACAGCAAGCTTCATCGTTGTTTTCTGAAATAGAACAATCTCCCCGAAAAAATATAGTCTCGGCAATGAAGCCCTCAATGGATGCATTGGTTCAACATGGCCTTTTAAAGCACAAGGATAAAGACATACGGGTGTTGGTGGCCACATGCATTAGTGAGATAATGAGGATTGTTGCACCAGATGCTCCTTATACTGATGAAGTGTTGAAGGTAATCTTTTTGTTTTCCAATGGGTAACGTGATATCTCTCATTCTTACTTTTCACACCTCTTATTTCTGAACATATTTATATGTTTCTAAATCTCCTCCTTTATTGCAATTCAGGAGATATTTGAGCTTATTGTAGCAACATTCAAAGGCCTGAATGAGACTTCTAGTCCGTTTTTTGCAAGGAGGGTGACCATCTTGGAGATGGTGGCTAAAGTCAGGTCATGTGTTGTTATGCTGGATCTTGATTGCGATGACCTTATACTTGAAATGTTTCAGACGTTCTTCTCAACAGCAAGGTATATATTGTAGACAAATTTTGCAATGTTGTTATTCCATGTGTCTCCTATTTTTGATTACTTTAACAAAATGTGCTTGATTTATCTTCATCATGAGAAATGTAAATGGCAGCGTGTGCGGGTATTCTTAATTATGCGAAAGGCCAATGGTAGTGCACCCCTCCAATGCTTTTTTCATAGGGCTAAGGAATAGCTTATGGACTGACACGGCTGATATCCTTTACTAGGGTCTTTAGTTCTGCATTTGTCATCTTGAGATATGACCAACATATGTTGTTTATATGGAATGGATGAAACAGAAATAAAATTTCTCCTTAAGTTGGGACCATACCAACAAGTTTTTGCAGTTGACAAAAGGATGGGAAGGTCTCCCACCCGTGATGTCTTGAGAAAGCATCGTTTGCACAAGTAACCTGTTACCTGCCTTCCATAAATAGGTTTGATGCTCTCAAACCACTCCTCCCTTGGAGTCATGGGCCTAGAAGCACCACTGTCTAAGTACCATTTGTTGAACCCTTTGTCTGGAAGAGAGAGAGGCATTATATAAAATCATGGATAGGACATGGACAAACTGTTTGCAATTGCATATACCTTTCTTAAACTTGGGTTTGTCCACATCTTTATCCTCGTGAGCTTTCTTAGATTCATTGATCCCACATCTCTTTTTGTAGTTGTATTTCTGAAAATTTCCTCTTCCACGAGCTGGCATGAGAAAAATTAGAGATTCTTTCCTTCTCCTGCAAAAACACACTAACTAGCTCATCAAAATTGCATGGAGCGGCGAGCCCCCATAGGGAACTACTGAGAGCTGTAACAATCATTCCATACGAAGAAGCCAGGCTGTTGAGATTGATTGAGATCAAATTTCTGTCTTCAATACTCGTATTAATGTTTGCAAGTTGATCTCTTAAATCTGCAATCTCAGATATATCCTGTGTGATGGAGTCACAATCTTGCACTCAAGCCCATTATGTTGATTACACAATGCAATCTCTTGTGCTTCATTGACATGATGCATTTTTGCTAGTCTATCTCAAGCATCCTTGGCAAGTATGCATGACTTGAATCTTTCATAGTGTGCCTCTTTACTGTAAGTGCAATAAGAGAGAAATCTTTTGCATTCTGCCTGTCAAACCTTCTATGTTCATCCATGGAAGAGGAGAAGAAGCTATAGTACTACTTGCCATGCCAGCAATATTGCATCAAGAGGCCTCTTGTTACCTTTGCACAAACCCTTACCAACTAGAATGTTTGAGCAAAACTGACCAAAATGAGTACTTGGTTTCGTCTTATCACTCTCACTCATAGTACCAAAGTTCTAAGAGCCATGTTAAGCAAGAACTAATAAAATAAAGTCCCAAAGAAGAGGTGGCGGCACTGAATATGCTATCACCACATGCTTTGCCAAGTTCTGAACTGAAAAATCAGAGTAAAATAAAAATATTTGCTGTAAATAGTACCTTGGGATGTGTGCACTTTAAAGAAATAGCCCTTTGTAGTCTGTCAACTGCTTTGCACTGTGTATCTCGTGCATACTTACCCTAATGATGCTGAAATTGCATACATCTAGAAATCTCTTTGCATTGGGATGTGTGCCGTTGTATCAAAGTGCCGAAAATGTATAACAAGCAGTCTGGAATGTTCGAATGTTGAGGCTTGGCAATATCTCTGTGATGCACACGGGAAATCTTCAAGCCAATTGCTTCACTATGAAGCGCACTTACCAATAGATGTGACACGCTAGCTCCGAATGCTGCATTAAATTGCACCCAAAAAAATGCGAATCTGCTGGAAAATGCACACTGCTAATGTGGCTTGATGACATGGTGTCGGATCAAAGTGCTCTCAGCAATAGCATTCTACATTATTGCTACTTAGTAGCAGATCCAAGGATGTTAGCATGTACTTGTACTATCACGATTAGGGGTGTTGCGCGATTCTTAACAGTGTGATTTTCACTCTGATTTGATGTATAGTAGTTCTTTGTGGATTTGATTTTATGTATTGTAGGTCTCTATGTTTATCTTTTTTTTTGGGTGCGACTATAAACAAGCTAGGATCTTCTGTTACTTCTTTTTTCTTCTCGTTCATTTTTCTCTTTTATTTTCTGTGTAGATTTTTGGACTTGAGAACAACAAAAAATCTAAATTTGTATGATTGGACATATTCTAGTCTTACAAAGGTATACCTCTCAGAGCTCTATCACGGAGTTCTTTCAGCCAGATCACATAGATCCCCACGAGGCGAGACGATTTGGATCTGATCAACCCTTCGTGAGATTAAAAAAGGGGGGGGGAGGAGGGGGGGAAGAGGTCAGATAAAAAATTTATTGCAAGGTAGAGACTTGAATGGTTGTCTTGTGCTGTGTTACTTCCCAGGAGTGAGTAGATTTAGATGCTTGTCTGGGAGAGACTAGTATGAAATCGTTTAGTCTTCACAAGCAGTTGTAGGTTGAATGAAGAGATGTTGGACTACTTTTTGATTAGCCTTCTCTAAATGCCATTCACTTCTCTTTAAAATGCTGCGAGCATTTAGCATATTTACATCACCTCTCTACACAAGCAACAAGCAGAAACGAGCAAGCAACACAATCAGACAGACTCTTTTGAGCTGGCTCACGCTCTGCTGGAAGTGCACGCGACTACACTCGTTTGCTCTTCACACCAACTTTGTCTAACTCTTGCAAATCATATATCTAGATGAATCCAGGTCCCAAGATTATGCCCAAACTCATTCTCATAATAGTCACTCATAAGGTTGAAAGCCATAAACTCCATCACGCATAGCAGGGACTAGCTACTATGACATAGCCACTGACATCATCAGCACCTGACAGGGGATGTAGACCATAGTATAAACATATGCTCTCACACATACAAATGCTGCACACCCACACATACTTGGCATCCATTTATTTTTTTTTTCCCGAAAAAACAGTGCTTATTATATTACTTCGAGAACAAAATACAAGAGGTCAGCTTATAGCTGACGGGCTGCGTTCACAAACCGGACGCAGCCCTAAAAGGTAGCATAATAAATCATACTCTCACGGAGGGATATGCTGAGTGTGAATGAACAGCCATCGGGGTGGTGAGTAGTGCCACCGAAGGCCCTGCGTAGTCTGCTCGAAGAAGAGGCTCTGTGTGTCCCAAGCCTGGAGGAAGTGTCTCCGCTTCTCCTGACCAGCCCGGGAGTCTCCCTGAATCTGGTCCCACTGGCCTCTGAGGGTATGAATAATCTCACTCCAAATCTCCGCCATGATCTGGGCAATCGATAAGGAAGTGCCACCGAGGATCTGCGCGCAGCGCGAGGTCCAGATGTGCCATCCTGTAATGCTGCTGATAATCTCCCAGACTGGCAACTCCTGTAACAGCCTCTGCTAGGTGCTGTGGGATACCCTCGAGCGGCCCCCACGTCCCCTGTGTGATAAGGAAGGTGGGGTCCTGCTGGCATGTCTCGAACAAGTGATGAAGACCAGGTGCGGTGCTGCACCAACAGAACGCGCCCCAAGTGATCACTCCTAGCTCTGGTGCTGCGCGGGTAAGAAGCCCGAAGGTCCACCTCCACACTTCCTGGGCGCGCGTGCAGCTCCACAGGCAGTGTTTTGGTGACTCCTCGTCCGCATGGCAAATCTGACAGCAACCGTCCTGGCCTATCTGCCTCAACCAGCTCCCCACTGGAAGACCTTTGTGGGCAAGAAGCCACAGGAAGTATGAGATCTTCCGCGGCCGCCAGCTCTCCCACAAGGCCTTCCAGAATGCCTGCAAAAAGAACCTGGAAATACCCTGTGCGTACCAGCTAGGTCGCTGGGTGGGGGGGCGGCTCTGCATCCTCCCAAGAACTCGCCTGCCCAGAGTCGTGCTGTAAGCGAAGAAGGAAGTCGGCCCCTGTCCTGTCACAATCTCTGGCCACCACCACTCTCCTGGGTCCCACTCAAGCTCTGACAAGGCCCGCCCCTCCCATAGCCAAAGACGCCAAAGCTGCAACTGGTCCTGCTCGATACTAGGGTCGGTGCGCCAGACCTTCCCCAGAAGGCCTACGACCCTAACCCTCTGCCACGGGAGTAGGGGGTCGATGAGCGCATCCTCTCTCCTGAGTCGTCCATCCCCTGAAACCGCGAAGAAGGCGATAGAGGAGTCATCCAAACGTCCTGCGACCACCAGTGGGATGCCACGGAGGGTGAACTGTCCCAGCCAACGGGTGTCTCCAGGCATGAGGACCTGAGGCTCAGGTGGAGCCAACCAAGCGGCTGGGATCGCTCCGTCAATCTCCGTGCGTCTCGCCTGGACTCCACGTGCACCTCCAGCTGCGACTGCAAGATCGGTCATCTCCAGATGTCTGTACGTATCCCTCCAAACCCGAAGGGACCGGGCTGGCCCCCTCATCCAGCCGTCCCACCTGATATGTGATCTCTCCCCCAACTGAAGGCCCTCGGCGTCTCTGACCTGCCCATTCCAGACGAGCGGCTGGCGATCGATCTCCTCCTGACAGCTGGGCTGGGACTGTATGAGACTGAGACAAAGCCGCCTCCACACCATGAGGAGGCTACGAACGAGTGGAGAACGGGGCTGAGTGAGCGGGGCAGAAGTGAAGATCCACCTGAGGGACGGTGGCCACTCTCCACCTCGGCGCGGGACACAAGAGCCTATTCCCTGCTGAAGCAACATCTTCCACGTCTGCCCCCCCGGGGTCAAACCGCGGATGACAAGCTTGCCTAACAAGGCCTGACTCTGAAGCTCTGGATCGATAACCCCCAGGCCACCCTCTGCCTGCGGAAGAATGACTGTCTGCCAAGCAACCCTGGCTCTGGTATCTCTAAGACCATCCTCCCCAGACCAAAGGAAGTTCCGAACCAACCTCCTGAGCTGTGCCACGCTGGATCTCGAGAAGCACCAGCATGAAGCCACATACCAAGCCGTGGCTAGAAGGACCTGGTTAACTACCAGGGCACGACCTGCAAGAGACAGCTTAGCAGTACTCCAGAAAGCCAGCTTCCGTCGGATGGAGTCTAGCACCGGGAGAAACTGCTGAGCTGGCGTGATGTCTAGGCCAACCTGGAAGCCAAGGTATCTAGCTGTCTGTCCTCGTGGAATCCATCTGAAACCCAGAAATCGCCCCCACTGAGAACACGCCCCAGGGTCTGTGAGAAAACCAACTGACTTGTTCCAGTTGATTTTCGCACCAGCGGCCGAGCAGAAGACCTCCAAGGCCATCCGCACCCTCTCTAGCATCCTCTCATCATCCTGGACATAAAGGGCTGTATCATCTGCGTACTCCGAGTCCAGAAGCTCCGTGTCCTCCCGTAGTGGAAGGCGAACCCCCCGGATCCCGTTAGACCTCGCCCGAAGGTAGTAAGTCATGGCCTCGGCGAAGAAAAGAAACAGGTAAGGAGCAAGGGGGCAACCCTGACGCACTGATCTCTCCAGGCTAAAGCGCTCACCCATCCTGCCTCCAATGATGACCCTGCTAGACGCTGTCCTGTACAAAGCTGAGATACCCTGAATCCATCCTGCGGGGAAACCTAGCCGCTCCAGAGTCCCCTCCAAAAAGGCCCAGTCCACGCGATCGTAGGCCTTCTCAAAGTCGAGAAGTAGAATGGCAAGGTGTGATCCACTGTGCTGAGCCCACTCCGCCGCCTCTGAAAAGGTGAAGACATTATCCAAGATACTGCGATCCTAGACAAAGCCTGTCTGAGTGTCATGAATGAGGTCTGGGAGTAGAGGCCGAACTCTGGCACTGATCATCTTAGCGAGGATTTTGTAGGCGGTAGTAAGGAGAGTGATCGGACGCCACTGGCGGATCTCCTGTCTATCTCCTCCCTTCGGGATGAGGCAAATCAGACCCGAAGAGAGGCTCTCTGGCATCAAACCGCTGCTGAAAATCCCCTGCAGAGCTGCGAGGAGGGGCTGATGGATCTGGTCCCAGAAGGAAATGAAGAAAGCTCGGGGAAGCCCATCCTCTCCTGGGCATTTCTGTCCGTCGATAGCCATCAAGGCCTCCAGCATCTCATCCAAAAGTACATCCAAACGACCAATCACTGCAGGCTGAAGTTCCTGCCGCAAAATGAGCTTCCTGGGACCACGGGTGCCAGAAGAGTGAAACCCGTTCACATTCCAGGATACGAGGTGTAGGCTCATGGCGAGGGATGGGGGGCTGCGAACAACTGTCTGCTCGCGGTCGAAGTCGATGAAGAAGCAGGCATGTCGGAATGGAGGCGCTGCCGCTTATGAGAAGGTTTGGAGGGGGAGACGGGATCGTCCTGCCCGTCCTTCAACACCTTCAACAAAGGCGAGAGGCCTTTGGTGCCGTGAACAAATGCTTTCTCGAGCCAGCTCGAGATCTCTGAAGTGGTCATCCCATAGAAGGTGCGGAGTTTCTGATGGGACCAAGCTCTGACATCCTGGGGGAGAGGCCATGACGGGGCAGGTCTGAGGATCACAATCAGTCGGAAGCGTTTGGCGGCGCAGCGCCACCGCAAGCGCACATCGCCCTCGGACCACTGAGTCTTGAGAAGCTGACCACCGGACGGGCCTATCCAGGAACAGACCTGGGCGTGTGTCTGCTCTCTGAGCGCCTCCCAAACCGTGTCGTCTGTCCAGGTCTCGGTGCCATCGCTGAGGAACGTGAAGGCGAAGCTAGGGCCATCCCTAGGGGCCAAGGCGACAATCTTCCCATCCGCCCCTTTGCGGAGCAAGAAGATGCTGATGTCGAGATAAGCCGGGAAGGTCCCAAGGTCGGCCACGTCCAAGTAGTCCCAGGGGCCTGATCTGTAAAAGTCTCGAGGAAGCGCTCTCTCCTGAAGCTGAGACCCATCAGAGTCTGCCACTGAGGGGCTAGCGGCCATGGAAGCCTGCTCCGGTGGTGGTGTAGACTCCGGGTGTCCTGCCAGCGGGGGGGAGGGGGAGGAGGCTGAGGGGCAGGCGACTCGAGCTCCACGGAGGCGACTGGCGGAGCAGGTGGAGGAGGCGGAGCGGGGGCTGCCCTCGACTGGGAAGCCGAGGGTGCAGCTAACACTGTAGAGGAGTCGAGGGGGGCGGAGGGAGGGGGGGGATGGAGACTCCTCTGGAGCTGGGGCTGAGAGGGAGGAGAAGGAGACTGAGGAGGAAAAGACGGAGGCTGAGGCTGCGGGCCGGGCGAAGGGAGGGGAAACTGGGGAGGGGATTGGGGCTGAGTGGAAGGGGGCGGGGGAGCGGGAGAGGGGGGGATCTGAGGCTGTGACGGGCGGCCTGCCGTCGACGAAGAAGCTCTCCCAGGTCCCTGGGGCGGCTTCCTGTCAGGTCTCTGGGGTGCTGCTGCCGGAAGGGTAACCTCTGCCTCCTTGCCTTTATCCGAGATCTTCTTGTTCCTTCCTCTTTTCCTTCTAACCTCGGTCCAGCCACCCACTAACTCTGGACCGGGCTCCGCCTGCCTCGGCTCCTCCTGACGTGACTGTCCAGGGGGGGCGGGGGCGGAGGAGGCGGGGGCGGGGGGGGTCGAGATGAACTGGCGAAGCGTGGGCACGCAGCCGCCAAGTGCCCAAAGCCATGGCACCTCAGGCACTGACCTGGCTGTCCGGTGACTATCATGCTCTGGGTGATGCTGCCGGCATCTGTCACAATCTCGATCACTGTAGGGAGGGTCGCAGGGTCTGCCACAGCCACTCGGACACGGGGAGCTCCTGCCGTGGTCACCGCATCGGCGAAGGTGTCGTGCATAACCCATCCAAAATGGGAGCCCAAGTCCCTGACAATCGGCCGCAGCTCAGCAGCAAGCCCTGGAAAAACTAGTGTCACTGGGTGGCGAGGTATACGGAACCGAACATCAAAATCTGCTGCGCTGAATCCACGGTACCACGGGACTATCATGATAATCTTTCCATCCACCGATGTGGGGGAACCGGCAATCAGGTTGCTCGCAGCTTTCTCATTGGAGAGTTTGAGCCAGAAGATGCCCCTTCCCATAAGGGCCACCTCCTCAATATGGCCATCCTCTAGCAGGAGAGTGGACTGGAGCCAGTCCCTGATGGCTGCTCTGGAGGGAGAGTGTCCAATGACTCTACCGTAAACAGAGGTACGGGCAAAGTCAGTGGCAACCTCCTGCACACGGGATGATTGTTGCTCTGTCAGGATAACGCGGTAGGCATCTGGAGAGGGAGGGTCCGACTGGGCCTCCGGATCCGGGCAGGGGGCCGCCATACCGCCAAGACTAACTGCAAGCTTCCGATGAAGAACGGGCTGCCACCCCAAAAGGGGAGACGAAGCGGGAGGATGGCGCCTGGGTATGGAAGGGATGGTGGCGGAGGCGGAGGGTGGAGGCGGGTGGGGAAGTGAAGCAGAGGGGCGGGCGAAGCGAGGTGGGTGAACGGGGGGGGTCGGGCGGGGCGGGGTGAAGGGTACGGGGCAGGCGGGTGGCGCGGGAGGGCGGGGGGGATGTGGCGGAGGCGGAGGGGTGAATTGGAGGGCGGGGGAGCGGAGTGTTAATTTAAAAAAAAAAAAAAAAAAACGGGGGGTGGAAGGCGGAGAGGCGGGTGAGGGCGCGGGGGACGGGGGGGAGCGGGATGGAGGCGGGGAACGAGGGGGTCGGGCGCGGGGGACGGGGGGGAGCGGGATGGAGGCGGGGAACGAGGGGGTCGGGTGAGTGAGTGAGGCGGGTGAGCGAGGGGCGGGTCGGGTGAGCGAGGGGGGCGGGGAGGGGGCGAGGGCGGAGAGGCAGGGGGCGGGGGATGGGAGGTGACGAGCGAGGCGGAGGGATGGGTAGCGGGTGAGCGGGATGGCGGGTGAGGCGAGCGAGGCGGCGGGTGAGGGGGATGGCGAGCGGAAGGTGAGGATGGAGAGACAGGGGGCGGGGGGTGGTCGCGGCGGGGGGGGGGGGGTAGCTAGCGATGGGGGATGGAAGCTCGCAGGAGCGACGCGTTTCGGAACGCTGGAGGTTCACTTGGCATCCATTTATACAAAGTCTTCGTACTGAGTTTCTGTCGGCACTCCGGAGGTGAAGCCATGACGAAGGCTAGCACTAAAGGAAGGCAATTATGTGTACCTCTCAGGTTCTATTGTACATGATGTGTTTGTTAGGCCTGTGAAATAGATGTCAAATAGATGTGCAAACATACCATTAGACCTGTCAAATAGACGTGCAAACATACCAGCCACTTTCTCAGATAATTAGAATTCCTGGTGTTAAGGTGCCCTTCTAGCAAGTATCTATCTTCGCCCTGTTAATCACAGCTAGAGTACATTGATTCCTTTTGTGCTTAAAGCTCATAGGTTAGTAAGGAAGGATGTCTCATAATTGAAAGAGATAACAGGTGATTCCTTTACATAAAGACTGGACTTAGGTGGGTTTAAAAAATCTGTCTTACTAGAGAGGTGATGCTTGTCTTCTATTAAATCATTCATGTTAGTTTCTTAAATCTATTTCTCAGCTATCATGGCAAGACAGCCATGTGTTTTGTTGTAGAGTAGTAACCAAGGTGATTTGTGATTTATACTGGAATGCCATCAAGTACATTCTTTAGGCAAGCTGGGGCATGGCAGAAATGTTTCTTCAACTTAAAAGGTATTCTTACCAAGCTGATTAGTTTTTTGAACTGTCTTGCAGTGAAGAACCACAGAATGTAATGACTGCAATGAGGACAATCATGTGCCTAGTTTTGGAAGAAAGCGAGGAAATTCCAATGCCATTACTGGAACTGCTGTTAAGAAATTTGTTGAGAGACCGAGAGGTGCAGAAGCTTGAAAGACTTATGTGCGGATTGATGAAACTCCCCCCCCCCCCCCTTTTCCCCTCCCAAAAAACACACACAAAGAAGCCAAAATTCCCCTTCCATTTTTTTTTTCCCTCTCCTTTTAAGAAATGTTATTTTAAGAAATGTTGTCATTTAGCAAATACAATTTGGCAAGCTATGTCATAACTGTGATCTGCCATGATGGACATGGGACTTCAGGGAGTTTCTCCAGCTGCTAATCAGCTGGCAAGGGCTGTTGTTGAACGAGCCGCTACCCAATTGCAGCCATATATTACACGATTGAGATGTGGCCGAGAGGAATATCAGGACATAATCTATGAGCTGTATATATGTGCTCCGACCATAGTACTCCCTTTGTTTCCCAAGTTGACAGATGAGCTTCTGGTACGATGTTTACAATTTTTAAATAAAACCAATATTATGAAAGTTTGACCATTCCAGGTTCGACATTGTGCCAGAGTTCTGGAACTTGTCCAGAATTTCAGGCATGGCATCTAACTCATAGCTACTGGCTGCGCAGACGGACAAGCTAGAAGTGCGTCTAAGGGCTGTCAAGTTTCTTGGACGTTTATTTGCCACACCTGGCAGGCATTCACAACGATGCAGGCAGTTGTTTGTGGAGTTTCTTAAAAGATTAACCGACAAGGCAGTTGAAGTTCGACTTGCCGTTGTTGATTGCGCCAAGCAATGTATGCTGGCTAATCAAGATGGCCCTGAAGCTGGTGAAATCCTTGGTGAGTTTCATTAACCGTAAGGCAAGGATGAAAGTGATGAATTAAACCCAAATTGGTTAAGGCAAGTAGCTTGATTAATATAGAATGTGGAGATAAATTTTAGGTTTGATTTGATTTTTAATCTGTATCATGTACCAGATGCTTTAAGTGATCGCTTGCAAGACTATGACGATGAAGTCCGGACACATGTAGTGGTGGCTATCTGTGAATTTGCCAAGGCCAGGAAGTATCCAGAGTTATTACCTATGGAGGTCTTGAAACGGGTTGCAGAGCGACTCCGGGATAAAGAGGTCAAGATTTGTGATGATGTTTGCTGCTTCATTGATTCACAATCTTGTTTGCCTACTCAACCATGAATGTAACTCAATTTTCCAGTTTCGTGGCGCTCATCACTTATTTGCTGCAGATTTCGGTGAGACGAGAGACACTGCAGAAGCTTACAGAAGTGTACAGAACACTCTGTTTGAAGAAATTTGAAGGGTCAATTATTTCAGAGTCGTCCTTTTCGTGGATTCCCAGTAAAGTCATGAGATGTTGCTTTGACAAAGATTGCAAGGAGTTCAGGTGTTTCTCTGAAGCTTATTCGTAGGGTGTTTCATGTGTGTGGGGATCCACTTGCTTGTTCTGCACTGATGGCTTAATGTGCTGGCAGGCCACAAGCAATTGAGTTAGTATTCTCAGAAGACTTAATGCCCTCCGAACTTCCAGTCGAGGAGCGAGTGAAATATTGGATTTCTTTTTTTGCTGCTTTTGATAAGAATGATGTGAAAGCTCTTGAAAGGGTTTTGCTTCAGAAGCAAAGGTAAGCTGCAGTTGTGGAAGGCTATCAAGTGTGCTTGCAAGTGTAAAGATGTTTTACATTCAGTGCAGTATTGAATGCCTGTTTCGCCTGTTAACTTAGTCTGGCTAGTAAAGAAAATCCTGCAGTTATTTAAATATAGCTCTCAAAGCCCTTTTTTTTTGGTGGGCAGACTGCAACACGAGATGCAGAATTACTTGACCCTCCGTC
The DNA here is from genome assembly GCF_047967505.1 of Dipteris shenzhenensis. Taxonomy (NCBI): domain Eukaryota; kingdom Viridiplantae; phylum Streptophyta; class Polypodiopsida; order Gleicheniales; family Dipteridaceae; genus Dipteris; species Dipteris shenzhenensis. The sequence goes on from NC_141596.1 coordinate 16,289,049, forward strand.
AAAGGCTGAAGGTAGGAATGCATATGCTGATATTCCTACAGAGAACTCGATATAGTCACAGATGTGTGGTTATACAGTTAAATGGCCACTTTTATTTATGTTCAGTATTCTTTTAGAAAGTCTGTCCCATCTTTATGTATAATATGGAATGACATACTCCTCTTCTCTGTCATTTGTGTTAAATTTTTCAGGAAGAAGATAGTCAGGAGAACCAAAAGAAACTGCAGATTTGTTGCAAAGGCATGCTAAGCTCATTTGTGGATCCAGTGAAAGCAGAAGAACAGTTTCAGAAATTCAGCCAGCTGAAAGATAATAATCTGTTGAAAGATCTGACTGCACTGCTGGATCCGAACACCACTTTGTCTCAGTCTGTAGCTATCAGGGTAAGCTGATTATTCTTAGCAGTCCTTTTATTAGTGAGTTTTGGTTAAAATTGAGCCTTGGGAAAATTTTTAGTGTATATACCTATGAGTAGCTTGGATGCCAGCATAATTGCAAGCTAAATGATGGCGTTTTCGTGCAGGATGACATGCTCAAAAGACTAGGGGAAAAACATCCACAGAATGAGTTCATTAGAATTCTTGCAACCAAGTGCTCATACATACTCTTCGGCAAGGAGCATTTGAAGGCTTTATTGGCTGAGATAGAGCAGACCAGGGGATCAGATAAAGAAAAGATTCTTGAGGCTAGCATGGGTTTGCTTGTGGTGCGTGAGCTATCGAATACTTTTAAATTTTTATATGTGTATTTTCTATAAACAGACAGTTGGAGCAAGTTGAGCTTATGCTCCGATTTGGTTACCAGGCTTTTTTGTTTGCCTCTAGTGTGAGTTTATACTCTGATTTGTTTACCAGGCTTTTTTTTAAGTTGATGTACGGACTAACTGAATTGGCATTGCACATTGTACATTGCATCCAGTTTTTGCCTCTTCGTTGTGGAATTACAAGAAGAAGTGTAACAGTAAGGACTGGTAATGACAATGGTTGACAGAAAAAGGGGGGGCGGAGGGTAGTCAGGATAAGAGTTGAAATAAAAATTGTATATTCAGAAGTGTATTTAGGCAAAACATGTCTTCACAAACTTTGAAGATGAGGTGACCAACCCTATTCCAACACCCCCTCTCACTAACCCACATTGGCCAGATCCAAATCCGTTGATGAATATTTCCTGTGTCGTAGCCCTCTAGAACACTTTGGTATCGTCATAGTCCTTTCTTGGCTTTTCAACCAGTGGATCGTGTTCCGCCAAGTCCGGTTCCACATAAGCACACCAATCTGGTATACAGGTCCATCCAAGGTAGCACATGTTGGCACCACCACCACCAGTCACGAACCCGCCTTCGAACTTGAGCACTCCATGTACTAGCATCCTCAAACTGTGAGGATTAATATTTTAAAAGCTAAGATAAATAAGTAAATAAATGGATAAATAACTAATTATAAAACAACGATATTTAACTACTTCCTTCTGTTTGCATTGGTGTTTTATTTGTTTTCTTATATGTGCATTTTGTTTATTTTCATTCCCTTGTGTTAGCACTAGTTGTTGTTGTTGTTTTTTGGGTGAGTGTGTTGTGGTGGATTTTAATCTAATTTAACTGCTCTTGTTTTCTGCTTTGTTTCTTCTTTTTTGCTGTCAAAGTTTTTGGTTTGGGTTGAGATTTCAAAGTGTAGTAAGCATTGGGTTTACCTGAGAGATGCCAGAATCTTTTGAAACCCAGATGGAAGCTTATGCTTTGGTACTGACAGGCATAGTGTTGCTTGCTAAGAATTTTTTATTTTTCTGATTTATTCATAATTTTGTTTAAAGTCGCTTACAAACTTTATTCTTTCCTTTGTTCTTTTGCTTGTTTGTATATAAATTTTAATTTGTAAGATTGGATATATTCTATTTGTTATGAAGGTATATATAAACCAGATAGAGGTGCCATATATTGAAGACAATATGTTTGCTTGATTTAAAGTCTTGCAGGATATGGAATCAGAAGGGTGACCGAAAAGTTGTTTTCTCATATTCCAAAGCATATGGTTTTCTCTATTTTGAAACCTTACATTTTGGAATCTGAAGGTTTTGATAATTTAGAATTTTTTAAAGAGTAGTTGCCATAAAAGTTCATATCCTTTTTCATACAAATTAATTTCAATATGTTTTTCAACTTATACAGTAGCAAAAAATAAAGCATCAAGGATAGAGAAAGTGCTTCAAACGCCTTACATAACATGTTGACTTCAAACCTGCTGATTATGCTTCCACCTAATTGAGTATATGAAGTTCAAATTTGCCGTACACCATTATTCTCTCTTGACACTTCTTCGTGTCTGCATGCGGACAGACATGTGACTCATTTTGCCATGCAATTTCTTAATTCTTTCTACTTTCACTTGTAGGTAGCCAAAGTATATAATGACACATATCTAACTGTCTAATTTGTTATTGGATTTTAAAAATGTTTATGGGGTGGTTATTGTTGTCATGTAGCTTTGTTTGTCATGAGGACTCTCAATCGTTTAAATAGCTGCAATATTGTTTTTGAGCTCTAGACAGTTGATACTTGTTTTCACAGTTGAATGCATGTTTTTGGTAAATTGAGCTCATCACGTCTGCTTTTATTTTTTACTGGCTTCTGTGTAAGTAATTCTTTTTGAAACCAGGTAGTATCTTAGCTGGAAGCGTGATGAACTCTTTTTGGTTGCTTTCTGCAGGAGTTCACAAGTCATTTTCCTACTCTTCTAGAAGGTGCTGAGGATGATCTTATGCAGTTGCTGAAGGATGAAAATGAGCACATCAAAGGAGGAGTCGTGCAGATTCTTGCTAAGGCGGGGGGCACTATTCGTGGACAGTTTAGTGAAGGATCCGGGTGAGTAGACCATTGATTTTATCAAGACAGGAGGGAATGTGGCTGGATTTTTGGGATTAGCTGGTGCTTAAACCAAAAGTTTCTCTTAAAATTCTTCATTCAACTGAAATGTCAAGCTTTTCTTAATGCACAGTGTTGACTCCTGAAATTCCTGACCTTTGAAAGACACTGAAATCTATGGAAGCTTTTCCCTTTTCTGTTTGCTGGCATAGTCTTACTTGTGCCTGCTTATCAGCAAATCTTTTTCTTTTTTTCTTTTTGTATATATTTATATTTTGTTCTTGTGATTCTTACAAATCCTTTATTAGCGCTGCTTGAAAGTCAACACTCTGCTAACTTCAAAAAAGTGTCCTCCCAGTCACTGTCGAACACTCATCCCATCCTGCCAATCAATTTTGGACACTAATCCCCTCCATTAACTCTTTCTATTCTTGGGTTCTCTCTCTCTCTCTCTCTCTCTCTCTCTCTCTCTCTCTCTCCCCCCCCCCCCTTCCCCCATCTATCAACTATTGATCTAGTCCATAAAGTTAAGAAGGCAGTGCTGTGGAGCACATCATGTGCTCCCTTGTTTTTTGTCTTTGTATATACTTATCTTCCTTGCAAGGGGTGTTTCTGATTCCTTGTTCATGTGACCGGGAAATTCTTACTTTTTACGTATTGTCCCATATGGCCTTAATAAATTTTCTCCAATTTGAACTTTTCAGTCATTCTATCATCTGTGCTCCAATCTGACCTTAATCCCTCATTCTTATTAATTGCAATTACAGGTCTGTTGATTTGGTGCTCGAAAAACTCTGTATTGAGGGAAGCCGCAAGCAAGCTAAATATGCAGTTCAAGCGCTTGCTGCGATCACCAGTGATCCTGGATTGAAGGCACTTTCAGCACTGTATAGGGTAGGCCATCTACATGAGCTATGGATCATATTCCTTGAAATGTGCTTCTGTTTTCGACAATGTGAGGTTGATTGGTAGTGTCAATATGCCATATATGCTTGGCCATAACTTACACTTTTAGTTTGTCTTTTCAGAAGCTTGTTGATCTCTTAGAGACTGGTGCACATCTTCCAACTGTCCTACAGTCTTTGGGCTGCATAGCCCAGCATGCAATGTCAGTTTTTGAAACACGTGAGGAAGATCTTGTTAATTTTCTTGTGCGGGACCTTTTCAGAAGGGATAGTGTAAGTCCTGTACAATAATTTGATTGTGTACTGAATGTCTGATTTGTCGGTTTGTGCTGATCATCAGTTTTGCATGACTTGGCAGGCGGAAACAGAAGATATGAAAGCTGATCTACATGATGCCAGTGAAGTGACTCGATTGAAGGTATACAATGTCGCTGATAGCACTTGTAGGAAGTCGTGTGGTATGTGTGCATGCTCGTGCGTGCGTGTGCGTGTGTGCGTGAGTGCTCCCATCTGTTTGTTTATCTGTCTATCTATCTATCTCTGTCAGGCATGCATGCAGGCATGTATGTGCATATATATGCACACATTTATATCATCTCGTGTGTGTGTGTATAGAGAGTTTTCGCAAAAAAAAGTGTGCGCGCTTGTTGGGGAGAGAGAGAGAGAGAGAGAGAGAGAGAGATGTCTGCGAGAGGCCTCGCGGGCCTATGAGACAAAGTGCGAACCCAAGAAGTACCTCATACAAGCCACTGAGGGCTGAATCAAAGGGTTCACTAAGACCCTTGCTGAAAGCAAAAGCTAACATACTAACATGCTCATTTAGTGAGCAAAGCAAGACACTAGAGTAGCAAAGTAACATAAGCGTGTCAGGCACTCAGGGCTAGCACTCCTAGTACATGCTCATGTTCCACATATCCAGGTAACTTGGTGGCACTCTGATGAGATGTGAGAAGCTCTCGTATCTGTGTCTGTCGAGCTGTCTCGCGACGTGGGGGGGGGGAGAGAGAGAGAGAGAGAGAGAGAGAGAGGCCTCGTGGGCCTATGGGACAAAGTACATCAAGCAAAAAGTAACTCATACAAGCCTCGAAGGGCTGAAGCAAAGGGTGCGCCAGGGCCCTTGTTGAGAACTAGACTATGCTAAAAAAAAGATGAAAGAGCTCAAACAACGAGAACACAAATTCAAGCTGAAAGCTGTGGCTCAGGAACCGAAACCCGGCACTGTAGTGGCTCTCTGGTGGACCGCGAGAATATCTCAGATTTGCATCTGTCGAGCTGTCTCGTGCTATGGTGGGGGATGTGGTTGTCTTGATCTCTGGATCCGATGGGCTATTGCAGTTTAAGCATGCCTTCTGCTCTTCCCTTTACTCGTGGATCTTTAGAGCTTTCAGATGTTGGACCCTTCAAACATGCCAAGGAGGATTCTTAAATGGGGGAGATAAGCAGAGAGCAGCTATTTACAGTGGTTCGACTGATGCTAATCTACACCGGACTGGTTGATAAACTACAATATCAACCGAAGTAAGGAGGTAGGAAATCTAGGATTGCAAAGTCCATGCAGGAGTCACAACGGCCAACTGGAGGTGAAAATCTAAAGGGACCATTCCATCCCATCTTGAAATTCGTTTTGAGAGGCCCCAATTTAGGATTGTAGAGTAATAAGAGCATACCCTTCTTCAACTTCTTAGGCACAACATGCCTATCTGCGGTTGAGCTGACATGGCATGCTTATCTGGTACTGTAGCTAGCATTTTGTATAAGCATCCTTCCTTATCTTTTGCAAGTGCTGTAATGAAAGTTTCGGTAGTCCTTTGACTGGATGAGGATGCCCCCCCCGCCCCCCCTCCCCTTTTTTTTAAAAACACACGCACACACGCACAAAAAAAAAAAGGGTCCGTGATGTATGGCGCTGGGAGTAGGGCCAACTGTATAATACGGTTGATCTCATCACATGGGACCCATCTGTATACCCGTCCCCCATATGTATACCCTGACTAGCTAACCATGTGGATATGCGTGCGTACCAGGCCATGCAAACCTAGTGTCAACCTTGGTATTCTCGATCTAGTAACCCTGTGGACATAAGTGAGTGTCTAGAAGATGGCATCAATATGGAGTGGGGTCGTGGTGGGAACGCTTCTTGCACGATTTGATGGGGGGCTGAGGGCGTACTTCAAAGCGTCTTGGACCCCATAATCTCTTAACCTCTCGAATCGTCGCCACTCGGTCGTTGATAGGTCACTCCCCAGAAGGTTGATGCATACATGGTTTTCGGTCTCACAAGAGTATCGATGTAGCCATCCCTTTGTCAAGGGTCTCGGAAGTGTGTTAGAAAGTTTTGTTGTTCTAGCCAAGCTAGGGCTTCCTGTCCTCGTGTGAGTCGTGCCCTAGTTGCATGGGTCATTGTGAAGACTAGTCCTCGTGTGAGTCGTGCCCATAATCTCTTAACCTCTCGAATCGTCGCCACTCGGTCGTTGATAGGTCACTCCCCAGAAGGTTGATGCATACATGGTTTTCGGTCTCACAAGAGTATCGATGTAGCCATCCCTTTGTCAAGGGTCTCGGAAGTGTGTTAGAAAGTTTTGTTGTTCTAGCCAAGCTAGGGCTTCCTGTCCTCGTGTGAGTCGTGCCCTAGTTGCATGGGTCATTGTGAAGACGACTCCCGCAATATGACTACACAATCTCCACTGGCTCCCCTCGATAAGTGAATCTGTGTTGATGAAGCACTAGTAGCCCTTGAGGCGTTGAAAATCATAACCTTGGTCTTGCCAAGGTTGATTGTTAAGTAAGTCTCTCTTTCTGTGCAAAACGCCTCTAGGGCCTCTAGGTGTCTCTGTAGGCCTGTTGGTGAAGAGGATAGAAGGTGCTTGAACTGAGATGTTGTAATCGTACGAGAAACCCTAAAAACGAATCACTTCTGGTAGCAACACAGCCTGGATCCGCACTTTTCTGCAGATAATCACCAAGATAGATTTTGAATTTCACAGATAACAAGAAAAAACAGCATCTAATAGCTTCATTAGATGGGAAGCAAAAGCATATTTCTTTTGAGAAACAAAACAAACTGAGAGGGGAGAAAAAACAGAGAATACATACACTAGGTCGTGAACGCCCCTGAAGGTCTTTATTAGGCTACCTGCCCAAAAGCATGGGCTCTAGAAAGTTGGGGCTTGCTTTTCTTTATAAAGTTGGCCTTTGGGCTTTATTTTCCCAAATTTGGCGCTGAATTTCGTTTTTGACTCTAGGGGGCCCTTTTTAAAGTGGAGAGTCACTTTCTTGGTGCTTTTGCTCGTGGGACCTGCTTTTTGGCACTTGCCTCTTAAAATTTGGGCCTTGTTGCACAGGTTCTACATATTCGATAAACAAAGGCCAATACTTTAACCCATTATACATTGGACAAATGCATGCATTCTGATTCTTGGACTATTCTGAGTCCCTTGTGGGCGTTCCCACAGTTTTCTTAATCAATGCAAAGCAAAGAAAAATAAAACTCTTGCGAGTTAACCGAAGTTAACTTTCTTTGACTGAAGTCAATCTAGTAAAGATTTCTCTTTTTTTCTTGGGATAATAGAACTTCGTGACGAATGTCGTACAAAGATGTCGCATAAGTGTGTCACATATCTGTGTCTGTTATGGGAATAGATGACTTCCCCTTAGATAGGAGTCCCCATGCAAAGGTGGGGTCACCTACTCAATTAGATCGAATCACCTCATCTATCCTATGTGAGAGGAATGCCCGTGTGTTTTGTCTGACGTCGCTGTGTCTCAGACCTCATTAAATGTCCCAAGGCCTGCTCCCGTATGAGGTGAGATCTCATCTCTTGGAACTCATCATCAAACCATGTATTCTATGTCATCTTACCAACTGAAATGCGTACTATGGATCAAGTTGTGGGGAATGATCTGGTGGCATCATCATTGATCATTAATATAAGTGTCTCTGAGGTATGGGTGAGGTTTGCATCAAATTTAAAGGAGGTTGCTGTTGGAAAGTTCACCTCCCCATCTATAAGCCCCCATATGAGAAGAGCATTTGGGGGGGGGGGGGGGTGGACCTAGGTTTTGAGAGAAGGCCACATGGGCAGCGCTATGGCTGCCATGGGGGTAGAGATCAGAGAAAGAAAGGAGCCACTGATGTGGCGACGATGTCAGCAACAGTACGGGGGATGCCACGTGGCTGTACGGGGCTGGAAGGAGCCTTGCAAGAGGCAGAACCAGCAGGGCAGCACAGGCGCCTGCATATGTCTGATGGAGGGGGAGCCAGCAAGCCTGGTCAGCCATAGAAAGGGCTGGTAGCGCTTGTCAGAGACAGCCTACCAGGCCTGAACCAAGGCAGGACAGGAGGGTCTGGACCTTGCAGCAAAATGGAGGGCTTTATGACCTGGAACAAAGGCTTGGAAAGGGCTAGTGAAAGCCCTTATACAGGGCCCTGGTTGGGAAGCCAACCAGGTCAGGTTTCTTGGAGCAGACTGGTTGGCCATTGAGGGGCTGGCTGCCAGTCGGCTATTTTGACCAGGCCTTGGGGCCTATAAATGGAGAGGCCCGGGGCCTCATAATTCATCCAACAGTTCAGCAGAAAGAGGAGCAGACAGGAGCAGCCTGAAGGCATTCCCTTGGGCCTCATCTTCGAGGTGGAGGAGAGTTGAAGGTGTGCTGCAAACTGAGCTCCCTAGGGGCTGGACCTTGGCTGTCTTCCAAGGCAGCGAGGTGTTGTGATATGGACAAAGAGTCTACATACGCTCGAGGTGGAGCACTCAAGGCTCAAGTGTAGAAATATATGGCAGATAGTAGGATTACCTTGTGGTAAGATTAAAGGACCACACTCTGATGGGACTTTAGATCTATCTCTTTTGTATTGTGGCGCTTTGGATGGAAATATATTGTTTTGATGGTTTCTATATTTGGCTGGATTATTGTCTATTGATGAGTTTGCACATCTATTTGATGCACATTAAGTAAAGAAGCTTGTGATTCCACACCCTTTGAATCTGAGTCGGACTCCTTCCACTTGTTTTTCCGATCCACCACCTTCTTTTTGCAATCCTTCGCAAAATGACCTAGCGTGTCACAATAGCACTTCTTCTGCTTCCTCTTGGAATTGTCGTCGTCATCAGAGTCATCCTTCTTGGACTTGCCATTGTTAGACTTGCCCTTCCCTTTGCTAGCGTAATCCTTAGCCAACAACGCCTTGTCTTCTTTGTCGTTGTTGTAGAACTTCTCCCTAGCTTCTTCCTGTAGTAGTAACGGACCCAAACTCCTCAAAAGTCAGAGGTTTGGTCCTCTGTCGTGCTGTCACAGTCGTAACAAAGCTTTTGAAACTCCGACGTAGCCTCCTCAATACCATCAAGGCCAAATGGCACGAGTCCATTTTCTGACTAACTGATGCCAGTTGATCCCTCACCACCTTGACCTTTGTCAAGTGGTCATGTGCCGAATCTCCCTCATCTATATTCAGGTTGTAGACCTGATGCTGAAGAAGTAAGATTCGGGATGTGTTATCTTTCTCGTTCAAATCCTTCAGATTGGTTCACGCCTCTACTGATGTGTCTGCCATTTGGATGTGAGGAACTCTGTTTAAGTAAAGAAGTTTGTGATTCCACACCCTTTGAATCTGAGTCGGACTCCTTCCACTTGTTTTTTCGATCCACCTTCTTCTTTTTGCAATCCTTCACAAAATGACCTGGTGTGTCACAATAGCACTTCTTCTGCTTCCTCTTGGAATTGTCGTCATCATCAGAGTCATCCTTCTTGGACTTGCCATTGTTAGACTTGCCCTTCCCTTTGCTAGCGTAATCCTTAGCCAACAACGCCTTGTCATCTTTGTCGTTGTTGTAGAGCTTCTCCCTAGCTTCTTCTTGTAGCAATAACGGACCCAAACTCCTCAAAAGTCAGAGGTTTGGTCCTCTGTCGGAACAAACTGAAAAACAAGTCAGTCTTGGCCGTGGGACTTAGAACAGAATCAGAAACCAAAGCGTGGTATAGTGACGGCTCTTTGGTGGGCTGCGAAGATGTCTCGTATGTGTGTCTGTCGAGCTGTCTCGCGTTGCGGCGGGAGACCTGGTCTCCTCACTCTCTGGACTTTTTGAGCTATGTCCAGAGTGACCTCTCGTCTCTGTCAGTCTCCCCTGAGGAAAGCTGTGATAGGTCGGACCTCAATAGAGTGTATTCTGGGGACTCTCTGTCACGCATGTGGTCTCTCCGCCCCTCTTAGTGGTATTGTGCCGGTTGCTCATCGAGACTGCTCTCATGTCGGCTAGCTTCTCCTCCACTCCATTGTGTCCTGGGGCTGACATCAAATGTATAGAAGTTTGTGACGTGTTGCTGTGCCCGGTCATCTTCTATGTCTTGTGGTGGTTTGGCCATCCCCTGTTGCTTTCTGATCTGTCGCAAGAGTGTCTCCCTGTGCCGACGCATCTCCATCAAATAAAGCCCAATACAGATCGACTCATGGAAATGGATCAGTCGTGACAGGGCCGAAGCCACTCCCCTCCAAGTAGAGACAGTGGTAGCACCCTCGGATCTCGTAGTCCTCTAGTCTATCCTTGGAAGATCGCATCCCCAAAACGGTGCTGCATACATGGCAGTCGGTCGCACTAGTGTGTCAAAAAGCGAGCCCTTCGTCGGTGGATCCTGGAAGTGCGCCTAGAAGCACTGTCGCTTTAGTCTAGCCAAAACACTACGTCGTCATGTGAGCTGTGCTTGGGTTGCATGGGTCATCGTGAAGATGGGTCCTGTGAAGACTGCTCCCAAATATGTGTACGACTGCACTATCTCCACTGGCTCGCCACGATAGGTGAACCTAAGTTGGCGAATCATTGCTCGTGAGGTGTTGAAGATCATAACCTTAGTTTTCCCAAGGTTGACCGTCAGGTCTCTCTTTGCAAGATGCCTCTAATGCCTCCAGATCTCTCTGCAGCCCCTTCGTCGAAGAGGATATAACAATATCTGTATGAGGAGATCACCTAGTAATGAACCTCACCCCCTAGGCGATCTATGAAAGATGTGATCTCATTGATGTAGAGTCCAAAGAGAGTCGGTGAGAGAGGGCAGCCCTGCTTCACCCCAATGGTGCTCTTGACCCAATCTGATAGACCGCGTGGAGCACGGACCTTACCTCTGATTGACTCATGTAGGCTCATCACACCCTAGATCAGCGTCTTTGGAATCTGCATCCCTTGTAGTCTCCTGATCATGCAGGATCATGGGACAGTGTCAAAAGACTTTCGAAAGTCTATGAAACATGTGTAGACTTTCTAATGTCTGAACCTCGCCTCCTTAATGAAAGCTCTCATAGTGAAAATGTGGTCTAGAGTAGAGTGCTCCCTCCTGAATCTTGCTTGCCCTAGTGCTCGTTGCCCCCGTGTCTCTGCATGACTAGTGATCTCCCTCTCTAGTATTGATCCATTGATCTTGGCCAATGTGTGGCCAATCACGAGGGTGCGATAGTTCTTGGTGTCCATGAGGTCTCTTGCTTTGTGTATCGGTATGATAGTGGTGGTGCTCCATGCCGGTGGGAAGCCGTGACAAACTGCAAGGTTAAACATATGTGCAAGAATTGGTGCTAGAACCTTTTGCTATTTGCGAAGTGCTCTGTCTGAAGGCCCTCATGATCCTGTGCTCTGTGTGTGTGTGAGAGAGAGAGAGAGAGAGAGAGAGAGAGAGAGAGAGAGAGAGAGAGAGAGAGAGAGAGAGGTGAAGGTAGAACTTTCTCAGAACTGAGGTTTTTTGTGGAGGGAGGGACATGTTATGACCCACTGAGCTGAACAAATTTTCAGCTGCCAATAAGATACCTTTCTCTTTGGGGTGAAGGTGGAACTTTGTCAGAACTGAGGTTTTTTGTGTATTGCAGATATTTGGTCTGAAAACGCTGGTCAAGAGTTTTCTTCCAAGCAAGGATGCCCATCAAATGCAGAGGATCAAAGGGGTGTTTGGAATTTTAGCAAAGTTTTTGGAGTGTGGGGAAGTTTCAGATGAAATCAAATCAAGGTAATTTCACTTCTTTTTGGGTGTGGGTTGCTTCTAATTAGCATTGTGCGCATGAAATGGTTCTCTCTTTATTTGCTTCACAGTTTCTCACTTAGTTGCTACTCAAACATCTGACTTTCTACTCACTTGACAGTGAGGTGGATAAGGCACACCTCCGTCTAGCAGCTGCCAAAGGAATATTACGCCTTTCAAGGCGATGGGACAGTCAAATATCACCCCAGCTATTTTTTTCCACTGTATCGGTGGCTAAGGTAAGGATTTTTTTCTTTGATTTTGTTGCTCTGCTTGTCGTGAACAAACTGATTGATTCTTACTTGTTACATGCTTACATTTCAGGATTCCTCAGCTCATGTGCGTAGGCAGTTTTTGGGGAAAGTACACCAGTTCTTGAAGGAACGAGCGATACCCCATAAATATGCATGTGCTTTTGCTCTAAGTGTCTTTGATAAAACTGAAGATCTTTTTGCAGAAGTAAGGGCCTCAATATGAGAAATAAATTCTCCTTGTTCAGCAGGTTGACGCTCCGAAATGTATGTTTAGATGGTGGATATAAAGACCTCTTTTTGACTGTTTGCAGGTCAGGCAGTACGTCCTTGACTTTGTTGAAACTTCCCGTCGAGATGCCCGGCTGAGGCAGGCTTCTGTTTCTGGGCAGTCGGATGCACCCTTGATAACCTACTACCCAGAATATGTACTTTTCTATCTTGTCCATGTTCTTGCACAGTCAGCTGAATTTGTCCGTATAAGTGATGGAGGTCCAACCTCGGAAGCATTAGATCCCTTCTTCAAGTAAGACCTGTGCCTTATTGATGTGATTCAAACAACACTACACATTTTTTTCTCTCTCTCTTTCCGTTTTCTCATTTGGAGTGCGGGTATGTTCAATAATGGTCTGTAAGTATTTTTTATTTCCCCAGGGTGTTAGGTTTCTTTATTTGGGCATTGTTAAATCAAGATGGAGAGGGTCGCTACGAGAGCAAAAAGGAGGAGCTTGATAATGTCTCAGTAATTCTTGCCATATTTCGTGCAATGAAACATGCTATAGATGCAGTTGACGACTCAAGAAGTGAGGTATCGATGCTTGCAATTGTGTGACTGTGCTCTTTGCTTTGATCTCACTTGCCTGTTTTTCTCACTCCTTGTTTCTGTTGTTGCAGAACACTCACATTCTTTGTGACATGGGGATTGTGATTACTAAAGACCTGGCAGGGGGCGACCTTTCTAAGGTGAATGATGTAGGGAGTATCATCCTTCCCCAGTCAATATACAAGGCCGTTGAGGGTGCAGAAGAGGGCATGCAAAAGGTGATTAGCAGTGCACATTCTTTTGTTCAGTCGAACATTTTTGTAGCTGCTGTTGTTGTTTTGCTTTTTGTCAGGACTGGTTCCTACTATGCTTTTGGCCTGTTTCTCGTTAAGGGAAAGCTGTTCATTATCCTGATGCAGTACGGATGTGCCTGTGATTTAATAGTAGTGACCTGTTAATGTTAACAGCCTTATTTGTATTTGCACAAAGTAAAAGTACATTCGATGTGCATAATCTTTTGAATCCGTAATTCATCTAAAAGGAAAGTCTTCATTATTTTGACGTGAAGATTGGACGTGCCTGTGCTTCAATAGCTCAAGTGTAGCAACCTGGTAATGTTAGCAGTCTTATTTGTTACACATTGTAAAAGTATTTGGATAGGCATAGTCGTCTGCATCTGTAATTCCTGCCTAGCAATCTAAGCTCTTCTAGATGTCTAATCTGTCAAGATTTTGCATTTAAGTTTTGACAGTGCAGGCATGGTTGGGGTATTTAGTTTCGTTTTTTGCTCGATAATTTCGCTCTACATACTACAATGGATTGAGATAGCAGGGCTTGATTGTACATGTCTGTGATCAGGAGGATGGGTCCCATCTGCCAACTAGTTTACGAGAAGGCGACGCTCTTTTCCGGATGAAAGCCTCATTGCCTTTCCAGCTGGTTCTGGTAATGTAGACCTGTCAGCTGTTTGACAGCTTTTAAATGCAAAATCTGCAATTGTTTGTCAATCGTATTGGTCATTGTGAGCTTGCATTACTGTTATTGTAAAGGAGATTTGGTCAAAGCATATATTTAGATGTTTTATCATTGCCATGTTGCTTACCTTTGCAGGCGACAAGTCCTGGTGTAAAGCAAGGAAGGGCTGATAACGGCTCTTCAGAAGAGGAGGAGATCAAGGCATCGCATAAACGAATCAAGGTTACTGGGATGTTGGAGGGAATTGCAGAAAAGGATGCCAGTTCGTCTCCCAAGCCTTTGCAGGCAAAAAGTCCTGGTGTAAAGCAAGGAAGGGCTGATAACGGCTCTTCCGAAGAGGAGGAGAACAAGGTTTCACATAAACGAATCAAGGTTACAGGGACATCGGAGGAAAAGCGTTCCAAAGCCAATGAAAGGAAAGAGCCTCAGGGGCGTAAAAAGAATCAAAGGGAGAAAAATAAGCCTACAGAAACTGCTACAAAATTGGAAGAAACAGGTGCAGATGCACAGAAATTGGCGACACCGACTTCTTCTAAACGGAAACGAGGTCGATCAAGTAAAGAGAACGGAGAAGTTTCTTCCCCTGATGTAAAACGTGGGCGATCAGAGGAGACACTTTCGAGCGTGTTATCTGAGAAGCGAAAGCGAGGGCGACCAAAGGGAGGCAACAGAAAGGATGACTTATTGCAGGATGATGATGTGCCTTCTGCTGAGATCGAATCCAAGTCTGCAATCACTACTACTGAAACAGGTGGGAAACCTGAGCCTGAGACTCCTGGGTCTAGTAAAAGACCAGTAAGGATATCAATAAAGAAGCTTAAGCCAGAGTCTGCACAAGAGTCACCTGTGGGGAGTCCGCAGCTTGGACAACAAGGTGTCATACCTGAATCTGCTGACGGCAACAAGCGTGAAGGTCGTCGTGCAAGAAAGGTAGGGTGGAGGAGAGTGTGGAATGTAAGAAGGATCTTGTTTTTAGGAGTCAAGATCTTACTTCTTTTATTTCCTGTGGTAGGCTGTGGATGGCAGGCGAAGTGAGGGAGGTGACAAGGCTGAGGCTTCGGTGACCAAGAGTCCTCGTGAAACCCCAAGGAGATCAGCTAAGAAGATTAACATTTCTGGATTAGAGGTTTGCAAGAAGCTCACCATTTCCAAAAGATTTCTGCATCATTATTTTGATCTGTTGCCTTTGGTGTGTGTACCATAATGTCTATTCTTTCTTTTATAGAGTCCTGACTCAAAGGAAGATAAGACGGATGTTGAAAATGAGAAGCTCGTGGGTTGCAGAATAAAGGTCTGGTGGCCCATAGACAAGAAGTATGTACATGATTCTTATCTTCATTGTCTAGATATTGGTTTAGTCGACCTGGGTAAAGTAATGTATAGTAACACAGAAAGTAACATGTAGAGTCATAAAAATTTGTTAAGTTGGTTTATTTCAGCTATGTGGATTGTGCACTCATGTGTGCGTGCGTGTGTGTGTGTGTGTGAGCCGACATCTGATGTAATTTCTCTGTACTTTTTTACTGGTCATATACTTGTGAAAATCAAAGATGTTAATCATCTTTTTGAGTGCACATATTTTTCCCCTTCTCACAATCTTCATGTGCAGATTCTATGTGGGAGTTATTGAGTCATTTGATGCATCCAAAAAAAAACACAAGGTAGGTGACACAGGAAATTGTGTATTTGTCTTAGAAGGATACCTTTGGAAAAGTGTCAGGTCTCCATTTCTCTCTCTTACATGTGCAACCATAAGATCCCAGCAAGAATCAAGTTTGGGTTTTCCCCCCCCAGGTTGTCTATGAAGATGGAGATGTGGAAGTACTTAAGCTGGATAAACAACGTTGGGAGATTCTCGATAGCAGTAATGAACTAGCACACGATGTGAGTACGATGTTGATATAATCCTATTTCCCAATGAATTAGATGACCTTTTTTGTAAACGTTTTTCAATTTACCATGATATTTCAGGATCAACCAGGATCACCTTCAACGCCAGCTCCATTGCAGCAGAGCCCGTGAGTGTTGAATCTATATTGATCCTTCTCAATTGGATTTGACTGGAAAATGGGCATGTGCTTTTACAATACATTTGTTAAGTTGTGCAGGGATGCATAAGGCTATTTTTGTCACTCCTTGCCTTGGTGTACTTGGAATGTAGATGTGAGATACAGACTAATGGATGTTAACATAATCCTGTGTATGTGTGCATGATATGCTGTTATTATGCATGCGGGAAATGTATGTTGTAAAAGTCTATAATTGGCCCTCTTCTGCTGTCTGAAACTATGAGTACACATTTTTTTTTTGGTTTTGCACAAGAGGCCCAGAGTAATTCCTTTGCATGCGTGAAAGAAAAGTGGTACGCTTTATATTATTTGGAAATCTCTTACCAGCCCTCAACTTTTTGTTGCTGTCTGGAATGATAGCAAACGATTTTTTGTTTTGCTTTAATCGGCAAGTTGTA
Source organism: Dipteris shenzhenensis (assembly GCF_047967505.1). Classification (NCBI taxonomy): domain Eukaryota; kingdom Viridiplantae; phylum Streptophyta; class Polypodiopsida; order Gleicheniales; family Dipteridaceae; genus Dipteris; species Dipteris shenzhenensis. The sequence continues at coordinate 16,305,262 of NC_141596.1, forward strand.
GTTTTTCGTGTGTATCAACAAAGGAGTGCAGCTGATAAAGAAGTTTGACCCCTTCTCTGTCCAATTGTATACTTGCTGAAGGGTTATTGATTGGGGACTGTATTGGCATGCTATGCACCCTACTCTAAACGAAGTGTTTGTGCTGAACCTTATATAGGCAGGCTAAGAAGAAAACGGCTTCAAGTGCAAAGGGCCAGGTCAAAAGGAATGTGAAGGGAGAGTCTCCCCAGAAAAGGTAAGCATTTTGTCCGTGCAGTTTTGTACCTGTGTTATGTTGCTGAATTAATTGTATTGCTGGTGTACCATTATTGCATCCCCTTGTTGTCTTGGAACAGCATTGCAAGCTCACCCAAGCCTCGCAAGGAGGCAAAGAATGAGGGTGTTGATCATGTGAAGAGCTCTGAGGCAGGCCCAAGTGATGGTTTGGACCAAAATGAAGACACGGAACTGTATGGCAAGTCAAGACACAAGGATGCTGATGGGGAGCAGACACCAAATACAGGTTCAGATGGCTGTCTGTGTACTTCCTGTTCACTTCCAATTAAGGAGAAAATTAAGGATCCCCCCTTCAAAATTCTAAATCTCATTGGGTGAAGGAAAAAATTTAATTACCAGATTCACTTATATTGGCTATTTTTAAATTTAAAATGAATTGATTATACAAGTATATGTTTACCTATTTACATGTATGTATATGTAAAGCGCATCTCTTATACTTAAGTTTTAGATTGATGCAAGCTATCGTATGTATATGTGGAAGCCTCAACAGGTTGCTGTGTTTGTATGTAGGATTTATGCTAAAAGCATGCACAATAGTCTCGTGATTCACCGTGGCTTTAATTATAAGAAAACCAATAGGGTATTCATGAAGATCAGCTCTTGCTAAATGGTTATATGTGTGTGTGTGTAGATAGCACATACACACTTTTTTTTTGGGGGGTGAATTTTTTAATGCTTTATATTACATAGAAGCTTCCCCTGAATGAGGAGCCCAACATGACATCAGACACACACACACACACGCGCGCGTGTGTGCGTGCGTGTGTACGTATAGGCTATGATGATACTTGTAGGTCTAGGCTGCCCTGTTGGTCTGCTGCTGGGATTCCTGGCGCGCGCATGCGTGCATGCGTACGTATAGGCTATGATGCGCGCGTGTGTGTGTGTACGTATAGGCTATGATGATACTTGTAGGTCTAGGCTGCCCTGTTGGTCTGCTGCTGGGATTCCTGGCGCGCGCATGCGTGCATGCGTACGTATAGGCTATGATGATACTTGTAGGTCTAGGCTGCCCTGTTGGTCTGCTGCTGGGATTCCTGGCTGCTGAACTGAGCCACTGAAGGCCCAAGAGCAGGATGAAGAATGAGGGCTAAGGGACTGCCTTTAATAGGCCCCTTGGGCCCCTGAAATGGCCGACTGGTGTACCCGACCCCTGCTGCTACTGCACCAACTGAAGGCTCTCCATTGACCCCTGCATAGTCATTGACCAGCCACATGGCTGCTGATGTCGTCGTTGACATGGTGCCTGCTGTGCTGATGCCATTTGTTGACTGGGCTGTAATCCTCTTATCAATTTCCTGCGCTGTTCACCTCTCTCAATTTTCATGTAATTTGCAGACAAATTCTCTCTCTCTCTCTCTCTCTCTCTCTCTCTCTGTGCAAACAACTAGGGCCCATGACAACATTTCGGGCTGGACCGCCCCAAGGTATTTTATTACTAGAAGGATTTTGTACAGAGAGTTCAGCGTAGAGCTGTGTTCAGAAATTCAAAAAGTGCAATATTTACAAGAGCTCAAGGCTCCCGGATTAGAGGCAACATGCCACTTGTCCAATTTCTAGCCTAATTCTAATCCCATGTCCTTGGGTAAGGTCCTCTTAGCACTTGGTCTCGAGAATAACTCCTAGTCGCTCGCGAGGCTCTGCAATGCCCAAGTCTAGAACCTTCCTTATACCTGCAACAATTAAATAAAGCGCATAACCATGGCACCCATTTATTGTTAGCGCTTTGCATGCAAAAAATCAACTCTGGACTAATCCTAGTCATTGTGGGCGTCCCCACTGAACACATGTGCGCACATAACAAAAAATGATTGGTGAATTTGGAATCCCTGTGGGAACAATGATACGGGACATGCCACACGTGGGATACCACCATTTGAGAAAAAGACAAGATGTGTCTTGTGCGTCAATGGTGCCCTTGCATGGAATAAGCATGACAAATCTGTGAAACCTGTCAACAATGGTTAGGCACACGGTATTCCGGGTACCAATAGCTGGTGGAAGGTCTGTAACAAAATGCATGCTAATTTGCTCAAAAGGCTGATCTGGAATCTCAAGGGGCTGAAGTAATATTGGCAGCTTCTCGTGGGATACCTTCACTTCCAATGAGATACATATTGATGAACATCATTACGTAAATGAGGCGAGAAAAATTTACGCTTGATCTTCTCGAGAGTGCTTGCAACTCCTCTGCGTCCGCCTGTTGAAGAATCGTGAATATCATAGAGAATTGTAGCATGGTATGGAGGCAACACACATAGGCGTCCTTTGAAGAATAATCACCTGTCATGTCTATCATAGTCGTCTGGTCGTGCTTCAGCATGACTTTGTACGGTGTGTTATGATTCGTATGGTAACAGTTGCGCACTGTTAGAGAGGACTCCTGTTCTATGGAAATAAAGGTGACCATCCCTCGTCTGCTAAGAGCATCTACCATAACATTCTCTGATCTTGGTTGATACTTGATCATGCTGCCAAACTGGTGAGATGTCTGGGTCCATTTGGTCTGGCGATCAGACCATTGATGGTCTGAAGCCACCACAAGGCCTGATGATGTGTTTGGATTGTGAATTCTTGACCATATAAAACATTTTTCCATGTCTTGAGGGCATGGATGACTGCACATAAATCCTTGTCGTACACGGAGTATCTGGTCTCTGCGAGAATCAACTTGTGTCCATCAAATGCGACTGGGTGATTGTTTTGCTGTAGAATTGCTCCAATGGCATAATCACTGGCATCGGTCTGTACATCTAAGGGTTGATCCCATTGTCCCAATGCTAGGCATGGTGCAGTAATGATTGCCTACGTCAGCCGGTCGAAGGTTGAAAGAGCTGCTGGAGTAATGGTGATAGGCTATTTCGTTTTACTTCTTGTAGAAGGTCAGTGAGAGAGTCCTTGATATGTTTCCTATATGCCTTGCAAATGCCACCTGAGCTATGGTAGGCACCTCTCACTCCACCACTATATCCTTCACCTTATGTGGGTCCATGCGGACACTTATTGGAGTAATGATGAACCCCAAGTAATGTACTTCCTCCAAGCAGTGGATGTACAACTTGTTGTCCTTCAAAAGTTGAACCTGCTGAACGTGCTTTACATGCTATGCTGGACTCTTTGAGAAAGCTAGAATGTCTTCTATTCTAGAAACACAAAGACACTCTTACCCATTAAAGGTTTGAAGATCTGGAGCAGCATACAATTGAAGGACGTGGGTGCCCTTGGGAGAAGACCGAAGGGCATCATGACGAACTCATGCTAGGCTTTCTCCGTACAGAAGGCCATCTTTTGGATATCCGGCTCATGAATCTGGATGTGGTGGTGACTCTTCAGATCAATCTTTGAGAACATCTTGGTCCCGTCAGGCACTCCAAGATGTAGTTGACGTTCCTGGATCATCACCCCTCAGCAAGCATCCTTACCGTCTCAGTAAGACGATGGAGAAGGAGCTTGAATATTAGTTGGATGAGTTGTTACGCAGTGGCTTCATCTGTCCAGCGTATGCAATTCCGATCTGTTTCATCAAGAAGAATGACAACTCAGCTCGGATGTGTGTGGATTACTGCACACTGAATAAGCTGACCATCAAGAGCAAGTTCCCCATGATGGTCCTCTGGCCGGCTCGGTGGTAAAGTTGGAGGAAGGCTGGATGTGAGGAAAATTTCTTGGTACTGTTGAAGCAAAGCCTCTTGTTCGGGGGTGGTGGTAAATCTGGAGGAAGGCTCGATGTGAGGAAAATGTCTTGGTACTGTTGAAGCAAAGCTTCTTGTTCGGGGGTCTTGGCTCGAACTTTTGTACTGGTTGAGTTGATGTAGACTATGTATGCCTCGTGTGCTATTTGGATTGTGGAAATCAAAGCATGAGGCAAAGTGTTCTTGAGCCAAGAGATGAACTTACCATGATGATCCTGTCTTTAGAGTGGCTGTTGAGGCCACCTTGTTGCTCTCCACCTAAGCGATGGTATCTGAGGAGGTGAGAGACAACCTGGCTCGCTGAACGGCTTTGCTAAAATGATGCTCTTGGAACTCCCTGAATCTACAAGAATAAGGATTTTTTGGTTGCCAAGCTTCCCTTCTCTTTGTGGTTTTGATAAAAAACTTCTTGCTTTGACTCCACCAATTGACGGCTTGATAGGAACATCCTTTCCATTTGAGGACTTTGCACTCGTCTTCCAGAGATTTTTCTTTTAGGTCATAGAAAGGGATGCCCTTTTGTTTCTTGTTTGATCGCTGATTGGACTCTCCCATCCGAATTGGAATGGCAAGGACACTCTCGTAAGTAACTCTTTGCGTGCTGAGAGTCTTCATTGGTCGAAGGCTTTGATGCCCCCTCTAGCCTTACAAGGGTCTCGTCGCTCTGGTCAAAAGGTATCTGGCGTGTGGATGATGTGCTTGATTCAGCTGGTATAGTCATCTCTTTTTTCTACAGTTGTTAGAAAGTTTGCTTTGGGACAACATTATAAGCCTACATGGCGTTTATATCACTGATGCTCCATGATTTTCAGCCAGCATGTCGTCTTGAGATCCTTGCCGCTTTAAAGATTGGGTGTTTCAATCAGATGATTGTCTTTGCCATGCACTACCATTAGTTGATATCACGGTTGCAGCTTTATATAAGGTCTTGTTGCCTCCTTGGCATTCTCATCATGCCAATGCATCTAGTACATGGCACGGAGTCTCGGTGGTGGCGCAAAAGATTGCAGCACATTTCTTCGACAAAAGTTTTTCTTATGGTGGGTTATCCTTGGGGTTCTTCCCTTTGGAAAGATTTTAGCCTGTCGCCATATTGCTCCTGCCGCTTGTCGATGATGCCTGTCCACATGCGAGTCTATGCCGCATCTGTTTTGGCATTGCCTGGAGTCTCGAGATTTCTTGTTCTTTCTACAACGGCTCTGCTTCAGGACCGTTTTTCCATTGCTTCCTTTGGCAGGAGCTTCCGAGATATGATCTTTTTTTCGATTGGGTTTGTGATTGGCCACTTTGGATCCTCTGGAAGGACTGTAACCATCAGGTCTTTGGTGATCAGTTCTTCCATGCCTCGCTACGACATTCCTTTTATGATTGTGTGCATGCATGGGACATAGATTATCCTGCTTTCTTGTCAATTAATGATGTCTTCTGATGTTTGTTATTTTTAGTCCCTTTCTTTGGGACTTTTTTCTGTAATAATAATGACACATGGATTTCACCTCAAAAAAATTTGTGTGTGTGTGAGAGAGAGAGAGAGAGAGAGAGAGAGAGAGAGAGAGAGAGCACTCCATGAAATGTTGTTATGCGATTGTTGTCCAGCATCAAAGGGAACACCAAAATCAGTCCGGCGGTCAGAGAAGAAAGCTTCAGCACCGCCTACTGGGAAAGGGTCTAAGAGCGCTCCTATCAAGCAAGATGATGGAGCAGAGGGAAGTCCTTCGCCAACAGCATCCAAAGACTCGGATGATGTACCATTGGTATGTTGTTTTTGGCCTGCCCTCCTAAGGGTAGGTCTTAGTAACGAGTTTCAATCTTGAAAACAAAAAATGTTTTTCATTTGTGATTATTTGGAGTCTTCATTTTGTGGCTACCTGGCTGTGTGCCACGTCTGCTTGTTTAGCATCATTCTTTTTTGGTCATTCATCTCTCCTCCTTGTTGGGCAGGCCCGTTGAATCCGATTCACCTTGTTTCAGCGATTTTTTCTTTTCTCCTCCCTTTTTAGAATGGCCTGTAATTAGAAAAATCTTTGACATACAGGATGCATGGAAGAGCTCAAGGCGGAAGGTCCATTAGGATTGGTACTTTTTAAAAGCTTAGGTGATATAGAAGAGGCTTATTTTACATGTGGCAGATCTTTCAGCTGGTATGTTCCGTGAACCACTTGTTTATCAAGGATTATGTCAGTGAAGGCAGATGACAGGGTTTTTATTCCCTTGGGAGCCTTTGGGCTGATACGATGTCAAGTTTAGAAATTGATGTATGCAAAGTCAAGGGTTGATCCTAAAAAATATGTTTGAATGTAGGAAATTGGGCTTCACTTCTGAAGACTTCTTTTTTGAGGAATTAGCTGATTGGCATTGGATATTTTTTAAATGTAAGAGGCGAGGCAATTATCAGCTTGTAAAAGAAGAGACGATGTGAAATTCTGTGCAATAGTGACTGGAGGGTGATATCTCCTATGGCTGTTGCAATACTGGCACGGGAAATGGGGCTTTCATGCATGTACGTGTAGGCATAGCCTATGTGCACGTTTCAGTTCAGAGAATGTACAGAGTGATTATTCTGCATGCCTGGAAGAGATGATGAGAACTATTACATGTAGAAGCTGTATCTATCCTGCAGAATCATACGTCAAATTGGATTTTCAGTGCGGTTAAAAACCTCAGATATGGCACAGTGCATCATATCGATATGTGATCACAGTCAGCCTAGAAATTTTGCGTCCTGTGTATTTTCCACAACTTGTAGGTCATACTGGAAATCGTGTTCTGTAGGCAGTTTTTGTATGATACTTAACAGATGCTGTAAAACCTATAGAAAGTGGAACATTTGCTTGATGGTCTAGCAGGTTTTATGGGACAGTTGTAAGATAGAGGAGGTGCTTTAATGATTATTTTTAATCGTTTGGGATGCATGGAATACAGTTCTTGAGATGTATCCTCACGACATCAGAGTTTCTGTAAGTTTTATACTCAAATTCAATATCAAGCTCAGTACAACCTGTGCAAGATTTTGATGAGCTCTTTTGTGAAGGGAAAGATTGTAATGGGTCAAATTCGGTTGCCTAGCATTTCACTTTGTGGCAATTAAGAAATGCATTTAAAGGCTACAGAATTCTGGGCTTATATTCAATGTTATGGGGACATTGTTGGATGAAGGCTTGCTGCTGCAAATCTCCAATTTAGTTCTTTTCAGATCGGGCCTTGTCTTTTCTTGGCATTAATAATACTAGTTTAGTTCTGAGAAACATAGACACTGATAGTAGTACCAGGTTGAGATCCTACATGATGTATTCCGCCAGATTATTTGACCCGGCTCCCTTTGAAAGTTGTTTGAGCGTTCAATTCCGTGAGCAATGTTTTAAGATTGATAGCTATTCTTGTATAAATGCTGTTTCTTTAGGTTTTGATTCTAAAGGGTCTTTGATCGTGAAGTAGCGATGGTTTCTCTAATATATTGGGAGTGGTACATATGGGATCAAAATATTTGGTTACTTGGTCTGAAATTCCTTTTGCCCTTTGTTGTGAGCAACAATGCTGTGATTCTTATTCTTGTGTATGGTTTTCTTAAGGTTATTCTCTCATTCTTAGGTGCCCACGACATCGGAAAAAATAAACTTGATTAATTAGAAGCAGAGTGCGCCTGCTTTCTTCAGGAGAGCGATTAACATAAGCAAAAATTCAAACTTATTTTGTCGCCTTTTTGCCTTTCACGTTGCCACCTCACCGCCTCTATATAAACGCGCAACGTCAGGCAGTGGGAGGGTAGAAGCGCCCCTCAATGCGAGGGCAGGAGAGGGGAGAGAGGGCTAGAGCAAGAGAGCTAAGGGTAGAGAGGAGAGCGAATAGGAGAGACGAGTGAGTAGGATACGTAGGAGTGACCAGTGAATAGGATACTTAGGTGCAAGTGGAGGGGGAGAGAATATGATATTCAGATGCGAGTGGAGGGAGAGCGAATAGGATACTTAGGTGTGAGTGGAGAGCGAGTGAATAGGATACTTGGGAAAAGGGTCCCCAACGAGAATTGGGGCCAATTAATTAATTAGTTGTGATGGCGGGCGGCAAATGTTCAATTAATCTAACATAGTGAGTGCTACGTGAAATCGATTAACCAAGGCAAGTAATGAAATCGAGAAGCTTTGATTCTAGTAGTCACGTTGGCTTGAGAAGTTTTTGCGCTCGAGATGGTTCTGTAGCTTGCTATATAGATCGAGGCAAGTTGAAAAGAGCAGAGTAGAGGTGGCCCTGTGAAAGCCTCTTGAGTATTGCAATGAGTAGCCTAAGAAGTGTTATATGACTATGTAGGGGGAAGGGAGAGGGAGAGTTCAGGGAGGGGGGGGGGGGGGGGGGGGTGTGGAGAGGACCTGAGTGGATGGAGAGGGAGAGGGGCGTTGTAACTGGGAGGGGAGAGGAAGGCCACATGGAGGGGAGACGAGGGGTGGAGAAGGGGGAGATTGTGAGGTGGAAGTAAAGTAATTAGGTTAATTGGTGTTTGAGTGGCTTTGAGGTCCCTCTGCCCCCAATCCCCTCTCGCCGCCTCTATCAAACCTATAGAAATGCTTTGAGGTCCCTCTCCCTTTCCACTTGGAATTTTCATATGATCGATTGGATTGGAGATGTAAATTGTGTAGTTTGAAAATTTTGAATATCAAACATATAGAAATGACAATATAGTTGGGATGAACCGCATCTACCAACTCTTTAGGCTAGTCTAATGTCCTAGCGTAGATCTTATTACACACTTTGTCGACTTGTATGTCCACAGTAACTACTTTCGGAGTCCTCTTCATCCTTGTGTAACTTTGTGTCGCCATCACGTCCTTTCAAAAGAAACCTACATTGTGAGCTTGACAAGTACCTTGGAGGAGTAGGAAAAACAATAGCCAAGGAAAATAATATTCGTCGTCTTTGCGGACGGTGTCTCATGCAAGACATAAGTACGAAGGTTGTCTAGCAAGACCTCAGGCATCAAATAAAAGCATCATAGGACTCATTTTTTGCGGGCTTAGTCTTCTGATAGAGAGCTTGGATATGTGTAGATTGAAGATAATTAAGCAAGCGTGTTGAGAAGAACTACAAACGTCAAGCACTTTGCCATCATAGGCAGGGGTGGGCCTAGAAGAGGAACAAGCTGAGGGAACCTCCTCCAGATGACATCATATACGTGAGAGGGATCAAAGATAACCAAGCAAGCGTGCCACAAGAACCGCAAACGTTGACCATGTCCCCACCAGCAGGCGATGGTGGGCTTACTATAGGAGCAGGTTGAGGGAGACTCCCTTAAAACTACATCTACTTTAGGAGATGTTGCCTTTAATCTTTTGGTAGACCCGTTCTCTCGATTGTTCCACAAATCTTTTGTCTAGTCCTTGAGTCCACGTCTGGTCCAAGCTCACAAGAGAGAAACTCGCCCCTCCTTGTGATCCCTCTTCCCCCTTGTCATGAGGAAGGAAAAATACATCATGTCCCAAATTGAAGGATTCAAATAAGTAAACCATGTACAAAGGAATCAAAAGAGAGTGGGGGAGAGAGAAAAGAAAGTGACTTATCATGGGGTGCAATCTTCCCTGCTCTAGATGGTGGCTCTTGTATTTATGATTGTACATTCCAAAAAGAAAAGAGACAATAATGGTACATAAAAAAGCATTCCTTGCCCACAATTAGAGGGATTGTTGAGCATAGCGCCTAAAGCTCCAAATATTTAAAGGCTTAAATATGCTTGCATTCAAAATTAATGAAACAAATTGGCCCACCATTTCATTATTATTGTTTAACAATATTGTTCCATGGTCTTTATCAACCATTTGATACTTTGCTTTATGCGAATTATCTTACCCACAATACTAACCATCTACTTTGGCAAAGCACACTCTAGTTAGGTGTCTGCAACTATGCCATGCAAATCATCCACTAGGATCCCTACTGCGTCCTCCGATGGCTCCTATGGAATACTTTGCCATAGTAAACATGAATATAATCTAAAATAATAGCCCTAGCAAGCGATGCAAGAAATATAATTCTTGTTTGGACTGCAAGTAACCTCAGTCGTGTGTTTGACTTTATGGGTTAACTAGTAGAGATGTGAAAACTCTCTCGGATATTCATCAAGTAGCATCATCAAGATGGTCAAACAATATCTTTAAGAGATCCTAGCTTTCATTAATCAAGACATAATGAATAAGGGATTATTATATTCTTATGCAATACAAATAGAAATTACTATACTACATCGATTCATTGTTCGTGTTAGTTTGGTATAGGTTCAAGTATTTTATCTGTAAAATTTCTTAACATCTATATCGTCACATACCAGTATGATATTAAGAGATAATAACAAATACCATGCTTAATAATGTGAGTAGCAAGTTTCCTTAAGTATAAAAGGATTTTCAATGGTAACATTCTTGAATTGATTTGACTCAATGAGTTTCCAGATCTCTAGAGTCATCAATCCTATAGTTCTTAATTTTATAATCCTTGTTTACCCTCATGGGTGGTCATATGATTCGTTTTCTTTAGTTTTTAGTCTAATTGAGTCTTGGAAAAAGCACACAATCTTCAATATCCTTGATTCACCTAGAAACCCTATGTCCAATATAGGTAATCAATTCAAAAAGTGTAACTAATATGTCATGAGTGATAACTACTGTAATATATGACCACGAGTCATAGTTTAAGTTCTCCAACTCAATGTTGGCTAAGTACTTATCCAGAACTCTAAAAATATCAACCCTAATACCTACATGGTACCTTATATCTCATGGTCTTAATAGTGCATATTAAACCAACCCCACCATGCAGTTACCAATATCCTTGATTCACTTAGAAAACCCTATGTCCATTATAACTAGTTTGTCTTGGGTGATAAACACCATGGTCATGAGTCCTAGTTTAAATTTCCCAACTCAATGTTGACTTAGTACGTAAGTCCATATCAACTGCGCAACCCCCCCCCCCCCAGTTCCCCCTCCCCGATCGCCCTTAAAGAAAAAAATGGAGTGATAATCATGAGACAAAAAATGTTCATTTCTCTTATTCATATTGTTTTTGGAAAATGCATTTAAAAAACATTATTCATTAATTCAGCTAGATAGCCTAATTCTCTTATGCATTTAAAAAACATTTTTCCCTAATTGAGCTAGATAGCCTAGTGCCTTTTCTAGATTATTTATTCAAGAGTAAGATAGCTGAGAGATTATAACCTATTTTAAGTGAAAAATTTATTATAGTACATAGTACAAATATATGAGTCAAGGTTAGATCTAGTCTTACTACTCAATGACATTATTAAATCTATCTAATTCTCAAGTTCATTATGGAAATATATCTAATCATTTCTAGGTTTCTTAGTTTATGGTTTTGTTTCAATTCGACAAATCTAGCATGACTATTCCAATGCTATTCAATCAATCCCAACCATTCTTACAAATTTCAATTTTTGAGAGGCAATCTAAAGCTATGGAAGAAACAAATATTCATTGGTACAACTTTTTCTTTTTTGCTATGGTTGTAATATACTATGGGAGCTATACATAGGCATGTTTATTTATTTATTTATTTATTTTCGCAATCTTGCTATCAAGGATTACCAATATTTTGAATTTAATCTGGGCGTATTTGATAACTTAGCCAACTTGTAGAAGAATTTCAAGTTCCAATGTGCTACAAAATCTATTAAATGTGAAACTTATGTAAGCATGTGAACTTTAAATCCCACAATTTACTTTTCTTGAGATGTGGATACATTTTAGTATGGAAATAACAATCAAGTTATAAGTTACGTATTTTTGAGTTCAATTTATTGATGGAGGCATTAAAAGTATCTGACCACAATTTCAAAATTAATCTTTTTAATTATGTTAATAATTAGGGTCCCATATGATTATCTTTAGTTTCTATTGTTTATTTTTTGAATCCCTTATATCATTTATGAGGGATCAAATTTTTTTCACACATACCATATAACTATTCATCTTTCCCTTCACCGAATTGTCTAAAAATTTATTATTCATGATGATATTTTAGTTTCTTTTCCATAATGGTTCTTAACAACATTGTGCACAATACACTATAAATCTTCTTATTCTCAATGGTACCTCAAGTCTAGTACTTCCATGCTATGTAATATATTTAAGTATTTTATAATGCCTGCTTCGTCATCCTTTGTGAAATGATACAAATTACATTAATGTCCTTGGTTAAACTAGAGAGTCCTATGTCCTTTATAGCTTTTAAATCTTATAATTTATTCTTCTTCTCATAATACTCTTATATGATTTATTAGCATTGATCTTAATATTGTATGTCATACCTTCAAAATTAATTCCTTTAGTTATTTAAGGTTGATCTATTAACCTATACAATCTCTAGTTATCTTTTATTTCTATGAAAGATTATGTATGAAATAGTAATCATAATGGAAGGGAATAATGCATATCTTCACTTGTAATGGATAAGTGTTTGTCCTTTTGTTTCTTGGTTGCTATGTGATTTCAAATTCCATATTTGATTTGAATAAGACTGAGCTCCACTTTCTCCTTTGTTAAGAGAAGATTTTTAGAGCCACTTCAGACCTTTGCTTGATCGAGAGTTGGAGTGGTGGTTTCTTCAAACTTTTGCAAGTTCCATGTGCGGGAAGCGCTTTGCTTTGAGAAGCCCTTTTGCAAAGGCCCTCTTTCTTTTAAAAAGCTCTCCATAGCGTGCGAATCCAAAGCTCCATCGATGGAGAAGACGACGGAATCCAGAAGATTCCGTCCGAATCTTGATAGATTCCAGTTTCCCACAGTGTGACACGTGGCCCATGCGCCACGTCCTCCAATCTGCCACGTGTCAATCTTATCTGCCACGTGTCAATCCTATCTGCCACATCATCAGCCTATCCACACTGCCACGTCAGCATTGACACGTCAGCAATCCACGTCATCAGGCCACATCATCACCGACAGCCACATCACCACCGACTGCCATGTTACCTGCCACGTCATCAGTGACACGTCATCAGCCACATCACCTACCACATCATCAATGACACATCATCAGCCACGTCACCTGCCACGTCATCAATGACATGTCATCAGCCACAAGTACCTTTTTGGACATCCAATTTGTCCATTTTGTACCGCTTCTTGAAATATTCAGTGGAATAGATAAAGGTTCATGGATACACCTGATTCCACGACCTTTCCTACTCAATGAATACTTATGCTACATATTTGCTTTTTTATCAAGCAATGTTTCTTAGCCTTGAGTTTTCCAAAAGTCATTTCTCATGATGACATACTACCTCTTCTTGAATATGGATTTGTCCATTGTGATGCCTCGATTCCTTCTAAAATCTCCACGCTGTACGTGTGCTGGATTCTCAATGCTCATTACCCGTGCAATGTTGGACAAGGACTTTAGTAAACAAGCTGAGGTTCCAACAAATTGCAGTGAAAGCACCTCCATTTTGCATGATATTGTTAATTAGAGGCATGATAAGATGGAATTGAGGATGATTATGGAGGTGAGTAAACTTTGCAAGGGAAGATTTAACAAGAATAAATACACGTCTAGTAATTGTAATATTTGTTACTCTCCCCAATGTGCTTTTATCAATGCTCATGTGCATTTTAATGCATTATGCATAGAGCGATGTGTTTCCCTCTAACTCCTCCAATGGTAACATTCCATTCATTAGGACTTGCACTATCACATAGGCTTACTAAGACCCAACTTGGAATTATAAAACTATGACTGCCTTTAGGTGTTTCCTAATAATGTGTTAAGCATACCAATGTATGTTTCATTGCTAAAAGTCAATGCTTGGGACAAAGTCGCCCAAACTTGTTACTTATCAAGCTATTACAGATGCTTGAGGCATTCCCAATGATCATGATTTGCTAGCATGGAGGTATAACTCCCATTGAATTGAAAAAGTAAAAGCACCAACCAAACATGTATCACAGATTGCTTAGGTAGATACTGCAGATTTCATGACATATAGCAAGTAGCCTCTGTGCTAGTTAAAGAAATTGTCTCAATAGATATGCACAAATATCAATGGTGATTTATAAGATGTAAGAAGAGTCTTGTGGATGGGTGTGTAAAATATGATCCCTATTGGAGATATATTCATAATATCTTGCTCCATTTGTGACCCCAAAGGAGACCTACCTACTAACCTGCTAGCAAAAACATGCTTGTTCCTCTTTGGATTTAATGCAAACTGAGTATATTTAAAGTCCTTTTTTAATCAATGAAGTACTTATTTGCATGCACATTATATTGTGATGATGTTAGTGCAAACATGCTTGTTCCTATTTGGATTTGATGCAAACTGAGTATATTTAAAGTCCTTTTTTAATCAATGAAGTACTTATTTGCACATTATATTGTGATGATGTTCTTTGGAGTGCACAAGTTCAGGATAAGTTGTGATGTTGGGTGACTATCTCAAAGCTCACCCCATCCCTTTAAACATACAAATGACTTAATGCATCTATAGCAAAAAAAAATAAAGGAACTCACAAGATAATTGGAGGGTGGGTAAACTTTGCAATCCACCCAAAAAATAATAGGAGTGATGAAGGAAATCACAACATAACATTAACCTATGACATGTCCATACATATTCACAACGTGTCTCCTTTCAATGTTGAACCACACCTTGCCCTCAAAGATTTTATTACCAAAAGGTATGATTTCATAATCATGATGAAAAAGGAAGAGGTGGGGAATTGCTTGTAGTAACAAGTGTATTTATTGTGGTAAAACTTGGTTCTTCACATAGCAAAAGGATGGCCAAAGTAAAATTTGGTTCTTCACATAGCAAAAGGATAAATTGATAATGATAGATGAGTGTAGCCTCCGATATGATGACAATAAGAATTGACAGAGCTTAAAAGTAGTTTTTACATAACGATTTCTAAAGCACAATCTAATGCCCCCTATTTTTAATAGCTCATGTTTTGGAAGAATTGACACATGAAAATTGCAAATATTCAAACATTAGGAAAGTCTCTGCGTTAAAATGTTGGAAGAAAAAGTAAGCGACTTTTAATTTTAAATATGACATTGCGTCAAATGATCATTGCATGTGTGCATGTTGAAACCATTGGCGATCATCTCTCAAGATTTTTCTCATTTTTCTCATGCTATGGGAATTAGATGTCTTTGATTAAATTATTATAGTGAGTGATAACTTCATTCATATGTTATCTCTAATCGGTGTTTACATTTGTAGATTGAAGATATTATGTCTATGAATGGCATTTGAGTTGGCCTTTTGAAATAGTTTGTGCAACATGGCATTAAGGGAAGATTTCTTATCGACCAAATGAAGTATTATGTTACCTCTACAAGAAGAACACTACTATCGCAAAGATACACGAGTAAAAGATTTATGCAATACAAATTAAGGTAACATTGTGGTAGTAACTATTAAAGATGAATGACAAAGTGATCCCATTTGATGAATGGCTTCTTGACATGGATGATGATGTTCACAAGTTGAAGGTCTAGTTGTACTCCAATATGAATATAGAGGATGCTTTCTAACAATTCAATCAAACACATTTTTATTGGCTTCATTAGAGAGAGCATACATCTTGAGTAGTACTTACTATGAGAGGAATGACAATCATGCACAAAATCTAGAGAGATTGCAAAAAAATGGTAATCCAAATGAAGGAAGTTTTTAGTAAAACATCCAAGCTAATCTCTCTCTCCTTCTACTAGGAGAAACCCATCATAACAAGTCCCTACATGGTAAAATGGAGTCACACATATTCACGAAAAATCATTTGTTATATGGATCCATTAACCTGTATCTGTCACGAAATCGATCCAATTACTATACAAAAACCAAATGAGAAATCTCCAACACACTATTCTCATCTTAAGATTATGCTGACCTATTGACAAAATCAAAGATACATAAAGAATTTAAAGTGATCTATAAAGTACCAATCATGAAGTAAATATAAAATGAGCATGAGGTTATAATCCCATATTACTTCAAATAAATCCATATGCCCCATTTTTAGTAATACCTAGCCAAAATATGTGTGCTATAATGCATTTCTCCATGAGCATCTACTAACCAAGTATGAGAAGGTAAGATTGGTCTTTTTATGGCATAAGACATGGAGAATCTAGGATAAGAAATCACTTTTAGTGACATGGAATGTGATTTTCTAGCCAAACCTTGGATATTGAAGGAGGGTTCTTAGGTACCATAGAAACTCATATTTAGGGCTTCTATTAGAAGAAAGATAGAACCACTAGTTGTGTATAGAATAGAATTCATGGTGAAATATAGACTTCTCTTCTCACCACACATATAGAGAGAAGTAGGTGGTTTGGGATTAATTCCAACTTCCACATGGTAATTGGGGTTTCCCTCTCTTTGCCCTGCAATTTAGATTCATGAACAAGCATCATGACTGCTAAGGAAAAAGAGAAAGACAAAACAAGAGAGGTGTCAACCGTATAGCGATTGGCATTGTAATGTATATGCATTAAAAGATGCAATAATAGAGATATGCACATTCATGGTCTTCAACACTTGTCTATTCTATTTCTCACAATTATGTTAAAAAGCTTTACATCCCAGGGCTAGGCCTTTGAGTGAGAGAGAGACATCATCCATAAAGAGACCTATCTATACATATATAGAGATGAAATTGGAATCTTTCCATTGGCTTCCATCAATATCTGCTGCCTAGTCCCTACTAGAGAAAGAGCAAGATCACGACAAGAGGGCATGCCCTTGTATAGATTTTAAGCCATTGCTCCCTTCCCTTACTCATCATTAATCCACTTCCTCTCATGTATCCCCATGCCATCATCCTTATCCTGACATCCCCATGAACTCTTGACATGGTTGCATATTTTCATTACTAAGCCCTGCGGGGGCGGTCGTTGTCCATTGACAGTCATATAAAGGGTCCACCTTTTTGGCCTTAGAAATTCTTCTTTTAGTACATGGGTACATCCTTTGTCTTGCATCCTGGACTTCTTCCTTCATCTTTTTCCCTTTTCCCTTTGCCTTTTCCCCTTTTCGCTTTGCCTTTTCCCCTCTAATTCACCATTTGACTTTTCAGTTCTAGAGTTTGTTTATTCCCTCGCTTTGTCTGTCATTCTAGGGTCTTTAGATTTCCTTTGCTTTTTTCTCCTTGGTCCTTTGGTGTAAACATGGATTTTCTTCAGTTGTTAACATTTACCCCCCATTTAAACTAATCAATGTCCTCATTGACTGCTTTGGGGCTCTTGCATACATGTGGTTTGAAGTTGCCTGTTTCTCCCCTCTATTATTGTTGGCATTCTTTTGGTTTATTACCCAATGTATTTCTTCATTGGTCCTTTCATGTAACATGGTTTTCCTTCTTCATTTGGTCCTGGGTCTTCAGTCTTCCTTACCTTCTTGTGTCTTTTCATATGCTTTTGGTCCATCCTTTCAACTTTCAATCTTCTTGGTACCAACATTTTACCCAGGAATATATTGTTTTGAAGTCACCGTTCATTCATCACACCTGGCTACCAGCCGTCATTCACTACCCTTCATTGCCCACCTTCTTTTAGTCTTGCATGGAGAGATATGTTGCTTTAGCGCTTCCCCACTCGATTTCACAATCAACAATTTGCCCTTGCTCTTCAGTATTTGGCCACTCCTTTAGTTGTATTACTACCGTAGCTATGTTATGTCCATCATTTTCCTCTTCTCTCACTCCCAAATATTCATTCCCACCCTCTCTATTCATCTTGTCTATGCCTACTCCCAAAAATCACTTGCCTCTATTAAAGAAAAGCCCTGGGGCGCTAACTCAATATGTAATATGTTACTACCTTCGTCCAAAATCCAAGGTATGGGGCGACAAGGTCCATATATAATATGCATGGCTTTCCTTTTTAAAAAACAAATATGCAAGGGAAAATATGAAAATTTCATGTCCCCCCTCCCACAAAATATAAGGTATATACCTTGAAAAATATGCAAGGATTTAAGATTTGTTCATATTTTTCATAATATGTGAGGCCCAAGGGGGGGGTCTTTTGGATGAGGGAGGGTAAAATAAAAAATACACTACAATATGAAAACCCATCTCCTTTCAAATTAATCTAACTTTTTCATGTGTTATCAAAATTTCAAGATGTAAAGACATATTTGAAACTCTTTTACTATAGAACACAACCACATTAATTTGAATAATTTCTACTCATGGCATATTGTTAAATTCATCTCATACTCAAGATTTTGATAGGTTTTCTTTCTAAAGTGAGTTGGCACCCCAGGAGCAAAGCATTTGCCTACCCATCCCCAATAGGATTGCCAAATGTTAATTGGGCTTCTAATCTACATGTATCGGAAGGTAGAATCGAGATATGCACATTGGCCACCTTCAAAACTTATCTTTTCTATGTACCACATTGGGTCAAAGAGAGAGAGAGACAGAGAGACAGAGAGAGAGATAGATAGATAGAGAGAGAGAGAGAGAGAGAGAGAGAGAGAGAGAGAGAGAGAGAGAGAGAGAGAGAGAGAGAGAGAGAGAGAGAGAGAGAGAGACAGAGAGAGAGAGACAGAGAGACAGAGAGAGACATAGAGAGAGATGGAGGATATTCTAGAATTCCTTTGCTCCCTTTTGTGTGCTGCAGCTTATGTTACTTATCAGATTTCACCATAATAAATGGAATTCCTATTATAGTATGAAATTGGGAGAAATGATAGGTGTGCAAGTAATTTAATCCTAAAAATTCCATATGGCTATCCTAAAGGCCATGCAACCAATTTAATAAGCTATTCTATTTTGCAAAACATATAACAAGGATACAGCTACTGCTACAAAAAAGAAACAAGGGTTTGCATAAAAGGTATAATAATCTATTTATGATATTGAAAGGTGAATAAGAGTGTACGAGATTTTGAAAGAACAACCAAATCCAAAACAAAAGCACACTCCATAGAGCAACTACAAGAGCGCTACAGCTTGATATTTAGGCATCTAGCTATGAGGAATGAAAAGGAATTCTAGCTCATGGTTTAGCCAAGTGTCTACATTATAAACCTAAGTTAGATTTACACTAATCCAAGGGTTATGAAGTTTGGAAATTGCTTCCTTGGTTCCCAACTCGTTCTGAAACTTCTTGCCATAGATAAGCCCCTTTGAACAAGTTGGGAAGGAGGAGGAGGATATGGCAAAGGAAGGACATATTTGCTTCCCTATGCCATATCCTTCTCTCCTCTTGCCTTCCTCCCCTATCAAGCACCATATTAGCCTCTACCTCACCAAAGTTTCCAGCTCTTGTTATCAAAGCCACTAGCTATTAACCCTGTGGCAACAAGGGCTAGAAGTGCAGTCTAGGGCAACAACGATGAGAGCATTGTGTGTGTAGAGTAGCGGCAAATCTCTGCTTGTAATAGCTTGAGCCTAAAATATGGTATGATGAATCTTAAAGGATGAAGATAGCCAAAATACTTTCTAGAAAAGATCCTAGCATACTTGCAAAATCAAGATCTAGAGATAGAAAGACTAAATCTAGAGAGAAAAAGATTGAAAGTCTGCAATTTTTGAGGTCCCCCACTTTGTATAGAGACCCAAAAGGGTCCCCCACTTTGTGTAGAGACTCAAAGGTCACCCCACTTTGTGTAGAGACCCAAAAGGTCCCCCCTAAAAGTGGAGGGACTCTTTTCCAAAAGGTCTCCTACAAAAGAGTTCCCACCATGGAGGTACCTACGGATTGTGTAGAGACAAACATGTATAAATATCTCTCAATAGAATGAAGCTCCCACTCTTTGGGTTCAGTGTTCAAGCTCACTATTGTGTTCATGTGATTGATCTCCATTGCGTCCATGCTCTCTTACACACTGTGTTCTAGCATGCTGCACTCCCTACCCTTGTAGTCCGTCCTCCTTCCTCCTCCCTGCTTCCTTCATCCTCCTCCTTCCTTTGTCCTCCTCCTTCCTCCCTCCTTCCTCCTCCTCCTCCCTCCCTCCCTCCCTCCTCCTCCTCCTCCTCCTCCTCCTCCTCCTCCTCCCTCCTTCCTCCCTCCTCCTCCCTCCCTCCTCCTCCTCCTCCTCCTCCTCCTCCTCCTCCTTCGTCCCTCCTCCCTCCTCCCTTGTCCCTCCTCCTCAACCCTTACCCCTTGAATCCGTGAAGGAGACTAGCTCTCCATTCCTCAACCCTAGACTCCTCCTAAACCTTGCAACCCTCTCTGAACCTTGGAACTCCTGATGGCTCACAAGACAGCAGGCTTTGTGAATCTGGAGTCTACCACAGCTAAGTGGCCATGGGCAGCCTTGTGGGCCATCGAGGCTTTGTGAATCTGGAGTCTACCGCAGCTAAATCGCCATGGGTAGCCTGATGGCTAGCCATTGCAGCCCTACAGGGAGCTGCTCGATCACCTCCAGGCTGCTGTTGGGTGAGTTGAAGGTGGTCTTTGAAAGAAATTTGGCCTTAAGAGTTGCTGAAGAAGAAAAATTGCATGCTCTTAGAGGTAGAGCAGAGAAACTATACTCTCACAAAGAACCTGAGAGCTCTCTCTCATCTCCAAACAAAGAATGGACTCACAAAAGCTGAGAATAGAATGTGTTTCTCGTTGTAAACTCAAGAAATTACTCATGGCCAACACTTTGGCCAGATGCCTATGAATATGTCAAAATGATGTATGCCAATGGAATGCTAAACCACAACATAAGGAATTCAATCCCCTCACAATAGTTATTGCACAGAAACCATTTAAAAAATGGGTATTTATTTTGTGGGTCCCATCCTTCTAGCAGCAAGGGGAACACAGGCACGCTACATCATTGTGGCCACCACTGATTACTTTACCAAATGGGCTGAAGCTAAAGCAATTATAAAGGTAGATGCCAAAAGCACAACAAGGTTCTTATACGAGAATGTGATCACTTGATTCATATGTCCCATTGAAATTGTGTCGATGGATAGAGGCACACATTTTGTCAATGCGGTTATCCAAGAACTCTTTTCTGGCTTTATGGTGATCCATAGAAAAAACACACCCTACTACCCCCAAGGGAATGGATAGGGCAAATCCACCAACAAAATATTATGTATTCTTCTCACCAAGGTAGTAGAACCAAAGCATTTTGATTGGGTAGAGAAACTAAATGCAGCCTTATGGGCATATTGAACCACACTCAAGGTCAGTTTAGGGAATACACCTTTTCAATTAGTGTATGGCCTTGAAGCTTTGGTTTAGAATTTGTAATTCCAAGCCTACGCATAGCAGTATAAGAATGCATGGGAGATCATGCATCCCTTAAAAAAAGACTCTATCAATTAGAGAAGCATATAGAGCACAAATTAGTTGCCTACCATGCCATGACAATAGAAAAATGCAGAAGGAAGGCATGGTTTGACAAAAACCTTAAAGACAAAGACATCAAGGAAGGTGACCTAGTTTTGCTGTACAATACCAAAGTCCACAAGGGCAAACTCAAATTTCTAGTTCAAGGACCTTATAGAGTTAAAAAAATAAACCCCATCGGAGCTGTGCTGCTAGAAACATTGGATGGAGTCCAGTTCATAACAATAATAAACAAGAGCCAACTGAAGTGGTACTACATCAACATGCAAGCCATCTCCCATAGTTAGGACTAGATTGTATCACGAGCACTCACTAGCATATGTATGTATTAACACATATAGGTAGTTTCAACCATTTCAACCTAGGGATCAGAGGTGATGACTGAGTCCTAGCTGCCCTATGATTTCCTTAGCAAATTAAGCATATAGGACCCCAAGAGATACTTGCTTTGGTCCACACACATGGCACCCTCATCACAAAAAGAGTAAATTGCATCAGCCACTCACAAAAGAAACAAGCACTCTTAGCACATGGCACTATATTGGCACTGTCACACTGGGATGTGATTCATGTGTGAAAGGCCAAGGTAAAGACAATCCAATAAGATAGAAAAAAGGCCTACAATGCCATCGACAAAGCAACACCACGCCAAACGGCGAACGAAAGATCCAGAATCACCAACCCAGAGGTCAACACCAAAACGACTATGGCTAGTGGCTTTGGACAATGATATTGATGAGAAAATAAATACAATATTCCAAGGAGATATGCCACATAAACAAAGGACCATAGAGTCAGGAGAAATCAAGGTAGAGCAATTGACTATGCACAATGTAGGTGCACAACCAACAAAGAGCTGGCAATAGATGAAACAATATAGCTTGTATGGCCACGAGTCTCAACGTTCGCCATGTCCGCCCCGATGCATACAACTTCTTGCAGTCAAAGGGTCTAGGAAGTCTTTTTGAGAAGCTACAATCCTTCTTACTGACACCTGCTTTGACATAATATATTTGTCAATTCATCACATCATATAAAAGTAGAGAGTTGGAGAAAGATAAGTACGGCACAATAACATATAATGAAAAGCCCTTATAGATCTACCTCAGTAGATCCACTGTGCGGGAAGCTTTCTCATTCCTAGAGGCACAAGAAGAATATCCAAAGAAACATTTGGATGCAAGATTCTTTGAGATTCAGGATTGTTTCCCACCTAACACAAAGTCACCAAGCGGGGGGATACACCATGATATGGTTCTGGATCCCATAAGCAAAGAGCGGCTAAGTTTTTGGCTGACATTTTCAATCATACAAGAGTGAGAAAAAATTACATGTCAATAAAAACTCTTACACTCCTTTGCATAACAAAACTAAGACTGGGCGCAACGCATATCCTTGCTGCTAACCAATTATGTATCCACTACACATTAAGGCAAAAGCTACATTGCCCATCTATTGGCCATTATAATTGGGTTTGCAATACAGCAAGAGGAGGAACCCCTCTCAACACAAGATATAGAGGAATTTGAAACATTGATATTATAGATAGAATTGGAATTAGAGCCTCCACCTACTCTCAATGTGGATAACATGGATGGACGGCAATCTGAACAGATTTCAGAGAATGACAATCTGGAACTCTGCCAAAGAATCCTGCAACTCAGTTTAGTATTACTACCACAAAAGAAGGACTCATCATGGAAATCCAAGAGGAGACCATGACACACAATGACCTTGCAAGTGAGCTAAGCAGCATGTCTTTTCAAGATTCGCAAGTCACCAACTTTGAGGACTCCATGACTCTAGAGTCACAATCCCCAATGTTTAATATAAGCAAGGCCATAACACATTACAGATCATACAACGTCACAGCCAACAATTGCAACAATGGTCACAATGATATGCTACCATGGCATCAGATGAGTACGAAAGAGAAATGGAAAGGCACATGCTCCCATCACTCCAAACCAAGTTGCAAAATGCCGACACTAAAATTCATAAGCTCAAGGAAAGCATGGTAGAGCAAATGTAGTAGTAGCTCCTTGCGCAAAATGCTCTAGCAAAAAGTAGAAAAGATGCCCTACAAGCCACGGTTTCTCTCCAAGAAAAACACCTGCAACTATCTGATGCCTTGAATAGAAAGGCAGAGGTCGAATTATCCCTCTCCCAAATGCAATTCACTTGTGATGATATCAAAAAGAAAATGGTGCACTTAAATGCAAGGCTGCTACTTAAAGAGGATTAGCTCCATGCCACAATAGACACAAACACTGAGTTGCAGAATAGCCTCAAAGAAGGTAAACATCAAATTCAAGCACTAGAGAAGAAATGCATAGCATCAAGGCAGACACTTGTGAATACCAAAGAAGAATTGGATGCTCAAGAACAAGAGATACTCCAACTCCACGTGCTTAATGATTAATTGCCAGGGTAGCCAAAAGCAGCTCAACAATTCAATAGTCTAAAGCTTGCATACACCTCAACACTGGGTAAGTATAAAGAAAAGTGCATAGAGTTGCAAAATGAAAAGGCAATAATTTCCAAGTTGGAACTTCAACTACTAAGTCAAGACATTGACGATGTGGAGGGGTTAGCACACGATCTTTTGCTATAGGGCATCGCTACATTATACCATGAACTTGTTGCAATCCTTCAGCAAGAGGATTACCTTAAAGGAAGAATACACATGCCATGGAAACACTTGTAAATCAAGATGTTACATGCGGTATCTGGTCTTGATTGGAACAGGCCAATAAGCACAAAGACTCTCTGTGATCTATGCCAGAAGATGGATGAAGATGAGAAAAATGTGTTTTGTCTCTCAGTGCATGCAAATCTCATACGGTTAAAGCCTGATGCAATACTACTATATGAATTCTTGATGGGAAGCCCCCTTCTTCGGGTAGTAGCCGGTCTCCTACCCTTACTGCAACAATCCCCAACAATTTCCTTGGGATATAACTTCCAAAATAATCCTACATTAAAGTTGACAATGTTTATTAGAAGCGACAAAGATCTACTGGAGGAATATGCGGTCTACCTTCAATCTAATCTCCCCTATTTGGCCACTCTTTGTTCTAATATTCTCACATCCCCCCCTAACTCCAGTACTATCCTCCGTACCTTTCCAAAAATCCATGCTAACCCATATTCCTTGCCATGCCTCTTCACCCATGCCTCTCAACTCTACCGCCTAATCCAAGAATCTAACTCTTATCATCTAGTTACACATGACAATCCATCCCTTGAAGACTATCGTCACTCAATCCATTTCCCTTGCTCTCCCTCCACTTTCCACCAACATCCCTACTTCTACCTTCTCAAATTCACTACTTTCTTTGACCACAAGCTTTTCCCCTATAACCTATTCCTCTACCGCATATTCCTCAGATCTCCCTTGAGTTTTCAATGCAAGATACTATTAATGATTCCATCAATGACCTTCAATAATTGTATAATCCAGTTTGCACACCCACATGGGAGTTGCAACAAGATATAGATAGGATTCCCATGCCTGGTAATCCCATCGGTGATTTTTGGAGGCAATACCATGATATGCAGTCAAGAGGGGGATGAGACCTCTCTAGAATTTCAATGAGTATTTGCCAAGCACAAATCACTCCAGACATTAGCAACAACAAATTGGAGCCACACCCTGCTTGGCATAGAGCGAAGCTGCTCAACAAAAAGTACCTCCTTGAGTACTTACAAGCTCTATCTTCCTTTCGAATGCATCCCACATTTGATGCAGTTTCCTGTCACTATCGATGGGATGCAACTTCCATCGCCACATGCAACTTCCAATGAGAACTGATGAGGAGGAGAGTATTATTTCACATTCATGCAACTCTTATATCTAAGAAGTATGGATAGGACCAGGAGGAAGCTGGAGGTTCCTCCCAATAATTTTGACGCTAGTTTACTTGGGCTTTGAGATGCCCTTTAACATCTTGGACAATTTTGATGTTGTAAAATCATTAACATTCATTTTTTGGCTTATGTAAGTGATCAACTAACCTCTAATGTTTTGTTGATAAAATTTTTTCGAGTAAAAACTCGGTTAAAAAAAAAGAAAGGCAAGAGTTAACAATCACGCATTCTTTATGGTGCTTCTTCATGTATTATTTCTTGCCATTGGTCTTGAAGATTCGATATTGTTTCAAGATCTGCCCATTGCTTTGAGGATTTGAGGCCATTTTCTCCTAAGGATGGTGAGGATCTACTCATCTGAAAGGTTTAACTGAGTGCTTTGTGACTGTCGTGAGGTTTGACCGAAGTAAGGAATGAGCTCGGAATAAGTGTAATCGTAGTTTGCCTCAAGGGGTTGGCTTCATTGGAAATATAGCTGCGAGAGAGAGAGAGAGAGAGAGAGAGAGAGAGAGAGAGAGAGAGACACAGAGAGAGAGAGAGAGAGAGAGAGAGAGAGAGAGAGAGAGAGAGAGAGAGAGAGAGAGAGAGAGAGAGAGAGATGTAAGGCTTAGTGCACACTCACACAGGAGTGTGCATTTGCAGATTGAGAGAAGCTGGAATGAGCAAGTTTTGTTTTACACGCAGTGAATAGCACCAGTTATTCAATGTACAATATGATGTAGAGAGCCTTTGTGAAAGTTTCGTTGGGTTTTGCAGATTGGCTAGTCAGTGTTTGTAGGGTGACAGCGGCCGGAGCCCATTGGTGGAGGGGAAAATTGCTCACAAATGCTAAAAAAGGGCACCTTCAAAATTTTTTGAGCATGCCTATTTATGAATTTATGCGCCATTGCACCTTTGGAGGTGATTTGGCGCCTGGCGAGAAAAATGTGCCCCCGATGCTGCTTTGTGCGCATCATGTACATAGGCACTACGAAAAAACTCAAAGAGATCCAATTTGAAAATTCCTAAAGCTTAACTAGATCCAATATGAAAAATTCCTAAAAAGCATTCAAATATTGAGATTTATAAAAATTTGGACGACTTTAGAGCCTACACTCTAGAAAGTCTAGCTAGCGTGCAAGGGAAGAAATCCCCAGTCGATGATCAGAGATGCGGGTAGATTTAATGCTAGAGGTAGCTAGATTGCATATGTGAGGCGGCGATTAGATATATATAGGGAGCAAGAGGTAAGAAGTTGGAAAGCAAGGAGGCGATCGGATCATGAATTGATTCTTGAGTGAGTGACGGGACTTGAAATGCATGAGACTGAGCATCTTGTCAAAATGGGCATCACTAATGGTGACTCGTGAGTGGTGATAATCTAGTAGATATCAATAGGTAACTCAGACAGTCCCAGAAAGAGAGACGATGAAGTTGCAGCAGCAAACAACACCACTTGCAGTACCCATATCTATCAACACTTGCACTAGCTCCTCAACTCATCACCGAACCATGCATCGTCGCATCTTCCTTTCCTTTCTTCTTCTTCTTCTTCTTCTTCATCCTCCTTTCCTTCCTCCCTTGCCCTTCTACTCACGCTCACATCCACCGCTTCCACGACCCCGGCTTCTGCTACAATAGCTGCACTATTGAATTGCGCACACGCTGCTCATTGCTCTTTGCCCATTTTGCTCTTCCCTCTCTCGCTATTCTCTCGCCTGCTGCTGACAGGAAACGCAGGGAATCGTCCATTTCGTCGGAGCTTTCTTTCACCACAGGCCGACGGACAGTGGCACCAACCTTCCACCATCCATAGCTTCAGATAAACAGTATAGCGCTTCCTTTAAGATTACGGATGTCCATATGCCAGAGATATCTAATGGAAAGACAGGCAACGTCTCCGCTCTGCTGGTCTTACTCCTCCCTTTCGACAATAGGGTACTCACACTCCCTACCATTCCGATGCAGGGCGTTTACAGAGAACAACCGAACGGGAAACGAGTCCTGTGTATGATCTGGTGTCTGAGCCTTGCGAGTTCATGTCGTCCTTGGGATAGATGAAGGGTACCCGCGCGTGTCATTAGTACACGTGGGCACACGACCCCCTCCCTAGTCAACTGCTGGGCGGCCTCTTGTGCACGGTGTGTCCACGTGGCGCAGTTGCTCCACGTCATCCCAACTTGTCGTGTCACCGGTCTTGGAATGCGCCTCATCACTGCCAAGATGCCGTCGCCATGTGCTAGCCCTCGAAATCCAGAACCCCATATTCTGAGTTTTATGTGCAGAGTCACACATTCTAGTGTCCCCGATACCTGCCAAGCCGTCTTAACTCCTTGGTTGAGGTCTTCCACGATGACACCTTCTTGATTTAGTCTATTCTCGGCTATGTGGTCGAATCTGTCACGGTCTGGAACCGTCATGTCTGTAGCCACACCTATTTTAAGCCCAAATACTCTTTAGAGGAAGCCTTCGATAAGTATTGGAATTGCACACGCTTAAACATACAGACAAGTTGCGGTACTAATGTTCGGTGCTTTTCCCTAAACATAATCCACATAGATTTGTAAAAGTATCAATGCATAGAAGTCATGCAAAATAGGTTTACCCTTGTGTGCCTTTCCTTTTGTGTAGAATTGTGGGACCATCTTTCACACCATGAATTGCCACTGATTAATGATTATCAACTGGCTTTGTTCCACACACATGACTTTCAGCTTTAGTTGCATTCAATTCTTTAATTACCTTTACTTACAATATTTATGTTATGATTGTTTGTGGTGTACATTCAGGATGGCTCATTCAAAATGGCTGCCTTGCTAATGGTACATGTCCTTACCTTCGAACATTGCCACCCGATAGTTGGCAGGAAAGTGCATCAAGTCAACGTGCAGTGTCCCTTTTTCGCGGGCCAGCTATAGTGGGAGCATGCATATGAGAGGTGTCCTTTCCCCAAGTTGTTTAGAGAGCCCACATCTACTGGGACAGGCTCTCTGATTTCATAGCGGGTGAAAGAAATATCTCATAAAATTCGACAAACTTCAAGAAGGTGTCGCGCAAGCATCAAAATCACACTTGCACAAGGGATGCGGATGCCTCGTGGTGGATCCACCGCATTATGTAAGTTTGGAACGGCTACTTAGATTTGAAGGCTTTCAATACTTTCTGTTTTTTGAGAGACCTCTTGCCAATTCTTGTAGGTGTTGGTGTTCATATGGCCCTTAGGATAATAGGGCAACTCTCGCACCTCCTCAAGTATCCCTTACTCA
The DNA here is from genome assembly GCF_047967505.1 of Dipteris shenzhenensis. Lineage (NCBI taxonomy): Eukaryota > Viridiplantae > Streptophyta > Polypodiopsida > Gleicheniales > Dipteridaceae > Dipteris > Dipteris shenzhenensis. Next base: position 16,333,655 of record NC_141596.1, read on the forward strand.
TGCACTAGGTGAAGGCAACCGCCCGACAAGTGGGACAGGCAGCCGGCCAAGAAGGAATAAAAGTTCCTTTATGTTAGAAAACAGAAGGAAAGAATTACTCTAACCTCAAGCCAAGATCTCTCCCGCTCTAGCAACACTCAACTCAGATAACTGATCACAGATACAATACTCACTCAGAGAAAACTTAGACAGAGAGAGAATATATTCATCCACTGGATGGTGGGCAGAAAACTGGCTCCAGGGGAGCAATACAAAACTCAGCCAAGTGCTAAGACAAACTGAAGGAATTCTCTCTGTCAAAAGATGCCAAATCTGAGTGCACAGCACAGCCTAAAACAGAGGCTTTCTGTCCTGCACTGGATGCCAGAATGAAGGGGCCTTTTATAGGCACTGCCCAGGCCTGTTGGTATGGCCGACCAGCAGGGTCGGTTCCCTGACTGGGGACTGACCAGATCAGTCTGGAAAACCGACCAGGGTCGGGCCGACTGGCCCTGCCACAGGCCCCTATAAAAGGGTGCCCTGTGCAGCCAGTCCATTGCATCTAGGAAGGCATGGAGCCCCCCCCAAATCTCTGCTGTTTGCTGAGTCTCTCTTTCCCATCCCTCCTTACCCTCATTGCCCCTTGTCCCCACAAAACGGGGGCTCACAGGTGGGAACAGTGAGTCTCTAACACCCCCCCTCAATGTCACAACTGTGGGCCAATCCCCATGCGTTTGATGAGGTGCTCCATCTGTTCTCGAGGGAGTGCCTTCGTGAAAAGGTCGGACAAATTGTCGGTGGTCGGGCAGTAGATAAGCTCGATCACGTCGTCGATGATGAGCTCTCGAACAAAATGATAATGAACTTCGATGTGTTTGGTCCGGGCATGGTACACTGGATTCTTGGCAATAGCTATGCAACTCTGATTGTCGCACATCAGCACTGTCGCATTCTCCTGACACACATCCATGTCCTCCAGAATCCACCGCAACCACAATGTCTCACAAGCGGCTGTACACGCGGCTCTGTACTCTGTCTCTGTAGATGAAAGGGACACTGTGGGTTGCTTCTTACTTAGCCAAGAGATGGCTCCATATGCAAGTAAGAAACAATATCCTATCATCGACCTTCTGGTGTCCACATCACCTGCCCAATCACTGTCACAGAACCCGCCTAGTTCAATGCCTTTGGTGTAGCTGATCCCAAAGGTGCAAGTACCCTTCAGATACCTCAGCACACGTAAACCTGCATTCCAATGATTCTTCCTGGGAGAAGCAGAAAACTGACATAATAGCCCAACTGCATAACAAATATCAAGGCGCGTATTGGTAAGGTAAAGCAAACTTCCTACCAATCGTCGATACAAAAGAGTATCAACCAGCTGAGATGTGTCGTGAACACTTAGCTTCAGCCCGACCTCCATGGGAGTTAATGCTGTTCTGCAATCCTCCATCTGAAATCTCTTCAGAATTTCTCTGCAATATTTCTCCTGTGAAATGAAGATCCTGTCTATAGCCTGCTTTACTTCAATCCCAAGGAAGTAATGTAATAACCCAAGGTCAGTCATCTCAAACTCAGACATGAGTAGCTCCTTGACCTGTGAAATCTTCTTGACATGATCACCTGTCAAGATAAGATCATCAACATAGAGGATGAGTACCAATCGCAATCCCTTCTCAATGAACAAGTAAAGGTTTGCCTCAGAAGGACTCCGACTGAGCCCTATCTTCTGAAAGAATATATCAATCCTTTGGTACCAAGCTCTGGGGGCCTGTTTTAGCCTGTATAACGCCTTCTTCAACCTGCAGACCTTTAATGGGGACACTGGATCTTGAAAGCCCGGTGGCTACTCCACATATACCTCCTCCTCCAGGGTTCCATTAAGGAATGCGGACTTCACATCCATTTGAAAAATAGGCCACTGGAATTGGGCAGCAAGGGCAATCACTGTCCGGATAGTAACCATGCGGGCTGTGGGAGCAAAAGTTTCATCAAAATCCATGCCTTCAGTTTGAGCAAAACCTTTCACAACCAACCTTGCTTTATACTTATCCAAGCTGCCATCAGATTTGTATTTAAGTTTGTATACCCACTTAGTGCCGATGACTTTCCGTCGAAGGGGCCTGGCCACTAAGTCCCATGTATGGTTCTTCAGAATAGCATCCATCTCTGCCTGCATGGCAGCCTGCCATTCGGGATTGTCTTTCGCCTCCGCGAAGGTTCTTAGCTCAACAATCTGAGCCACCAAAGCAACATTCATGGATGGGGTCTTTTGAAGACGTTGAGACTGATGCAATTCGGAACTGCTACTCTCAGGTAATGAGGTGACACGAGACTCTTCCAATATCCGGAGGTACCATTGGGGCAACTTTTTCTGCTTCTCTGTGGGAGGAGGAACGGGAACTTCTGCTGGAACATCCTGCTCTTCCTGAGTATCGGGTGGAATATCAGCTTTTGATTGGGTAACCTCTTGAATGGTCAATCTGGGATGGGGTGGGATCGGGGGTTGAACAATCTCCTCCTCCTCAATCTGAGGCTCCTCCTGGGGTTCAGGTTCTTTTTCTGCGAAGACAACATCACGACTGATGAGTATTTGCTTCTTTACTGGATCGAAGAGGTGGTAGGCCTTGGATTCTTCACTATACCCAACAAAGATACATGGTCTGCTTCGGGAATCAAGCTTGGTCCTATCTTCCTTGGGCACATGCACCCACGCGTTAGAACCAAAAATACGGAGATGAGAAATAGAGGGCTTCTTACCATAAAATGCCTCATATGGAGTCTTGTCCTTGACGGCCTTCGTCTTGGTCCGGTTGAGAATGTGTACCGCTGTATTGATAGCTTCACTCCAATAGGCTTTAGAAAGATTTCTCCCTCGGAGCATAGCAAGCCCTGTCTCGGTGGTGGTTCTATGCTTTCTGTCGGCTACCCCGTTTTGCTGAGAAGTATGTGCCGTGGTGAGTTGTCGCTTGATCCCATGCTTGCGACAAAATGTATTAAACTCACTTGAGGTGAATTCTCCCCCCTGTCTGTGCGAAATGTCTTGACATCTTCCCCTGTCTCCTTTTCAACTCTAGCCTTCTAGTCTTTGAATTTCTCAAAAGCTTGAGACTTTTTAGCCAAACAATATACCCAAGTCATTCTACTGAAATCATCCACAAAGAGAAGTGAATACCTGGATCCTGCCCATGATGCAGTAGACATTGGACCACAAATGTCGACGTGAACCAACTCAAGTGGTTTGCTGGCCTGAAACGAAGCTTCTTGTGGGAACTTATCCCTGTGCTGCTTGCCTTCAAGACAAGCCCTCTACAGACGTCATCCTTGCCTGTAATTGGTGGAAGCCCATCCACCATCTTCGACTTTGACATTTTAGACAAGATTCCATAGCTGACGTGACCGAAGCGCTCATGCCAAAGTTTGGACTTTCCGTGATCATGATGAACCAACATTGCACTGAGACGGTACAGTCCATTCTCTTCAACACCCTGTGCCACCACTTGCCCACTCCCTTTGGATGTCACGGTAACCTTGCCATCTTGAAAAAGAACTGCCATGTTTTTGTCCATCTGACTTACAGATAGTAAATTCTTGCAAAGGTCGGGTACATAAAGTACTCCAGAGATATCCTTCTCCTCACCCGCCGTGGTAATGAAAGGAATGCTACCTACGCCCTTCACAGGACATGTCCGGCTATCGCCAACAGAAACTTTGGAATCCGGGTGTGTACTGTCCATGGTTTTGAACCACGTCCTTCTGTTGGACATGTGCTTAGAAGCACCGCTGTCAACATACCAACCTTCTTTACCTTCACTAACTGCATAAGTTGAACAATGTTCACTGAGTAAGAATAACTGTCCAGTTGTCACATTGGCAGAATCACTCTTAAGCTGTTCTTTGTTTTTGGCTTCTCTTTTCCGCTTTTGATCCGCCTTCTTCTTCCGGCATTCTTTGGCGGAGTGGCCAAGCTTTTCATAGTAAAAGCACTTCATTTTCCTCTTACGTTCAGCGTCCTCTGATTTCTTGCAATCCTTTGACTTGCCTTTGCCAGGCTTGTCTTTGGTAACCAATGCCTTTTCTTCGGTTTGCGTAAAGAGTTTCTCTCGGGCCTCCTCCTGAAGTAGGAGTGGACAAAGCTCCTCAAAGTTGATTGGCTTTTTCCGTTGACCCGCAGTGATCGTAGTCACAAAACTTTTGAAACTCCATGGCAACTTGTGGAGTGTGAGTAATGCTAATTGTCTCGAGTCCACCTTCTGACCAACTGCTGTGAGCTGGTCCTGCACAACTTTCACCTTCGTCAGATGATCATGAACACTATCACCCTCATTCATATCAAGGTTATGAAGCTGATGCTGCAGTGTGATGATACGAGCTGTATTATCAGTTTCATACAGCTCCTTCAGGATGGTCCACGCCTCTGAAGATGTTTCTACCAACTGGATATGAGGAATCACAGAATCTGCTATCGTGCCTATAAGCATTGCTAAGGCCTGAGCATCCCTCTCCTCCCATGCACAGAGTTCATCTGCATCTGCTTTAGCTAGAACTTCACCTCTCTTGTCCACAATATCCTCCGGCTTTTCTTCAGTCCCATTGACAATCTTCCACAACCTCCATGCCAACAGATGGCTTCGGATCTTGACTTTCCAGATTGGAAAGTTTGTACCATCAAGCTTTCCAGCTTCACCGAAATTAGGGATAAATGAAGAAGGAAGATGACTAGAGAAGGAGGAAGGACGAGCAATGGATGTAGAGGCTTCTGATCGCTGATCCATCTCGATGAATAGCTACAGAACTTGAAAAACTGAAACAGAAATAAATGAACTGACCTTCTATACTGAACTGAGCTGAAAACAGAGTTGCCTTACAGCCAAGGAACTCCTTCCTTCAGAGAGTGTTATTGATGAGGAAGAGTCGAGAGCCTATGGCTCTGATACCATGTTAGAAAACAGAAGGAAAGAATCACTCTAACCTCTAGCCAAGATCTCTCCCGCTCTAGCAACACTCAACTCAGATAACTGATCACAGATACAATACTCACTCAGAGAAAACTTAGACAGAGAGAGAATATATTCATCCACCGGATGGTGGGCAGAAAACTGGCTCCAGGGGAGCAATAGAAAACTCAGCCAAGTGCTGAGACAAACTGAAGGAATTCTCTCTGTCAAAAGATGCCAAATCTGAGTGCACAGCACAGCCTAAAACAGAGGCTTTCTGTCCTGCACTGGATGCCAGAATGAAGGGAAGTGTGGGCCTTTTATAGGCACTGCCCAGGCCTGTTGGTATGGCCAACCAGCAGGGTCAGTTCCCTGACTGGGGACCGACTAGATTAGTCTAGAAAACCGACCAGGGTCGGCCTTGGTTGGTGGCCCTGGTTGGGCCGCCTAGCCCTGCCACAGGCCCCTATAAAAGGGTGCCCTGTGCAGCCAGTCCATTGCATCTAGGAAGGCATGGAGCCCCCCCCAAATCTCTGCTGTTTGCTGAGTCTCTCTTTCCCATCCCTCCTTACCCTCACTGCCCCTTGTCCCCACAAAACGGGGGCTCACAGGTGGGAACAGTGAGTCTCTAACACTTTAAGCATGGCTGCTGATGCCACTAGTTAACGGACTTTTTTATAGCCGCAAGTTGCCTCCACTACTTACATCCAAATGAATCATGCGGATGGCAAGGATGAGATTTGTAATGGGGTGCACTACATGTGTGATGACGGTCGAAGCTCACTGTTCGCTCCATGGCTATCAGCGATCATGAAAGAGTGGATCTTCATTTAGCTTGCCAAGGGATGCACGCCATAACAAATCATGCATCTTCACATAGGTTTGGTTAAGAGCAAGCAAGCCGAAAACCCCTCAGTCCTCCTAGGCAGGGACGACTTTCTACCCTAAGAGACATTCTAAATGTCTCCGCGAAGGTTTCCGCGGGTACTTTTCAACATTACAGGGACGATGCTCAGAGTGTTTGCATGTGGGTTAAGGAGAACTGGAGCATGACATTCGTGTACCAGGAACAAAACCTAGTACTAGGTCATTCATTCATATTGGGTATAATGACCGACTGGCAGAGAGACATGCTGAACAAGTGGGGGAACAATGGGCTTTTGGCATTGGATGCCACTTGTGGCATTCCAACCCAACCAATAATTGATTCCAACCCCAAACCATGATTTCATGGAAGGACATTGATTCATTCCCCCAAAACATGGAGAATAGCATATCTCCTCTCTCTTATGGTAGGAGGTAGACATCGTCTCTCAAGTTGAAGTACAACAAAGAACACACGCTATCAAACCAAGGATTTGTGGGGAATTGAAACGGGCATTTAATTAATGGTAGGAGGGTAGCATCAGCCACGTCCATCATGTGCTCTCAGGGGTTCACTCATGATATGTAACTCTATCACGTGAGTTCAACAGAAGGATATTTTTAATTTCTAAAATTTACAAAATTTAACTTACATAAGGGAATATTTAAAATGATTTAAGAAAAAAATTACAGATTTGTATAGAAAAAGGGTACATTTTATTAATGAAAAATCTACAGTTAAGGGATTATACAAATAAGCCTTAAACGCATGTGATATAGAGGATTTATATATAGTGACTCCCTCGAGCATGTGCTTCATGGCTTGCTTTCCCCTCACGCTTGGATCTTGAGATGCGTATGTAGCTTGCATTCAATGTTGCGATGTGGATGCCATGGCGACTCGTGAGTGAGGGAGCAAGAGAAGATCTGAGAAGCATGTGAAATCGAGTGAGCAACTTGTTATTAAAACATTTAATTATAACATGCTTATGCCAACCACACCATATAAGAATTTATCTAACTAATAGGATTGTGGATTGACCATGATCGATTAAATTGTACAAATAAAAATGGCAAACTCTACCAAATTGTCACAAGTTTAAACCCACATTAACAATTTTCAAAGACAATAAACTTTGGCAGTCATGTACAAAAAGGCGATTTGGACAGCTGGCACTATGCCAACTGTCCAAATCATGTTTTTGTACAAATCCTGCACTCCTGGCATTTTTGGGCCTTTTTCGGGCCTCCAGGGTCGATTTGGGGTTTTTGGCCTGCTCCGAACGCACTGGCGATGTTAGAATCATCAAATACTGCACAAAAAATCATCTTTTCAATATCAGGTATGTCAGAAATAATAAAAGAAAACGGTTTGATTATGACTTATTTTATATTTTTACATGGTTTTTGGTATTTTTTCAATGTTACGTTGGACCTCTTCTGATTGGTTGAGAGCCTATTTTTCTAAAGCCTAAAAGACTCCAAAATGAAGACTTGGCTAAAGACGCCGATGTAGCTATGGGCTTAGATGACTATGAATGTCAAGGGGAACTCCTACCACAAATAGGAGATGGGTAAGATGATCCAGATGCAGGCTACCTCCCACCATCAATAGGAGACGTCAAGGGGAACTCTTACCACAACTAGGAGATGGGTGAGATGATCCAGATGCAGGCCGCTTCCCACCATCAATAGGAGATGTAACGGGCAAATTTGATCCCAAAATCAATGGCGATAAAGCCAACACAGGACCTACACTTCCAAAGCCCCAACTTAAAGGGCAAAATGGAGACAAGAATAAAATTATGCACCTAAGTGGAGATCAAGCGACCAATGATATGCTAGAGCATAAAAGTGAAGGGTGAAAACAATTAACAAAAACCTCCAACCTACGAGCTGTTGGGAAAATTAGTAGCCCAGGTGGGGGAACACTAGGACTAAAGTGTCCTTCAACGTGTGTCCAATTGAGCTTCATCCATTTTGATGACAAGTATGAGCTTTCCATTGCAATTTGTACAACAAAAGAGAGAAATCGTTAGGATAAACATGATATAGGAAATGAAATAAGTAAAGTGCAATGCTATAATGGATTTCCTTTTTACCATCTTCTCTCATGCCATAGAATTTGACCATTGCTTGTTGCAATTTCTCAACATCTAAGTAGACATTGTTGAAAGCATTCATCTCAAAGGTTTGCAAGCTTGATTTCTTTTTACTCTTCCAAGTCATTATGCCCCTTACGCAATGGTACCCTCCAAGCATTTCTCTTACACGTTGGTTTGTTTCTCACCGTGCACATCTCATAGACCAAGGTGTGGGTAGGGGCACTATCGACTTCTTATACTTTCCCAAAATAGCAGACTTAAAAATTTTGAAAACAGATGTGTAACCTTCACGACTTAACCGGCAACATCACAAGCTACAATCTCCTTTGCGTCCACAATATCCTTGAAGTCCTTCATCACCTCTTTAGCAACTTGCACACATAGGCGCTTGTGTGTTGGGTCCCTTAGTATCCCGATGACATCACTTGACTTCAATAAACTAGCTAGAGCATATGAACAGTCAATATCGTCCCCGTCCGTTCTTCACATCACATCTTCCATGGAAGTTCCTGAAGAAGAACATAAGAAAAACTTAGTCACAAACAATGTAGCACAAAAGAGTGTAATTTCATTGGAACATTTGATAACCAACCTTGTAGCCTGGACTCTCCTCTTTCTAGCACCACCAGTGGGTGCCAATGCATCCATGTTATGTAAGTACCTTCTTTTCCTATCCTTCAATCCCAAAGGTGTTTCTTTCATCTTTTGCACTCCTTCTTCTGCCTTCTCTCATTCCTTCTCTATGGCTCATTGAACTTGATTGTATATAGATCTTTCCAATCCTTTTTTGGACTCAGCTAGCTTATAGAGTGACTCTTCCAATGGATTTCACTCCAAGTCCAATGGATTTCGCCAATGCTTTGGATTTATCATGAAGATCCTAGTTCTTCCTTTGAAGATCCTGCATAGAGTTGAGCATTGCAATAATGGTGCTATTTCCTAAATGTGCTAGCATCTCTGCTTGGGCTCTTCGCATCTCGCTTGCTTGCATAGCCATTGACTGAGGATTGTTTAACTGATTGCAATAACCAAGCAACCCTGTATGTCCATTTTTAACAAAATTGAACTAGCTCATGCATTGTATGGAAAGGAGGGCTCTTTTGGTTGACAGGATCCAAAGGATACAAGGATCCTTCCACCTAAAGGTCGAGATGCTTCTTTCCTTTTGAAGGAAGACTGTGGATTTTGGAAGCTCCCCTCAATCCCAGGATACGCATGCTTGCAAATATTCAGCCTCCAACTCTAAGTGAACCTGGTACTTGTTGGAGACGTCCTCAAATGGTGCCATGGGTAAAGGAGTGTAGAGAAGGAGAAGGTGTGGAGAAGTAGGCTTGCAGGAGCAACACGCAAGAAGAGGGAGGGCAAGGAGGAGGAGGGATGGGGGAGGGAGGACCAATAGTTGAAGAGGAGGGAAGGGGGGTGGACCAGCACGTGTGGAGGGTGAGGAGGAGTAGGCATGGAGGAGGAGGGAGGGAGGAGGAAGAAGCAGGAGGGAGGGGGAGGAGGAGCAGGTGTGGAGGAGGAGGGAGGGGGAGGGGAGGAGGAGCAGGTGTGGAGGAGGGAGGGAGGGGGAGGGGAGGAAGAGCAGGCATGGAGGAGGGAGGGAGGGGAAGGAGGAGGAAGGGGGAGGGGGGAGTGAGGAGGGGGAGGGGGAGGAGGGGGTAGGGGGAGGAGGGAGGGAGGGAGGGGGAGGGAGGGAATTCAAAATTTGAATTTTGAATTTTGAATTTGATGATTCCCACCTGGGAGTAAGAGTTGTGTAAGATGTGGGGTCACTTTTGGGCTTAACCCACCTAGGTGAGGGGGGGTTAGGACTTTTTGGGACCTACCTTGGCCCTTTCATTAGGACTAATCCATTTCTTAATCCATTCCTTATGAGGCCCTTTTGAGACCCCATTTCTCCCCTAATGGTATGAAGATTGTGGAACCTTGGAACATGTATGTGGCATGTTTGCCAAAATGCACTACTAGGATCTTTCTTCTTGGAATCTAATGATGAGAGACAGTTTTTGCCATGGGTACACAAATGAGACCTTTCAACTCTTTGAACAAATGCAGGAGGAAGTGCTAATGGCTGACAAGTCCACTTTTCTTTTAGTTTCAAAAGAGAGTTTGATTGAGATTGAGTATGCTTGTGCTTTCTAAGTTAGGAATGTAATTTTGGCTCTTTGCAGGAAGTAATAGATAAGTGTAAAGTGTCCATTTAGCTTTTTATTTTATGTTTTAAATGAGAGAGTGAGAGAGAAATTTTATTCGTGTTTTTTTGGAAGATTTTGTTTCTTGACTTGATTGTTTATTTTTGCTTAGTCACCTTCTTCCTTTCTTCTTTATTTCTTGTTTTCTTTCTCTTTTGTTTATTTGGCATATTTTAGTAAGCACTAGGTTTGCCCAAGAGACTCTGCGGGTCTTTTAGAAACCCATATAGTTGCTTATGCTTGGGCATTGATGGACGACATAAGTGTTACTTTGCTTGCTAAGTATGTCTTCCTTTCGTTTTTCATAAAAGTTTTTGTTTACCTCTTTTTTCTTCTCTTTCATTTTCTCTTTTAATTTCTATGTATATTTTTTGTCTTTAGAACAACAAACGTTCTAAATATGTATGATTGGACATATTTTAGTCTTCAAAGGTGTATTTTTCTATCATCTTAGCAGACGTGCACATTCTTTGATTTTCGTCCAAGTGGTGATCAGTTGTTCAACTACATCGATTTATCTTATGCGGGTGTAGAAACCCAACTAAAAATCTTCTCAATTATTCTTATTATAATTTTCATTCTTTTCTTTTTGTTTAATATTTTATCTCTCTCTCTCTCTATATATATATATATGTATATATATATATATATAGAGATAGATAGATAGATAGATAGATATGCCAAAGTAGTCTCACAAAATTCCAAAAATGCCAAGATTTATTGTAGCTTCTTGTGAGACTACTCTGATGATGTCTCTAAATGGCTAAGCTACCTCTTCAAAGCCATGTTGCCTACTGTCCATGAGCTTTGGAGGGACTTATTAAAGGAGGCAGATGTCCCCTCGCACTCTATAGGAGTGATTCTTGTTGTAAAATTTTTTAATTCCTCTCGAAGCATTTAGGAAAAAGAGTCTCCTATTCTCCTTCAAGCCTATGATTTTACTACGCTTTACACAAAGATCGAGCTAGAAGACCTGAAGTTTAGAATAAAAAAGCTAGTGGCTGAATTTTTCAAGTTGAGAATTGACAAAGATAGATGCAAAGTGCTAAAAGTTGAGAAAATAGCTTTATGCTTTGACTTTTTGTGGCTAAATAATAAAGATCATGACATCGGTTCTAAAAATAAAAGATACACAAAGGTAGTAAGTGTTGGAGATGTTTGCTCTTGGATAGATTTTCTTTTAGATAATCTTTACATCACAATAGGTGATTCTTTGTTTCAACAAATTATAGGAATCTCTATGGGCACTAATTGTGCCGTCTTTTTAGCAAACTTTTATCTTTTCATTTATAAATTTGAGTTTATGCAATGTATTATTTCTATCAATACCTTCATTATCATTTTACATAAGCTTAGCCAAGTTAGAAATTTTATAGATGATTTATTTGTACCAGATGTTCCTGACTTTCAAGACTTTATGTACAATGTGATTTTGAAGAAGGAATCTATCCTCGTGACTCTTGTGAACTGAGTTGCACTTCAAGAGGGGATTCTTGTGTTTTCTTAGACCTTAGACTATCTCAATTTACCACAGGATTAGAGGTTGATATATATGATAAATGTGAACAACCTGAATATAGTGGTTTACACATTATAAAAATGCCTCACATTGACTCAAACATTTTGGATTTGGCAAAATATGGAGTCATTTCTTCCCAATTCCATAGATTTTTATGCCTTTGTGCAACTAAGGAGTCATTTATCACTCATTGTAGTAATTTGATCACTTTGCTTTTACACAGGAGGTATAATCCAAGGAAAATAATGAAAAAAGTATGCACAATCTGAAGTCTTTTATCTATGGTGTATCGGCCTTAGGTATGTTTAGAATGATTGAACATAAGCTGAAAACAAAAAGCGAGGAGTTGAATAGCCCGTTTTTCTTTTAGTTTCAAAAGAGAGTTTGATTGAGTATGCTTGCGCTTTCTAAGTTAGGAATGTAATTTTGGCTCTTTGTAGGAAGCAATACATGAGTGTAAAGGGTCCATTTAGCTTTTTATTTTATGTGTTAGATAAGAGAGAGAGAGAGAGAGAGAGAGAGAGAGAGAGAGAGAGAGAGAGAGAGAGATTTTATTCCTGTTTTTTTGGAAGATTTTGTTTCTTGAATTGCTTGTTTATTTTTTCTTAGTCACCTTCTTCCTTTCTTGTTTTCTTTCTCTTTTGTTTATTTGATGTATTTTAGTAAGCATTGGGTTTGCCCAAGAGACTCTGTGGGTCTTTAGAAACCCAGTATATCTGCTTATGCTTGGGCATTGATGACGATATAAGTGTTGCTTTTCTTGCCAAGTATGTCTTTCCTTTTGTTTTTCATAAAAGTTTTTGTTTACCTCTTTTTTCTTCTCTTTCATTTTCTCTTTTGTTGTTTGTGTAGATTTTTGGTCTTTAGAACAACAAAAATCTAAATTTGTATGATTGGACATATTGTAGTCTTACAATATAGCTCTTTCTATATCTACAGCATATCCATCATGAATCAAAGGCAAGCAGATGCTTGTTCACATCACAAGTAGCGGATTTAAGACAGATGTTATTGTGGGTACTACCATTGTGTATGTAAAGTAAATGTGGAAGCCTAGAAGAAGTAAGGAGGCTCTTTGAGAAAATGTCTCACAGGGAAATGGTGTCATGGAATGCAATGATTGTTGCCTATGTGTAGCATGGGGAAGAGCAAGAATGCATTCCATCTGTTTGAGAAAATGCAACTAAGGGATTAACAACAAACAAGGTTACATTCACCAGCATACTTTTGTGTATGTGCCAGTCAGATGGCCCTTGTTGAAGGCAAAATAATACATGGACACGTAGTGGAAACTAGATTTGAGTTGAATGTTGTTATAGGGACAGCTTTCATAAACATGTATAGCAAGTGCTATAGCCTGTTGGATACCTGGGGTGTGTTCAAAAGAATATACGAGTCAAACAATGGGACCTTTATAAGCTTTCATTCTGCATCTGCAAGCCATAGAGCTCTAGAGGAAGGCAAACAATTACTTTATTTTTCAATTAGCAGTGGATATGAGTTGGATGTGGTTGTGGGTACTGCTATTGTCAACATATGTATGGCAAATGTGGCAACTTGCAGGATGCATCAATAATGTTTGAGAAAATGCCAAAGCAGAACATAATCTCTTGGAATGCTATGATTGTAGCATATGTCCAGTAGGGGCAGTCCAAAAAGGCATCCAACTTTCAATGTAGATGTAGAGGGAAGCAAAGGTCCCAAATAAAGCTACCTTTGTCAGCATTTTGGAGGCATGCGCCCAGAAGAGATTCCTAGTTGAAGGCACACGAATGCATGCTTGCACTTTTTGAGATGGATTTGAGCAAGATGTTGTTGTAAGGACTGTCCTTGTTAACATGTATGCCAAGTATGGCAACTTAAAAGATGCACGACCACTGTTTAACACTATGTCTCAATAGGATGTGGCCTTGTGGAATGCCATGATTGCAAAATACTGTCAGCATGAGTTGGGCAAAGAAGCATTTAAACCTTTCAAACATATGCAATAGGAAGTAGCAATGAGATCACATATGTTAACATGCTGTCTGCAAGCGCAAGCCAATCCATGTTGAGTGAAGGTAAGATAATGCATACCCAACTTGCATGCTATGGATTCGAGTCAGATCTTACTATGGGAAACACCCTTGTTAACATGTAAGGCAAGTGTGGTAACCTAGAGGTGGCAATGAATGTATTTGACAAAATACATGAGTGGGACAAGCTCACCTTCATTGGCATTCTTTCAGCTTGTGCCAGTCAGGCAGCCCTGGTTATAGGAAAGCAAATCCATGCTCACATTGAAAGTTGTGGCTTCAACTTAGATGTTGCAGTTGGAAATGCTCTTATCAGCATGTATGTTAAGTGTGGGAGGCTAGAGGTGCTAGAAGGACGTTTGATAAGATGCCTGAATAGGATGTTGTCTCATGGACTACCATGATTGCGGTCTATGCATAGTATGGGCATGGAAAAGATGGCCTTCGATTTTTTCAAGAAATGCAACAGGATAGAGTTATGCCAAATGCAATAACGTATGTCACTATTCTCACTTCTTGCAGCCATGCAGGTCTAGTGGATGAGGCTTGCATTCACTTCACTTCCATGATTCATGATCATAGCAATACACCGAATGTGGATCATTGTAATTGTATGATAGATATACTTGGGAGGGCAGGAAGGTTAGAAGAGGTGGAGAATTTGATGGAATCCATCCCTGGCTTGGCCACTTTTAAAATATAGTGCAAAGATTTACCATTGTCTAGAAATATATTATCACTTGGATGCCTTGCATTACCGCCAGCATGCTTCTCAAAAGTCAAACACATTGACAATAATTCAGCCCTTGCAAGTCCTACAGTTACATAAGATTCCACCATTTTGTACCACTCCAATAAAAATGACCCCTCCGGTCATATCTTGATAACGGACTCCATATCCTTCAAGCAACCCTGATGATAGTAGTGCCTTCATTGTACCTGTTGGCACATCTTTGAGAACAACTTCTTGGTGCATTTATATTTTTGATTTAATTCCGCCATGCGGTGGTGATTCCTTGGGTAAAGTTTGAAGTTCTCTAGATGTACCCATAGATGTCTTTTGACCCACAGTTACCATTGGACACAGGCAAAGATTCTCATAAGGAAATTGAGGGCCACTAAGAGATGCACTTCCATCAGACATTGGGAGTTGGTAGCCAAAGAGAGCAGATGTATCCACATCAGTATTAGTTTCAAGATCATCTGTGTGGTGCCTTTCATATGTGAGCACTTTTAATGATAATATTCCACAGTCCACTCTTCGACCATGAAGCATTTCGGAAGAAACTCCATCTTCCATGGTACAGGTCATTCGATTGCTGCCAATGTTACATCTTGAGTCCCATCTCTTGACTCCAATTCAAGATGGAATTGATTTGTTTCTTCTAGTCATATAGGTCTGATTGTTGATAGGAGACAATAATTTGCCTTGGCCTTGGGTAATTGTCGTGATGATGCAGGTCTACTTAAAGCTCTTTGTAATGGTAAAATTGCTTCTATCTCATGTTTGCTCGTGTCATTGCATTAATCTATGCTATCATCATTAAGTTGTCATTGCATTTTTCTTTTCCAATCTGATAAATTAATTTTTTGAAAATAAAATATGTGGTTTTTAAAAAAATGCAAAGTGCTATTTAATTACATAATACAATAATTAGTTGTTATCTCATTTTTAAAATTCAAATTCAAGATTACCTTTTTTGAATTCCAATGTTTGTAAAATGTCTTCAACTTTAGCATAGTGCTATTCTATTTATAAAATGCAAAATGCCATCTAGTTATGTAATACAATATGCTATCTAGTTATGTAATACGATAATTGGCTATCTCATTTCTAAAATTTAAATTTAAGATCACATTTCTTTGTAAAATGTCTTCAAATTTATTTTATAGCCCTATTCAATTGGTAATTTACAAGTCGTTAATTGGACTATGATTTAGGACAACAAAAATACAATGGGTACTTCAATGCTAGCATTTAACTAATTTCACAAACATGAAAACATCAATTAATATTCAAATAACAAAAATTTCTCATGGTAATTAATCAATAAATTTCTTGAGCAATAGAACATTTCTTAATTCATTATGAAGATGCTATTTTGTGTATTTAATAATAAATTATATTTTAACATTATTACCTAAATGAAAAGTGCTATGTATGCCAAATTCAATTGCTACATGCTATATGCTAAATGCAAACTGATATGAACCCAAGGAAGGGCGTGTTTCGTGGTCTTCTAATTTTTGGAGAGAAAGCATGCCAACTCTCCCCCCACACTATACGTGTGGTTATGTGCTAAATGCAAAGTACTATGTGCAAAATGCAAAGTGTTATGTGCAAAATTCAAATTGCTAAGTGCTAAATTGAAACTTCCTTGTACTAAGTGCAATCACCCAAGAAAGGGCACGTTTATTGGTTCTTATAATTTTAGGAGAGGAAGCATGTAAACTCTCCTCCCACACATATTTGTGGTTATGATACGTGCAGAATGCAAAGAGCTAATTACTATGTGCTATATTCAAATTGCTATATGCTATATTCAAACTAGTATCAACTAAGGTAGAGGTGTTATAAATTCTATGTGTGAAATACAAAGTGTTAAATAGATATTGCTACGTGCTATATGGGCAAATCGAAATGAATAAGAAGACGAATTCTACTGAAGTGTCCAACAAATGTAAAGTGTCATGTACCAAATGCAAAGTGCTATGTGCTAATCTAAAATTGCTATGTGCTAGATACAAATTGATATGGACCAAGGAAAGGCACGTTCCTTGGTCTTATAATTTTTGGAGAGGAAGTGTGCCAACTCTGCCGACTCAAATGTGTGGTTGTGTGCTAAATGCAAAGTGCTATATGCCACATTCAAAATGCTTTGCAAAAAAAAAAAAGTACTTTTTGGCAAATGCAAATTAAAATGAATAGGAAGAAAAATTCTACTGAAGTGTCTAACAAGTGCAAAGTGTTGTATACCAAATGGAAAGTGCTATGTGCTAAACTCAAATTGTTATGTGCTATATGCAAATTGCTATGTGCTAGGTACAAATTGATATGAACCCAAGGAAGGGCATGTTCCTTACTTTTATAAATTTTGGAGAGGAACTTTGCCAACTCTCCCCTTACACAAATGTGTGGTTATGTGCTAAATGCAAAGTACTATAAGCCAAATGCAAACTTCTATATGCCAGATTCAAAATGTTATGTGCAAAATTAAAAGTGCTTTCTGGCAAATGAAAATTGAAATGAACCCAAAGAATGGCACATTCCTTGGTCTTATAATTTTGGAGAGGAAGTGTGGTAACTCTCCCCTCACATAAATGTGTGGTCATGTGCTAGATGCAAAGTACTATGTGCAGATTGTAAAATGCTATGTGCCAAATTCAAATTGCTATGTGCTAATTCAATTTTCTAAAACCGAGCATGTCCCTCTATTCTTGCATTATCTATCTCTATGCTTTCTCTTTCTTGATGTGGTTATTATGTAAATTGGTGGAGGCACTGGCCAAGGAGTTGAAACTGCAAAGCAAGTTTCTCCTTCATGTAAAGTGGCATTGGACCTTCTACTACTTTGCTTTCAAAAGTGATACAATCAAATATGCATGTTGCTAATTCAATAGCACACTTGACCTCAAGACAAGTCTCAAATCTTGGTCATGATTCTAGTGTCCGACCTAAGCCTCTATCTATGGGTGGATGATTTCTCTAATCTTGCCTAATATCACCAACGATCATATGCTCAAAATCAAAGAAACAAAAGTGTCATTCCAAAGCATGGTACCATCAACTTGAAGATGTTGTAAAGCATTCTTGGACACACTTACAAAGAACTCTTAGAAGTGCATTTGGGAGCACAGACATGGTAAAAAATGCACTAACACAATTGCATGAGCATAGCCAAGTAACCACAAAGACAATTTCCCAATTCAATGTGAAGATGACAAATCTATTGCTTTGAGTGGATCTGTACATGATCAAGGATCGTAAAATTTTTCTTGTGGCCACGACTACGTTCTTATATTTTACATCATACGCAAGAGCAAGGACCCAAGATGCTGATTGAATCTCTTTTAATTGCTGACAAGTTTTTCCCAATCCTTTATCCTTTATTGCCTATCCCTTACAATTTTGTACCAACTCCTATGGATATTGAACTTACACAAGTGCACAAAGTTTTAATAATTAAACCACATTGTTTTCATTGTAATAAAAATGGTCATGTGGGAAAATATTGTTGACTACCCCATTCAATGTAGAATTTGCAAGTTTAGGACTGCTCTACTTATTTAGTCCCAAGAAAAGAGCATCTGAAGTCATGAGGGAGGATCCGCCTTAAAAACAATTTAGTCTTCCTCATCCTCATGATTGAATCCCAATTTCATCAGTAGCCATTACTCATTCTAATTCATTCTAGCAATTCTTTGACAACTTCCTATATCTCATTTGTCCACCATGAAATTTGATACCAATATACTATCCTCCTAAGATCCGTCACATTTGGAGATAACATAACCTCTGTCAAAATCTTTTAGAGTGAAGATAGAAATATAGTTAGCAAATTCAATGCACGTTGTTACTACTAGAGTTTTTCCTAATTTCAAATTTCTCCTAACCTTAGGTTGCAATTGATTTCCAACATAAGTGTCTACAATTCCCAAATTGGCCAAGTATTCCTTAGCTCTACTCTAAAAAGCCATGTCTTTTCTATAGTTGTTCAAAAATATCTTTTTGCCAAGCCCAAGTCCTATGGATACTCTCCTCTTTTCCAAATGAATTTGCCACTAATATATCAACAAAAAAACTACAAGTATCTACCATGAAATTCCCATAGGAAATTCAAGGCCGATAACAACAACTCAATGATGGTGGTCTAGCAAGAAAATATTAGTGTTGTGGGAACATGTCAACCCTATGCTACATGACAAAGTAATTCAACATTCAAAAAGTCATTGGGATTGGGAATCTCACTTGGCCAAAAAGCCAAAACTCCTATAGATTTTTTTTCACTTTTGGCCACGCTCAATAAAGTCATCATTCAAGACAAATTTCCTCTTTCTTAACTAGACAATATCCTCCATTCACTTGTACATTCCAAGTTCTTCACAAATTTAGATTTAAAGTATAGGTATCAAGATAGAGGGTCAACCTAAGACAACATTCTACTCTACATTTAGTCTCTATCAGTTGACTTAAATAATGCCTTGAGTACTTTTCAATAGATAATGACTTTTTTCCTACACACAACTTTATTGTCCAAGGCAAGGTACTTGTCTTCCTTGATGATGTTCTTGTTCACACAATAATAGGGGACAAGCAAGCATGTTCTATGACAAGTCTTACATGTGCTTCATAGCTACAAACTTTGACTCGATCCTCAAAAATACAAATGGACACAATCCAAGTTCCCTTGATTCGAAAAATTAAGCCTACATTCCTAACTTTGGAGATCAAGAGCTTCACATAGCAGATGGAATAAAGGAAAGGATAGCTACACAACTATCATTAACTATTCCACGTATGTGCAGTCCGCTTAACAAGAGAAAGCAAGCCAAACTAATTATTTAGTCCCAGCACATCTAAGGCTCTGCAGTCCTCTCCCAAGACGTACTCGAGAAGCTAGACCACAAAAGTAGGTAAAAATTCCTACCTAAAGGTGTCATTTCTACACTATTAAATGGCATTTTCATGCTGCTATTTCCACATGCGCCATTTTTTGGAAATGGCAACTAAAAGTGCCATACATTTTTACCATTTTCATGTATGAAATGGCAACTGAGAGTGCCATATTTTTTTCATTTTTATGTATGAAATGGAAATCAAAAGTGATTTTGAAAATGGCAATTAAAAGTGCCATTTTTTATGTATGAAATGGGAACAAAAAGTGTCATATACTTTTGCCATTTTTGGCCTGCCATGAAGTAGGTCTTAGTGAAGATGATTCCCAAGAAGAGAAAGATCGTCATTTTTTTATTTTCAAAAAATCATGAGTTGTTTTATGATCCACTTACTATTTTCTTTTCTACAAATCCTCCATATTTTTAGCCCCTCCTTCTCTCTCCCTCCCTCCCTCCCCCCCCCCCCCTCTCTCTCTCTCTCTCTCTCTCTCTCTCTCTCTCTCTCTCTCTTTCTCCAGTGGTATTCTGTGGTCCTCTACTGTGTAAGCTTTGAAGTGCTTGGGAACTTGACACAAATCAATCTCTTCCTCATCCCCTTTATCTTCTATAGCTTCTGGAGCAATTTGCTTTCCCTTGCACATGGTCTTAGTGTCCTTGGCTGTTGAGGCCTTGGTTTTTTAGAGTAATTTGTCCTTTGCAAGAGGCATCTTTGCAAGAGGAGCTTCTTTGACTTTAAGGGAACCGAGGGGGTTCTTTATCCTATTTAATCTAGCTCCCTAGTTTGAGGAGAACCTGTGGTGTGCTCTAACTACACCCACATATCTCATCCAATGAAGGTCTGTCTTCACTTTCCTTACACTTGATCATCAGTGGGGGCTCTTAGGAAATTTATCATGTTAAGGGGAACTACCATACCCAGTCCCTTAGGATCATAGGCCACCATCTTGGTCCCTATCTTTTCAAATGCATCTATAGGTGCCAAGACATGCATCTCTAGCTCCTCGCAGCAAGGCATACCAATACTCATCCCAGTCCTCACCCATATCTTTTTCATTACATGCTTGGAACACATTCACACGGGTAGTTTTCAGAGTTGTGTCTGACTCGGTTGCAAACAGATTGCCAATCATGGGACGTGCCTTCCAAGTCTCTAGGTCAACTCTTACAATTTGCTGATCCTTGTGCAGATAAATCCAATTAGGGGCCAAGTAATGTACTAAGCCTGGTTGCATGCATAAAAGGTCTACCTAGGATGACATTGTAGCCATCTGGCTACCCATGGAAATCCATTACCACCATAAACTAGACTTGGTAGCCGACGAAGTGCTATTTGCAACTATCTCATCCACCTTATCCAAGGTGCTTTGCGGCTCCCCTTGACACTTGATGATTGGAATTGATGGTATCCATATAATTAAGAATCTTTATTCATTGCTCAAATCTTTCCTGACAACAATCTCAGACTAACCACTATGCTTTGACTAGGCGTTCCTTCTCTGTGGTCTAGGTCGAGGTATTTGTTTTGGTCCCTTAGTCTTGTGTCTCACCTTTGTGGCTGTGCTTCACTTGCTTTTCCCTTCACCTTGGACCATAGTACAATGGGTTCCACTATTGATCATCCGGGTATAGATGATCCACCCCACAACCGGAACACAATGGGCTGTTCGATTTGGTTGTGGTTGACCAACGCGGGGGTTGCTCATTTAGTGTATGGGCAATCCTTAAGTAAGTGAGTTCCTTGACATTTATAGTAGGCTATGGCTTGTGATTATTCGTACAAACATTCAATCGCGTGGTGCGGACCTTGGCAAGTATAACACTGGATTGCCATTCTGCAATTCTTGACGTTCATGTCCCTAGCTCGTTGTGTTGTAGGAGTCGTCTGATATACTAGGATGTATTGCTCGTCTTGTATCACGCAATGACTAATCTGACTAGTTTGACAAATAGGACTCTTATTGGGAGATGGCTCAGATGCCGATAAGGCATAGTCAAAGTCCTCCCACTCGCTTGGTGGCTCCTCAATGATTACCTGGTGCATGGGAGTAATCCACGGTGGTGGGGGTTGTGGACCTAGAATTGGCAATGGCAGTGGCAAATTTTGAGCCCAAAATGGCACTTGGTTGGCCTGGGGGCCTCCTTGTAAGGCTCATTGGCCCTGATTGTATTGATTAGGTGGTGCCAGTAAGGACAGGGCCTGACAAGGGTTGCCTTTGTTGGTACATGGTCGGGGCATAGACTTAGGGTAACCGCATTGTGATGTTTCATGATTTCCCCACCTAGCACAGTGCGTAAAGTAGAGTGCTGGATTGGCTCATAGGTAAGGGCACTCATTAGTCGCGTGGTTGCCTTCTATGAATATCCCACACCACACATTGTACCGTCTTGGAAACAAGTGTGGATTACTTGGGCCTTCCTTGCCCAGCCCACCCTTGAGCTATTGGGCTATGCTGTTCCTGATAGTGGAAGTGAGAGAAAGAGAGAGAGAGAAAGAGGAGTGCGCGCGATATAGCTACCTGTACACCATGTTGTATTGAACATGAACATGAATATATACATGTGAACCCCTTAGGGTTAGGGTTAGGGTTTGCCCCTATGCCCTAGAGGTATGGTGCAATTTACACCCCATCCTCAACACCCCCTCTTATATTGCACTGGTAGTTGTGCATGTACTGGGTAAGTAGAGGGTGCATGTACAAGACCTTTTCGTGGATTTCATTTAGTGCATTTGATAGCATCCAAAACTAAAAAGAAAATTGAAAGAAATTAGAGTAGTATGTGCATATGTGAGCACTGTGACTAAATAGCGGAAGCATGTACAATGAGTACAACTTAAAATCCTATACATAACATGGATTTCCACCTCTTAAGTTGTGGCTCATCCTTCGCCTTTGGGAAAAATCCAAAAGATAGGTCGAAGGGAAGAGGAAAGAAATATGCAGAAAGTAAACTCCACCTGGATCAAATATTGGTCGATCAAAAGGTGACTTCATGAATGACAGTGTGTATGGTTGCATGCCAAACATGTCAAAGCTAAGCATGTCGTGTGTCATCATGGATTGTGTAGTTGCTCTGTATAAGAGGCATTTGGATGTGAAGCTAGTCAGTGTAGCAATGGAGAAAGAATCTAGTAGTTGTGACATATGAGGGTGTCACCAACCCAAAAGAATTGATAGCAATGTGTGAGGTATACTGCAATAGAGCTATAATCTTTGTCGAATGATGTGAGTCCGAAGAAGACCGCATAGTTGGTGTGGCCAGAGTGATCCAGGGGCTTCATAAAAGATGGGGCTGAAGGTGCATGTATGATACACTACTCTCCTAAAGAAGAGTCTTGTACAAATGATAAGGTATGGCAAAATGTACAAGAGAAGGCCATTCCCCTCCCCTTCCCTTCCTCCCCTCCCCCTCCCCCTCCTCTCCCCTTCTCCCCTCTTCACCCTGCCCTTCCCTTCTCTTCCCCTTCCCTTCCCTTCCCCTTCCCCTTCCCTTCCCTTCCCCCTCCTTCCCCTCTCTCTCCCTCCCCTTCCCTTCCCCCTTCCTTTCCTTCCCCTTTCCTTCCCTTCCCTTCTCCCTCCCTCTCCCTTTCCCCTTCCTTTCCCTTTCTCTCTCTTTCCCCCTCCCTCCCCTCAATCAACACCTGCAGCATGAATCCCACATCGACATGGATGAACTAAAAGCCCCATGGGCATGTTTGTGCCATGTGGGCAAGTGCAATGCATCGGTCCCACTATATAGTAATGGACTTCCATGAATGGACCACAGGCAAATTCATGCCATGTGTGCATACATGTGCAATGTCTTGTGACACCAAATCTATCAAATTTTAGAGTTTTTAAACTCTCAAAATGTGTTTATTAATACTGTTATGATATCTTGAAGATTTTAGAGGACTCTTAGACGATCCAGCCGATAGTAGCTCTACTCCACCTGTTGTCACAACACCAGTAGCGGGATCTACAGTGGGATCTCCAGCTACACAATCAGTTTTTGCACCTATAGCAGATCTTGCCATTGCTTGAGCACAAGCAGAATGGGATAAGAAAGATAAGTACGCATATCATCTGATCAAGAAGAATGTGCAAGATGTTATGCTCAGACAGCTCAACACCGTCAAGACATTGAAAGAAGCATGGGATATGTTTGTAGCTCTCTACGAGTCCAAGAACACCTCCAGGATTCTCACACTGAGAAACCAAATCAACTAGAGTTTTCACAATAGCAACAAAACCGGTCATGCTTATGTACTCTGGATCAAAGACTACAACAATCAACTCGTAGCAGTAGGCAGAAGAGACTATGAATCCAACAGAAATGGTTCAAGTCATCCTGAATGGACTAGGAGAGGGATATGAGAATCTAGTCCAAAGTATTGCCATTCAACGGCAGATTTTGACACTAGAAGAACTTCTGTCAGTCTTACTTGGTGAAGAACTCATGACTCAGGCCATTCATGCACTCAAAGGTCATTCTAATGATCAGGCATTCACAACTTCATACAGAGGTAGAGGCAGAGGCAGAGGTAGATCATTCCAAAGAAGTGGTCATCATCAGCAACAGAGTCATCAGCAAAGTCAGCATCATCCTCAGCAACATTAGAATCAACAAAGAGGAAATCATTCCAACTGAGGAAGATTCCAAGGACGAGGGAATGCATCCACCAACGTGTCAAACATTCAGTGCAACTATAGTCATAAGTTTGGACACTATGAAAGAGATTGCCGCCGCAAGAAGAAGTACGACCAAGGCGGTCAATCCAGCAGTAATCGAGGGAATTTTTGCGATAAAGGAAATCATCATGGTGGACATTCTAGTCATAGTCATTTTGCAAATGAACATGGAAATATGGGTGGTAGCAAGCTAAGGGTGTCCACTTCCGGACCACTTTCGGGTGAGTGTGACACCCGCTCGAGTGAAAATACAAAGGTTTTGCTTCGGTCTCCAATACCTTGATCGAGGTATTAGCTCCAATGAAAATCGCACACGAGGACAACCGAGCCAAGCCAATACCTCGATCGAGGTACTGGGCTTTTTTCACCGGACCGAGCCTCTACCTTGATCGAGATTTGCTGGCAAGCCACCTATACATGCCACATCTACCTCGTTCGAGGTATTCTGGCAATCCAGCTCCGAGGTAAGGTGGCATGTCCAGCATACCTCGATCGAGGTATGTGCCATCCGACATACCTCGATCGAGGTATGCTGGTGGACCGATGACTTGGCATCCGGCTGCTGCCAACATACCTCGATCGAGGTATCGTGGCATGTCAATACCTCCATCGACGTGGATGTACCGAGATGTATGGGCATGTCACAATACCTCGATCGAGGTATCGTGGCATGTCAATACCTCCATCGATGTGGATGTACCGAGATGTATGGGCATGTCACAATACCTCGATCGAGGTATCGTGGCATGTCAATACCTCGATCGAGGTAGATGTACCGAGATGTATGGGCATGTCACAATACCTCGAT
Source organism: Dipteris shenzhenensis (assembly GCF_047967505.1). Lineage (NCBI taxonomy): Eukaryota > Viridiplantae > Streptophyta > Polypodiopsida > Gleicheniales > Dipteridaceae > Dipteris > Dipteris shenzhenensis. Next base: position 16,358,363 of record NC_141596.1, read on the forward strand.
CGAGGTATCGTGGCATGCATGCAGAATACCTCGATCGAGGTAGCTAAACCCTAATTTTTCTTATAAAAGGAGAGCGACCCCCCTCATTCCGCATACCTCGATCGAGCTCCTCCTCATCCACCGATTTCGAATTTGCGGGACGTCGACGGAATTGCGCGAGCGACGGAGAGCCACCAACGGACATCGACGGAGATGGACGGAGCTGGAGCGGGAGAGTCCAGGTAGGGTTTTTTTTATGTAGCATTTTCTTTTTGGTAAAATTTAATTAAATTTTAGTTTATAAGAAAAATTATAAAAATTTTCTAAATTTCAAATGCATTTTAATGTTTTTTTGAAATTTATGAATTACGACATTTTTTATTTAAAATGTGAAAATGATTTTTTTTTAAAATAGAGCTATTTTTATTAAATAAAAAAACGTTCATAGGAATAATTATAAAATATTTATAAATTTGAAATGCATTTGTAATTTTTTTTAAAGTTTTTGAATTACGACATTTATAATTTAAAATGTGAAAATTTTAAATTTAAAAAACGTTTAATGAGACATTTTTTATTTAAAATGTGAAAATGTAAAAATTCTGTTTTTTTAATGTAGCATTTTCTTTTTGGTAGAATTTAATTAAATTTTAGTTTATAAGAAAAATTATAAAAAATTTCTAAATTTCAAATGCATTTTAATGTTTTTTTGAAATTTATGAATTACGACATTTTTTATTTAAAATGTGAAAATGAAAATTTATTTTTTTAAATAGAGCTATTTTTATTAAATAAAAAAACGTTCATAGGAATAATTATAAAATATTTATAAATTTGAAATGCATTTGTAAATTTTTTTAAAATTTTTGAATTACGACATTTATAATTTAAAATGTGAAAATTTTAAATTTAGAAAACGTTTAATGAGGCATTTTTAAATTTTTATTTAAAATGTGAAAATGTAAAAATTAGGTTTTTAAAAATCATCTTTGGAAAAAAAGAGATTAAAGTTATTTTTTTAAATTAGAGCTCTTTTTATTGAAATAAAAAACGTTTAAATCTTAGTTTATAGGAATAATTATAAAATATTTTTAAAATTAAAATGCATTTGAAAGTTTTTTAAAATTATTTTTGGAATTACGTAATTATTTATTTAAAATGTGAAAATGTAAATATTTTGTTTTTAAAATCATCTTTAAAAAAAAAGAGATTAAAGTTATTTTTTAAATTAGTGCTATTTTTATTTAAATAAAGAAACGTTTAAATTTTAGTTTATAGGAATAATTATAAAATATTTCTAAATTTGAAATGCATTTAAAAGTTTTTTTAATTATTTTTAGAATTACGTAATTTTTTATTTAAAGCCTGAAAATGTATATATTTTGTTTTTTAAAATCATCTTAAAAAAAAAAGAGATTAAAGATATTTTTTTTACTAGTGTTATTTATATTTAAATAAAAAAACGTTTAAATTTTATTTTTAAAAATGATCTTTTAAAAAAAAGAAAATAAGAGTTTAAGTTAGTATTTAAATGTCAAAAATATATAATTTGTTTTTTAAAATAATCTATTAAAAAAAATTTATAAGTGAAGTTTACAAATTACTGAAGTTTTGAATTTAATATAACGTTTAAATTTTGTTTTTAGAAATCATGTATCAAGAACAAGAAAATAAGAATTTTGTTAAAATAAGAAAATCATGTATTAAAAACAAGAAAACAAGAAAACAAGAACAAGAAAAAGAGAGATTAAAGTAGGTTCTATGCTATCTTTGAAATTGGTGCTATTTTTATTTAAATAAAAAAACGTTTAAATTTTAGTCTTCAAAACCATCTTTTAAAAAATCATCGTTTATGTGGAATATTATAGATTATATAGTTGGTTAAGAGTTGTTTCATAATTTAGGTAGAGTAAGTAGGCTGTATAAAACACTACATGGGCATTATCCCTAAAACACCACACCACATGGGCAAAGACCCTAACACTAGAGTGGTTAGATGCATAAGCATATGGCTAATTGGATCTTGTAAATGCACCAGCGCATCGAAAACACATACGTAATTTATGATTGTCCAAAGGTCTCCTCTCTCCCCAAGCATGGGAACCAAGTGATGATCTATAGGAATGGCCACTAGTTGAGGTGGATTGCCCAACCAAAATAGATAATATTGAAAAGGCTTCATTATTTTCTCAAAGTTCTCGCTTTAAAAGGTCTGTAGTGTGAACCCGCTCTCTTTTTTAATGTGTAGTCCGAGAAATACTAGATGCGCCTTGCTTGAGTATCGTTCAAAGTAATGTATTAGGTATCCTTCTATCTCCTCCATATCTATTGCAAACCCAAGGCAGTAAAGCATTCAAAGAAGGTCTTATTAACCAAACCTCTCCACTATCTGTCCTTAGTATAGGGGCCATTAGTGGACAATGTGGTCCTTACACCACATGTGGAAAAGTTTCATATTGGATAAAAAGTGAAAAAAGGGAAACATATAAGGAAAAAATATTTGAGACATCTAAGTTTAGTCGTGCTAGTAGGGATTGTAAAAATGTACGCATTTGTTCTTCCACGTGGCGCAAACCAGATCAGTTGGAGACCAAATATTGCGTGGATGTATGTCTAGGGTAGCCTAAGAGGCATGTGAAGTTTCGTCCCCAACAGGGTTTAGGGTTTAGGGTTTAGGGTTTAGTCGTGCTAGTAGGGATTGCTTCTATGTGGCGCAAACCAAATCAGTTGGAGACCAAATCTTGCGTGGATGTACGTCTAGGGTAGCCTAAGAGGCGTGTGAAGTTTCGTCCCCAACAGGGTTTAGGATTTAGGGTTCAGGGTTTAGGGTTTAGGGTTTAGTCGTGCTAGTAGGGATTGTAAAAATGTATGCATTTATCCTTCCACGTGGCGCATACCAAATCAGTTGGAGACCAAATCTTGCATGGATGTACGTCTAGGGTAGCCTAAGAGCCGTGTGAAGTTTCATCCCCAACAGATAAGTCCACGTGCATATTTCATTAGTATGTAGGGCATTTTTCATAGGTAGTCGTGCTAGTAGGGATTGTAAAAATGTACGCAGCTGTCCTTCCACGTGGCGCATACCAAATCAGTTGGGCACCAAATCTTGTGTGGATGTACGTTTACAGTAGCCTAAGAGTCGTGCAAAGTTTAATCTCCAACAGATAAGTCCACATGCATATTTGGTTAGTACGTGCACCATTTTTTACACGTAGTCGTGCTAGTAGGGATTGTAAAAATGTACGCATTATACCTTCCACGTGGCATATACCAAATAAGTTGGAGACCAAATCTTGCGTGGATGTATGTCTAGGGTGGCCTAAGAGGCGTGTGAAGTTTCGTCCCCAACAGATAAGTCCACGTGCATATTTCATTAGTTTGTGCGCCATTTTTCATACGTAGTCGTGCTAGTAGGGATTGTAAAAATGTACGCAGCTGTCCTTCCACGTGGCGCATATACCAAATCAGTTGGAGACCAAATCTTGCGTGGATGTACGTCCAGGGTAGCCTAAGAGCCGTGTGAAGTTTCATTCCCAACAGATAAGTCCACGTGCATATTTCATTAGTATGTGTGCCATTTTTCATACGTAGTCGTGCTAGTAGGGATTGTAAAAATGTACGCAGCTGTCCTTCCACGTGGCGCATACCAAATCAGTTGGGCACCAAATCTTGCATGGATGTACGTCTATGGTAGCCTAAGAGCCGTGCAAAGTTTAATCTCCAACAGATAAGTCCACATGCATATTTGGTTAGTACATGCGCCATTTTTTACACGTAGTCGTGCTAGTAGGGATTGTAAAAATATACGCATTATACCTTCCACGTGGCGCATACCAAATAAGTTGGAGACTAAATCTTGCGTGGATGTATGTCTAGGGTGGCCTAAGAGGTGTGTGAAGTTTCGTCCCCAACAGATAAGTCCACGTGCATATTTCATTAGTACGTGCGCCATTTTTCATACGTACTCGTGCTAGTAGGGATTGTAAAAATGTACGCAACTGTCCTTCCACGTGGTGCATACCAAATCAGTTTGAGACCAAATCTTGCGTGGATGTACGTCTAGGGAGCCTAAGAGCCGTGTGAAGTTTCATCCCCAACAGATAAGTCTACGTGCATATTTCATTAGTATGTGTGCCATTTTTCATACGTAGTCGTGCTAGTAGGGATTGTAAAAATGTACGCAACTGTCCTTCCACGTGGCGCATACCAAATCAGTTGGGCACCAAATCTTGCGTGGATGTACGTCTATAGTAGCCTAAGAGCTGTGCAAAGTTTAATCTCCAACAGATAAGTCCACATGCATATTTGGTTAGTACGTGTGCCATTTTTCACACGTAGTCGTGCTAGTAGGGATTGTAAAAATGTACGCATTATACCTTCCACGTGGCGCATACCAAATAAGTTGGAGACCAAATCTTGCGTGGATGTATGTCTAGGGTGGCCTAAGAGTCGTGCGAAGTTTCATTCCCAACAGATAAGTCCACACGCGTATTTCATTAGTACATGCGCCATAGCTCATACGTAGTCGTGCTAGTAGGGATTGTAAAAATGTACGCATTGTACCTTCCACGTGGCGCATACCAAATCAGTTCAGACCAAATCTCACGTGGATGTATGTCTAGGGTGGCCTAAGAGTCGTGCGAAGTTTCATCCCCAACAAGTAAGTCCACATGTGTATTTCGTTAGTACGTGCACGAATTTTCTTAGTCACGTTTTTAAAATGTCCTAAAGCACAAAACAAATTACAACATTACTACTAATAAACAATTTTTTGTTTTACAAACACAACAAATCCCATTGAGAAGACATCGAACATCATGTAAAAAATAGAATCTAATACAATGATGTGTATGAACGTGTATACAGCCATCATAGTGGAATATAAAATATGAGTCCATGAAAATTACAATGGTACGGTCACACAGTGAGCCTATACATATCCAATACAAAAAAGTGTAATCAACTAGTGATACCCAATAATAATCAATCTGATCAACTGATGATCCCAAAAAATATGATATGTAATGTGCTACTCCTCAGGATCAGCTCTCATGCCAATAGTTGCAAGTATGCTCTCGTGATCCGCCACTGCAAGGCGCCATCGTGGAGTGGACGTCGCCTTGCGAGTGCGAACATGACTCAAAGTAATCGTGATCCCAACAACAAGATGAGAATACATGTATGGCTCCTGATCCGCCATGTACTCCTGGAACTCAATATAGCGACCACGCCTCTGTATCTGCTGAAAATAGTGGCCACCTACGATCATGCTATGAGCATTGAAGTGCATCCCATGCCCATCCACTGTATCCTCATTCAGCACACTCTTCAGCATAGAGCATCGCAACAAGTAATAATCCACACCCTCCTCATTGCCCTTTGAAGCAATAACCGTGAAGATATCACCAATACTACGCAAAATATATGTAAGCTGGTCATAATCTCTAGAGGAACTGAATCCCGCATCCTGATCATCATGTACCTCCTCCCAAGGCTGGAAGGGAGAAAGCACTCGCCGTACCCATGGATCAGCCCATGGTATCCTGGAGCACCCTCCCCAATCATCATCAATGCATGCAGAGCAAAAACATGCAAACCGTTGAGAAAAGATCGTGGGGTGAGACTCACCTACGCTCCTGATGGAATGGAAATCAAGAGTGCCAGGCACAGAACGACAATCAAAAGGCCTAGAACGATCAAGACTCCCAATGTCTACGCACCAAAAATACCGGCTCACCACCCTATCGTCACGCGACTGAAACGAGGAGGTAGCACTAGTGGATAAGTGCTGGCTGCACCCCCGCACCACATCATGTGCATCCTTGAAGCGATCGGCACTGTGACGCAACTGGTATCGACACAAAGCACGCTTCACGCAAGCACCTGCACCATCGTGCTCTCCCTTACCGTGCCCTGTCTCGAAGTAGCTCCATGTAATCGGAATGCCTGTCTCACAGTGCCATCTGTAGAACCAATAAAACTGTCTAGCGGATTTGAACTGACCACCGCAACCGTCCGACCAGATCCAGCACCGCTGCCATGTGACACCATGATCCCTCAAGAAACTATCATGCAAAGTGAAGCAATGTTGCACAAAATGGGCATCATGCGATCGATCATCACTAATGTAGAAGTGATACTCTCGCACAATGACACGTGAGTCCATGATGCTATCAATGCCATCCACATGAGCCTGTGCATGACGATAGCTAATGTGCACAAATATAGCAACCTGCAATATGGCATTGAAAAAAAATATGACTATTAAAATAATTCAATATAATGAGGCGGGGAAAAAATCAATATACTCAATCACACGTCACCTGTTCGGAGAAATAATACTCTGATTGGATCTCATGCTGTGGTGCAAAGGTGTAATTCTCCGCAAAGTCCACCACTGAGACAACCACCCCTGTAGGAAATGTCCTCAAACATGCACGAAACTGACGATCCTCCCATTTCGCAGTGTGCGAGTGGCGTATGTAGCGGTACAGCTTCCCTCGAAAACTGTCAATGAATACAACACGTGGTGTCTCCTTCCCCACAAGCTGCAACCTCCTCGACTGTGCACCACCATCTAATGTCAAGGTACAGTACTCATACTGCTGCCAACGAACCATCTGCACATCACAAGTATCTAGTGCAACTCGTGGCACTCTAGCAAAGTCACCACACAAAGTACACGTGCCTTCCACACAATCAAGGGAGTGGAATAAAGCATCACCATCTCATGTACACAATATGGAATGAATGAAGTCGCGAGGGCTAGTAGGAACCACTCCCCTATGACCATTAAGGGAACGGAATACGTCATACATCAATCCAAAATCCACATGGTAGCGACAACAGCATGTGTCACGCTCCTGAGAGCATCGCACAAACCATGGCCTGCATCACTCAAATGACCTCTGCCCAATCTTGAACTCCGGGTGTGCCTCTATAAACTGAGTGTACAACTCAGTCTGGGTACACTCCAAAAAACATGCACCATGCTCAATGTACACACCGCGTGACACCCTCTTCTGCAATGCCTTCTTGAACACCGGGGATGCTCTGCAATGCTCCTCCCAAAACTGTTGTATGAAGGACCTAGTGGAATCATCCAACAATCGATCGCTGCGAGGTGCACGACCACTCGAAGCCCAAAGAGCATCAGTCTCACTATCCTCTAGACTCTGCCTCCTAATGATGCCTGCTCGCAATGTGCGCGGTGCAATCCGAAGAAGATGTGAAGCGGTACGCACATGGCCTATCATATGAGGTCTACTAATGGCAGCCACAATAGCACGACGTGCTGCCAAGGCATCACTGGAGTTCCTATGCTTAATAGAAGCATAGGAACGTCGAACACCGCTAAGGACCTCGCTAGATACAACCCTATCTCTACGTGCACCAAGACCAGCAAGCCTCCTACACTCTACCAAGTCAGGGTGATCAATCAGGGACGTGAGAAGAGAAGACTACGAAGCTGGCGTGAGGTCACAAAAAAAAGACTGCACAATCTTGCTAGTACGACGACGGATAGTGGACTTCGGCAAGTCACGTCGTGAAGCAACACTGCTGCTGCAAGGTGGGGCAAGGGGATCAATGGGAGACGGTAGGGTGGACGAGGGAAGGGAGGCGCCAAGCGGAGCGGGGGGAGGGGGAGGGGGAGGGGGAGGGGGGAGGGTGGAGGGGGAAGAGGTAGAGGTGGAGGCCAAAATGTAGGTGGCTAGGGGAAGGGCGGAGGCTAGAGGTAGGGGAGCGGATGAGGATGGGGGGACAATGGAGGTGGGGGTGGGGGTGGAGGTGGAATGTAGAGGTAGAGCTGGAGGTGGATCAGTGGTGGCAACGCGAGCTCGAGCTCTAGAGGCTCTCTTGCGCTCACGAGCCTTCCGCTTGCGCTCCTCGTCAATGAGATTTGGGGGGGGGTTCCTACATCTTTCACGTCTACTAGCTCTAGTAGGGCTTTGAGAACCCATTCTCAATGAAAGTAGGATGGAAGGTGTGACAAAGTGATGAGGAGGCAAGAATGGCTAAGAATGGGTGAAATGAACCAAAACGTGGTGTCTTATAGAGAGCCTCAACTCATCCACTAGATTGCTCTTAGATTGCTCTTCATTATTATTGGTGGAGAGGTGCTAAGATTGAAACTAATTGGCTAAGTTTTGGTGCTAAGATTGATACTAATTGGCTAAGTTTTGTACCTTCAAATACCTCGATCGAGGTCTGCTATGCCCAGAGCCCCGATAATATACCTCGATCAGACCTTATACCTCGATCGAGGTATTCAGTGCATTACGCATGTATGAACCTCGATCGAGGTATCCCTAGGTGTCCTCGGTCATATACCTCGATGGAGGTATTGTATGCCTCACCCAGGTCATATACCTCGATCGAGGTATTGTATGCCTCGCACATCGTCATGTGTATATATCTGGCTGATGTGGCACCATGCATGGTCATGATGTGGTAATATAGTCTCTTCCTGCATGGTCATGATGTGGTAATATAGTCCCTTCCATGACATTGAAAGGTGATGTGGCGTGATGAGTTGGCATTCATGAGGTGGTAGATTGACATGGCAAATTGAGGTGGAGGGATTGGTGACGTGGCAAGGTTGAGGAGGTATGCCAAGGTGGCATTGTGTGATCACATGGCTCATGATGTGGAATGATGAGGTGGCACATGTGGCAGCACGTGTGGCAATGTAAGGTGACATGGCAAGGAGTGATGTCACATCTCCTTGATGAGATGGCACCACGTGGTCTAACAACGTGGCATGGTTTTGATGACTCAGCCTTCCACATGGGCAGCATGCAGACTCCAAAGGCTTGCCACTAGGGTCGGTGATGCTCTTAGCCTACCTCACCAAGCCTAATACCAAGCCTACCTTGTCTTGGTATTAGGCTTGGGTGGCCCTTTTTCCCCCACAAAAGGGAGATTTAACTGTTGGAGGCCATATCGTATGTTTCCCTTACTCAAATTTAACCAAAATTTTTTCCTCTTATTCATCATGTAGAGGACTAAAAATATTGACATTTTTGAAATGTTTGGTTATGTTTGAGAATTACTAGATTTATTTTTAATATTCTTTGTTGATCCTCCAAGGAGTAAAAGTAAAAATTAAACTTCAATCTTCCTAAATCCAACCGTTGGATTTGGGATTTGATGATTCAACCACACACCCTTATGTGCCTACTAACCTTCCACCGAATTGGATTTGCTTAATTATTCAAAATACTAAAAAAATGTGGTGTGCTACTAAAATGCATGTATTTTATGACTTTATTTATTATAAATAATTATTTATAATTAGATAAATCATTCAAAAAATTACCAATAAATCAAATTAAGCTCTACATAATGCAAAGAGACCACTTACAAAGTTTCAATAACATTTAATCTAAAATGAGTGAGAAATTTAGAATTTAATATGACACTCTCTGTTCGTGACAAACGTGTGACCACCCTGGAACCATGCCGTGTGACACAAAGAAATTTTTTGTGTGTGCATTGAATTTTCGATCAGACTATACGATTGTGTGCACAATAGCAAGTGTGATGTTGTGTCAGAAGGCTTCAAAGACTAGATCCATAGGGAAGTAGGTGAGATTTGCATTTTTGTGTGCTAAAAAGCTTGTTTTTCCACCTCCTAAGGATTGGGGAGTGAACAAAAAGTGGACACCCTTAGCTTGCTACTTCCCATATGTTTCTTGCAAATGAAGAAATGAAAAATACAGATACAGTGTACCTAGACATGGATTGCAATCGAAAAGAGGAATTTAACTATCAAGTCGACCAAGCAAAACCAGATCCTTGGTATATTGATAGCGGTGCATCATCTCACATGACAAATCATCAGGAATGGTTCATAGAGATGAAACCATTATAATTTCAGAAGAATGTCATCTACACAGCTGATAATACACCAAATCCAGTTCAAGGGACAAGCATTATCCCTATGAACAATTTCAAAGGTACAAAAGGATTGGTGAAAGATGTACTCTACGTTCTGAAGCCCAACAAGAACCTTTTGTCAATAGGTCAAATGACGGAACACAACTACAGAGTCATCTTCGATGGAGATGAATGCACTATCAGAGATAAATCTAGAAAATTTCAACTAGTAGGAAAAGGTATCAAGGAAGGACGCTTGTACATAATGCTAGCTATAGTACCAGACTTGCATGCCATGTCAGCTCAACCACAACTGATGCCACTATTTGTAGAATGGCACAAGAGATATGGTCATGTTAATTTCAAGTACTTGTTAGATCTCAAGAATCACAATAGATCACAATATGGTAATCAGGATTCCTAAGCTATAGTTTCTTGAAAAAGTTTGCAAAGCATGTTGCTTCGGAAAACAAAAGCGAACAAACTTTGGTAGAAACACCTCTCGAGCAAGAGGTATTCTTGATTTGATACACACAGATGTATAGGGTTATGCCCAGACCCGCAGCATCAATGGTTCACTTTACTAGACTTTCATGGATGACTATAGCAGATATTGTTGGGTCTACTTTCTGAAAGAGAAGTATAAAGTCTTTTCCAAATTTCAAGAATTCAAAGCCATGGTAGAAACTTAGACAGGCACAAAGATTAAAGTCATGAGATTGGATAGAGGAGGTGAATACATGTCTTCAGCATTCATGAAATTTTGCAGAAGTCACGGCATTAGAAGACAATTCACTTGTGCAGATACTCCTCAACAGGATGCAAGAGCTGAAAGGAAGATGTTACTTTAGCAGACAGTGCCAGAGCAATGCTTAGTGAGAAGCATCTTCCGAATCAGTCTTGGCTAGAAGCAATAGCCACAACAAACTACTTGCTTAATAGGTGAGCCGATACAGAGGGTATGACACCTTATGAAGCATTCACTGGACATAAGCCACACATTGGGCATCTCCGCATATTTGGTTGCATAGCATATGCCCACATACATGGTGATCATTGCAAGAAATTGGATGCGAAGTCATGCAAATGCATCATGGTTGGGTACAGTGAAGAAAGCAAAGCATACAAGTTGTTTGATCCCCATCAACCGAAAGGTCATTATCTCTAGAGATGTAATCTTTGATGAGGAATCAGAATGGAAAACCTCAAATACATAGGAGATAGAAGCATCGACTTCAAAGTCATCTATAGAAAAGGTTGATGAAGAAGAGTTAGAATTGCCAGAAACACCCCAAGCAGAGCCACAGCAGCTCAGATGGTCTACTAGGGAATGCAGACCACCAGCCAGATTGACATGTGCTCAGAAAGGTAAAGTAATATAGGTTGAAACCACCAACTATGCTCTTATGACTACCATCATGGCTATAGAAGAGCCAGTGTACTTCGAAGATGCAGTAGACAAGCCAGAATGGCAAACTTCTATGAATGAAGAAATAAATGATTTGTATAAAAGTAATACTTGGGAATTATGTGACCTTCCACCAGGAAAGAAGGCCATAGCAAACAAATGGGTATATAAAGTGAAGTACAACCCAGATGGAATTATTCAAAGATACAAAGCCAGATTAGTTGCAAAAGGATTTGCACAACAATATGGTCAGGACTATGATGAGACTTATGCTCCAGTAACAAATATGGATTCCATACGGTTCTTGATATCACTAGTGAACTCAGTAGATGGAATGTGTACCAACTCGATGTCAAGAATGCATTTCTCAATGGTTACTTAGACAAGGAAGTCTACATGCAACAACCAATAGGTTATGTTGAACCAGGAAAGGAGAATAAGGTTTGCCATCTTAAGAAAAGTCTCTACGGCTTAAAGCAAGAACCCAAAGTTGGTACAGCAAAATCGACAGGTATTTTGCTGATCTGGGATATGTGAAGTCCAATGTAGATCATACTTTCTACTACAAAGTTCAAGGGGAAGACATTACTATTGCACTTTTGTACATAGATGATCTGATTGTGACGAGTTCGACATGAAACATCTTGGACTTATGCACTATTGCCTTGGAATTAGTTATGGAGAAATTCAGACAGCATCTTTATGAGTCATCTCAAGTATGTTGACAGTCTCTTAAAGAAGTCTCATATGGCAGATTGCAAGATTGCAGCTACTCCCATGGAACAGAGTTTGAAACTTACTAAAGATTCAAAAAATCCTATAATCAATGACAGGTATTACAGGAAGCTCATTGGATCTCTTATATATCTGACTATCACATGAACAGATGTTTGTTATGCAGTAAGTTCACTAGCACAGTTTATGGCAAATCCAAAACAGTCTCATTGGAATGCAACCAAAAGAGTCTTGCTTTACATTAGAGGTTCAAGACTGTTTGGAATAGAATATAGAGGAAGTCATCCACGGTTGCATGGATACTGTGATAGTGACTATGCCGGAGATCATGAGACCAGGAGATCGACACAGGGATATGCATTTTTCCTTGGTCAAGGTGCTATATCATGGTCGTCAAACAAACAACCAACTATTTCTTTGTCTTCGACTGAAGCATAATATAGAGCACTCCCTACAAGTGCATGTGAGGCTATATGTCTCAGAAGACTCGTGTCAAAAACAGATTACTTTGATGAGTCAAAGCCAACAACAATATATTGTGATAATCAATCGGCTCAAGCATTGCCCAAGAATTCAGTATACCACTCCAAGATAAAGCACATTGATGTCAGAGAGCACTTCATCAAAGAAAGAGTGTTGCTTGGTGACATCACACAGCAGCATTGTGATAGCAAAGAGAATGTTGCAAACATCTTTACCAAACCACTCGATAAAGAGCTTTTAGAGAAACACCGACTAGCTCTTGGTTTGATGCAAAGGAAGGACATTCCCATTAAAGGGGTGTGATGGAATGTAATGCTTAGTTTTCTTTGATTCCCCAGAATCATCATCTTGAGGAAAGGCCTACTTCATGATGTTGATCTTGAGGGAAGGTGTTGAGAGATCACGCTCAACATCATGTGATCATATGTGCATAGCACTAACCCAATAGAGTGCTTTAAAGGAAAGGGTTAGATGCCCTAACCCTAACCCTAACCCTAACCCTAAATGGCTTTGTATATATTCTACATTTTCAACTAAATCTAGTGTACAATTAGTCATTTGTGGTGTGCTCTCTAGTTGTGCCCTCTCTCCTCATCTCCACTCTTCTCCTCTCCCCTCTTCATATTTTGTCAAATCCTAGGCAGCACCAGTGCAAGGAGCCTATCTTTTCTCTCTTTTAAAAAACATACAGTATAACGAATAACAAAGAGAGGGATGCAACATAATCTCATCATATATCATAACAAATATCCAAGAGGGGTTACAACGAATGTCCAAGAGAGGGTTCCCTCTCATACACCAAAAACTGTAGCCCTAATTCTCCAAATCGGAGTACCTTATAAATTGTAAAGATATTCTTCATCGTTTCTTCGATGAAGTGCTACCCTCCCCTTTGTCATCTCTCTTCTTCTTCTTATCCTTCACCTCTTTTTTCTTTGCTCCTTAGCCGTAATATTGATTGTACAGCTCCTCCAAGTATGCTACCATAGCTTTTTCACTAGGGGCCATGGAGAGTAGCATAGAGAGAGAGAGAGAGATAGAGAGAGAGAGAGAGAGAGAGAGAGAGAGAGAGAGAGAGAGCGAAGAGAAGGGAGTGACTAGCAGTGAGCAATGAGAAGGAAGCGATGAGAGAGCGACTAGAAGTAGTAGAGTGGAAGGAGTGGAAGGAGGGGAATGACAAGACGGGAGTGGTGTGAGACAAAGAAGAGAGGAGGGGAGACTTTAAAGATTGTGGGAGGATGAATCGGAGAAGGGAAAGGCAAAGAATTAAACTTTCAAAAGTTGAGGAGGATAAAGCGAATAGGGAGATAGGGGACGTGATTGGCACAGATTATGGAATAAAGGTGAGTGGATGCAATAAAGTTTCCTAGAATTATCTTTTCAGAATATATTGGCTTGTATGGTATATATATTTTGTTGAGAATAGAAGTGAATGTGAATGTAGCGATGCAGAGGGAGCGAGATTCTTCTCTCTACTGTCCCAGAGGACCTCACATATTCCCTCTCCTACACCCCTCAGTGGTAGATCAGGGCCATTGATGACTTTACCTACTTGACAACCATCCCGTGTAGCCCCTTTCATCACCTAGGCATACCCATCGTAGGTCCAGGAAGAGTAGTAACAGTCCAGGCTATTGTGGTGGGGGTCGAGGGATGTAGACGAGTCTGCACACTCACATCCCTACAGGTCTCCACTTCATCATGAGACACAGTACCAGTCATGTCCCTTGCCCTCTCCACTCATAGGCCATGACACCCCAGATCCCACTCCCTCCCTTACTCCTCACTCCTTAAGCACTCACACCACCCCTCGCTCTAACTATGCTACTCCATCCATCGTGAATCCTTCGGACTTTGTTTTGCCTGAGGACCTTTCCTACAGAGTGAACAGCATTGGGGTGGTTATATAGGATGAGGACGCGAAGGCAATCACCAAATACATGAGGAGGTTGGTGAGCAACCACTTCCCCAATGATATATTCAAACCTTGGAAACAACAAGACAAAAGAATCAAGGAAGCCTACATGGAAGCCCTCAAGAAACAATTTCCAAATCCTAAAGGGTTTGAGTTTGAAACAAATACCATGCTTACTCGCATGGGAGAGCTCCTTAGGTCTCATAGATACGAACTAAGGGATGTTGTAATCAAAGGTAAGCACAAGTCAGGGTGGGCAAACCCGAAGTATTGGAAGAAAGTGAAGAAGTCTTATAGGGACACTCCAGATGCATTTGAGCCTCAGCAGAGGGCAACGAGGATATTCCTGGAGACCGTAGGTCCTTCGTACCTCAGGAGCGGTGGTAGACTCGGCTACGAGGCCATGGGTGGTAAGTATATATTTATCTTCTATTGAATTTATAATATGTTCAATCGTTCAAATGTCTTGTCATTCATGTCTAACTAATTGATTTTGGATCCATAGGAATCTGTGATTGGAAGGCCTCCAAACGATGAGGAGTACAGAAGGGTCTTTAGGATTGGAGCCAGAGCATGGTTTAAGGAGAAGGAGAGAGAAGGAGTCCACATCGATTGGGAAAGGGTGGCAGCACATCATGTGAGTATACCCTATTCCTCTTCATTATCGTTTGACTATCACCATTGCCTTACAATCAATGCTCTTAGTTTTCCTAACTTGTTTCATTCTTAGGGAGGCACGTTCAACCCATCCAGAGATCCGGATGGAGAGATGGGATCTGAGGAAGAAGCGACTAGGTATGCAACAAAGGAGGATGAGGGATCGGGCACATGTAGAGAGACCGAGGGTGATGAGAAAACATGTGTGCCTCAGGATCTATGGAGCACTCTAAGGTGGATGGAACCTATGTGGAAACATGATGAAGAGAGTGCTCATGACATGTATCTCAAGTCAATTAGGTTCCAAGATAGATTAGCTTGGACTCATAAAGAGAATCTTGAGATAGTGCAAAGTGCTTGATTGATATTCCTTCAAATGAACCTCCCTTTTATAGGTGAGGGTACTTACATCCATTTGCTTGCTCACATGTGGGATATCTCCTCCATGCCATGTGGCAGCTTTCCCTTTGCTCATACCTTTGATCTACATGTGCTCATGGCACCACAACTCTCAACACCTCCCCTTGGTGCCATAATCCTTTGACTACTGCAAGGTGGTCAGATGTGAGTTACATTCCATCACCTCCCCTTAGTGCATGCATTGCTACTTAAGGTGGTCAAGTGTGGATTTTACATGTCAATACCTCCCCTGGGTGCTTTCATAGCTACTCTCAGGTGGTCAGGCTTGATTTACAAAACATAGGCAAGGTTGGCAAGGTTTTTGCTTTTCAATACATTCCATTGATGTCACCTTCTGGCTCATGGCTTGATGACGATGACGTTTGCTTCTTTGCTTGACATAGCTTCATGCATGATGCTTTGTTCTTCCATGTGCCTTGATGCTTTGTGTGTGGATGCCATGTTTTGGGCTATGGTCATCTCATACACTTGTGCTTTCGGCTTGCTTTTACATCGATGTTTGCATTCATGCTTTGCTTTTTCCAATGGTTGCAAAGGTCTTACCAATTGAATTCTTTCAATATTGGCAGTGTCTAATTGCATACAATGATTCTGACCTGACAAGTGCGTAGAGCTCGGAAAGGCAATCACTTTTCCTTTTTGGAGCATGTACAAATTCTTCTTGGATTGGAAGTTACGGCTTGTTGAAGATTTATGAAGAAGAGGGCCTTTGATGATGTGGCACAGGGATTCACATGCTGAATTCCATACTGTGCTTAGCAAGAGGCTGTGTGCTTAGAAGGCACTGTGGTGACCTTTGAACCCAACTTGGTTAAACCCAAGGTTTACACAAACTTTACCATAGTTCAACTAACCCAAGTAGGTGAACCTAACCATAGTTAATTTGATCACCTTATCTGCCATGTGGCAAAAGGAGGTTTAGAGAGAGAAGCTGGCTGGCTTCTTCATAGTGGAGGTGACGACGGAGTCGTTCTACACCCTCGCTCTGTGTGTTGAAGCTATCGTTGAGGCCGTCGTCGGGCGTGATTGAAGCTATCGTAGGGAGCCTTCAATGGAGCGAGGAGTTTGATGCTTGTTCGATGAAGGCGTTGGCTTTTGGAGCAGTCCGATGCAGAGAGCCTTCCCAATGCTGCCTCAGCTCTAGCCGTTGCACTTGCTGCAGGAGATCGCTATGAGGAGGCTGTAGTTGGTCATTGTGGACGTTGAGCTAGGCTGAGCCGCCTTGGAAGCTGTCTCGCATCGACTGAGCGTCTGTGTCTCACTTTGGAACGTTGTGGCTGAAGGCTACCTTTGGAGGAAGCTGCGCTTGAGCCGCCTTTCCCATTGGAGGTGTTGCATGGAGTGCCTTGTGGGCGACAAGGAGCCTAAGTAGCTGAGTGAGCAGCTCCCCTGCGAGGTCGTAGGCTCTGCTGGTATGAGCTGTGGTGCACTGCTTGTTGGAGGTCACTCAGAGGCGCTTCTTTGGCTGTTGGAGAGCATTAAGGATGGTCGGTCAGTAGCACGCTATGGAAGGGCCCTTGCTGGAAGAAGTTAATTGTTAGCCTAGCTCGTAGCTAGCTCCCTGCTCAACATGCAACGCCTCTAGCTATATGAGCAGTCAGCAAGCAATTGCGGGTGTTATGGGCTGCGGCTTACGGAACAGACTAGTTGGAGCAGACTAGATGTGAACAGTCGAGCCTTGAAGGAGCTTGTAGGAGCGGCTTGCAAGATGTAGAAAGCCAGTTACAGAGTGCTTTGCGGGAGGCTGATGCAGCTAAGGTTGCTGAAGTTGCTGCAATTGATGGTGTTAAGTCCTTATCTGTGAAGATGCATGCCACGAGAGCTTCAGAGGTATTACAGGTAGAAGGTAAATGGGCCGTGGTGCTAGAGTCGCGTGGTTTGGGAGGCCTTTCTCTTGCATATAGTTGCACAGTTTCCTATGTTGCATTTGTGCTCTCTGTTTCTCTCACAAAACCTTTGAAAACGTTCCCTATCTCACTCTCTCTTACAATAAGGAGAATATAGATGCTCTCTCAATCATTATTCTATCAAAGAAATGAAGGAGCATATCTCTCTCTCTCTCACGTGAACGGAAATATGTTCTCAATCTAAAACTAAAACTAACCTAGGAGAAAAACATGAGCTCCTAAGGCATGCCTACAACTAATCTAGGAATGGGAGCAATCCTAGTGAACTACTAATGAGCTAAACTAGGAGAGCTAAACCTATGCTCTGATACCATGAGAAAACATGTGTGCCTCAGGATCTATGGAGCACTCTAAGGTGGATGGAACCTATGTGGAAACATGATGAAGAGAGTGCTCATGACATGTATCTCAAGTCAATTAGGTTCCAAGATAGATTAGCTTGGACTCATAAAGAGAATCTTGAGATAGTGCAAAGTGCTTGATTGATATTCCTTCAAATGAACCTCCCTTTTATAGGTGAGGGTACTTACATCCATTTGCTTGCTCACATGTGGGATATCTCCTCCATGCCATGTGGCAGCTTTCCCTTTGCTCATACCTTTGCTCTACATGTGCTCATGGCACCACAACTCTCAACAGGTGAGGAGGGGGACGAGGAGGCCGCACACAAACTAGAGACCGAGGGCGAGGAGAGGGAGGACGACGAGGAGGAGCAATAGTAGGATAGGACAATATTTAGTGGTTCAATATTTTGGCACTTTTGCCATTTTGTGAGGCCCGTGTCTTGTAGTGATAGACTAGATATGAGAATGGTGAGATTCTATGAAAATGGGCTAGGGGACAACCAATTTTTTTGGCATTCTTTTTTGTACAACAACCCATGGTTGTCTGATTTGTATGGTTGGTTTTTCAAACATAAATAGAAAGTTATTTTCTCTATAAAATATATGCATGTGTGTATGCCCGTGCTCATACCAATCTTGTTACCATCAAAACACACAAACAGTGGCATGCAATACACACAGACACACACACACACACACACACATGATTACCATGCACATGCACATGGATATCATGCATATTATTACCACACACACATGCAAGTATATATCACGCATATTATTACCACAGTGCACACATGCATGTGTATGTCGTGTGTTGCACCAATCTTGTTACCATCAACACACACACACACACACACACACACACACACACACACACACACACACACACACACACACACACTTTTGAATGTGTGTGTGTGTGTGTGTGTGCGTGCGTGCACATTTTTCCTCACTAACTACCTACATGCCAAACTTCAATTAAGGATGAATTTCCTTTTAAAAAATAATGCCTAAGCGAACAGAAATAAAACCATATGCTATTTCCCTTCGACAATAATCATAAATGAAATTTATCCATCCTTATTGATCCCACCTAGGAAATCTTTGAAATATGGTCTAGCAACTAGGATGGAGGGCTATAGTGACTTGGTAATGATGTGTAGCCAAAAGAATTCCACACCCATGAAAGCTTGGCATTGTGTCTCTTTAAAAAAACATGAAAAAAACTTAGCTCTTTTAAACCTTATTTGAAATTTAGGCTTTTGAATATTTGTTTCTTATGTTGGAAACGATTTTGCAATCTATGTACCTCAATCTTAAGTCGAAAATGGAGTGCAAGAGAGTAAGTTTGCTCTCGCAGACTTGTGTAGTCTCCGCTCGAGTGATAAGTGAAGTGGAATCTCTAGCTTTATAAGTTATTGCAAAGCATCAAGCAATTGCTTATCTTGGAAAAATAATTTGACCCTCAATCATGGTAAATCCAAACCGCATAGAGGGCATCTTATGTGCACAAGCCTCATAGAAATGATAAAACAAATGCAATAGATTACTCCTTGTACAAATGTAATAGATCACTTTTTTTTCTCGCCACCTCAACTAATATTTTGAAAGAGCACTCGTGACGATACCTTGGTCATATTTTGTGGGTTGCGCGAACAATGTGCAAGTAAGGTAGTGGTATCCCTTTCAGTAGTGCCTAGTGTCCCTCTCTCAGCGCTCTCTGGTTGTAACCTCGCCGTTCATGGGGTGGCGCCCTTGATATGAAGCAATGCTTGGATGCACGAGCATATGCTTGTTTGCATGCATGGGCAGAAGAGGTGAGGAGTCGCCACATAGAGGCCAAGTGTCATGAGCAACCCCTCACTCACTCCCTTACAAAAGCACCCTCATTCTTCTCAACCTTCATCGCTTACTCGAGTCCTTAGCCCAGTACTAGCTTCAAGCTCAAGCTCCAGCTCTGGCTCAATCGCCCATAACTCCATCAATGGCTTCTTCTACCCTCTCTTCCCCTTCCATCGTCTACCCCTCCTTTTCCTTCTCATCTTCCTCCTTCCTGGCGTCCCCCTTCCCCCTCGCTCCCCTCCATTGCCACACCTCTCCTAAAACTAGGCTTGTTTCAGCTAAATGCAGCCTTTCAGAGGTACTGGAATCCTCGCAAGCACCTCTCCTCATCCTTGCCCACGGTGTTCCTCTGAGAACGTCGTCTTGCATTGTTGTAACCATTTAGACAGTACTCTTGTGCTCAGCGTACTGCGGAATGTACTGGTGTTAGTGGCGGCAATCTGAAGAGTGCTCGTTGGCTGCAGGATCAAACGTCTCGTAAAGCTACTCCTCGGCGTGAAATCTTGGCGGGTCTCGTGGCCACTGGTGCCGCCTTAGCTGTCTTCTCGAATGTCGCCTTGGCAGCTTCAGGACCTGGCACTTCTGGAGCCGAACAAACAGCCCAAAAGGCTGATGAGCTTTTGAAAGCGGCTGACAAGTTAAACATAGAGGAAGCACCCAGAAGATACGGCCCAGGAATCCCAGGGGCTGCCAAAGATCCCACCAAGAGTTCCCAGAAGTAATGCTCTGAAATTGTTTGCACTTAATTTCTGTGTGCGCACGCCGCACAAATCCGAGCGATATGCCGTACGCAGATCGATTCTTTATTCTTATTTGTAACACCATGCATTCCCTCGTTGTCTCAGGGCAGGAAGTGGAGCTATTGAGAGTTTGCAACAAGGAACTGCTAATGTGCAGCAAAGTGCAAAGGGCGCTGCAAGAAAAGCCGAGGGCAAGAAAAGCGAGGCAGAGAGTGCCGCAAAAGATATTGTGGGTCAAGCAGAGAGTAAAGTCAATAGCGGTGGAGTCTTCAGCTCTATTCAAGAGAGTATTCAGGTTGTAATGATCACTTCTAGTGTAGTATGTTCGCTTTCTTCTGTAGTAGTATGGGCTACGTGCTCTCTTTCGCCTTCTTCTGTAATAGTATGAATGTACGTGTTCAGAGTGCATTCTGGTTGTAGTGATGAATGCTCATAGTGATGAATTCTAGTGCAGTGTTTTCTTCGTGTGTTTCATAGAACACAATGGACATGGGAAAAACGGCACAAATATGGGCATATAATGCGTTTAATCCGAACTTTGTATTGCAGGGCCTGAGAGAGAGCGTAGCACAGAAGGGTAATGAAACCAAAAGTGCAGTAGAAGGCGCTGTTTCCGACGTCCAGAAAAAGGTGCAGTGAAATTGTTAAGACAGCAATGGATCGAAGCTATCGTGCAGCACAAATGGATTGACACAGCGATGCTCCATTCTGTCGCTAGTGCCAATCGCAGCATAGAGGTCTGGACTCTTGTAGATTTTATTCGGAGTCTTGTTGTAGTGTGTATCATTACCTTTGTTTCGATTTTCTTATAGTGCTTTGGAAACCTTAAATGTATTTTTTATATGAGAATACGGAATTTTATTTTGAGTGTGGATGAAAGCATATATTAGCATATATTAAATATTAAAAGGTAGACGGATGTGAAGAGAAGTTGTGCTAGCAAAATCCTTTGAGAAGGTTTGTCTGAGTTGGTTTTGAAGAGATTAAAAACAATATTTCTTGAAGGAGACTTGGCTTTGGCAATTTCATTTTCTCTACAAGTAGATTGCTTTATCATAAAAATCTATAGAATAGCCACTTAGTTCACTTTCACAAGAGATTAAAAACAATATTTCTTGAAGGAGACTTGGCTTTGGCAATTTCATTTTCTCTACAAGTAGATTGCTTTATCATAAAAACTATAGAATAGCCACTTAGTTCACTTTCACAAGTTTATCTCAGCGTGGTATTTGAAAAGGTTTATTTGAGGTGGTTTTTAAGAGATCAAAAAAAATATTTTTGGAGGAGACTTGGCTTTTGCAATATCATTTTCTCTACAAGCAGATTGCTTTATCATGGAAATCTATAGAATAGGCACTTGATTCACTTCACAAATTTATCTTAACATGGTTTTTAAGAGATTAAAAATAATTATTTCTAGAGGAGACTTGGCTTTTGCAATTTCATTTTCTCTACAAGGAGAATGCTTTATCATAGCATTCTTATATCATAACAAACTTGATTCACTTCACAAATTTATCTTAGCATGGTTTTTAAGAGATGAAAAAGAATATTTCTTAAGGAAACTTGTCTTTTGCACTTTTAATGAGCTTTTGCACTTTTATTGAGAGTGGGTTGTAAGAGATTAGAAATAGTATTTCTTAGGAAACTTGGCTTTTGCACTTTTTTTCAGTATAAGTAGAGCCCTATTCATAAAATTTATAGAATGGGCACTTCATTCCCTTTCACATACATTAGATTTTCTTATTCATAGACATCCTTTGACCCTTGTAATTACCTAATAAAAGTGTTGAAAAAAAAATTGTAAAAATATTCCTCACAATCACTCTCAATGTAATAAAATTATACATGTTTATCTATTATAGTTAAAACAACACATTTGTGACAAGAGCTTTCTACTTTATTTATTTCAACAAAATCTTAAAGATATTCCTCACAATCACTCTCAATGTAATAATATTATACATGTTTAACTATTTATTAAACACATTTGTGACGAGAGCTTTCTACTTTATTTATAACTTAAATAACAAGATATTTATGATCCATATGTTTCAAAATGTTCAAGTATTTTAACTTGGACTTATCTATCTAATCTCATTAAAAACATGCAAAATATAATCCCATAAATGTGTTCAAATGTTTAAATAACCTTTTTCGTTCAATTTGAATGGTCGAATGACTATATTTGGACATGGCATAATCCTCTAAGACAGTTTATGCTAGCATGGTTTTTAAAATATTAAAAATAGTATTTCTTAAGGAAACTTGGCTTTTACACAAGATGTAATTATAAAAATCTATTGAATGGGCATTTACAATAAATTTTCTTGTTCATAAACATCTTATGTACCAGGCTTGTAATTACCTAGCAATAGTGTTAGAAAACATTTCTTTTAAAAACATCCTTCATAATCATTCTCAATGTATAATATCCCTCGCATATATAACTACTTATCAAACACATTTATATCAATATGACAAGAACTTTCTAGTGTATTTATAGCATAAAGAACAAAATATTTATGGATATGTTTCAAAAAGTTGAAATAAGTATTAACTTGGAATTATCTATCTAATCTCATAAAACATTTCTTTAAAAAACATCCCTCACAATCACTCTCAATGTATAATATCCCTTGCAATCACTCAATGTAACATCCCTCACAATCACTTTAAATACATAATAATATTATACATATATAACTACTTATTATAATAAAACACATTTATATCAATATGACAAGAACTTTCTAGTGTATTTATAGCATAAAGAACAAAATATTTATGGATATGTTTCAAAAAGTTGAAATAAGTATTAACTTGGAATTATCTATCTAATCTCATAAAATACAATACATGTAAGAAAATGCAAGATTTCCCAAATAGAACCCCATAAACATGTTCAAATGGCCTTTTTTAGTCAATTTGAGTGGTTGAATGACTATATTTGGACATGACATGTGAAAGTTATGTTACTTGTAAAAGTGTTGTCCATGGTAATTTCGCCAATGAAATTACCTTGGAAGACCTACTTCAAAGGGTTTTTTCTGTGGCGAAACTACCTTCGATGGCTTGCTTCAATGAGGTTTCTTTGGAGAAACCCTTCCTGGTAGATAGGTCAAGAGAGTGTTTTCAATGTCACCCCTACTAAGAAGGATCATAAGAGAATGTTCATAAAGAAATCCACTCTACATGTGGGTTTCTTCAAAAGCCCTCCCATTATCTTATTCACCATCCCTAAATATTTATGTAGAAATTTGTGTAAAAAATAGGCATTCCTATAATATTTTTGCAGATTTCTAAGGGGAATTATGTTTTCTTTCGATGCAATTTTTGCCATATTTTTACATAGTTGGAAGCTTTTTTAAATTTTCATCACCCGAATGTTCGAAAGATTTTTCTTGAAAAATGGTCGACCCCTATGAGGATGAAAATAAATATTGTATAACTGTACATTCCTCGTACATTCGAGTATATAATATATCCTTAACTTGTGTATCTATAAAGATTGAATGACAAAACTTGCAATTTCTTATACCTCTGTTTTGCTTTTCTTATAGTGCTTTGAAACCTAGAAATTTATTTTTTATAAGAGAATACTATGTAGTATTGAGTGTGAGGATGAATATCAAAAGGATAAATGAGGATGAAAGTATATATTGTATGTCTATACAATATAAAGTGTAATGCATGAAAATCAAAAGGATAAGGAAGGATGAAAGAAACTATATATTGTATATCAAAAGCAAATACGTGTGAGGATGAATATCAAAAGGATAAGTGAATGATATCATTACAATAATATAAAGGAAAATGCATGAACATCAAAAGGCAATATGAGTGAGGATGAATATACAAAAGCTTAATTATGAGAAACTATATATTGTATATCACATAAGCTAGTGTGAGGATGAATATCAAAAAGGGAAATACACAAATATCAAAAGGATGAGGAAAGATGAAAGTATCTTGAATATCAAAAGGAAATACGAGTGTGAATATGAATAGATCCCCATGATGAGTTTTATTAATTTATTAGTGAAAGTTGAGGGGGGTTGTGGCTTTGTGTGAATGACTAAGGTACGCTCTTATCCAAATATTAAATGTTCTAGAAGGTTCTTCCAAAGGCGGTGGTGTCTAGTATCTGGAAGGATGAATATACAAAAGGAATGAGAGATTATATAAAATAATCTTTCTTATCCTTAATTTTGATTTTCTTATAGTGCTTTGAAACCTAGAAATTCCTTTTTTATTTGAGGATGAGCAATTGTATAGAGTGTGAGGATGAATATCAAAAGGATAAGTGAGGATGAAAGTATATATCGTATATCATTGCAACATAAAGGGCAATACATGAATATCAAAAGGATAAAGATGGGTGAAAGAAACTATATTGTATATCAAAAGGAAATACGAGTGTGAGTATGAATATACAAAAGGAAATACGGGGAAATGCATGAATATCCAAAGATAAGTGAGGATGAAAGAAGTTATGTATTTAATATTAAAAGGAAATATGATTGTGAGGATGTACATGTAAATACAGGGAGTACATGAATATCAAAAGGATAAGTGAGGATGAAAGATTCTATATATTGTATATGAAAAGGAAATATGAGTATGAGGATGAATATACAAAAGGAAAAATGATTGTGAGGGTGAATATACAAACAAAAATACATGAATATCAAAAGGAAATATGAGTGTGAGCATGAATATACAAAATCAAATACATGAATATCAAAATGAAAATACGAGTGTGAGGATGAATGTCAAAAGGAAATACATGAATATCAAAATAATAAGTGAGGATGAAAGAAACTATTTATTGTATTTCCAAAGAGGAGGGTTTTATATTAAAAGTCACAGTGAAGTGGTATGGTAAATACAACTGTTCCTTTCAGAAACTGCGACCATCACTGCTTAGAGAATCTAATATTCTTCCTTTGGGACAAACATGCCATGACAAAAGGTAACAAATACAACAATAGTGTCAGAAGCTCGGTGTGCCTACTGTGTGTTTCTTAGCTCCGCATTGCACTGGGGCTCAAACTATCTCTATGGCGTCTCTTGAGTCAAAGCATTGAACCGTTGCTGACTCTACCAGTTACTCTCATTCCAAGCTCTGTTGGTAGCACTTCTTGGATCGGTTCAGGCCACACGCCACTTGTATTGCATGTATGGGATGCTTCCTTCCATCGAGATAGGAGAGGGGATTAGTGCAGTTGACCAAGGGGTCATCGTTGGTTCTTTGGGGGGAGGAGGGACGTCTGCTGCCTTTGGGCACTTTTTTGTGCCTTCTCTTTCTCTTGAAGCTCGTGTGTGTAGGGCACCATGAGGTCCCACACCTTTCGCATGAGCTAGTACTGAGTGCCTTCTTCTTTTTAAGGCCCACCTTTACCTCCTTTGTCATCTTGTCAAGTGCCTCCCAATTTTTTCTACGTTTAGACACCACGTTAGTAACATGAGAGCAACATCAATATAATCATTTCAAAAATTAACAGAACATCTCTGAGTCCATAACACCCAAAGTGCTTGCGCTTGTACCACTTGCTAGTGCCCTAGTGCTCTTAAAGGAGTGTCTCCCAAGAGTAGGTATGCATAATGCATCGAAACACCCATTATTTGTCTTCTCATAAGGTTCCAAACATTGGTTGCATATACAATTCATGATGAGGTGGGGAATATACTCTGTCTCCCTTTTGCAACGTGCACACTTCTCGTCCCTCACCCAATTCTTTGTGCTTTACCCACTATCCATACTCCCTTGTGTATGATGATCCATAGCAAGCATGATTTTTTTTTGGGGTATTTCCTTGTCCCACATCTTTTCAAACCTCCTTTCCCATTTTTTCACCGAGTCCCATCTTATCCATTTTCGGTTGAGATGTGCAACTAGTTCCTCTTGGTGTTCGTGAATGATGGGCATCGGGCTGAGTTGATTTTGCCCCGCCCATCTGAATTCTTTGATTGAGAGCTTGGACCTTCCTCACATCCATGCTAGTGATTCCACATCCCACAGATTCTTTCGTTCCTTGATTAAGCTGGTATCGAATTAGTTTAGTCTGAATTCTGTTGCTACCACCTCATCACACTTCCACTTTCTGTTTGGCCTGTCCCGCAAGTCTTGCTAGCATCTAATTCCTTTTTTGTTAAGACGGAGGGCCACTCATCTTTGCCCGTAGCCCATGCAAATCATAGGTTGGCTTGGAGAGACCACCGCACTAGTTTTGGGCATAATAATGAGATGCAATTTGTCATTCTGAGCATCGCCTCGGCATAGTCTCTAGCCTAACAACCTATCATCGCCCAGAATTCAAGGTTGTCTTGGAGAGACCACCATGCTGGTTCTTGGAGTTATAGATCCATTAGCTATTTTTACGTATTACAAGAGGAGGTCTATGATGACCAGCGTGTTGGCAAACAGAAGGAGATCTATGAAAGCCACTACACTGGTTCTTTGAGTTATATATTTGTGTACTAAGAAAAATGTGTTCCGTTGTGCAACCAAGAAAAATGCAATTGAGGATATGGCCCTTGAGGGGTCCCCTCTAGGGGCAAGGGCCATATCGACATGCATTATACAATATCCCATGAAACTGTCCAGTGGAATCCTGGATATTGTATAATGCATGTCGATATGGCCCTTGCCCCTAGAGGGGACCCCTCAAGGGCCATATCCTCAATTGCATTTTTTGAAAGTTTAAGTATCTCCATGCAACCACAACGGTGGAGTCGTTGGATAGGTAGCGGCCATAACCATTCAAATATAGATATAAAAGTTAACAACAGTGCATATTGAGAGCCTCAAATTGAACAAAAAGAGATTACATAAATGCCTTAGAGACTAAAACATTAGATCCAGTGAGCCAAAAAATTGTTGAGAGCCCAAAAGATCGTTGAGAGCCCAAAAGATTACATCCATCCATTGCTGAGAGCCTCATCTGAGCAAGAGGGAATTTGTACAACTCAATTTTCTGCCAGTCTAGCTTGTTGCATTAAAATTTTTTAGGGAGCCAAATGAGGATACGATGGAGAGGCCAAAGAACATGCACATTGCTAGGACTCAGATTATGGCCCCCCCAGCAAGTCGAGAGTACTCGGTAACCCATATAGCACAGCCATAAAGAGGCCCTCTGTGAGCATGTCATCTAAGGTGATGACATTCAGATGTGTGGGGAATCGACTATGGGAACGAAGGGTCTCCACTAGTGCTAGCATTTCTACTCCAGGTGAGTGCAACACAATCACCTTATATGATAAGGTAGATAACATTGGGATCACAGAGCATCAAGGGGGAGTGGTAGTAGGCATGCTGAAGATGAGTGGGTGAGCAGTAGATGGGCAAGGGAGCAGATGAGTGACGAGAGTTGGAGGAGGGAGCATGGAGCAAGTAGAGTAGGGGTGGAAAAGAGCTAGAGGAGGGGTGTGGAGCAAAGTAGCAGAGCATGGGTGGATCAGAGCAATGTAGTAAAATGCCAAATGCCACAGATCTTATATATATTATAAAGTTTGAGCCATCATGGTGGCTGGAGCCTGGGGTTCCATCCATATTAATTGCAGGCCATTGCGGTGGAATCCCCCAAATGGGCTGGTAATCATGAAGAAGACGCCATGTGGTGCCACTCCGGTGGCTGGTAATTAATTGCCAGCCCAGTGGAATCTTAGCCATGAGAGACGGGGCTTATGAGAGCCACCACCACCGAGTAGTAATTCCCACAAAGGTAAATCATGAAACTCTAATCACTCATTACCATGCACTCTAGTTCTCTACTGAGCATACAAGCCCAGTGATTGGTAATTTTTACTGCACTCATAGTGATCATGCATGCTAAAGCATGGTGGTGGGTGAGCGGTGGCACGGTGGAATTGTAGCCACGATAGACGTGACTGATGACAGCCCCACCATCAGGCAGTAATTCCCAAAAAAAGTAAATCATGAAGCCTAACCACCTCTAATCCATCATTACCATGGACTCTAGTACTCTCCTAAGCATGCAAGCCTGGTGGCTGGTAATTTATTGCACTCGTAGTAATCATGCATGCAAGCCCAGTGGCGGTAACTAGAAGCTGAGTAATTGCAGGCCACTACAGTGGCTAGTAATTAATTGCCAGTTCGGTGGGTCTTAGCCGCCACCATAGATGTGGCTGAGAATCTTAGATGCCACCACCTCTAATCATTCATTATGATGCAAGTCAGTACTACCACCTTGAATTATTCAAAATTCGAGCCAACCACCGTAGTGGCTCTCACCTTGACACAGTAGTTGGGTTACAACCACCGTGGTGGCTCACAGCTTGACAGACTAGTCACAGTTATTCCATTCCCTTAACTGTTTCGTCTTCTATCCTTCTCGAACATTTCATTCTCCCTTGCAATCTGAAGCCTCCACTATTCCCTTTCCTTCACTGCTTCATCTTTTATCCCTCTCAACCATTTCTTTCTCCCTTGCAATCGAACTGCAAACTCAAGCCTCCACTATTCCATTTCCTTCACTATTTCATCTTCTATCCCTCTCGACCATTTCTATCTCCCTTGCACTCTTCCTACAACTTCTATCCCCTCTCGTAATGGATCCTGCACAGTCTAGGAGCTCCTCACACAATTTTCCTCCCCCTCTGCACCACAGTGCGAGAGCCCCTCCTCCCCTAATCTTGAAATCGTGACATATGGGAGCTCCTCTCTCACTCTTCAAAACCCCAATTTGGATGCTCTCCAAAGCTTCACCAAGTTGGTACAGGAGGTGAACGTGAAGGAGGGGCAACTAGGCTATAAAGGTCAGAAGATTACCATCAATGAAAGAGTGATTGAAAATGCTCTAGGAATTTTTGGAGGCAGTTTGCAAGCACAATTTTTCGAGAAGCAATGGAAGATACAGGATGTTCTAGACGTATACCCCAAGGCTTAGATTAGTAAAGATGGGAGTCAAGATTTTGAGCTTGTCAACAGGCCTCCAAGATGTGCTGAAGAGGACATTCACTTCTTTCCTGATACGAGAGGAACCTGTAAGTTCTGATAGGTTCAAGCAGCATTAGAGCAACTGAAATTATGTGATGTATCTTTCTCAAGAGCGATCTCCAAGAGTGTGTTAACCAACCCAAAGAATTGCATGGATGGCAAATCCCAATTGTCATCTCAGTCTGCTAGAGTTGCAATACACCTGATGGCATCTACCCTCAAAGGGATTTTTGAGCAATACGATAAGGAGATGTCTTAGAAGGTGACTTTTCTACAAGAGAGCGACTGATGCAGCAAAGGTAGCACAACTTGAGAAAAGTCTCAGGGAAGGTGTAGAAGCCAAGGTAGAGGAGGCAAAAGTGAGGGCCTTGTAGGCATAAGAGCAAGCTAAGGCCGCTACAAAATTGGTTGACATGGAAAGGCATAGAAGAGAAGAAGCAGAGAAGCGCATGAAGGATCTCCGAGATAGGCTCGAAGAAGTGAGAAATGACAGGGATATGGCAGACAAGGAGCTAGAAAAGATGCGAAAGGATCTTGAAGATCAGAGAGCCGAAAAGGAGGGTCTTTACAAATGGCTTTGCAACATGCAGAACGCATTGAATATTGAAAAAGACCAGATGATGGAGGAGCTGAAAAGGGAGAATGCAAAAACAAAAAAGGTGATTCAAGAACTGCGAGAGAGCTTCAAAGCCAAGAAGGATGGGGCAGAGGGCAACTGGGGTGGAGAAGACAATGAGGTAGCTCCCAGGCCAGGAAGGATATAGAGAGTAGCCACAGTGGAGCAAGTTTTAGCCACCATGGTGGAGCAATTTGCAGTAGCCACCCACGGTGAGGGTTGTCTTTTTGAAACACTGTTGGAAGTCCAAAGAGCAAGCTACTAGACCCTGCAAGAAGATCAGGATAGATGTTTGCACAAGCTTGCCGTGGCTTTTGACAGTTATGAAAAGCAGTCCGTCGTCCTGAGAGATTTACAAACTAGAGTGGAAGTCTTGGAAACGGCCCATAATGATGTTTTCAGCAATTTATGTAGCTTCAACATATGCTAAGGGATTCAAATGAAGCTGTTGCATAGAGTGAGCTAAAAGTGGAGGAGATGAAGGAGAACATCTGCATCCTTAGGATGAGGGAGGAAGGAATCAAGAAGCAACTTTGTCATGTATAGAGAAAGATTGTGGTATTGACGGCCACAATAGTTAAATCGGGTGCCTATCCTACTATGCACCAGGGTTTAAAATGCATGGTCTGCCATACCCCCATCATAGATGACTACTGTATTCGATGACCCGCTTGCTACCACCCTGTGCACATTTTTTGCTTTGGAGTGTTTGTGCATACAAAATCTCTATGTAGAGAATGACATTTGCCATTGTCCAGGTCATGGACAGATCAAATGTGCATGCCTGCTACAACTATCTACTATGATGAGAAAGTAGATGCTACAGCTCAATTTGCCATTTGGGCAAAAGATCTTAAAGACAAGGAGCTCAAATTGAAGAAGGCCAATGACTGCGAGGAAAAGGAGCCTAAAGGGAGGAACCAGCCCCCTTCAAGAAAGGAGCCAGAAGGGTCAAGCTTGCAACCAGGAAGCTCAAATCAAGGAAAGAGGAAGCGGCATGAAGGGAGGGACTCGGCCCCTGTAGGAAGGAGCCAGCCCCATTCTGGAAAGGAGCAAGGAGGGCCAAGCCTGCAATCAGGGAGCTCAACAAGGAGTCCTTGAGATGTAATCTGAAGTAAAGGAGTCTTTGAGATTGTAATCTATGTAATTTGTGTGTAATCTATTGAATTGTTAATCTTCTCCAGAGTTTACTTGGGCAATGTTTTCTCAGCTATGTGACTAGATAGTGTCCTTTGACCCATGCCAACACGGTGATAATAATAAGATGAAAGATTTTGATTTGACAAGTAATGTGAGATGAAAGATTTTAATTAGATCACTTAAGTGAGACTGAAATATTTCGATTAATGAACTAATGTGAGACGAAAGATTTCGATTAGACAACTAATGTGAGACGAAAGATTTCGATTAGACAACTAACATGAGACTAAAGAATGAGAAGGTCAGGCTCAATGAACTCTCTCCCTATTTTAGTGCAATGTAGACACAACTAAGAGCCCATTATGAAATCTAGCCCCAAAACTATGTACACTGATCCAAACTCTATACACCAATCCACCTATAACGAATATATGGCATACCCAAATAACTTTGGAATGCTATTGTTCTATCTGAAAACGATGTTGGATGGCATCCTCATAAAAATAGACCCGGAGAAGGAGGAAAATAGCTACAAGGAGGACATTCTTTGGTGGTGGGTGTATTACTTGGAGTCAACACAAACGGTGAATATTAATTTTCGTGGCTATTGTTTTTCTTGCTCTTTTAAGGTGCTTGTCAAGCTCATGATGTAGGTTTCTTTTGGCAGGACATGATAGAGGCACGAAGATGTATAGACCCCCAGCGAAAGGAGGAGTTACTATGGGCATATAAGTTGGCAGAGTCAAGCAAGCAGTGTGTAATCTGAGTGTGTGAAGAGGTCTACCATTGTGCAGCAGACTGGCCTCAAGAGCTGGGAGATGCTTGCCATAGAGAGGCTGATAAGATAGTGTAGGGATAGCATGGTAGTAGTGTAGGATTAATGTAAGATAAGCTATCGCCAGGCAGTGGCTGGTTGCACTAGGATATGAACAGCCACTAGCGTGGTGGTTTGGTTATATTATTACAAGATGAATGGATTTGTAGGATGTGTGGATTCATTATCGGAAACCAACACGGTGGTTGTTGGGATATACTAAAAGCAAGCATGGGATGAAATATGACGGTTAATGAAACGTTGAATAAAGCCAGCATAGTGGTTGTCTGGGATATATTAAAAAGAAGCAGTTTCAATACAAATTCCATTTTGTAGGACACGTGGACATATTGTTTCCCTACAATGAGACTACGTACATTTTCTTAGTACTATCTCAGTCGTCCTCGTCCACTGCTCCAAGACACCCCAAGATGTGCTCATGTGTGTCTAAATCCAATTTGAAGACACTCTTGCCCTTCTTTCGTTGTGGCACAAGTTGCATCTGGAACTTAACAGTTCTTACTAGATGAGAGTACACACATGTTTGTGGACTCTTATGTAGCAGTTCGTAATTGTGGCCACCAATATATCTAAAGGTGACAAAATCCTTGGAACCTTGCACACCTGACACATCTTGCAAATGCCATGGAAAAGTGCAACATTTGGCACCGTTGCGAGGGAGACTAGCATCTTAAGTAAAAAGTAAACAGATGCAGGTATGTGTGAAAAACAAACCACCATGAATTATCAAGGACATATCACTCAAGGGCTAGGAGAGTGAATTGTTTTTCCAACTCTAGCAAAAAAGAAGAGTCCTAAGCAGAGACCTTTGGTTACTGGCTTAAGAGATTTTATGTTTCTTAAAAAATAGCCACTTAAAGTTGTTTCAGTCCATCTAATGGACACCAATATGTAGAGCTGGAAATTTCAAACATTTTTTCTTTTAACAAAAAAACGATCCGAGATAAGTATGAAAAGTAATGGGCAAGGGAAGGTTAAAGGGTAAAACTAGATCTAGCCCTTGTGCACAAAAATGGAATTTGAAAATCCAATTAATCCAATTATACAAATGTGGACAAATTGGGAGGTGCACAAGTGTTGACTAAATCCACCCCTCCCACCTTCCTTTCTTATAAAAACCCTCTCAACCCCCTCATTCCTCTTCCTCAACATCTAGCCTCCATCCTTTTCCAAATTCTGAGCCCCACACAACACCCTCCTCCCTCTCCATCGAATGCACCCTACTTCCATCCTTATCCTCGAGTTTGTTGTTGTGATGTCCTAGCCATCCACCCATAGTCTCTAACCCCCTCACACCCCCCTCACACACCCCCCTCACATGCCCCCCTCACACACCCGCAACCCCTAACACCTCCCACCCCTTAGACCTTGGATCGACTAGATAGCGAGGCGATCACATAGAACCAGTTGGTGGTTGCTCCAGGTCTGTAACTGATGACCACTTGCAATGGGCAACACACTGCTCATGATGGTGGTGCCTGGCAAGCGATGCCTAGCGTCGGTGGTAGTGAGGCCTCACCTGCTCACTTGACCACCCTCACCCTACCTCTAACCTCCCCTGCTCTCCGGCCTTCAACCTCATTGCCCTTTTTCTCAAAGCCCCCCCTCGCATCTTCACCCCCCCTCATCCCTACTCACACAGCCCTCGTCCCTTCCCTCCCCCACTCGGCCAATAGCTGGTGGTTGCCCCCTGGTCTTTTAAGAGAAAAGAAAACTCACCCCACCAACTAACCTCATGTTAGTTAGGTTTACTAATAGTAGGCTAGTAATGTTAGGTTAGCTTAATTGAGGAGTTAGATTAGTTGGACTAATTGGTTAGTTAGGCTAGTCGGATAGTTAGGTTAGTTAGACTAACTAGTTAGTTATGTTAATCGAGTAGTTAGGGTAACTAGTGAGTTGATTAACTAAGCTAGTTTAGTTATCTTAGCTATAGGCCAATTCACACTAATCCTTAAGGCCTTATTTTCACCCTAATTTAACACTCCATACCTCGCCCATTTGGGATCTGAATTAGACCTTGTCTTGAACCCATATTTCACACACAAAAACACCATGCTACGAGGTATTTTTCCAGTCCGTTATGCACCATTTTGGAATCCCTAGCATTTAGTAATTTGTGCTCTCTTGTGGTCCTATTTTTGCACTAAATCACTTGTAACTTTCACTCGTGACCTGGGATTGATGATACGTTTGCATCGGCACATTCCCACTCTCAAGGTGGGCATCCTAGGCACATTTTCTAGCATGAAGATACCAACACATCTCTAACCCCCATAATGCTCACAATTCATTTTCGAATCAAAGGAGGACACACTCAATCGCCCATTTGGCAAGTGCACATGCAACTACGATCCGACTGACATCTATGATGACCCTCGTCACCAAATTCACCTTCTCAAATTAATCCAACCCATCGTCCTCCTCCAATCCACAACATGGCAGAGCGCGGTTATGATGATGATGACCTTGACTTAGAGGGGGTTGGAAACAACATCTTCAACCACCCAAACTTCAATGAATGACAAAATAACAACCATGAAAGAAGACCCTGAGGAAATCTTGAACTTTCAAAATACAATGGACAGGGTGATCGAGAGAGGTTCCTTCAACTATTTGATGCCGCATGTAGAGTAGCAGGTGATCAATCCAATGAGAGGAAAGCCATGTGACTCCCCCCTTGAATGAAGCCTTCGAATGGTACTTAGACATTCTGGTAGATGAACATGCCACATGGGCCCTTCTTTTAAACTAATTCAAGAGGCAATTCCAAACTGACACCTTCAAGATGACTCGGCTCTTCAACTGGGAAGGATCGAACAAGGCCGTAGAGAAGAAGTCTGCACATATTTGGGCCAAATGAAGCACCTGATTAATAAATGCAAGCCACACCCAAATGATAATACTTGATGGCCTGGTTCATAACTGATCTAAAAAAGAAGATACGCAAAGAAATGAAAAGAATCGACACAATTAGAAGACGTCCAGTGTTGCTCATGCGGCAGTGGTGGAGATTGAAGATGGAATGATAGATTTTGACTCTACTAGTGCTGATGTCAAGGATAGACGTTCCAAAAAGGAAAAATATAAGTCAACTGCAAGAACATCCAATGGCCGCTTCTCAGCCATGATTGTGAAGCTAAGGGATGAAATGATGCAAGCAATGGAGCAAAAGATTTGTGTATCTCAATCGTAACCTCCAACATGTCCAAGGTGAACAAATGTATGGTGTTTGTATTGCATGGAAAGCCATATGGCAAATGACATGCCCTGTCTTGAGGTCTAGGATCAATGCACAATCAAATCCACCTCCAAGGCTATGGTGTCATATTTGTGCAATCAGTGGGCACGACGAGAGAAATTGCATGTTCAACATACAAAACAATCTACCTTGATATGAACAATATAAACTAGCACCCATTCCAACATACAAGCAACCAACATTTTCCCAAGCATTGCCAGCCTCCAAGACTCAATCCTATTCTAGTCTGAACCCAAGCTCCACAGCTTC
Source organism: Dipteris shenzhenensis (assembly GCF_047967505.1). NCBI lineage: Eukaryota > Viridiplantae > Streptophyta > Polypodiopsida > Gleicheniales > Dipteridaceae > Dipteris > Dipteris shenzhenensis. Next base: position 16,393,736 of record NC_141596.1, read on the forward strand.
TCAGAAATTCTCATCCATAGCAATACGAAAGAGCACCGAATCCCTCTCCTCCAACAGTTCCACTACAACTTGCTCAAGCCGAGGAAGTGGATCCACAATTTGAATATGAGGCTGAGTACTCAGTGTGCTATGTGGAAGGAGAAAAAGGACTGATACCAGTCTATGCGAATCAAGTTTGACCAAACACATATTGAGCATCAATAAAGTGCCACAGTTGTGGAGAGAATCACCAAATTGCAAAGTGCCCCCAGTGTGGTAGCCTCGCTACTTTCCAACCACTCTACAGAGACTGTGGTATTGGCCATGCTTGCATGCATTGTCCCCTCAAGTCCAAACCCATGCAACAAAATGAGGCTAAGCTTGATGTTCCAATATGCATCATTGGGGTTGATTAACAAAGTGTAGGGATCAAAAGCCTTATGTCGCAACTAGTAAATGTCATCACGTAGCAACAAAAAGAGGCAGCCAAGCAATCAATTCTTGCTCAAGAAAAAAATATTCTCCTATAGAAAACACAAGCGCCAATTCCTCCACCAAGCAAAAAAGTACCGAGTATGTCAACCTAAAATTCATATCCACTTATCAATGAAGTTCCATACTCGAATGCCGAATTGGAGCAAGCTCAATTTCTAGTAGTTAGACAATGGGTGGAGAAGGAACAAGCCCATTTTGAAGCTGAAAAGTAAGAGCAAGATCCACTCCTTGACTTGGCTCCACCAAGTATTGACACCATAATCGAGCCTCTATTCCATCAACTAGGGCCATAGAACAATGCTCTACAATGCCAACTAGAGGTATAGACCTCCCGAGCATCGTGAGTTACCCCATCTCCATCCCCATTGGAATCCCCTTATAGAATTGTTTCAACCTTGAATCAACAAATCACCCTCCACCTGTGGAAGAAACAAAAGACATCCCAGTCTGATTGGGTGAGAGAGATGACATACACAATATCATTGTGCCTTTGATCCATAAAGCACATGATGAGGTCTAAGCCATTATGAATGGAGGCATAGGTGTGAATGTTTTATCAAAGGATCTCTATGATGCATGGGTGTGGGGGTTAAAGGCCATTGTTACTTAACCTCGGATATGTACAATACTCAAATACATATATATATGGATGACATAGAAGATTAGGTTATTCTACACCCACCAAAAACTTGTGTGGTTCTCTCTTCTGGCTCTTTTTCTCTCTCACCTTCTTTTGTTCTGCTTTCATTGTTGAGATCTCTCAACTGGTATCAGAGCACGGGTGTTCTAAGCTGAGCTCAGGTGTGAGCCTATGTGAGCCTAGAGCCCTCGAAGTCTACTACTACATCTCTGTGGGAGGAAGGAGAAGCTCCGTTGGGTGACTTTACTTGCATCCTGGTGTGCAGAGACCTTGCAAAAACCTTTGGAAAGTTCTCTGAGCTGGAGAGGTAAAAGGAGTGCAAATGGTGCTCAATGATGATGTGTCACTCTCTCTCTCTCTCTCTCTCTCTCTCTCCCCCTTTCTGTGGGTTTGCCATTGTTTTGTCATTGCAGGTTGACATTTTCTTTTAGGCTAGATTTGCTCATATGGATGCATAGTATATGCACATGAGTTAGATGCATTTTTATGCTTTGAGCCTTTGAGGTTTGGTGATATTACCTTCCACTTTGGCATACACATTTGGGTGCACTTGGTATTTGGTGTGAATTCTCTCTTATAGGTACTAGCATTTGGGATTTTGTTTCATTTGCATCATGGCATCCTCTTCCATGTCTGAAAAGGAGTTTTTCATCATTAAAAAGTTTGATGGGACAAACTTTTCTTTGTGGAAAGAACAGATAAGGTATGCGCTTATTCAAAAGAAGCATATTAAACCCTTGGCAAGGATTGGAGCTAAGCATGTAGATATGTCTAAGGATGATTGGAATGACTTAGATGCATTAGCAAAGTCTATTGTTAGACTTCAACTTGTAGAGTCAGTTTATTTCACAGTAGTAAATGAGCAAACTATGGAAGATTTGTGGAAGAAATCATGTGCCACTTATGAGAAGTAAACTACCTCTAATAAAGTTTACCTCATAAAGAGGTTGTTTGAGCTGCAGATGAAGGAAGGGGTCTCCATTGCTTCCCACTTGAATGATTCAATATTTTTTTCAGCCAGCTTCAGGCTCAAAAGATGAGCAATATTCCTCTTGTGTTCATTGCCATCCTCATGGGATACCTTCTGTACAGCTATCATCAGTAACTTTGCACCTGGTGGAGTACTCAAGTTTGATGATGTTATGGGTAGCTTGTTGCCCAAGGAAATTATACGAAAGTCTATGAATGGAAACAAGCAAGATGCAGCCTTAAATGTGTAAAGGGGTAGATCACAGTTTAGGGGGAAGTCCCAAGAAAGAGCGAAGTCTTGTAGCAAATCCAGGGCACAAAACATTGACTATTACCATGGTGGCAAGAAGGGCCACATGAAAAAGGATTGCTACAAGCTGAAAAGAGAGCAAAAGGATAAGAAAAATAATGCAAATGGGGGTGCTTTGAGATGTATGTGGTCCCATGCCTACACGGTCGTTAGGCGGGGCTGAATACTATGCTATAGCTCGGAAGAGCGATGTGTTCCAGGTATTTTTAAAATGGCTAGATTTGGTTAAAAATCAGTCAAGTAGAATGTTTAAATGCCTACGGACTGACAATGGTGGAGAGTATCTCTCTCATGACTTTCGGCATTTCTGTGATACACATGGGATTAAGAGGGAGCTCATGTCCCCTCAGACTCCAGAACAAAATCCAGTTACAGAACATATGAACCGCACCATTTAGGAAAGGTTGCAATGTATGCTTTCCAATGCAAGTCTTTCTGGTGGTTTTTGGGTAGAGGCAATGAAGAATGCTGTGCATGTGATCAATAGATCACCTAGTAAGAGTTTGGATGGTGGTATTATTGAAGAGGTATGGAGTGGCAAGAAGCCCTCTTACTCTCATTTGTGTATATTTGGGTGTGAGGCATATGCACATGTGCCAAAATAGCTTCGAAGCTAGATCCTAAGTCTAGGAAATGCATCTTTTTGGGTTATGGTGAAAGTGGAGAGATGGGCTATCGTCTTTGGGATCAAGAAGCAAAGAAGATCATACAAAGCCATGATGTGGTCTTCAATGAGAAGAAGATGCATAAGACACCCATGAGGGATGTGAAAATGAGGAGAATCCTTTCCAGGATGTGAACCTCCTACATATGTGAGTAGACAGCAAGCTGTCCATGCACCAAATGTGCAAGAAATGGTGCCACCAGATACCCCCACATACACAATCAAGGGCAGATGATGGGATCATCTATTGGTGGGAATGATGAGCCAAATGTGGCTTATGTAGGCAGGACAGCAAGTTGAAATGCCCTTGAGAAGATCATCTAGAGTGTTTAGACCACCTGAGAGATTTGTTCCAGGGGCAAACTATGTGATGCTTACTGATTGTGGGGAGTGTTCTTGCTACAGAGAGGCTATGATATGCGAGGATCATCGCAAGTGGGAGTATGCTATGCAATCATAGATGAATTCACTCATGAAGAATAAGACTTAGGACTTGGTTTCTTTACCACATAGAAAGAAAGAATTGCCATGTAAATGGGTCTATAAGATGAAAGTAACAGGTGATGATGTGCTTAAGTACAAGGCCCGTTTGGTTGCTAAAGGGTTCAAGCAAGAGAAGAGTGTGGACTTTGATGAGATCTTCATTAGGGGAGAATTGGGGTCTCAAAAGGGCCTCATAAGGAATGGATTAGGGAATGCTTAGTGGGCTAATGCAAGGGGCTTGGAGGGTCACAAAGAGGCCTAACCAGCTCAACCTAGGTGGGTTAAGCCCACATTGGAGCCCACCTCTCCCCCCATCAATGAGGGGAGGGGGCCACTTTTTGAAATTTGAATTTCAAATTTCGAATCTCCCTCCCTCCCTCTCTCTCTCTGTCTCTCTCTCTCTCTCCCTCCCTCTCTCTCCCTCCCTCCCTCCCTCCCTCCCTCCCTCCTCCTCCTCCCTCTCCCTCTCCCTCTCCCTCCCTCCCCCTCCCTCCTCCTCTCCCTTCCTTTGTTTTGCTCCTCCTCCTCCCTCTCGCCTCCTCCTCCTTCTGGCTCCTCCTCCTCCTTCTGGCGCCTCCTCCCTCCTTCCTCTCTCCTCCTTCTCTAGCCGCCCAAGATCCCTCTCCTCTGCTCCTCCCTCTTGCAGAATCTCTGCCCTCCTCCTCCCTCCTGTAGCATCTCTCCCCTCCTCCTCCCTTCTTCAGCAGCTCCATCCCTCCCTTCTACACCTGTCACCCTACTCTTCTCCTCCTCTTCCTCTTGCCCTCATCTGCTTCTCCTCCTCCCTCTTCCTTGCTACTCTCTCCCTCTCACTGCTCCATCTTTGCTAGCTCTCCCCTACATTTTAGCCTGCATCACTGATACCTCTCTTTAAGTACTCATGGCATCATTTGAGGACATATCCAACAAGTACCATGTGAACCTACAACTAAAGGCAGAATATGCAAGCACACACGTGTTCTTTGGGATATAGTGGAACTCCTCAAAGTGTGCTCCACAGTCTTCGATTGCAAGGGAAGAAGCATCTTGACCTTTGGGTGGATGGAAACTTGTATCCTTTAGACCTTGCCACCCAAAAGAGCCCTCCTTTTCATATAGTGCATGATGTTGTTCAGTTTGTTGGCAAGGGACATGTTGGATTGCTCGGTTATTGCAATCGATTGAACCATTCTCAGACATTGGCTATGCAAGCAAGCGAGGTGCAGAGAGCCCAAGCAGAAGAACTTGCACATTTGGGAAATATTACTATTGTGGCAATGCATAATAGTATGCAGGATCTCCAATTGCAAAACAAAGAACTCAGGAACAAAGAACATGCATTGGACTTGGAGCGACATGAATTAGAAGAATCAATCTCGAAGCTTGCTGAAAGCAAACAAGATTTGGAAAGGTCTATCTATGGCCAAGTTCAACGTGTTGTGGAGAAGGAATGAGAGAAGTCGATAGAACAAGTACAAAAGTTGAAGGGAACCCCTTTGGGACTAAAGGAGAGGAAAAGACAATTGCAATCTATGGATGCATTGTCAACCAATAGTGGTGCCCGAAAGATGAGAATACGGGCTGCAAGGTTAGTTCCCCAAATTTTCAATGAAATTTCTTACCCCAAAATATTTGTGGTGTTGCATTCTTTCCACTAAGACTCATTTGTACTCTACTTTAGGAATTTCATGGAGGATGTGATGGGAACAATGGAAATGGATGATAGTGATCCTTCATATGTTCTAAGAAGTTTAATAAAGCCAAGTGATGTCATGGAAGTGTTGAAGGACCCTAGACGAAAAGGGCTACGTAAACGAGTTGCTAGAGAGGTAATGAAGGATTTCAAGGGCCTCATCCAAGCAAAGGAGGTGCTTGGAGCTTGTGATGCTGCTGGTGTAAGTCGTGAAGCTTACAAGTCTATTTTAAAAATTTTGAAGTCTGCTATGGAGGAAAAGTATAAGATATCTACAATGCCATTGCCAACACCGTGGTCTGTAAGGCTTGCACGTCAAGAAACAAACCAATGTCTTGGAGAAAAGCTTGGAGGACACCATTTTGTAAGTGGCACAATGACTTGGAAGAGTAAAAAGAAATCTGGCATCCAAATGTTTGAGATGAATGCTTTCAATAATGTTTACGTGGATGTAGAGAATTTGCAGAGAGCCATGGTCAATTCTACGGGATGAGAGAAGAAGGTAAGAGAAATTCCCTCTTCATATTCAACTTTATTTCTTCTGATTTCTATATCCTTACTGAATTTCTCTTTCATTGTACAGATGGCAAGCTAGTATTTGTTATAAAAATGGATGAAGCTCAGTTGGTAAAAGAGCACAAGCTAGAGAGGGTGAGCATTTGTATTATGAACAATGCCTTGCATTTTTCTCAAGGGGATGAGGAAGTTGAGTAGGGTTTCTCAGTCCAATCTGAGAGGGACATATGGTGGCTTGCAACCTTGGAGACCCCAAAGGAGTGCCATGAGACATTGAAGGGGGTTTTGGAGAGAAACGGCATCCCATCGATTATTTGAAGACAAAAGGCAGGGCAAACATTAATTGTGGATGGGCATGGAACGTTTCAAGTTGAATAGCATCTAGTTGGTGATTTGAAGACCCTCAAGTGCTTGTATGGTTGTGATATAGGTGTAGATGCAAAATGGACATGCTTGTATTGCACCCACTCTCAGAAGATGCAAAAGGGAAGCCTACAGTGGGAAAATGGCATCCTTTCTTGCAACCAAAGTGCAGCCCCTGATCGTCACAAAACGGATCCTAAGTGGGACCCCATTCTACCAATTCCATTGGAGCACACGTGTGTACTTTGCATGCTGAACTACATATACTTGATAAGTTACTCTATCTCCATCTAGTTTATGCTTGGACTTTGAGGCCACAACAAGTATTTGCACAATGCATTGCAAAAGCTAAAGAACTACTCTCACTGATGGGACTTCATGGAGGCAATGTGAAGCTTAAGCAGGACCAAGAAACAATCAAGAAAGACACAAAATCTTCCTGCTAAAGTGTCCATGGGTGGAGGAAAGGCAAGGAGGTTCTTGTCCAACCATAATGCTAATAAAGAAAAACATACATTGGCTCAAAGCACCCTAGGTTGGGAGTACAGGAAAGATTTGTGTGAGTGCACCACAAATTAAGCTTCACATCCACGAATTGCTACTTTGAGAGCAAAACTGTGGACAAATCTTGATGCATTTATAAAGTTGCTTCGACAAGGTCAAACAAATGAGCTTTATTATGAGAGATTACGGACAGCATTGGGAGAATTCATATCATTGATGGTAGAAGCATGGGGGGAGTCACATATTACACATTACATGGTAATCCTCCTTAGGTTGAAATTTTGTGCTTTAAACTTGAGTCAGTTTATGTTTCTAGTACAATGTTTTTCTTTACAGCATATTCTTTACGCACATGCACCATGGTTTGTGGAGCAATGGGGCCCTCTATCCATTTGGAATACTCAAGGAATGGAGAAATCACACTACAGAGCAAAGGCAGCATACTTCAAGAATACAAGGCATGAGGGTGGTATCGCGTGAAGTAATGCACTACACAAAATGTTCGATTGGTTTTATAGATGTCTAGAGGCGAGGACTCTCAAGCACGATAAGGTAGAGGTCTCAAGTCTCGCAAAAGTGGTTCAACATGTCAAGAAGACAAGGAGATGTGCTGCTTGGAAGTCCTCAATAGGGAGCCAAGGGATTGCACTTTGGTTGCAACGTAGAGTCAGACAGGGGAGGTGTTGGGTCCTAAGAGAGCCCCAAATGTAAAATGTTTGATGAATAAAGTTAACACTATTTTGAGTCAATTATAGATTCCAAAATTCACAAATTTGTTTGGAAATTGCAGAATTGCATGTGCGACATGGCAGGGCGGAGGGGTGAATGGGTTGGGACGGAGGGTGGTGAAGATTAAGTATTACCGAACTGGCGACAATAGACTGGGGGGGAGGAGGTGCACTCAAAAAACCCTAATTTAAAAGAAAAACCCTAAAGTGCTTTAAAAAAGACTATATAAAGCACTTAAAAATCCTAAAATCCCTCATTTCTATGGCACGAGTTAAACAAACTGCTAGACCCACTAGATGCCATTTAGATGCTACCCATTGTCCTCCTCACAATGCCATGGCCTTCGAACACACTGCAAGCCCCAGTGACCAAGAGGGCAATGATCAAGGAGGGCTACGAGGACATGGCTCGACTCCGTAGGTACTTAGCACTTTGGTCCAAGTAGATGGTTGGCGTTTGAGGCAACTGTGGTAAGTCTACTTCTTCTCATTTAATGTATTGTTCTATTCGTTTTACTACATATTGCATGCACTTTATCCAACTCTCGTAAATTGGGCCCATAGCAAGTTGTGATGGGTCACCTTTCCACAGACATAGAGATAAGATGCGGGTTCTGCATAGGAATAAAGCCGTGGTTTATTGAGCAAGAGGTGCGGGGAGTGATGGTCAATTGGGCTGAGGTGGCTACTTGCACAGTATAAGTCTACTCCTACGTGTAATCTCACTTTTTAAACTGTTTTATTCTTTAAGTTCCAATCTAATTTCCAATTAATATGGTTTCACTCTTAGAATCAAAGCTTGAACGTCGCATCAGTGGAGGTGAGTAGTGATGATGAGGGATTACGCTTACACGGCTTTGATGAGGGGGGCCAAGGGTCACACATAGCTCACGAGGACCAGGGATCAGGCGCAGCTCACAAGGGCCAGGAATGAGGCCAGCGCGATGAGCATACGGATGAGGATGAGGATGACGATGCAGATGAGCAACAGTAGTAGTAGTTTGCATATACTTTGCCATGTATATGCTTCTGTATGTCGGCTCGTTTGAGCAATTTTGTATCACCCTTTTCGAAAGGGTAATTTTGTAACAAACAATGTTGTATATCTTCAACATGTATATGTTTTTGTCGCTCGACTCGTTTGAGCGATTTTGTATCACCCTTTCCACAAGGGAAATTTTGTAACAAAAAACATTCTTTTGTAATTACTGAAAAAAAAGCATTAATGGGCAAAACAGGGCTTGCTATAGCCCTGTTAAGCCCCACTAATGTTTTTTTAAAGCTTCAGTTAATCGTTGCTATATAGCGATGTTTACCAGTGTCGCTATATAGTGACGTTTACCAATGTCACTATATAGCGACACTTATATAGAGACTGTTATTTTTTGACGCTAATAGCAACATAAATACCGACCTTTGCATTCGTTTGAAAAAAAAAAAATTAGTGTAAAAAAGGTCGGTATTTTCGTTGAAAAAGGGCCTGTGCCTTGTAATGAGTGAGGATAAAAGATCTGAAGGCGGTTCTCATCATTAGGAGTCCAAGCAATGTGAGTCCCCACCATCCGAATCTCATGGGGGATCCCAAGGATCTCAGCACCATGAGGAATCCTAGCACGATGAAGGATCCAAGCACGATGAGGGGTCCTCTCAGTCCTTCCACACAACTAACCATGGAAGTAGAGAGGTCTCCCAAGAGGGGCAAAATAGTCCAGTCAATCCTGATCAATTGCCCCTCCCTCCTCCGTGGGGTCTTGGCGTGGAGCATCTAGACCAATAAGGGGAGCAAGAAAGGCAAAGAGAGGAGATGGAGAGATTACAGGGGCCATGACAAGAGGAAGTATTTGGCGGGCTCATAGATATAATGAACCTTGGCCCCAATCCTCCAACCAAGCAGACCGCACGAAAGAGCACCATCAATCCTCTGTGCCTTGATATTATCAGATATGAGGAGCCTCTAGTACGAGCTGAGCAAGAGCCTTAGCCTGCTATCTCACAGCCTCGTGAAAAGGAAAAGAGACCAAGGACAAAGCAGATCCCTAGGTGCAAGAGGCCACCTTGAATGACCCAGCAGACACAGGAAGAGGAGTCTGAAGAGGTGGTTGCAAGGGAGGAGAGGTGAAAGAAGTTCAAAGCGGACAAGCGGCCATGGAGCCATGTCCAAAGGCTAGTGCAGGGTCCCCCAAAGATTAAGAGGTGCAAAAAATCAGGAGTGAAGGCACTTCAGGAGATCCACAAGTTCCAAACCGCTGTGAACAATCTCATTCCCCGTGCACCCTTCCAGCATGTTGTACGTGAAATAGCACAACATTACAAGAGTGATGTGCGTTTCACTTCAGGCACTATGGGAGCAATTCAGGAGGCAACAGAGTAGATGATAGTAGGTCTTTTTGAAGATGCAAACTTATGTGCTATCCATGCCAAAAGAGTAATAGTGATGGACAAGGACCTTGCACTCGCCAAGCGCATTTGCTCCAATGCCTCCCTTAGGCCTTAGATGTTGTTTAGGTTCATTTGGTGTAACCTGAATCATTTTGTAAATCTCTACCCTTTGAGGCCAATGAATAAAAGATATTTTTATGTTCTATTACTGTTCTCATGTTATTATACATGTTACGTGTTGCTTTCCATCAGTTTATGCAAGTTCAGTGTGAATTTGAGTGGTCAAATGATGTTTTTTCACCGTGGTGCAGAAGGCAAATGTGTTCAGTATCGCGTGGGGAGCCCACAAGTCAAACAGGCCCCATATGGACCATAGCGGGTTTTGCCATTTTTGGGCTCCCCGCACGATGCCAAACACATTTGCCTTCTGCCGCGTGGTGAGATTCTTACTAGATTGCTCAGAAATGACCATTATAGTGCAAATATTTATCTGATCGCATGCTTTTGAACAGAATAGTGAATGAAAATATTAATGCCAACAACAATTAAAGTTACAAAATACAATGACAGTATAAAATAAAATTTGTAAAAGAACACAAAATGGGGCATTGTATAAAAAGCATAGATGTATTCATATAAAATAAAATTTCTATACAATAAGGCGTCAGAGCCTTTCTCTCTTCTCTAAAACATTGAGAACATCAGGCTTTGAATTCCCAAATACACTCCTAGCTCTAAACCTAGTCGATAGAGAGTCAATGCTATTGTTGTTGCTGGCTAGGGACATGGATGCTACCGTCAATGCCATACCTTGAAAATTGGTCCTAAAGGCATAGAGGGCAACCATGCGGTTCACCAAAATGACCTTGTCAGCATTGCGATTGATGTCAGCATGACCAATCACTCTTGACAAGGCCTTGCACTTCAGGAGGTCATCAGTGCCATGTGGAGAAAAATTTTTGTGGATAACCACAAAGTGCCCTTTTGCTTGGCCAAGGTAATGTGCCAGTGAGTGATGTCGGCCGAAGCTACTGTGAACAAGGCGTTGCCAAGATGAGAATAGGTCGACCTCAAATGCCTCCTGCAACAGTCCAACATTACATTAGAATTCCATTAAAGCAAAAGTATACCAAGAGAGAAGAAATTCAAAGCTCATAGTTTCTTACCACTATGGAGTCATCATGCTCAATCCCTTCCTCTTTGTTAATGAGGATGGATCCAGAGGCCTCCTCTGTTTGGAGTGAGATGTGGAGGCTTCTTCTAGAACATCAGGTAGGTCAGAGTAGATTGATGTCTCTACATCTTTGATTTGGGCCAGTGTTAAAGCAAGAACCTCTTCTATTGAATCATCTGCTCCCAAAAACCCAGGTTCTTGCATTGTCGTGTCCACCTCGTATCCACACAAGATACCAAGAGCTTCATCCTCCCAGAGACCAAACATAACCTCTATTTCATGGAGAAAGAGGTATTGTTTCCCATCGACAAGAAGGGGAGCAAGAAACCATATCATTGTTGTGGGGTCAACAGAGGTGGTGCCCGAGGTGGATGGAACTTGAGAAGTAGAATGTGGTTCAGGAGGTCGTTGGAGCACTTCTAGGGCCAATGCAGCTTCCTGCTCCTCAACTTCTTCATATATGGGCTCTTCATTGTAGATATTGTGCTCAAAAAGGGTAGGGGCAGGGTCAAGGGCTTGAGGTCGAGGCCTCCTCTTCCATTTTTCCCTCCTGGAGAAGGAAAATAAAGGTCATTTCCTAGGATAGGAACCTATTTCCTGTGTTTTCGATGACTCCACATGCTAGGAGGCCATCAGTGTCCACCTCCCTAAACCCTAGGGGTGTGAGCTGGGCTCTAAAGCGATCTAAACGCTTCACGAACCTGGGTTTTTGATTGAACAAGTACTTCAAATAATCAATTGGGACCCATCTTTTTGTAGGCTCATCAAGTTGATATGCAAAACTCGCGATGTAGTCTTGCATGTACTTGATGAGGTCTTCAAAATCATCTCGGGCTCCCAAGTAGGTGCCTAGGACATCTATGCTCTTATCAAAGACTGGAAATAACTCCTCCTCTCTATCAATTAATGGAGTATGGGAGATGAAATCATGGAAGGTAGACCTAGCAGAATCCATGGTAGTTTGGTAGCTAGGAGAACTATGGCTATGATAGTGAAACTTTGAAACTAAAGTAACTTTATAACCTATATATACCCAAATGTTCTAAATATAAAAAATAAAAAGAATTATAAATTTTTTGGGATTGACATGAAACAAAACCATTCAAAACGTCAAAATCAATTGCACCACTATTAATTGGAAAATGTCAAAATCCACAATTGTTCCAGCCCACATTTTCTAGACAATCTTCAATATTGCAGGAGGGATAAAAGTGGCACTATGCATGAGCTTCTCTGCACGCTTTCCTACCTTTTCACCATTTAAGGTAAAGTGAAAGGACTCAGACCACCGATAACCGGTTTACATTTGTGCTTGTCGCCCAATCATGACTATCAGGTACCTCAAGTTCTTTGACTTCGTAGAAGAGGATGCCGATGTGCATGTAATGTTGTTTGAAAGTGCATGGCAAGCTAATGTTCCAATGGTGCAACAAATGGAACCCATCAAAATGGTGACATTTCTAGTGACTCTCCACAGCGTAGCTATGATTTGGGCTGCACAATATGATATCACCCCATTCCCAAATTTTTCTACCCTTCTTGCAGCCTTTTTACTTCATTGTACCACATAGAAAAGATGGTGGTTCATGTCCTCACAAAGCTTGGATGTGTGGACCAATGAGATCTCACATTGGATAACTACGTCACCAAGTTTTGCACAATCGCTAGTCACCTACCACAAGCACAACGCCTCGCCTAGGAAATATTGAATTCCTACTTCATGCATGGCTTAAAGCAAAAACTAAAGCAAGCTATTGCCTCTTCAAATATGACAACGTTGAACTTTGACAACCTTGTTGACGATGCTTGCCTTGCTGAACACATGCTAGTCCACATGAAGTGGTTCAATATGGTAGCATTGAAGTTTGAAAACCTTGTTGATGGTGCTCGTCTTGCTAAACACATGCTAGTACACATGAAGCGTGAACCATTGACCCATCGAGCTGACCACAACTTTGAGACACAGGCTCTGATGATAGTATTAGAGATGAGAAAGCCTGCGAACATCATGAGCACAAAAGAGTGACCAAGAAACCCAAGATATCATCCATAGAATGTGGCCTTGCTAATGCTTGCTTGCTTGAAGATGGCACTAAGCCTCACTGCATCTATGTCATGGTGTTTGATGTACCAAATATTGCAACAACAGCCATGGACGAGAAGAATGTGGCCTCAATTAGCTATGGTGCCCCATATGACAAACGTCAACTCACACCATCGATGCCTATAGATACAATGCTTTGTGCATGACACCCTTGTTCTCATCAATTCCTGTCCAGCCATGGCCATAGTGCTAGTTCAGGCACCGCTCGTAGAACCAGGTGCTGAGGACAAACCTATTGCCTTCATCAAAGATCAAATCGTGATCCTCTTGGCTAGATCATTTGTTATTATTGTGATGTGCATGGCCACTGAAAGAGCGAGTGCAAGCTCTTCAAGAAACACTAGGTTGAGAGGGCCACGTTGCATGCTCACAATCCCATGCCTCTTTCTGCAACATGTCAAATACATAATGTATAGAGGTGAGCCAGAAAATGTAGTGTTGACACTAGTGCCACTGCCAATGTGGTGAGAAGTTGATGAAGATCAGCTTGGGTCCCACATTATTGTCTAGCTGATCAGAGAAAAGAACAATGACCCAAATAATCGACCACCCACTTTGGTGTCTATTCTAACCCCTTGAAGACCATGGCTATGATGACGACCACCACAAGGGAGATCCCCAAGCTCAACAACCCCATCAAGGCACCCGATTTGGTGTCTATTCTAACCCCTTGAAGACCACAGCTATGACGACCACCATAGGGGAAATCCACAAGCTCAACGACCCCATTAAGGCACTATTTAAGAGGGAGGCCCAGCAATGCCCTGTCATAGAGACGTCTGCCACCACTGCCAGCAAGCACTTGAGGCCAGACACAGACCACACGAGACTCTCCATCACCATGCCTCCCACCCAATTGACCATTCAAGTCAAGTTTCCCATCTAATGTTGAGGTGGCTCACCGCTATGCCTAGTACCTCACAGAGTACCTGGCAATTGACTAGACAGAGCGCCTTTGCAAGGAGCTAGCACAAGCCAATAATAAGCTATAGAAATAAGAACAAGAGATGGCACATCTGTGACAAGAGTAACTCACCAGGGTCTCCCAACTATCATAGGAGATGGAAAGCCTCAAGGGTGAAGAGCATGTTTACATGCTGGAGAGCCTCCACAGGCAACATGCAAAATAACAACTCAAGCCCTCCTCTAGGATACTCAACTCTGCACCACCTAGAACACGATTGAAGGAACAATACCATGGATGCCGACACACTGACAAAGCTGCAAAAACTCATCATGGTAGAGCAAACCCATCAATGGAGACAACACATTGAGCACCTCCAGCTCATCCTAGCACTTGGCTCAAACAGATGGCAACTTTCTACTAAGACAATCTGAGCTAGATGCAAATGAGGCCAGCACTTTCGCTTTCCAACCATAAGGACAAATTACAATAACTAAGCGAGACGGCCAGTCTTGCACCTAGGACCAAGATACTATGCCTATCCCAAATGCTATTGGCTAGAAGCACAGGAAACCATGTCCCTTACAAAGGGAAAATCCCCCATGCCCATAGAGCCTCCATGGATAGATGCCCTCCTCCTAGTCATTGGATTAGATGAAGAAACAAAGTCCCCTCGACTTTGGCTCCTACAAGAACACATTATGGCCCTCCAATCACAATTGGGATGATGCTAAGGACCAACTTAGGGTAGCTAAGCTGCATTTCACTCTCAAGTCCAAGAGTTAGATAGAGAAAGAGTATGAGCTAAAGTAGTAGACCAAGATGTTTGCACAAAGTAGCATAATCATGTAGAAGAGAAGAGCACAGATGAGGGTCCAAGGACACCTAAGCCGAAGAGACAACGGATGATGAGTCACCACCTCTGGTCCAACTAGCAAAGAAGACCCCTCCTCTCCCTCCACCATAGGAGTGAGCACAGTAGCTTCCTCCCTCCACGATGGTTCACATCAAGTAGAGAACATAGCAGCTGGAAACAATGGTTTGCATATTGCGAACAAACAACAACCACCTTCTACTCGAGAAATAGCAGCAAAGACTTCTTGGAAACAACAGTTGGTCTTCAACCAACAGATTGTTGACAATGGTTGCATCAGCATCTTATGCTTTGCCTAGTTAACAATACACACACAGATTTGAGAACCCCCATGGTATTTGACACTCTCCATGTTAGATATCAATGCTCCACTCTCGTGTAACTACGTGGGAACCAGCTAACTCTACTTGTAAGCCCCCCATATGAGGAGAAGGCATTTGAGTAGCTCGGTTATCCGGTAAGTCCTAGTTTAGACACCAGATGGGGGCCATATGTGGCCTGATGGCTGGATGGCTTCAGATAGATTTGGCACACCACCAACTAGGCTACATGTAAGTGCGGGAAGGCATCCCTTGACTGACCGCACTGAGGGTAGATGAAGCATTTCCCGAGGTAGCCCACTCTTGGGTTGCGGGGCCCGTTTGGAGCCTCAGATGATCTCGGATGGCTGTGGGCCGAACGGCGACCATAGGTCAGTTGCTCTGTTTTGCGCACCCGTTCTATCGTATGGTCGATGGCCTATTTCAGGACCGACTCCCAGTCAACTGTTTTGGGCAGACTGGGCCAGCCACCCAATTGAGCCTAACTGACTACGACTGGTGGCTATATAAGAGTAAGCCCGTGAAGCCCATTTCATCACTGGCTACAGCAACCCTAATTCCTTAGCATCCAGCCTCCGTCTTCTATTGTTTCCAGCATGCCATCGAAGCTTCTTTCACAGGAGCGCATGGTTGGGAGGCTACGCCATCTATTGTATCAGTTCTATAGTAATCAAAATTTTGATTCTCCATACTATCTTGTTTTCTCTGTTGCGTACGAGATCCTATTATTTGTTGAGCACAGACATTGTATTATTTTCTTACATGGTATCAGAGCCTGGACTCTAGCAAGAAGATTTGGTAGTGTGTTTCTATTTGCGAGCAGATTGTGAGAGATGGCCCAGCCCGCAAGACTGCAAATCCCACCATTCGGCGAAAGTAATCAAAATTTTGATTCTCCATACTGAGCACAGACATTGTATTATTTTCTTACATGGTATCAAAGCCTGGACTCTAGCAAGAAGATTTGGTAGTGTGTTTCTATTTGCGAGCAGATTGTGAGAGATGGCCCAGCCTGCAAGACTGCGAATCCCACCATTCGGCGAAAGTGGAAAGTTGGACGGCTTTAACTATCCTCTTTGGAAGTTCAAGATGAAGACCATCCTAAGCGCATAGAGCTTTGGGACACTGTACTCGGGTGGACGTGAGGCCGGTTGCGAGACTGGGATCCAGCCAATGCAGGACAACAGATAGTACCAACTGTGGATGAGATTCTCAAGTGGACAAGAAGAAATGCAGATGCACTGTGTTCTATTGTCTGCAATGTTAGTGATTCCGTCATGGCGTTAATTCAACATGTCACCACAACGGAGAAGGCATGGACGGTCTTAAAAAATCAGTACGAGACCACGAATCAGACACGGATTTAGAATCTGGAGACTCAACTCGCGAATGAGAAGTTGTCTGAGTGTGAAGCGGTAGAGAAGTTTATCACCAGGGTGAAGAATCTGCGCGATCAGATGACTGCGATTGGCATCACCATCACCAGTGAGAATCTAGCACGAAGGTGCATATCGATTCTCCCACCAAAGTACGACGGTCTTGTTACGGCGCTGAATACGTAGAACAAAAATTCGCCCCTCAACTTTGAGAATTTTAGTGCGATGCTTCTGGAGGAGGAGATGCGTCAAAAGATGAGGACTGGAGAAGATTCGGCTTTCTGGACCGGATCAAAGAAAGGTAAGGGTAAGGACTCTGGTAACCCATCTTCTTCTGATGATAAAAAGAGAAAGAAGAAGATCAAGTGCTTCTATTGCAACAAGGTAGGGCACAAGCAGAATGAGTGCCTAAAGAAGATTGCAGATGAGAAGAACGGAGTAAAGAAAGAGTCTAGCAACAGCACGCAGGCAGTACCGGTAGAGTTGTTCATCGCAATTAAGGAGATTTGCACGGAGGCAGTTCATATACCTGCGGATGAACCGTGGATCATTGATAATGGTGCATCGCAAACACATGACCAGTCGGAAGGATTGGTATACCTCTCTACAATCGGTAGTGAATGACATCATGGTAGCAGTCGGCAATGATGCAAAATGTCCAGCAAAAGGAAAAGGTATGATTGCTCTCAAGTTAGATGGAGTTGTAAAACAGTTGTCTCATGTTCTTTATATGCTAGATATCAAGAGGAACTTGTTGTCCATTTCTGCGATCATAGATCGGGACCTCGAAGTTCAATTTGATAAGAATGGTGCACAGATTCTCGATCTTCAAGGGAAGGTCATTGGTAAAGGTACACAGTGAAACAACATTTACGAACTCTCAGCTTTCAGTGCTCGAGCGGATGTGAAGAACATTAAGCTGTGGCATGAGAGGTTTGGTCATCTAAACCTTAGTTCTTTGAAGGAGATGTATAAAAGTGGAATGATTGCAGACCTACCAGAAATTTCAAATCTGCTCGATGTATGTGAAGCTTGCATGATGGGCAAGCAGCATCGGCAGCCCTTTCCTAAAGAGGCCAACAGGGCAAAGGCTCCTCTAGAGCTCGTTCACACGGACCTCTACAGAAAGATGGAGATGGAAGCTTTGGGTGATTCCTTCTACTTCATGACGCTGATCGACGACTACAGTAGAAGGATATGGATATACTTCCTGAAGACGAAAGATGAGGCTTTTAGTAGGTTCAAGGAATGGCATGTAATGGTCAAGAAAGAATCGGGGAGGAAGGGGAAGAAGCTGAGATCAGACAGAGGTGGAGAGTTCACATCGACTGAATTCGAAAGTTACTGCAAAAGTCATGGTATCAAGAGGCAGAAACCCCTGCCACATACATCACAGCAAAATGGAGTAGCAGAACGCAAGATGCATGTCATCTGCGAAATGGGCCAGAGTATGATGAAAGGGAAAGATTTGCCAAAGACTTTCTGGGGTGAAGCATGTAACACTGCAGTTTACATTCTCAATCGTAGCTACACGAAGGCTGTGAACGGGATGACTCCATTGCAGGCCTTTTCTGGTAAGAAACCTTCAGCTGCACATTTAGAGCTTTTGGATGTGACTGTTTTGTGCACGTCCCTGATGCTACTAGGACAAAATGGGAACCGAAGAGCCGGAAGTGTATTTTCTTGGGCTACAGTGAAGAGGAGAAGGGTTACCGTCTCTATAACCCTGTTACCAAGAAGGTAATTGTAAGTCGCGATGTGGTCTTCTCAGAACAGCCGCATCAATTGGAGGAGGATGCTTCCTTCCCAGACAACCAAGACTAGGATATCCATCCAGTACCGCCACCAACAGCAGACTGAACTCCCCCAACGGTGCTTGGGAGGATTCAAGACAAAGAAGATGAAGAAGAGCCTACAGAACCACAATGGCAACGGCCATTCCTGAAGTGGGTAAAGTAGCTTTTGGACGGCAAAGAACCTCCAACCATTGAGGAGGAACCATCTGAGCACCGCCAGTCCAAGAGATTAGAGGAGCAAAGAAGGGCGCAGGAACACTTGGTCAACTATGCTTTGATGACAGAAGTGATCTGTGCTGATGAACCCAAGTGTCTTGAAGAGGCACAGGGCGATGATAGGTGGATGGAGGCTATGCAGTCGGAGTATGGCTCCATAATGAAGAACAACACTTGGGACCTTGTGGATCGACCACCAAAACGCAAGGTAATCGGAACCAAGTGGGTGTACAAGACCAAGTACAAGTCCACCAATGGCACAAAGGAATTGCACAGGTACATGGTTTTGATTATCAAGATACTTTTGCTCCCACAGCTCGACTAACCACAATTCGCAGTGTTTTGGCTTTAGCTGCCCAGGGAAGTTGGCTCGTGTTTCAGATGGATGTGAAATCCGCCTTTCTGAATGGAGATCTCAAGGAGGAGGTATACGTGGAACAACCACCAGGTTTTGAGATCCCTGGTTCAGAAGGTAAAGTTTGCAAACTGAAGAAGGCACTTACGGGTTGAAGCAGGCCCCACGAGCGTGGTACCAGTGAATTGATGCCTACTTTCTGCAAAACTGGTTCAGGAGGAGCCCATCTGATGCAAATTTGTATATCTTTAGAGAAGGAGGCAGGTGTATGATCCTGGTCCTTTATGTGGACGACCTTGTCATAACAGGGAACCACGAAGAGGAGATCTCGCAGACGAAGCATTTTCTAGGAAGAGAGTTTGAAATGACAGACCTCGGATTGATGCATTTTTGTTTGGGGATTGAAGTTTGGCAGGAGCTGAAACAGATCTTCATTTCACAGCTGCAGTATGCTGGAGAGATACTGAAGGCATTTGGCATGGCTGAGTGCAAGACAGTTGGTACCCCTATGGAGGTTGACGCGAAGCTCTCAAACGATGATTCATCACCACTGGTGGACGAAGCGAAGTACAGAAGGCTTATGGGCAGCTTGATCTACCTGTGCAACACACGGCCGGACATCAGCTTTGCGACTTGTGTACTTAGCAGGTTTTCCAATAAGCCCTGGGAGAACCATTGGAGGGCAGGGATGTAGTGCTGAAATACATCAAAGGCACACTTGATTATGGCATCACCTATACCAAGGGCAACATCTTGACTGAATTCTGTGACTCGGATTGGGTAGGAGAGGTGGACAACAGGAGATCAGTGACAGGGTACTGTTTCTCACTTGGATCATGAGTTGTGTCATGGGTCAGCAAGAAGCAACCCACAGTTGCTCTTTCTTCTACCGAGGCCGAGTACAAATCTACATGCTTTGCTTCTTGCGAGGCAGTGTGGTTGAGGAGGATTTTGGGGGACATTGGTACAGTGTAGAACAAGCGTACGCAGTTATCATGTGACAATCAGAGTTGCATGGTGATTGCAAAGAACCTGGTGTTCCACGCTCGCACAAAACACATTGAGATTCAATATCACTTTGTACGTGAGCTCATCATGGATTGAGAGGTCAACTTGGTGTCTATAGAGAATGCTGCGAACATCTTCACGAAGGCTCTTGGAAGAGACTTGCTGGAGAGGCATCTTCATCGACTTGGCATTGGGCCAAAAAAGTAAGTTCACTTGCAGGTGGACATTGAAGGGGGGTGTTAGATATCAATGCTCCACTCTCGTGTAACTACGCAGGAACCAGCTAACTCTACTTGTAAGCCCCCCATATGAGAAGAAGGCATTTGAGTAGCTCGGTTATCCGGTAGGTCCTAGTTTAGACACCAGATGGGGGCCATGTGTGGCTTGATGGCTGGACGGCTTTAGATAGAGTTGGCACACCGCCAACTAGGCTACATGCAAGTGCGAGAAGGCATCCCTTGACTGACCGCACTGAGGGTAGACGGAGTGTTTCCCGGGGTAGCCCACTCTCGAGTTGCAAGGCCCGTTTGGACACTCTGATTATCCCGGATGGTTGCTCTGTTTTGCACACTGGTTCTATCATATGGTCGGTGGCCTATTTTGAGACCGACCCCCAGTCGACCGTTTTGGGTGGACTGGGTCGGCCACCCAATTGATCCTGACTGACTATGACTGGTGGCTATATAAGAGCAAGCCCGTGAAGACCATTTCATCACTGGCTACAGCAACCCTGATTCCTTAGCATCCAGCCTCTGTCTTCTACTGTTTCCAGCACGCCATCGAAGCTTCTTTCACAGGAGCGCACGGTTGGGAGGCAGCACCATCTATTGTATCAGTTCTATAGTAATCAAATTTTTGATTCTCCATACTATCTTGTTTTCTCTCTTGCATATGAGGTCCTGTTATCTGTTGAGCACAGACGTTGTATTATTTTCTTACACTCCATATTTTTGTAGATACATGCATGCAATCGGGCTACTCCACCTTTTCCACTGGTAGCGTCAAGTCATCCTATAGTTGTGTCTCACCAACTGGCACCTCCACTGCCTGGTCAGCAACTTGCTGCACCGGTGGCCCAACCAACCAACAGTGATGAGTCGAAGATTGCCAGAAACACCTAGTCTTTTATGCCGCAGGGGCGGAGTTCCTCCAATTGCAAGTAGTTGGTACCATTCGCCCTCTCCAAATCCAGAAGCTTCGTCTTTCATCTTTGGATGGCGGACTGACTACTACTAAAGGCCCCCATGGACTGCTCAACACATTCTAGAACAATGCAATGGAGCTTCCCAGGATGTGCAATCTAGAAGCAGCCTTATCCGATTGGCTTTACCATGATATGCAACTCAAAGGAGGCATCTTCCAAGTCATTACGTCTCCTTCAATAAACATCCTCTATGTCATTATTTGGGTTCTTAGCCTTGGCTATTCCATAAACTGATGTAATTTATTTTTCTATCAATCTTTTTCTTAATATAGATTTAGCTCCCCTTCAAGGTATCTGATTTCTCGTTAGGCCTTGTGGATTCTTGGTCTTTTAATCATTCCCTTGGGGTGCCAAGTGTTAACCAGGCCGACCACCCAAATTGGGGTAGGAATTTCGATAACACGAGAGGTCTGACAATCAGAGTCACATGAACCGAACCCACCTATGACAAGCCTTTAAGGCACATTCAAGAGGGCAGCCACTCCCTGTTCAATGCAACGGCAACCTTGGGTAATGCGGCAACACCTGCGTGGCCCTAGGTACCTATTGTATGCATACAACAGTTAGTTTAGACTGCACAACACCTTACGATGACTATTGGTGAGAAGTACAATTTATAAGGGGTACCTTAAAAGGATAAAAAGCTGCACTTTTCAATAAAAGTCTAGCTATGCGCACATTCATTTGATTTAGTTCCCTTTGAAAAATACTTCAAAGTATTATACACGAGGAGCCTCTCTTGAAATATATCAATTTATGTGTGTATAGTAAAGCCAATGATACAAAAAAATATAGCTTTCTCATGTAAATAATTTACTATTTAAGTTTTCATGCTCTTATTATTTTTAAAATTTAATGCTCAAGCAATACCACTAGATGAATATAGGAGCTTCCACTCCAACATGCTCAAAAAATATGTGTTTCTTCTAACATCTTGCAATCCTAATTGACTAGAGCTTGCTAGGAATCTTGCCCACAAGAAGAAGAAGAATATTATTCTTCCTCGCCATAACCAACATATATTCCTTGCCATACCCAACATAGGATTATTCCTCGCCATGCCCAACTTTTACTGAGAAATGACGAGGAACTTAGCAAGATTTTGCCAATGTCATCATTGCAAATGTGGGAGTATTACCGAATATTCATTCAATTGTTATTACGCTAGAATTCTAGATAGGCCAAAGGGAAAGCTGGAGGTGCCTCCCAAAAATGTTAAGCTCAGTTTATGCTTGGTATGAGTGGCTTTGATATGCCTTTTAACATCCTATGCTTTTCAAAGGTTCAATTTTCTGGGTTATATCAACGATCAATTGAATTGTAACTTTTATGTTGATAAATTTTTTTTGGCAAAAAAATTGAAAGGCAAGAATGAACAGTCAAGCGTTCTTTATAATGCTTCTTCATGAATTAATTGATGCCATCGGCCTTGAAGATTTCCATATTATTTCCAAATGTTCCCATTACTTTAAGGCTCTGAGACTATCTTTTCCTAGGGGAGGATCTACTGGTGAGGAATGTTTACTTAACTAACTGCTCCATGATTGTGGTGAGATGTTGAACAAGATAAGTGTAATTGTGATTTGCATCTGGGGGTTATGGTTGCATAATAAAGGCAGGATTTGATTACAAAATTTGATTAAAAGCATATAAAATGTCGAGATTCGTAAAATACCCGATCTCAAAGAGAGAGAGAGAGAGAGAGAGAGAGAGAGAGAGAGAGAGAGAGAGATATGCATGTAATGCTAGGGGAAGTGTTTTTCCTAATTAAGAGATAATTGAGATCCAATGTGGAAATTCCCTTAAAATTGTAGAGGAAGAGGAGGGACATAAAAAGGGCGAGGCAGATAGATGGCGTATGTGTGGACATGAACACTCACACGCGCGCGCGCGCACGCACACAAGGGGAGAGGACTGAGTTGCGTGCAAGGGGAGACGACTCGTACTCTGTCCGAAAGGCTTGACTGACCTTGACTTATATGAGATCTACACTGCAAAGTGCAGACGACGCTTTAATGATGAGAGGAAGAAGGAAAGCAAGGCCATTCGATAAATCTGTTAACTTTAAAGTGCATCAAACAAAATGAGATTCATTGATTGATCGAAAGTGACAGACGATGCGGCTCTTGAAGAAGACGACCACTATCAATTTCCAAGTTCTTCATTTCTTCTCCTCATCAGCTCATCTCTCCTGCACCATGCATCGTCCACACCTCGCCTCTTCCTGTTCTTTCTTCTTCTTCTTCTTCTTCTTCTTCCTCCCTTGCACTTCTGCTCGTGCCTCCTTTGTCCGCCGCCTCCACCACCCCTACTCCAATTGCACCTCTCAATTGCACACACATTGCCCATCCCTCTCTGCCCATCTTCCCCTTCCTCCCTCTTCCACTCTTCTCTCGCTTGCTCACAGGAAAACCTTCGCATCTTCCATTTATTCGGAGCTTTCTTTCGCATCCGGAAAGTGGCACCAACCATCCCTGCCCGCTCCATCCGTAGCCTCAGACACTCAGTACCATAGCACCAACGTTGCTTCGCTTTCCATTAGGGATGTCCAGCTGCCTGAGATATCTGATGGCAAGACTGCCAACGTCTCCGCTCTGCTGAACTTATTCCTCCCTTCCGACAATGCCATCGGTTCACTCCCTGTCATGATGCAGGGCATTTACAGAGAACAACCGAACGGGGAACGAGTTCTCTGCATGCTCGGGTCTCTGTGGGTCGCGAATATATCTCGTCCCTGGGATAGGCTGGGATTGCAGGACGTATTGATCACGGGGAGCGGCTCCTCACTTTCGCCACTCGAACATTGCAATCTGAAGGCCGAGATTTACTACCCTACGCGTCCATCCCTCACTTCAGTACGGGAGGTTCGAGGTCGATTAACGAGCTTGAGTGCTCCTTCAGCTTCAGGTTATTTTAACGCAGTTGATCTCCATTCGCAGCTGGAGTCTTACGCGGGCTATCAATTCTCCTCCGAAGAGCTGGTCGCCGCGGCCCGCAACAATTCTCAGCGACCGGAAGGGGTTTTCTGTCGCGCTGCAGATGCTTATAATGCACGCCAAGGAGGTAGCTTCTGCAGTATGTTATCATGGGCATCCTCTCGAGTGATGCCCACCAGGATCGGTCCACTTGGTAGGGATGCACACGCGAATAGCGAGCTCTCTGCGATCTGGCGGGTTGCTATCGAGAAAGTTGAATGTAGATACATCGCTGACGGAATCCACAACCGGAGCGCGAACGTGAGTGCTAGTTTTGGACTGGATGGCCTCACAATCGTAGCAGAGGGAAAGTGGAACGATTCCTCTGGCGTGCTTTGCATGATTGGGTGCAGGAATGACCATTATCCGATCACAGAGCGCAACAAGGAGGAATTCTGCGACTGTCGGATCTGCATGTACACACACTCTACTTTCTCCCTCAAGCAAAGGAGCATCCTGACAGGTAGCATCTCTAAGGTTCGAAACAGTTCCGCCTCGTTCTATCCTATTTATTTCCACTCTTCTCCGGATCAACGTCTGCCCAATTTTTGGTCCAACGTGACCTATCGCTACAGCAAGATTGCCGCTGTGAAAGCTTTTCGTGAGAGGGATGAATCGATCGGCACTCTAGAAGAGAAACTCAAGACGTCCCTGTTCAAATACCCGCCTTCGAAGTCGCTTCATGGCGTCACTAGCAACACCCCGGTGGAAGAAATGATATTGACGCCAAGAGAGCAAGCAGATCCGTCCTGGTATTCTACTTGGACTCGAAGTCGTCTCCGGACGAAGACAAAGGTCCAATATACCGGTAAGTGGCAGCTGATTGCAATTGAAGAGCATGTCCGGATGGAAAGATTGGAGGACGTTGACGATAGGCAATTGGAGGAGAGCAGCGCCAGTGTGAAAGTTGCAGCCCAACTGGATCTCCATGACGCAGCTGATGAGCCAAGAGAAGGTAGCCAGACGTTTTTTGTGGAGGGACAATATGTCCCGAAACTGGGAACGATGTACTTGGTTGGGTGCAGGGAGGTACAGGAGCCATGGGAGAGCAGCAGGGAAGACCTAAGCAGCTTAGAAGAAGGGCTCGATTGCAACTTGAAGATGAAGGTGCAGTATTCCCCCATCAATGCTCCATGGTCCATCTTTCCAACTCAGAAGTTTATTGTCACCAGCACACGCACTGTAGGCGATCCCTTCTTCTTCTCAGAGATTAAGCTGGAGATAAAGCAGGAGCTCTACATGAAACACACAAAAATGAAGGACTTGGTGCTTGGCTTGATTTTTCAGACTTTGATAGTGGGCTGTATAACTTCTCAGGTGCTGTATATGAGGAGCCAAACAGACTTCATACCTTATATTTCGCTGCTGATGCTAACTGTGCAAGCAGTGGGATACACCATTGAATTGCTGAAAGGGTTGTCTTTTATAGGTGTGTACGTTTTCACTTATAATAGATCATTTGATCTCCTGGGGTTTGGGGTGGCGAAGCTGCTCTATGTCGCAGCATTGCTTCTCACTGTGGAAATGGCAAAGACAGTTTACTTGGCAAGGATAAAACTGAGAACAAGGAGAACTGTGGAGGGCTGGCGATTACCTGCTGTTGACGCCTTGTGCTTCGTTACACTCATCGTCATAACGGAAATCAGCAAATGGACTTCATATGTTCAGCCGACGTTTGATGTAACTCACCTTCAACAATATGGGCAACCCAATATCTTCCAATATACCAGATTAATGCAAGCCCTCTTCCTGCTTCCTCAAATTGTACACAAGGGCATGTGGAAACCACAAGGAATGAGGAAGCCGTTATGCAAACTCTTCTACATTGGGATCACATTCTTGAGGATGATTCCTTATGCCTATGAGGGCAGGCATTTGTTTTTCTTTGATCCTTACTATGCAGGCTTTGATTTGTACAAGGAGGTGACACACATCACGATAGCTGCGGTTGCTGCGGTGGTTGCCATTGTGGTGTACATTCAGCAAAGTGGTCTGAGAAAGCCTTCCAACGTCTTCAACCTGGCCCCTGACAGCCACGGGGAAGAATGAGCAGCAAATTAAAGAGCGTTTCAACATCTTGTCGTGCCACTCGCCTCCGTCTGCTTATTTTGATCCCCCACCTCCCAAACCCATTATTATCTACCGCCATTACTTATCTCCCTTACCTTCGTTTGTGAACTCCTCACCTCTTTTGGACTCCACCAACCAAGACACTACTCAGCCAATGTTTTATTTGAACAATTGTAACTAGACTGTCTATTTGCATTCATATACCTCGAGCTCTGTAGCAAAAAACATGCACACAGGTATATAGAACACCTGGATACACATTTCCTCTGCTAACGTTTTTTCAGTAGTGCGTTTGAGTTTAGAATTCCTTGTGCTTATAGCACGCAAGGTCGAAGACTGCTAGCGGACTTTCAACATTGCTCCCTTGCCAGCATGTCTATTGTTTGAATCACTATCGGAGTCTCATCTACCTGTTCTTTTTCCTTCTGCAAGCGAATCAAGGTGGTGGTTCTCATAAATTCTCCAAAGAACCACTTCTCTTACACTTTAGTGGTAGTTCTTTCCATAAAGAGCTGCATTTGTTCTTCTAGACACGTTAGGAGCGTCACTTTTTGCTCCCTCCCTCAAAACATCATGATCCATGTAGAGTGAGAGAAAAGATGACTCATCCATAGTAAGCCTTGCAAGCCTTCGGTAAAAAGAGCAAGATGGAGAAGATATGAAAGCAGCTCTTTCTCAATGCCCAAATCCCCTCGTGGCAAAAAATCAAACAATAAATTTACACTATGATATAAACACTACCCATTCTCATCACAGAGATAGAACTTTCATCTCCAAGCAAAAGCACTCTTCACAACAATAGCCCATTCTCATCATGGAGACATAACTTTCCTCTCCAAGAAAATAGTATGCATGAATTGGTACACCCATCCAAAAGGCTTGAAACACAATTGTGCACTGGATCATGGAGGGAAGTTCTCAATTGTCTGGACGGACCCAAAACATAGTTGGGTTCTCACATATATGCTTTTCTCTTGAGGTGTTGTGGCAATACAAAGGCTCCTGGGGATGGCAAGTGAACATAATTTATTTTTTGAAAATCGGCTTTTGGAAATGCATTAGGGGAGAAATGGGGTCTCAAAAGGGCCTCCAATTAGTGTTTCTTAATTTCAAGGGATTGGAGAGGGATTTGAGGTGTACCAATAAGAGTGCTAGAAGGTGTGAGGCAATGGTATGTAGAGGTGGAGGGTGAGAAGGGTTGCAAAGAGCCCCTATTGGTTGCTCCCCTTACACTAGGGACCACCCAAACCATCCCCCCTCTCTCTTAACCCATGTTTGACCCTCCTACCAAGTGCACCTTTCCCACATGAGCCCAAATCTGCCTTCAATGAGATGATGGGTCCCTTGTGGCAAATATTTCTTCTTCTCTCCCTCTTTCTAGGGCCTCTGCTCCCCACTATTCTGGTCCAGCCTGCCAATTCCCTCCATTTTTGAATTGCCTCCCATGCATTTGTCCTCTTCTCCCTCTTTCTCTGCTCCCTCCTGCTCTGGCTTGCTTGCCGCAGTTGCTCTCTCTCTCTCTCTCTCTTCCATTTGCTGTGTACCTCCCCCCCCCGCCCCCCCTCTCTCTCTCTCCCTCTCCCTTCTCTCTCTCTCCTGTGCCTCTGTTTGTGCTGCTCTGTCCTTCTCCATCTCCCTCTTTTGTGCCTCTATTGGAGCTGCTCTGTCCCTCTCCTTCTCCCTCTCCTATGCCTCTGTTGCTGTTGCTCTGTCCCTCTCCTTCTCCCTCTTTTGTGCCTCTGTTGGAGCTGCATTGCCCTGTGTAGGAGTCCCATTCTTATTGTTGCAACGTCTGCAAGCATGGTGGGGAGTAAGGCTACAAGACCATGCAATGCTGTGACCTCTTGTGTCTTCCACAACACCAGAAATGCATTGGATGAGTGGATTCCTTGCACCTACAGTGTAAATGACTGGATAGTGATGAAAGGATCGACCAAAGGTCCACATAAGCTTCCCAAGAGCAAGAGAGGTGATATCGTGTATGAGTGGAAGGGGCGCATCTTGAAGTTCAAGTTTGGGAAGAAAGGATGGCTCACAAAAGTGCAACATGTTTACATGGGAAAAGATATGCGGCTTCTTCAATCATTCAATCAATCTAGGATTCCATCACACTGTGAGCTCTTCTATCTATGTATCTTTTTCACCTGTAAGTGTAATGAGTCCATTTGGAAATTTTGTGTTTGGTTTCTAAGAGCTCTTATTCATGGTGGCAGATGTTTTCCCTTCGGACTTCGAGGAGTGGGAACCAGTTGAATCATTCATAGGTAAGTTCACTGCGATTTATGAGGATTTAGGTAAGTAAATGCATGCAGGAGAGAAGTTGGCCTCCTTGCGAATGAAGAATGTGTATACGGTATAACGCACATCACTCCAACGACATCATCAAGCTATGACCGTCTGCAAACCATTGCACCACCACAACTTCAAGACATGAATTGCAACAATGTGGACTCGAGGACATTGCAATCGTACAAGAATAAGATTGCAAAGGATGTGGACATCGCCATGAGGTTTACATTTGGATCCAAATGGGCAAGGTTATCTTGGTTTATGCCTCTACACATTTTTGCTTCTTTGTTTCAGAATATACATATGCATAAAACAAAAACTATGTGGTCCTGCAAGCGTGTAGATGAAAATGCTCTTGAAGATTTACTTGGGATGAATTGGGGAACCAGGTCAGGCAACCAAAAGGGTGATGTGTTTCAATGTCATGCATGTAAAGACAATGTGGTCATTAGATACCATTTGTCATGCTAGATGTTGTATTTAGTTTTTCAGTACAGGCATTGGAAGAAAACAAATGGTCGGTGGCTTCCCCTAAACTCTAATGATGAAGACAATATGGGGATAAGTTTGTCTATTGATGTTGAAGAGGGAGATGTCAAGAATGTGAATGTCACATTGCAATGGACTCTAAGGGATGTGCGAGAACACTTATTGGTCATGGTGAAGGATGGCATGTTAGAGTCCTTCTACTTTACCTTAAATGGTGGTAAGATCAGTCACTGTGTGGAGAAGTGCATGCATAGTGCCAATTTCATTCCTCATGCAACTTTGAAGATTGCTAACAATGTGTTTGACTAGTGCAGCATTTAATTTTTTATCCAATCCTAGTTATTGCTTCAAAAGATGATGGATTATTAAATTGGAATGTTAATTCTTTTGATGTTTTCTCCTTTCAGCGCATGATAAATGTTTTTTGAAAAAATTGGGGATTTAATGATTAGTTTTAATTTTTAGGGTTTTGATATATATAAAGGGGTAAGAGCCCTTTTTACATCACGTTCTCACTTTCATGTTTAGAGAGCCATAGAAACTCCCACCCTCAAAAGCTACTCACTCCATCAATCGCTATTTGCTATGGATTCAACGAGAACTGCGTTCAATGAATTCATCTCGCGAACTGCATTTGTAGGTCGTGATGAGGAAGAGCTATTTTTAGTGTTTGATAGGACTTTAGATGTCTTGGGCACATATGTGCGAGCCAAGGATGACTTCTTAGAGCTCGTCCTCTACATGCAAGAGAATTTCAGAAATTTTGCTTTTACACTTGACCACTCTTCAAACAGATGGGTTCCCATAGATTACATCAAGTATCTGCTCCTAGAGGAGCCCAAGATTGTAAAGCGCTTGGCCTGCTTTTGTGATAATCTTACAGAGGAAGGGTTTAGGACGGTAGAAGTAAAAGACATCCTAGAAGCGGGGATCACGGGAAATATAGGTACTAAATTCATTTCATGGGAGATGACATTCATCTTTCTTCTCCAAGAAGGAAATTTAGAGGAAGAAGCCTCATCGTCCAGCACCCCCTCTAGTAGAACTACTGATATCCTCGTCCCTAGACTAGACTCTGACATGTACATGGAAGAGAGTCTTGACCATACAAGAGAGGAGATGGAAGCAGCTCAAGCATTGAGCCTCTTCAAGAGCCCCCAGTAGAGCAAGAATCTGCATCGGAGACCGCTGATGCAGAAGCAAAGTTAAGGTCCTTGTCCCCCCTCATCATTGATGGAGAAGAGTACATATTTCTCCAATGTGACATATAGGTTATTTTTGGACTATGAGAGGATGAGGCATTCGGAGTCCTATTTGGGTTCGATGTTGACACAAGTGTCAAAGATCCTGGGGTTTTAGGTTCCGAAGACCAGACAATGGAAGAGTTTCTCTTGAAGATGCTGGTTTCAATGAGGGATGCAGACCCGTCCATATATGATGCACAACCCTCTCATGCAGAAGCTTCCACCTCCAAGACAAGTCAGGAGAAAGTGTCCACCTCCCAAATGGAACATCACACAGCACCTGCTTCAGGAAGGGATAGAAGTCGACGACACTATAGTGGTAAGTTCGAACAATACTTTTTATTTTGATATTATTTCAGTATAATTTGTTTTGTCGGTCTTCTAATGTTTTTTGAAATGTTGCAGGATGTGTTAGAGCTTGATGAATTCTCATCTCGACGGGGTAATGTTCGCAATGCATTTGGGCGAGATCATTCTTTGGCCCATTACCTTGACAAAGTCGCAGAGCTCCTCGTGGTCTTTCGCAATAAATTTTCTCCTCGAGGGCCTTCAGAGCCGCTGAAGTGCAAGGCATTGTTGCACACTATCGGATACTCCAACATTACTCGAAATGCCAACAAAGAGTTTTTAGTACACCGCCTGGCTGCTATCAATGCTTTTGGATCGAACATTCACAGCAGGACATTGACGGCAACAACTATGTCTTTGGTAGCAAGAGAGGAGGATGTTAGTGCTATTGCGGCTAGGTTGATATCTAGGAGTCCACTAGGGGATTCAAAGACCCCTATTCTCGATGTACTCAAACTAGCCAAGAAGAAAGATAGCCTATGGGGCCTTTTGTAAATATAAATATATATTTCAATGGATACATGACTTTAATAACTACATACATGTTTTTATTATTTGTTTTAAGTCATCATTGCTTGTCATGAATTCATAATATTTATTTCATTGTATTTTTTTAAAGTCGATGATATATTTTCTCCATCCTTTTAATTGTATTAATTTAATGCATTTCTAGCCAATTTAGTATGATTTTCACCAATTTTGGGTATCCAAAGTTCAATTCTGTCAAATCTTGGAGGAATTTCATTGTGGCGCAAAAGGGAAAAGTGTTTGGGATGTTGCCAAGAATCTAGAATGCCTAAAATCTGACACGGGGCAAATTTGGGCATTGGACTTGCCAGAATGCCCAAATTTGTGTTGTGGCGGGTTTTAGGCATTCTAGGCTCCTGGCGACGTCCCGGACACTTTTCCCTTCTGCGCCATAGTGAAATTCCTCTAGGAGTGAATGTGTGAGCCACATAGGCCACTTGTATAGATTAGATGCTATTTGATATGATTTGTGTTGTCATTACAGTGACATCATTGTGTGCCTATTGTGTGTGTGAGAGCCTATAGAATTGGCACATATACTTGGCTTCTATATCAAGTGATATAGATCTTCGAGTGTGCTTATCATGTGTGTGCTATCAACCCCTCGTCCTCTGTGATCTTTAAAACAACAATTGATTTTAGAGCCTTGTATAGTGCAACACATCTTCTTCTCCATGTCGCCTTGTATGGCACTAGGTATTTTCTTCTTCATATGTTGTTTCCAAGGAGATTCGTTGCTTTTGTTCTTAGCTCCACAAGGCTCTTCCTTGCTTGGCAGCATTGCTTAGATGTTTTTTAGCCACTTGCTAAGCTACTAATCTCTATGCTACAACTGTCGTTCCTCAACTTCACCATTGCACCGATGTCACACTCCTTTTTCTGTCATGAATGTATTTCTATAGCAACTCTTTGGCTGCGGTGGTTCAGATGCTTGGCGACGTCTTTCACACAGTCTCTTACTCAGCTCATTGGTCCAAATGTTCCTTGCAAGATCATAGCAAGTTCATCAATTGAGGCTATTGTATGCTAAATCTCAGCTATTTCTTCTTTAGTATAGCACTTTCTTCTACACATTTTTGCTTGCTAGAGCTAATGGAGGTCCTTTGGTAGCCCATCCTATCAAACAAAAGTCCACAATTGTTACAACATGCTTTTGATGCTTCTTATGCTTCTATTGAGTGTCATTTCCTTTGACTTTCCTTGATGTTATTCTGAATGTGAGACAATGTAGATATGCTTGCAGTTCAACAAAACTCTTCTCTTTCTATGAAACTTTTAACTGATTTCTACTACAATTGCTTGATTGCTACAATTGCTTGACTCCTATCTTCCAATAGAATTTTTGGAGAAAAGAGGTCGTTATATGGGAAATCCTTCAAGTGAGGTCCATGGCACTTGTAGCACAACACTTGTTGATTGGCCACCATCTTGTGTGGATATTCACTAGCCCTATGGGGACCTTGATATGTATAACATTGAATCAGAGGTAATGAGTCAAGGTATCTATACCCCTAGCCCTTTGGGAGATAGGGGCCGTTCGACAAACTGGAATGTATTGACCATATGGCATAACATAATTTGTTTGACCTCACCCACTATTCATGACACCTACACTTATTTCTTGCACATACTAGCCATCGATTTTCCTCTGCACAATATCCTTTTTGAGAACACTCTCATACTAGATGACCTCAATGTGGCCTTCCGCCACACAACCGTCCAAGCCCATCCACTCATAGTAATGGCTTCTTTTTATACAGATATAGTTTTGGATGTTGACATGGACATTCAGGCACTCTATTACCAATCCATTGTATATAATTGCATGGTGTAGACTAGAGTGCTACGCAGAAATCCATCAACTTCAATATGATTATGGCTCTTCTCCAGCATTTTAAGCCCTCCACCTTAGAGGACCTACCCTGCAATCCAAAAATTCTTCAACGCAGTCTCAAATGGATGCAACGGTGTGGTTGAAATGATGCTGAGTTCATTTTCCATCATTTGTCTAGGGCAGCAAGTGAGAGATATCCCCTATCGGCATCATTGTATTTTATAATAATATTCTACAAGCCCTTCAAAACATGATTCAAAACTAGCATAGGCTAGGTTGATGATTCACATGTGGCCTACCCTACGGAAGTACATCTTGATGATATGGATTAAACTTGAAATATTTTTTCAACTCCCCCACAACCACTCTCCTCCTCACACCCCATCTTCACAGCAGTTGGCACAAGCCCTAGCTCCACCATCATAGGCACACACATGAGCATCGGCCCAACGACATAGCCCTCCACCTCAAAGCATGGCACGATAGACACACCACGACATCCTCTTGATGGAGAAGGACCAAAAGAAATGGGTACCAAGCAATGGACAACATCCTTAAGCCCATGCTCTTCTCCGACGTGGAGGGCCCATATGAAGAGGAGCCTGAAGAAGAAGTAGCCCAACACCAACTAGACAATGAAGATCAGAATCCACTCCCGACCACAATACCTGTGATCAATTCATTTAGAACGGTCGAGGATGTGGCGGATATAAACAGATGGAAAGGAAAGCTGCATAGCTTTCACCTCACTTTGCAGAGACATAATGGAGGTGAGAGCTCTCACTGAGCTCATCCAAGGTAGCTTCCATAAATGGTGGTGGGAAAATGATCGGCGTACATAGGGTGGATACATTCGTCTTGATTGCAGCCAAGTACCTGAGTTGATGGCGATGCTAGTCTCCAAGCTCAGTGGAAGGTTCCATTTTTGAAACACGCAATGTTTTGGAGACCTACTACTGGGCGGGGCTCGACCCCCACATAGATGCCACTACGTCGGTGCTAGAGTCGGCTAGAGTTTGAAGAGATGCAAGAAGCAGATCCAAATATTGTGTATAGCTTCCCTCGATTCAACTTCTCGGAAGGTGGCTCTTCCCTTGCTCTTGCTGCCTAGATGGAAGAGTTCAACACTACATTTGCATCAACCAGCAGTTGTGGAGACAATGCATTTTGTCTGACTGCTCATCATTTTGTGTGGGACCTCCCTACTCTCGACTTGCCGGTGGAAGAACATCACCAACAACTTATATTCAACTTAAATCAGGGCCCCTTATTACCTCAGGTAATGCGCTTATATGTATGTGTCTAAAATCTTCACGATCATCACATACATGCCTTCGAAGACATTTTGGAGACACTTTTTTGGAAACCACTACATCCATTTTGCCCCATGTCCCATAGAACATTCAATCGCTACAGAATTATGAACAACTCCCTCAAGTCAGACATCATGCACGGGACACAATCCATGGATGGATTGTGAATAGGAAGGCGGGCATGTTAACTACCACGATGGTTAACAATTCATGTACTATGATGAGAACGTGAGGATGTAGGAGAGAGCATGAGGATTAGCAGGGTGAGAGGTGAAATGTTTTTGAAAGTGCACGAGGATAACAAAATTTCTAGCCGTCGTGATTTCCCCTAAACTCCATCGATACACATCATCAAAATTGGATATACCGTTTGCCCTCAAGAAAGTGCAATGTGGTCCAAATTGCTTTAAAATACACACATGCAAAAGGGCACACTATTGGGTTTAATGCCATATATTATCAAAGGCAAGGACCTTTGGCATGCTTATGATCCATATAGCATGCAAGTGCATGGAAAAAAAACCACTATAAAATTGTAAATAGTGTTGGATTTACTAAAAGATATTTGCACATGCACAAATTGCACTTTTTCAAATTGTTCCATTCTAGGGTGAATCTAGATACCAATATCACCATTTATCAATGTTTTAAGACCATGATACAGTAGTCCTACTAGCATAGATTCTAAAATTTGAATCTATTTTGGTTTTCAATAAATCAAGAAAAAGTTATGGAGTGTGCTTTCAAATGGGTGTGTATATTTTTAGCACAAAATTGGAGGCTTGGCCTTAAACCATACTCAAGGTTTTCATTAGGTATACCCTTGGATTGAGGAGAAGCTCATGTAGTGTACTTTTGAAAGATTACTTGGTTGCACGTATGTGTAGAATAAAATTTTGATGTTTTTGAATAAATTGGTATATCATATACTCTTTAGGATACATGCTTCAAATGCAACATAGAAGTTTTAATGCTTTACCAGTCTTGTTCCAATTCTTTACTCCACATTTTTTTGGTCTCATGTTCATGATTAAAATGTTTACTACTGCTTGAACACAAAGTTTATCGAGTTCCATTGAGCCATGATAAGTTATGCATCATGCAAGATACCTATTTAAAACAATGCCTTGGACCTCACCAAAAATGGCTAGACCCAAGCAAAGATTGACCCTGAAAATGAGAAATACCATGCATACTTTTAAGTAACATAGCCACCTTGTGTTTGTCATTAGGCTCACATTTTAGACTGGCTAATTGTTGAACTATTAAGCCAAATGTAGCCAAATGGTCACTCAGTTCTTGACTATCATCCATCTTTAGACCATAAAACTTGAGTTTCAAAAACATTTTGGAATTGGTGATTTTATTGTCAAAAATATCTTTAAGGTTTGCCCAAACCAGCTTGGGTGTGGATTTGACATTAATGTGACATAGGAGAGAATCATTAAGTCCTAACCATAATAATGGTTATAGCCTTCTGATAGTGTTTAACCAATTTTGGAAGCTTCATCTTCTTCTCTAGAGAGAACCTCCCATAGGCCTTCTTGCATAAGAGTTAACTACATTTTTTATTTGCCATGTAGGGAACCTACTTCTCGTGATTTTTCTACCAAAGATACTGCCAGTTAATGAGAAGAGTGTGCCATGACAATAGAATGAGCTTGTCATGTGAGCTACAACTAAGGATCTTAGATGGTTCCCAGACTTGAAAACAACCCAGTCACCCCACTTGCTGACCAGCTATGAAAAGAAGATAAAGGTGTTGAGAGTTCACGCTCAACATCATGTGATCATGTGTGCATAGCACCATCACGTGATCATATGTGCATAGCACTAACCTTATAGAGTGCTATAAAGGAAAGGGTTAGCTCCCCTAACCCTAACCCTAAAAGGGTTTGTATATATTCTATTTTTTCAACTAATTCTAGTGTACAGTTAGTCATTTGTGGTGTGCTCTCTAGCTGTGCCCTCTCTCCTCATCTCCACTCTTCTCCTCTCCCCTCTTCATATTTTGTCATGGTATCAGAGCTCCCTTGTCTTCCGTTGAGACATTGAGATTCTTGAGAGTGTGAGAGAGATTGTGAGATTGAGAGTTCTCTTGAGTGATTGTGAGATTCTTCCATTCACTTCCGTTGAGAGAAAATTTCTGTTCATTTTGGAAGAAATTCGGTCCACTTCCGTTCATTGAGTGTCCATTCCTTTGAAAGATTTCATTTCTTGAGAAAGAAAGTATTCCTTGTTTTGAGAGAGAGAGCCCATGAGATAGTTTCTGAGTTTATTGAGAGAAAGATATGCTCTAGCTTGATTCTAGGGAGTGTGAGGGAGAGAAGTTAGATCTGTAGCTTCTCGGCCAACAACCCTCCTTCAACGGGCTCTTCAACTACGGCCTTCTCCAGCAGCAATGCATGTAGCTCATGTAGAGAGTGCTGACTTCCAACAAAACGTGCCCAAACGGCTGGCAGACAGTGACTTGGCGAGCTCCTGAGCCCACAGGCTTTCTACTCCAAAGCTCTTCGTCGCCAATGGGATACTCCATAGCCCCTCTATGCCTGTTTCTTTAGCCCAAATGAGGCCACACAACGAGTGACTCTGCCATCTTCGCGGTTCCCTACGCCCCCAAAGCTCACCACAGCACACGGTCGACCTCCAATAGCTCCGTGCACCGACGACGACCGCAGCAACAAGCCCTACAACCGACCGAACGGCTTCAAGCGACCTTATGCAAGCTCTACGGCAAACGAAGTAGTTGCTAGCCGACGCGTAGTAGTTGCCTCCAGTGGACGGTCGCATTTACAGCCACAGGCTGTGTTGAGGCTCCAGCTACTAGCTCCTAGCTACAACAAGCTTACGCTCCAACGAAGCGCCATCGACCAGCAACTCGCCACCGATCGACGGCCTCTCCAAACGGGCTCCCTCCAGCGCATTGCCGCCTCGAACAAGCCTCAAAGGCGCCGCCACACGGGTTGCAGCTCTCTCTTCTGCAAAGCGTTCATTAACGGGCCGCCTCCATCGACGGAGAAGACGACGGAATCTAGAAGATTCCGTCCGAATCTTTCTAGATTCCGACTTCCCACAGCGTGACACGTGGCCCGTGCGCCACGTCAGCTAATCCTATCTACCACGTCATCTTATCTGCCACGTGTCTTATCACCTGCCA
Source organism: Dipteris shenzhenensis (assembly GCF_047967505.1). Taxonomy (NCBI): domain Eukaryota; kingdom Viridiplantae; phylum Streptophyta; class Polypodiopsida; order Gleicheniales; family Dipteridaceae; genus Dipteris; species Dipteris shenzhenensis. Next base: position 16,431,016 of record NC_141596.1, read on the forward strand.
CATCATCAGTGACACATCATCAGCCACGTCACTTGCCATGTCATCAGTGACACGTCATCAGGCCACATCATCTGCCACATCATCTGGCCACGTCATCTGGCCACGTCATCTGTGCCACGTCATCTGCCATGTCATCTGGCCACGTCATCTGTGCCATGTCATCTGCCACGTCATCTGGCCACGTCATCTGTGCCATGTCATCTGCCACGTCATCTGGCCACGTCATCATTGCCATGTCATCAATGCCACGTCATCAGTGACACCTCAGCACTGCCACCTCAGCACAGAGCTTCACTGGCACACCTCTTGCTAAGCACAGTGCCACATCATCACTACATGTGACTCACAGTGACACATCATCATTGAGCACCATTTGCACTCCTTTTGCCCCTCCACCTAGATCAAGTCATATCTCTTGATCCAGGAAGAATTTGAGGGTGCTCCAAAAAGGAAAGTCGCTCGATTTTTCGTGCTCTACGCGCTCGTTACATCACGCGCACATTTCGGCACAAGTTACACTCACATTTGAGCCTCGCCGACAAAACCACTTCCTTCACGCACATTTGCCTCTACATCGACGCATCTGACCCAGCACTTAAAAAGAATAAAAGAAAAGGAATTATTTGCTGCTCTTTCATCGATCGACGGTTGGTTTAGATCTAGATCAGAGTAGACTAGATCGCCATAGAGGGGACGCTTTGAATTCCCCAAGTTGCCAATCTAAGCCATGCCCGAAATTCCCGACTAGTACCTACTCGGAGTCAGTCCATACGCTCACATCCGATTTCACATCATTACATTACCTGAAACCTTACGTTCATCAGTTCAGTGAGCAGACTTCAGAGTTCAGAGGCATTGCAGATTGATTCAGTGGGCAGATAGCACTTGATTTCACACACACATGCCACCATTGTAAAGCCTATTTGGCTATCTCACGGCATCGTGCACATCATTTTTCAGCCTTGTAAAGCCTCTTGGCTATTCCCGGCATCATTGCCACAAGCCTTGTAACACAGGTCAGATCTTATTTACTGCAGTTCTATCTTCACCGACGGTACAGAGATTTCACTTGGCATCTTCAGTGTATTTGCAGTTGATTCATACAGAGTTTTCCAGGACACTTTTTGAGTACATTGTTTGCACCATGTCAACTAGCAACCTCAATCTGGAGGCATCTGCTAAGTTAGACAACTCCAATTACGGTACATGGAAATACCGAATGGAGACCATTCTTGTGCTTCAGGACAAATGGGAGTATGTTGATGGATCCATACCTAGACCATTGGCCGATCCAGCCACCAGTAGCTCTACTCCATCTGTTGTCACAGCACCAGCAACGGGATCTACATCGGGATCTACATCTACACAAACAGTTTCCGCACCAGTAGCAGATCCTGCCATTGCCCGAGCTCAAGCAGAATGGGATAAGAAAGACAAGTATGCCTATCACCTGATCAAGCAGAATGTGCAAGATGTCATGCTAGGACAGCTCAACACAGTCAAGACATCAAAAGAAGCATGGGATATGTTCGCAGCTCTCTACGAGTCCAAGAACACATCCAGAATTCTCACCTTGAGAAACCAGATCAACCAGAGTTTCCGCAATAGCAATGAAACTGGTCATGCTTATGTACTCCGCATCAAAGACTACAACAATCAACTTGCAGCAGCAGGAGAGACTATGAATCCCACAGAAATGGTTCAAGTAATCCTGAATGGACTAGGAGAAGGATATGAGAATCTGGTCCAGAGTATTGCCATCCAACGGCAAATTCCAACACTTGAAGAACTTCAGTCAGTTCTACTTGGTGAAGAACTCAGGACTCAGGCCATTCAAGCACGTAAAGGTCATTCTAATGATCAGGCATTCACCGCTTCAGACAGAAGCAGAGGCAAAGGCAGAAACAGAGGTAGATCATATCAGAAAAGTGGTCAAAATCAAAGTCAGAATCAGCATCAGCATCAGCAGCATCCTCAGCAACATCAAAATCAGCAAAGAGGAAATCATTCCAATAGAGGAAGATTCCAAGGACGAGGGAATGCATCCACCAATGTGTCAAACATTCAATGCAACTATTGTCACAAGTTTGGACACTATGAAAGAGATTGCCGCAAGAAGCAGTATGACCAAAGCGGTCAATCCAGCACTAATCGAGGGAATTCTCGAGGAAGAGGAAATCATCGTGGTGGACATTCTAGTCACAGTCATTTTGCAAATGAACATGGCAATATGTTTCTTGCAAGTGAGGAATTGCATCAGACTGATACAATGCACCTAGACACTGATTTCAATCCCAAAGAAGATTTCAGTTATCAAGTTGACCAAGTGGAACAGGATCCTTGGTACATCGACAGCGGTGCATCATCTCATATGACAAATCATCAGGAATGGTTCACAGAAATGAAGCCATTAGAAGGTCAAAAGAATGTCATCTATACAGCAGACAATACACCGAATCCGGTTCAAGGGACAGGTGTTATCCCTATGAACAATTTCACTGGTACAAAAGGATTAGTCAAAGATGTGCTCTATGTTCCGAAGCTCAGCAAGAACCTTTTGTCAGTAGGTCAAATGACGGAACACAACTACAAAGTCATCTTCGACGGTGATGAATGCACTATCAGAGACAAATCCAAAAGAGGTCAGCTAGTAGCAAAAGGTGTCAAGGAAGGACGCTTATAGAGGATGCTAGCTACAGTACCAGATAAACATGCCATGTCAGCTCAAATGCAACAGATGCCACTATCTGCAAAATGGCATAAGAGATATGGTCATGTCAACTTCAAGTACTTGTTAGATCTAAGGAATCAAAATATGGCAATTGGGATTCCGAAGCTACAGTTTCTTGGAAAAGTTTGTGAAGCATGTTGCTTCGGCAAACAAAAGCGAACCAACTTTGTCAGAAGTACCTCTCGTGCACGAGGTATTCTTGATTTAATTCATACAGATGTATGGGGTTATGCCCAGACCCGCAGCATCAATGGTTCACTTTATTACTTGACCTTCATCGACGACTACAGCAGATATTGTTGGGTCTACTTTCTGAAAGAGAAATTTGAAGTGTTTGCCAGATTTCAAGAATTTAAAGCCATGGTAGAAAACCAAACAGGCAGAAAGATCAAGGTCATGAGATCAGACAGAGGAGGTGAATACATGTCTTCAGCCTTCATGAACTTTTGCAAAAATCACGGCATTCGAAGACAATTCACATGTGCAGATACTCCTCAGCAAAATGCAATAGCTGAAAGGAAGAATGGGACTTTAGCAGACAGTGCTAGAGCAATGCTTAGTGAAAAGCATCTTCCGAATCAATATTGGGCAGAAGCAATAGCTACAGCTAACTACTTGCTTAATCGGCTTCCTACCGAACCGATACAAGGAATGACTCCTTATGAAGCATTCACTGGACACAAGCCACGCATTGGGCATCTCCGCATCTTTGGTTGCATAGCATATGCCCACATACATGATGATCATCGCAGGAAATTGGATGCGAAGTCATGCAAATGCATCATGGTTGGCTACAGTGAAGAAAGTAAAGCATACAAATTGTATGATCCCATCAACCGCAAAGTCATTATCTCCAGAGATGTAATCTTCGATGAGGAATCAGAATGGAAAACCTCACCTACACAGGAGATAGAAGCATCGACTTCACAGTCATCTACAGAACAGTTTGATGAAGAAGAGCAAGAATTGCCAGCAACACCCCAATCAGCATCACAGTAGCTCAGACGGTCTACTAGGGAAAGCAGACCACCAGCCAGATTGACATATGCTCAGAAAGGCAAAGCAATTCAGGTGGAAACCACCAACTATGCTCTTATGACTACCATCATGGCTACAGAAGAGCCAGTGTACTTCGAAGATGCAGTAGATAAGCCAGAATGG